>NC_136903.1:37548263-38148263 GCF_949606895.1 Notothenia rossii
CTACTTCTCTTCATTAATAGATGAGAATAAGAATAATGCAAGATTTCTTTTCAGCACTGTAGCCAGGCTGACAGAGAGCCACAGCTCTATTGAGCCTTCTATTCCCATAGCACTCAGTAGTAATGACTTGATGTGCTTTTTTAATGATACAATTGTTACTCTTAGAAACAAAATGAAAGACCTCTTGCCTTTGACCAGTATACTGTAGTATTATCAACAGCTCCTGGAAACGTAAGTAATAATATTACACTAGATAGTAAATTAGAATGCTTTTCAGCCATAAACCTTGAACAATTGAATTCAATTATTATTTCTTCTAAACCAGGGGTGGGGAACCTTTTTCCTCTCAAGGGCCATTTCAATTTTTACAACATCCTTCGAGGGCCGTACAAATTATTGAACTCAACGTCTGCTTAAAAAACTCAAATCACAGCCAATTCATTTCGCGTTTCTTTCATGCTGTGCAAAGAAAAAGCAACCTCTTAATCCAGATATTTGACCATGACCCGCGCATTCATGCACCGTGGCATGACCACCAAAACAGAAAGATATGGACACAAGATGTGTGCAAATGTATTTAGTTTCATATCCATGTGGACATGATTTAAGTGGGGGGCGGATCTAACCTCATCCAGGGGGGTTTGGGGGCATGCACCACCAGGAAGATTTTTTTTAAATGTTGAAGTTAAAAGCATCAATCTGGTGCACTTTGAGAGTAACATGAAGAGATCTATGGATACATCTCTCAACACCCATATGAAACAGAACTGTAAGCAGATTTTTTTCTTTATGGATATTTTACAAATCACTTCCCTTTTAAACTGTATTCTTGTTTATTAATAACAACTTTTTTTTACTGTCATATTAGTATTGTATACCTGTTTACTTTATTCTCTTACTTTTCTATAACTATAATGATCATATAAAGATGTGCCTTTACCTCACTGGTTGGAGAAAAAGCTTCTTATATTCGTTAGCATAGCTAGCTAACCAGATGCTAATAACAACAACGTTATTGACTGTATGATCAGTATGACAGATGAACAGATCGCCCACTGGGCTTTCAACTAAAGACACAGCCACGCAAAAACTGCGGCATGTGTACAGCTCCTTATGGGTATTGCAATTTGTGAAGTCCCGGCCCGGAGCCGCGTTCTGGTGCTCTCCGTTAGAACTACACTCCTGTCAGACGAGACATATACCACGTGATGACACGTTAGGCTCGTGTTGTGTTCAAGGACCCTGACCTTGGCCAGGAAAAACAAGCTTGTTTAATTATTTTTCAGTCTAGATTTCTTGAATTTTTTTCTTTTTTGCGTGTGTTTATAAATTACCTCGAGGGCCGTACCAAATGGTCTCGCGGGCCGTATACGGCCCGGAGGCCGGAGGTTCCCCACCCCTGTTCTAAACCATCAACGTGTATCTTAGACCCAATTCCAACTAAGCTATTAATTAGCACTTCTTTATTAAGTATTATGAATATGTCTTTATTATCAGGCTATGTTCCACAATCATTTAAAGTAGCAGTGATAAAACCTCTTCTTAAAAAGCACAACCTCGATCCAGAGGTTTTAGCCAATTATAGACCTATTTCTAATCTTCTGTTCCTCTTAAATATTCTTGAAAAAGCAGTCGCAAAACAGTTGTGTGATTACTTAAAAAACAATTATTTATTTTAAGATTTTCAGCTTTAGAACACAGAGACAGCTCTGGTTAAAGTCACAAATGACCTTCTCATATCCTCAGACAAAGGACTTGTCTCTATTCTTGTCTTGCTCGATCTCAGTGCTGCATTTGATACTATGGACCATGATATCCTATTGAAAAGAGCACTTAGTTGGCATACAGGGAACTGCTTTAGGCTGGTTTAGGTCCTATCTATCTGAACGCTCTCAGTTTGAGTGTGTCAACGATGAATCTTCCATGCAAACCAAAGTGAGCCATGGAGTGCCACAGGGCTCATTGCTTGGACCTATTTTTTCATATTATATATGCTTCCGCTAGGCAATATTATAAGGAATCATTCTGTACATTTCCATTGTTATGCGGATGATACTCAACTATATTTATCCATCAAGCCTGATGAATCCAATCATCTAAATAAAATTCAAGACTGCCTCAAGGACTTAAACACGTGGATGACCTTACATATTTTGATGTTAAACATGTGAAGTTATTGTACTCGGCCCAAAGACTCTACGAAACAAACTATCTAAAGATATATTAACTATGGATGGCATTCATTTGGCCTCCAGTGAGACTGTAAGGAATCTTGGTGTTATATTTGATCAGGATTTATCTTTTAACCTGTTAAGCACTGAGCCTGTTTTTCAGGTCTCAGGCTCGAAAATGACATTTCCAGAACAAATGACCATAACTACACTTCTAAAAGGGGAAAATTAATAATCATTTTTCTCAAAGTAATGATAAACCTGTGAGTTGGATGTAGAAGAGTCAGAATCAATATAGATGTTTTTAATTTAAAGAAAATTCAGATTGAACATAGTAAAAAACTGTAAATTATAGTGTCCGTCCAAAAATTATTTTTTACTTATAGTGAAAACATTACATGTTAGACGCTTTTATCCAAAGCGACTTACATGTCACGATTCTTGTGTTATGTCACGTTTTTAGTTTTGTACTGTATGTCTTGTATTGGGTTTATTTTGCTGTTCGGTTCTCCCTGTCATGTTTGCCTCCTTGTGTATTGTCTGGTCCCTCTCCCTGTGTTTTTCCTCCCTGTCGTTAGTTTCCCTGGTGTGTCTAATTGTCTGAGTGTGTTCACCTGTTGCCCGGCTGTTTCTCGTCTCGTGATTAACCCTCCCTGTATTTAGTCTTCTCTCTTCCTGTGTTCAGTGTTGGTTCGTCTTTTGTTGGTGACTGAATTCACCGGGGAGTGTTCTGTTTGTCCGAGTTTAATTATTATCCTTGAAATAAAGGTATTATCAGTATTATCTGCATTTGGGTCCTGCTTGCTTAACTCTACCGTAACAGAACCAACCAACCAAGGATGGGCCCAGCAGATCCATTTGAGCAGGAATAATTGGATATTTCCTTTTATTTGGCTTACTGCTCTGATCGATGGAGGGGAGCGTCCGGGGTTCAGCAGCGAGAGGCTGCTCTGGCAGAGGAGCACCAGATGGCTACGGAGAAACCAGGCTTGGTGAAATTCTTACCTGGCTGGATTTTGAATTTCCTCTCGGTGTGTGATTCCCGGCCTGCTAGCCCCAGGCATGCTAGCAACCTGCCTCCCAATTCCCAACCTGACACCATACGCCTCGGTGTGTTCCGTCTGGGGTCAACCCTTGCTTCTGCCCCAGTTCCTGTTCCTATCCAGGAGCCGTTCTCTGGAACTCGTCTGGCTTTTGGAGGTCCACGGAGCCACGTTCTTCGCCTTCGAGCCCGGCCTCCTGAGTGCCGTGGTCTTGGCCCTCGAGCCCGGCCCCCTGAGAGCCGCGGTCTTTGCCCTCGAGCCCGGCCCCCTGTGAGCCGCGGTCTTTGCCTTCGGGCCCGGCCCCCTGACTCTTCCTGCCGCTGCCTTCGCCCTCATGCTCGGCCCCCTGACTTCGCTTGCTGTGGCCTTCGCCCCTCCATGGACTCTGCCTTGCCCCCGGGCCGTCGGCCCGAGACCCCCTCCATGGTCTCTGCCTTGCCCCCAAGCCGTCCGCCCGAGATCCCTTCCGGGTCCTCCGCTGTGCCCCAGGGTTATCAGCTCAATCCCGTCCTCCTGACCCCCTCCACCCACCCTGGTGGCCCTAGTGATCAGTTGAGTTTCTTCACGTTACATGGATATCAAACATTCATACTTTATTGAATATTAAAATGCCCTCAGACGCTGTTTCCTGCAGATGAAGCTTTTTTTTCCCCGACGCTGTTTCCTGCAGATGACGCGTTTTTCCCTACACGGTATCGGGGGGGCAGTGTAGAACAGGTTAACGCCCACATAAAATCAATCTCAAGGACCGCATTCTTTCCTCTACATAACATTGCAAAAATTATGCATATCTTGCCTCAAAACGATGCAGAGAAACTAGTCCATGCATTTGTTACTTCAAGGCTGGATTATTGTAATTCTTTATTATCAGGGTGTACCAAAAAGTCAGGTAATTCAAAATGCTGCTAATTCAAAATGCTGCAGCACGTGTACTAACCAGAGTTCGGAAAAGGGACCACATTACTCCAGTTCTGACTGCCTTACACTGGCTCCCTATAGAACACAGGATATAATTTAAAATTATTCTTCTCGCCTTCAAAGCCCTTAATGGGCAGGCGGCATCTTACCTTAAAGAACTCATTATACCCTACTGTCCTACTAGGGCATTGCGTTCCAAGAATGCAGGGTTGTTGGTTGTTCCTAGAGTCTCTAAAAGAACAATGGGAGCCAGAGCCTTTTTTTATCAAGCTCCACATTTGTGGAATCAGCTTCCAGTTTGTTTTCGGGCGGCAGAAACCCTATCCGTTTTTAATAGTGCGCTTAAGACCTTCCTTTTTGATAAAGCTTATAGTTGATAAAATAATCTGATAAGAGTGTGCCTCTTCACCTATACATCTTAGTGCTTACTCTTTTTCCTCACTGATGGTAAGTTATGTTTGTGTTGTGTAAAGACGGTGGAAGCAGGGAGAGGCATATATGTGCCTTGATCCCTGCCGAGTCGACTCACAACTGTTGATTGGTGTCAGTGACAACAAAACATTTTAGGAGCAATGCGCTCATGGTATAGATGTAGCGCATACATCATAGTTCCTACTCTTTTCCCTCACCCTGTCCTAAGGGATTGCATGTACGTAGACACGTTAGTTTTGCTGCTATAGGCTTAGACTGTCGGGGGACACCTTACTTCTTCCTTCTGTCTGTCTGTACCTGAGTACACTCATGTTCCGAATAACCCAGCTTCCCCCAAATCTCTTTTTGGTCTCTATATATGCCGGGATCCTGAGTCGTGGCTGATCCTGTTGCTGCGGTCCTGTGTCCTGGATCCTGAATCATGTGTCCTGGATCCTGGATCCTGAGTCCTGGATCCTGAGTCCTGGATCCTTAGTACTGAGTCCTGGATCCTGTGTCCTGGATCCTCTATCCTGAGTTCTGGATTTGAGTCCTGGACTTCGAGTCGTGGCTGAAACTATCTCTGTGGTCCTGCCTGACTCTAATCATACTACTTCCCTGATGGCTCCAACAGGATTGTTGACATCCTTGTGGATTCATCTTCTTATTATAGACACATGCATTTCCAAACATTTGGTCTACCTATGCTGTAAAATATATTATCTCTTCGATTTACACACGACATCTATTGCACGTCTGTCCGTCCTGGGAGAGGGATCCCTCCTCTGTTGCTCTCCCTGAGGTTTCTCCCATGTTCCCCTTTAAACTGTGGGTTTTCTCTGGAAGTGTTTCCTTGTACGATGTGAGGGTCTAAGGACAGAGGGTGTCGTATTGTCATACTGATATTCTGTACAAACTTTGAAGTCAACTGAGACAAATGTAACATTTGTGATATTGGGCTATATAAATAAACATTGACTGATTGATTCCATTAGTTTGCATATGCACATTTTGTTGAGAATAACAAAAACAAAAATGCTATAGATGTAGAACAGATAGAAATGAAGACCCATGGCAAAAAGAGGGACGGTAAAGTTACACAGTATTCATCACAATGAATAATCGAGAATCAATAATACAGAATAATTAAAACTCCAAAGTCCTGAATAAAACGTGTTATTTGAGGTTCACTTTTATTAGTTAATTATTAGTTAACAATACGATCAAATGAGTGATTTCAATGTAACAGATATAAATAAGTATGATGAGTAATTGCACATTTTTTGAAATGCATTTAAATCCTCCATTTAAGCTAAATGCTTTCTTTGCATGGTGGTGGTTTCACTGTGGTATAAGGACAGTTAATTTCATTAAAGCAAATATCTTATGATCGGAGAAGATTCTTTATTTGTCTATATCTGTCATTTTGCGTCTTTCCCGTGTGTGTATGTAGTTACAACAATTCCAAATATTTGGGGATTTTTAATCTATTTTCCCCTCCTCTCTGGCTCAATAAATCCCCTCCATTTTGTTGATGAAACCTCCATCACAATAATGAAGCCTTAAGTGTAATTGTGACACTTCCTACTGTGTGTGTATGTGTGTGTGTTTGTGTGTGTGTGTGACCTAGCATTACTACCCTTGTGGGGACCTAAATCTGTTTACACAGTCACGTGTGGGGACTCGCCTCCCTTATGGGGACATAAGGGTCCCCATAAGGGGAATCATTAATTTTAGGGTGAAGACTTGGTTAGGGCTAGGCATGTGTTGGTTATGGTTAAGGTTATGATAAGTCTCCAGGAAATGAATGTAAGTCGATGTAATGTCCCCTGAAGTGATGGAAACATGGTGTGTGTGTGTGTGTGTGTGTGTGTGTGTGTGTGTGTGTGTGTGTGTGTGTGTGGGGGGGGGGGGGGGGGTGTGTGTGTGTGGGGGGGGGGGGGGGGTGTGTTTGGACGGGATGCAGATCTCTGTCTATCCTGGTGGGACTTTATGTGACATGGTAAATAATTCCCCCTTTGATTATTTACTGCTTTATGTACTTTATTTACCCGAAGTGTTAACCTCTCTGCATTTGCTTGTGATTGTAAATATATTAGTAACCATTTTGATATGCCTTCTTTTTGAACTGTCAGTCAGTTTTTTGATCTGGTGAGAAGCCCTTTCCCTCTCCTGTGTGCAGACCCTCTTTCCTCTGCTGTTCCACTGTACGTCCTGTTTTCACTTCCTTTCCATCTTCCTTTTTAAGCATCTACGTGGGTTGAACTGTCAATATTTCTGTATTTTGTCACTGCTCTGATGGATTTTCCAACCTTGTCATCAGTGGCTCTCTCCATCTCCTCAGTCTTTCTCTTGGACTTTCTTGGCATGATGGCTTTTCTACAATGTTTAAAACATAAAAAACAAATCAGTTGTGTAAAATTACATTGAAATACAATTTATACGACAGCGACTTAAATTAACTCCAGTGCTTCATGGGGGGTTTAGTAACCACTGGCTCAATTTACCCCCCAGCAGTCAGCTCTCTTTGCCCAACAGCCACTTTTTGGGAAAAAATACTCTAGTTTGGTCATTTGTGCTAATCTTTAGCTAAATGATTCACATTGTTTCACATCATGCTTAATAACCAACATGATTGATACACATTTTTAGACCTGGGAAATGTGCTTTGACATAACAGCAATTATACCTGACATGTGGCATAGTTGCCACTTAAACATGCTCTTCTCCCCATCACAGACCAATATGAATGATGGGTGCTTCCTGAATGTATGGTCACATGACGACAAATGTGCACAGTTCCCTAGATTAAGGGGGTGGGTCAATTTACCCATTGGGTTCCTCTGAACACACTCCCCTACTGACCCAGAAGGAGACGCAGGTTCTGGTCCAGGCTCTAGTCATCTCAAGCCTTGACTGCTGCAATCCTCCTGGCTGGTCTACCTGCATGTGCCATCCCACCTCTAGATCTAATTCAGAAAGCAGCAGCCTGACAGGTCTCCTACACACTGAATCCACTTCAAGACACTGGTACTGGCCTAACGTGGTGTCAATGGGTCGGGTCATTCCTACATCCAGAACATGGTTAACCATACACTCCAGCTTGTGCACTTTACTCAGAATCAGCCAATCGTCTTGCTACTGTAAGGAATGAAATCAATATTTATATGGCGTAACTTAAAATTAATAACACTGTTTTATTCTGAAACCGGATGTTCACGACATTGTCAACACAAGACTTCCTGTATGCTCAGACGGTGTTAGCATTAGCATGTAGCTAATATTATGTTTTGTGTACATGAATTTAAGGAGAAATTACATTTAGTGTTGCACACTAAACACACTGTCTTTAACCCTCACTTATTGACGCTGCAATACTATTATTAGGGAATGTTTAAATGACTAACAGATATTAGAATATTGTAAAACTAACATCAGAAAACAGCAGGACGTGCCTTGGACCCCCGCCCCCGTCAACGCTAAGCCAATAGGAGAAGACTACAGTTGATAAAATGAGAAGCCAGCAGGAAGTCGGTCTCTTTCGCCGCTGTCCATCAAGAATAGTTAACGGAGGGAGCACAGCTATTAACAATTTTTGCAATTTCATTGTATCATTGTTTTATCAAACACTGTTAACTTGTTAAATAGGCTTCCTGGACTATGTTCAGCTAATCCTGGGCTCAGAGCTAAACAACCCTACACCACTCCTTCACTGCGAGTGGGAACCAGGGACCACTCCACAGAAACCACCTGCTATCCTGGCACCAAAATAGTGGAACAAGAGGATTGATGCAAATTCGCCTCCTATGCAAAGGTTCGGTTCCTAATTTTTTTAACAAGAGCGATACATTTGCTTGATTACGTTTCGCGCTAGCCAATCAGCAGTGAGAATCCCAACATGTGGTCACTGACGTTGTTGAATCTTAACCAAATCATCAGCCCTTGGCTCTGGCTCAGAGTTTTTTACATCTGTTCAGAAACTTGACAAATATCAGTGTTTATAAATGTACAAACCACAGAATGTCAATAGCATGGCGAATGAATCTGCTGCTTTATTTATTATATGTCGATATCAGGGTTTCCGCTACGATTTTTTCTTGCCGGTCAAGTGTCCGGAAATAATTAATTTTACCGGACAAATTTTAAACTTACAGGTCGTGTTTCAATAATAATAATAATAATAATAATAATAATAATAATAATTGTGTAGCAGTTTCCGTTAGCAGGTAATTATGGGCTCAGAACAGTCTCATAATACACACATGCACACAGAAGGATTCACACTTGTACTTCATGATCCACAAAAGGATTTACACTTGTATTTCCGGATCCACACTTGTGTTTTTCAATGCACACACAAACTAGTGTTCCGTTTCATATACATGTAAATAAAATCCAAACACAGGAAAAAGTTTTACATATGTATTTTTGATCCATACATACTGTATTTGTTTTCCGTTTAAAACCCCTGAACCTGCAAACACAAACTGCTTTCTGTGCAGGGATCGCTGTGCATTTGTGTTAGGGTTTTTTGAGACTCCCCTGACGCTCACCCGATTCGTACTTGTAATTTATCTCATCTATAGGCAATCAGATGTCAAATTGAGGCTTAAAAATATGAGATAATCCATGATCTTCGGTGTGGTTAGCTATGAATCTTCCTGTGCAACAGTACAGTAGGCCCACACAAACTGCAGAACACTGGTGCTTTGGGAACACTCAAATTATTTAATTCCCATTTAAAATCAGGAGACTAAATACGAACATTGTGTGTGTGTGTGTGTGTGTGTGTGTGTGTGTGTGTGTGTGTGTGTGTGTGTGTGTGTGTGTGTGTGTGTGTGTGTGTGTGTGTGTGTGTGTGTGTGTGTGTGTGTGTGTGTCATACTTGCCAACCCTCCCGATTTTCGCGGGACACTCCCGCATTTCTCCCGATTTCTGACAAACTCAGATTTACTCACGACCATAGCCGTGGGAACATGTTTCAAATGGGGGGTGCTGTGGGGATGACACCAGGGCTGGTTCTGACCAATGTGCTGCTAGGCAAGATTTTAGCTGGCAATGAAAAACCTCTACAAAAGACCAATACACTGCAAAAAGAGAAATATATTGACATGGTGCACAGCTTATATAACAAGGCTTCAAATTTATTATATATTATAACATGTTTTAATTGTGGGGGTGGACTTCACATCCTCTCGGGGTGTCCGGGGGTACCCCCCCGGGAAGATTTTTTTAACATTTTAAACTAAAATGCTTCAATTTGGTGCACTTTGAGCGCCCAATTAGAGACTGATCTAGGGGGTACAACTCTAAAACGCCCATATGAAAAAGATCGGTTTGCATTTTATTCATCAAATAAGTAGGTATGTGAACATTTCCAATAACCTACCATAGCCAATAACAAATACATGTAACTTATTTTATTTGTGTTGTTCATTCATATCTTATTTTACCAGTTAACATTTATTTATTTATGTATATTTTAAAATCTCTCCAGTTTTAAACAATATTTTTGGTTTACTGTCCTATAGTATACATTGCAATGATTTCAAACCTGTTTTTATTTATCCTAATAATTATAAAGGTGTGCCTTGGAAATATTTGTTTACATAAATTGTGATCAAAACGTTATCTCAGTGGGTCTCAAACCCACTGAGATAACTTCGACTAAAGTGAACTATCTAAGCCCTCAGAGTCCTTTACCTCACTGAGCCTCTCAGTCTGACAGGAGAGGACTCTCCCTCCACATTATTGTAGAAACAGCTTCTTATATCCGTTAGCGCAGCAGAAGCTAACAACAATCCCCGCCGGTACCGCGGTATCCCCTCTCTCTATCTCTCTCACTTGTGAAAGCGGGTTCAGAGGTTTTAAACGGAAAACAAATATGTGTGGATAAAAAATACACATTTAAAACTTTTTTCTGTATTAGGATTTTATTTACATGTATATTAAACGGAACACATTTGTGTGTGCATTTAAAAACACAAGTGTGGATCCGGAAATACAAGTGTGAATCCTTTTGCGGATCATGAAAAACAAGTGTGAATCCTTCTGTGTGCATGAGATTTTTCTGAGCCCATAGGTAATTATCGGACTATGACCGGATATGCTGATGTTTAAAACTCACTTAATGGGGCTCATTTTTATATTGTTTTAGTTTATAATCATAACAGATCGAAAAGTTCAGATGAATTTTTCAATATGCGCTTCCACAAATAACAAACAACATAATTATTACATGCTTATAGTAGATGAAGTACATTATTCAAAAGTTTACATTAACTTTGAATAATAACACTGGAGAACCGGAGCATCTCTTTTCCTCTCTCCCTCCCTCTTTCTCCTGACAGCCCGTCTCATGCAGCTCGCTAAACAGCCGGCGGGGCTTCACGTGATCATGCAGAGCTGCGTGTCTGTGTCAGACTCAGTAGCTGATCTGATCTCTCTCGCGTCCGGTTATACTTCACTCGCGTTTATGTCCATATCGATCAGATCCAGCTCTCCTGATCGACCTTTATAGAGAGCACAGATCAAACTATTAAGAGTGAATATCGGCCGATAATGACCGGCGGCCGATGGATCGGAGCATCCCTAATTATTACCGGACATTTTGACCGGCAGGTTTTTTATAAATGTTACCAGCTAAAAACGGAAATTACCGGCTCACTGAGACCCTGGTCTGTATGACGTTATTGGAGTGCGGACGGAGCAGCTGCAACGTTAGCTTGCTTAGCCCAGTGGTTCTCAAACTTTTTCTGCCTTTCCCCACTTTGAACAGGTGGGCCTTTTCAAGCCCCCCCTGTTCCTCATCGCTTCAATAAAATGGTAGGCCAAGCTTAAAATTGTCAAATGTATCGTTCTATAACAGGGGTCTCCAACCTTTTTTAGGATGAGAGCTACTTTCAAAAAATAAAACAAGTCGTGAGCTACTTTTACTCCTCTTTTTTTGTTTTTTTGCAGTGTATATATTTAGCACATTTTAACATTATTATATGCTTACCTTTAACCTTTGTGAGCTGTTTGGGTCTGTGGGACCCTTTTCAGTGTTTACTGAAAGAAAATGTATGCAATTTAATTATTTGAACCTGCTTTATTTGGGGGTGGACCTCACATCCTCTCGGGGGGTCCGGGGGCATGCACCCCCGAGAAGATTTATTTTGAAGTGAAATGCATCAATCTGATGCAATTTGAGCACAAAATGAAATTATTGATACAGCTCTCAACACTCATATGAAAGGGAGCTGTATACTTTTCAATAATCCAAACATTTTTAGAATATGATCACAACCAATAACAAATCATTTAAACTTGTTTATTCTTATCTTATGTTCTTCTTACCTATAGCATTCTTTCTTTTAATTTATGCATATTTTACTAATCTGTCATGATCTGTCTGTGTTGTGTTTTTCCTTGTCTAGATCTGTCTTTGATTTCCTGTCTGTGCGTGTTCCCTCCTAGCTGTTCCCTCCTACCTGTTTTCTTGATTGTGTTCACCTAGTGCCCCTGTGTTTTCTCCTCCCACCTCACCTGTCTCGTGTTTCCTTGATTAGACCTGTGTGTATTTAAGTTCTGTTTTTTCTGTCTGTCATTGTTAGTTCGTCGTTTGTCTGTGACTGTGTTCACCGGGGAGTGTTCTGTTTGTCCGTGTATCCTTGAAATAAAAATATTTTCAGTGTTATCTACATTTGGGTCCTGCTTGCTTCGCTCACCCGTAACAGAACGAACCAACCAAAGATGGACCCAGCAGACTGCCTGTACGAGGTGAAGTACAATTTAATGTGCTTTAAAAACGACTGTCGATATGCCTCCAGTAGTGAAGAGAGGCAGTCAATTATAAGTAACCTCAAGGCCCTGGTTAAAGGAGTTACTACCCGAGTGGGTGGAGGACTTTTTCGGTAACTTTGAGGTCAAACCTGTTTCCCGGCCTGCTACCCCCTGGCATGCTAGCCCCCTGCCGGCCACAGTTCCCAACAAGGCTCCTTTCAAGGACACTTTCGCTGGGTCTCGTTTGGCCTTTGGAGGACCTCTGAGCCTCCACAAGGCTTCAAGGCAGCATGGAAGGAAGCGCAAGGTCAGGATTCCAGCCCCGGCAGCCATGGTTCCGGCTCCGGTCCTAGCCTCAGCAGCCATGGTTCCGGCTCCGTTACCGGCCCCAGCAGCCATGATCCCAGCCCCAGAAGCCATGGTTCCGGCCCTGGTTCCGGCACCAGCAGCCATGATCCCTCCTCTAGTCCCAACTCAAGTCCCTTCTCTAGTCCCTTCTCTAGTCCCTACTCAATTCCCTTCTCAAGTCCCTTCTCAAGTCCCTCCTCTAGTCACTTCCCTAGTCCCTTCTCTAGTCCCTTCTCAAGTCCCCTCTCTATTCCCTCCTCTAGTCCCTTCCCAAGTCCCTTCTCAAGTCCCTCCTCTAGTCCCTTCTCCAGTCCCTTCTCTAGTCCCTTCTCCAGTCCCCTCTCTAGTCCCTCCTCTAGTCCCTTCCCAAGTCCCTTCTTTAGTCCCTTCTCTGGTCCCCTCTCTAGTCCCCTCTTTAGTTCCCTCTCCAGTCCCTCCCCTAGTCCCTTCCCTAGTCCCTTCCCAAGTCCCTTCCCTAGTCCCTTCTCAGGACCCCTCTCTAGTCCCTTCCCAAGTCCCTTCTTTAGTCCCTTCTCTAGTCCCTTCTATAGCCCCTTCTCTAGTCCCCTCTCCAGTTTCCTCTCGAGTCCCTGCTCAAGTTCCCTCTCGAGTCCCCTCTCGAGCCCCCTCTCAAGCCACCTCTCGAGTTCCCTCTCGAGTCCCCTCTCCAGTTTCCTCTCAAGTCTCCCCTCAAGTCTCCTCTCGAGTTCCCTCTCAAGTTCCCTCTCGAGTCCCCTCTCCAGTTTCCTCTCAAGTCTCCCCTCAAGTCTTCTCTTGAGTTCCCTCTCGAGTCCCCTCTCAAGTCACCTCTCGAGTCCCCTCTCAAGTCTCCTCTCGAGTTCCCTCTCAAGTCTCCTCTCAAGTTCCCTCTCAAGTCCCCTTTCAAGTCACCTCTCGAGTCCCCTCTCAAGTCCCTACTCCATGTCCTGTGCCGTTGGAGGCCCCGCTAACTACTCTTCTGCCGGGGGTCCTGCCAATTCTATGACCCCATGTCATGTTCCGTTGGAGGTCCCACTGAGAGTCCTGCCTATCCCATGTCTTGTTCCGTTGGAGGTCCCGCCGTCATCTGTCTCGCTGGGGGTCCTGCCAACTCCTGGTCCTCTTCTGTGAGGGATCCTGCCGAAGCCTGTCCCACTGGCTCTTGTTCCTGTCCGGCCGACACCAGGTCCTGCCCGGCCTCCGGAGTTGTCCCGTCGCCGCCTTCTTAGCCCTCGGGGCCGGCCCCCTGAGAGCCGCGGTCTTTGCCTTTGAGCCCGGCCCCCTGAGTGCCATGGTCTTCACCCTCGAGCCCGGCCCCCTGAGTGCCACGGTCTTCGCTCTCGAGCCTGGCCCCCTAACTTTCTCGGCCGCGGCCCTCGCCCTCGGGCCCGGCCCCCTGACTCTTCCAGCCACTGCCTTTGCCCTCATGCTCGGCCCCCTGAGTTCACACGCTGTGGCCTTCGCCCCTCCATGGACTCTGCCTTGCCCCCGGGTCGTCCGCCCGAGACCCCCTCCATGGTCTCTGCCTTGCTCCCGGGCCGTCCGCCCGAGATCCCTTCCGGGCCCTCCGCTGTGCTCCTGGGCTGTCAGCCCAAACCCGTCCTCCTGACTCCCTCCACCCACCCTAGTGGCCCTAGTTTTGTGTCCCTCCTCCGGTCCACCTCCACCCACCCTGCTGGACGTTGGTTTTTTTGGACGTTTATTGGACTGTTTTGGGGCGTCTGGGGTCCGTCCCTTGATGGGGGTTAATGTCACAATCTGTCTGTGTTGTGTTTTGTCTTGTCTAGATTTGTCTTTGGTTTCCTGTCTGTTTGTGTTCCCTCCTACCTATTCCCTCCTACCTGTTTTCTTGATTGTGTTCACCTGGTGCCCCTGTGTTTTCTCCTCCCTCCTCACCTGTCTCTTGTTTCCTTGATTAGTCCTGTGTGTATTTAAGTTCTGTTTTTTCTGTCTTTCATTGTTGGTTCGTCGTTTGTCTGTGACTGTGTTCACCGGGGAGTGTTCTGTTTGTCCGTGTATCCTTGAAATAAAGGTATTTTCAGTGTTATCTGCATTAGGGTCCTGCTTGCTTCGCTCACCCGTAACACTAATCACTCCCCTTTTGAACTGTTTTATTTGTTTACTGTCCTATAGTACACACGTTGGAATGATTTCTTACTTTATTTTTTACAACAAGCCTATATTAAGTATATAAAGGTGTGCTCTCTCTCTTTCTGTCTCGCTCGCTCACAGAGGCTGTGTGCTCCTCCATGGCGATGACGGCTTGCGTTATAAAATAATAATAAACATTGGCCTATTTGTAAAGTGGGGGGACACAAACGGGATTTCGAAAAGTGTCACGGCTAAACTCCTTATGAAGTGGTGAGGTGCCGCTCCACATTGCTTTTCTTCCCGAATGCAACGCTGTTGTGTGTGTGTGTGTGTGAGAGTGTTTCACATGTATGAGAGATTTTTACCTATGTCTGTAAATTATTTTGGTTTCAGTTGTGTGTGTGTGTGTGTGAGCAGGCTCGGATTGGCCATCGGGAGATTCAGGACTTTTCCCGGTGGGCCGCTGCCGTTGGTGGGCTGCTGCCTTCGGTGGGCCGCTGGCTCTGGCATAAGTGGGCCGTGGACTTTCACAGCGCCGCTGCGCCGGTACCGCATCCGCCTCCGAATCCGGCGCCACAAACACCCGCCATTGCGAGGCTCCGGCGGCTCCGGCGCAGCGGTGCTGTGAAAGTCCACCGCTGTTGCGAGTCTCCAGCTGTAACAGTCCACTACCGCCCTCGATTACCCAGGTTCGATTCCGGCCCAAAAAAGAGTGTGAGAGTCAGGCAGAACCGCAGAGACAGGTTCAGCCACGACTCGAAATGCAGGACTCAGGATCCAGAACTCACGATCCAGGACTCAGGATGCAGGACTCAGGATGCAGGACTCAGGATCCAGGACTCAGGATACATTGTTACAGCAGAAAAGGGCCAAAGACGGCTTAACGTTATCTAAGCATGCATAAAAAAGTACTAAAGATAAAAAAAGATATTGTAATAAAAGAAATTACACATTTTACAAGAAGACACCCTTTTGACTGATGGGCCTTTTGGTGTGATCGCGCCCTTTATCTTTCAAGAGACTGGACGTTGAAGAAAGCCTCCTCCATTTAGGAGTCCCTGGTTAGGGTTAGCACTATACAGACTTTTGGCAGTGGCACAAAGTTGTGTTCTAAAGTTCAACTCTGCGCAGAAATAGTTGAACTCATGCGTTCATGAACAACTCCACATTATAAATTGATTCTTGATATTTGTAAATGTCTTTATTGAACAAGGGACATGCATACAAATAAGTTAATCTAGAAAAGAGATTTTTGAATGCCAGTTTTGAGCTAATAGCTGATTTCCGTCTGCAATCCCGATACAGGTACACAGACCCAAAACCATTATTTATTGTCTATCATATTTACAATTATCAAGACGGATTAAGATCAAGATTTATACGGTGGCCGACAGGTGCAAACCGTGCTACAACGGCCCGCAAAACTTCCATAAGGAGAAACGCACTGCAGCTTCAGAAACGATGCAAATACGTGCTGACGTTCAGGATTATAAAGTTGTTCAAATGTCTCTGTCAGTGTTTGCCATCTCATAACTGTAAGTGTTTGTCAGTATATCTGAAATGACCAGGTTAGCTACGTTAGCTAGCTAGCTTACAGCAGATCTGAAATAATGTCAGATGAATCATGTGATAACATTCATAAAATAATACGATTAAACTTATATTTTAGGAAGCTTTCCAACAACAGAGACAGTTTTATAATCCCAGAACGTTAACAAGTGCTCCGGTCCCAGCTGTGTGCGTCACTTTTTAGTGTCCCTGGTTTCCGTTGTGTTTTGAGCTTCTTCGTTGGTGCAGCGCTTTTAGTAAACACCGCTCCTGTTTAATCAAGTTTGTGAATGCTGCATATGTTGTCAAGTTGGTGTAGTTGTATCTTTATTAACATGTGTTCAGGCATGTTTGTGTTTTTTTATTTGCATTGTTTTTGAAACTGCAGCGTTTTTCTAATGGAAGTGTTTTGGGCCGTTTTGACGCGTTTGCACCCGTTGGCAGTGGCGGCCGGCCCATAGGGGCGCTAGGGGTGCCGCCCCCCCTCTTCCCACATATTTAATTGTCATTAAAAATTCAAAATAAATAAAAAAATATATTTCCAAAAGATATATATTTTTTATTTTTATTTTTAAAGAACAAGGTAAATATTATATAGTTGGTATCAGTAAAATGTATAATCTACAATAAAATCTCGTTTAAAATTGTTTTACGATGTCTAAAGTTACTGATAAGTCACATGTTTCCTGGCTGGCCACAGCGTGTATCATTACCCTCTCTCGTCCGGGCGGTAGAAAGGAGCCCTCAGCCAGAGCAGCAGCAGCCAACAAGCTGACTGTTTCTATCTGTAAACTATGCCGCCGAAACATAGTTTCAGCCAATCAGCGTTGTCAGATCTGATGCTCAAAGGGCACCCTTTCAGCGCCCTGGCCTGTGTGTCTGTGAGTTGTTTGGGCTCGTATCCAAGGTGACGCTACAGTAGTTGTCTGCAGGTGTAGACTCCGTTGCTAGTGGATCGCCGGAGCTGTAGATTAACATTTACATGCTTATTGTAGTTGTAAGGGCAATGCCTGTGGCACCATGGAGCATATGTGTGGGCTGGACCTGTATTTTAAAGGAAAGGAGTGATCAGATTGTCGAGTTGTCGATTCTTGTTCAGTTTTCATCTTCCTCACCCTCTCAGACTTTGAGTTACGCGCTGCTAAAGAGACGCGCTACCATGGAAACCAAACAATGGTGTAGCTGTATTAAAGTCCGAGTGGAAACAGTCGTGAGTACACACACACACACACACACACACACACACACACACACACACACACACACACACACACACAATTTTTGTATTTAGTCTAATGAATTAAATAATTTGAGTCTTCCCAAAACACCAGTGTTCTGCAGTTCCCCCCCCCCCCCCCTCTAACATCACCAGAAGTCATAATTTAAGGGGTCATTTCTCAAAAAATCGGACCGCCCTAGTATGGTTTTTGTCACCATTTCCATAGCCCCACCAAAAATATTTTCCACCAGCCGCCACTGCCCGTCGGCCTACATAGATATAAGACTATTTCTGTCAATCATGCATGTTAATGTATTCCTTATCCTCTGTATACCATTGCTTTCAATGGTTTGGTAGTAGTTTATAATAATAATAATAATAATAATAATAATAATAGTTTATCCATAACCCCCCCCAAAAATGCATGTTTTACTCTAAAAGTCTTGAAAGTGTGGCATATAGGCATTGCTACAATAACATTGCTACAATAACAAATTAATAGACACAAGGTTATAAACACTTTTCCCTTAATTGAGTTCCACCTGATAGTTCCTGGCTAAGTGTTTATTCTTCTATTCAGAGCTCAGCAGAGGACAGTAAACACAGGCGCACATTATTTGGGGTAAATGTTGATCCAAGGCGGCGTTAGCCATTCTTAGGACGTCCAGAGCCGGCCAACTTACTTCAGTTAGTGGCGCTGACAACCATTCAGTTTGTTAAGTCAGCGTTAAGCTCCCGTCGTTATGAGTCAAGCTGAACTCTTGACTGAGCATCCCGACTGGAATTCTCACCATTCTGTCACTCATTCTCCCCCGGCAGCAACAAAGTGAGCCAGCGTGCTGAGGGCTTCAGGTGGAGACTGTGAACGCTGAAAGCTCTCACAGAGCAGCTCTGAGGACGTATTTAGATGTGCTGCAGCTGTATTGAGATGTACTGAGCCGTATTAAGACGTAGGGACGGAGTATTGAAGCTGCATTGAGAAGCACTGAGGTTGAATTGAGATGTTTTGAGCCATATTTAAATTTAACTGAAGCCGTATTGAAGCTGTATTGAGATGTATCAGAGCACAGCTAATTGAAGCTGAGCAGCAGAGAATGTCGTGCTTTGTAGCTCGATGGGATTGTCCATGCTGCAGCAGCAAGGTATTATGGTCTAAAGGGATCCTTCATGCTATTGTGGTGTAAGGAGATTGTCCACAGTCGAGAGTGAGAAAAGGAGAAAAGCCATGAAGAGAAGGAGCACTCGAGCTGCCAGAGGTGATGTAAGTCTGCTCTGCTGTGTGTTGTCTGTCTGAGCTCTGTGTCCCCATGGCAGAGCCGGGCTCAGATTAAATGTGTCCAGTGTGTGGCCCAGTCCAGCCTCGCTGTGTGATGTGTGGCCCCGGCCAGCCTCTCCATTTAATACGTGGATCAGTTTGACCTCCACATTTGATGTGCAGAGCAGCCTAACCCTTCCTTTGTCCAGAAGAAAAGCCACTAATACTGAGAGCAAAGACCTTTACAAGGCTGGCTCAGGAGTTAGTGTGATACACCCCACACTCTGCCTGATGCTACACTGAATGGCCATTTGGTCATCACTCCGTTAGGCTGTCTTACATTTCAATCAGTCTGGCATTTTAAATATTTAACAGCAACAGAACATACTGACAAAAAACTATTAAAAAAGTTAATTTTTGAGTTTAGGAACAGTATTTTGTCGACACAATGTCACATGCAATTATTCTTTTATAGTAGTCATAGCGTTTAGTAGTCTCATTTACCCACCTATTAGCAACTGCTGTTTTTACGACACATAGACGCATTAGTCGTTTACCAGTGGGATATAAAACGTGAATATCTCTCCCGCTTGTGTTAAGCACAGACCCCATTTCCGGTGTTTAACACAAAAAATGCGGGAACTAAAAGTGATAAAATGCTTAATCATATACCAATTGTTGGACTCATTACTGCACCACTCTGTTCCCATCAGTCCTTAAAGTCTTACCTTTGAAATCAGCAGCCACAGGACTTGCATGTCTGTAGGTCTATCTCCATGACAACTGAGTGAGCTCCATCCACTGTTGCTCCTTAAAGACCAAGAAGCAGCTAAAGCTGCATAAAGCGCTAGCAAGTGGACACTCACTTACTTAAGACTTTGGCTTTTTTCTACCACTGTGAGCACTGTCAGCTGTTTATTTGTTAAAACCACTTTCAAACAAAGATTTAGTCCTCATGAAAACCCCCCAGCTGCCTTTTTTCCAATGATACAGCAATGAAGGTAAAGCAATTATTACTGTAATTAAAACACTACACTAGGAAGGAAGCCCACTGTAGTCCCACCCCAGATTTAATTTCTTTATCAACTCTACAGTGGCATGGTGGCTTAGGTACAGGGGGGAGTGTGGCCTCTACTGAGCTCACTGTTAGTGGTTTGATACCCAACTCCTGCTGTCAACCTGTCGAAGTGTTCTTGGAAGAGATACTTAACCCCATATGGTTCCTATAGGCAGGAAGTAAGGAAGGATAGATGGATACTGTATTGATCCCTCTTTGGGACATTGCTTTGTCACAGCAACATTGTTAGAAGGCACTACACAAATTCATCAAAACAAATGTTTTCAATATTTCAATTATTGCCGAAGAAAACGTTCTCACGTTCTTCACAGCGCACAAAGAATACAAAAGTATTGATGAATTAAAGTGAATAGGTTCTGCCTTAAACAACGGCAACATTATATGAAACGTTTTTAATGCAGAATAATTCAAGTCAGAATGTATCCAGTTGTGCAATGAAGCCTAAGTCCTTACAATATTTCTGATTCCTTGTCAATTGATCTCCACACATAACCTGAACATTATATGAAAATATGAGATGTTTCATATGTGCATAATATGTAGCTTCTTCGTGCCATATGTGTGATGAAAAAGTTTTTGTGTAGCTGAAAGAATTCTCAGCCTTCAATGGTATCTACCATTAGAAGGGATTGTATTTATTTCACAGTGATGCTAAGTGGGGTGGGGGGGGGAGTGTTTTGATAGGAATCCCCCATTGACAAAAAAAATAATTCAGTTGAAAAGCTCCCATTGTGATCCTACAGCAGGTCTTTATTCCGGTATTATCAGAGTCTGCAGGACAGCCCCCCCCCCTACAATAACAGTGTGTTTCTGGAGGCTGTGTACAGTGTCTTTGATTGAAATGAAGATGTCAGAGTGACTGAGACAATGAGCTGATTCCCATCTGCTCACTGGGTTTCATTTCACTTCTCCATTATCTCTCTGCCTGTCTCTTTATTAATCTGTGAAAAGGCAGAATGCTTCCCTGTCACAATACAACCCGCTGTGATTACCATGCAAATGTTTTTCATTAGGATGTAGATGATCAACATAATGATGATTTTTAATTAGAATGTAAATGATGGTTATTTGTATGAAGACATCAGCAGCTGGGAGAGGACTGTGACAGCAAGCTGCTTTCTGTGTGTGTGTGTGTGTGTGTGTGTGTGTGTGTGTGTGTGTGTGTGTGTGTGTGTGTGTGTGTGTGTGTGTGTGTGTGTGTGTGTGTGTGTGTGTGTGTGTGTGTGTGTGTGTGTGTGTGTGTGTGTGTGTGTGTGTGTGTGTGTGTGTGTGTGTGAGCGTGTGTGTGTGTGTGTGTGTGTGTGTGTGTGTGTGTGTGTGTGTGTGTGTGTGTGTGTGTCTGTCTGTCTGTACAAGTGTTATAAACATTCGTTGAGGTTTGTTTAATACAAAAAAACTCAGTTTATCCATTGAATAACTTACTTCAAATTAACAATTTGGGGGATTCTAAGGATTTATAGGTCTGAGGATTAATATTTTGTTTATGGTGAAAAGCCTCATTCTCAAACCTAGATAAAAGCTTTGGGTCTTGAGTCTGAGTCCAAATATATTCTGTGAGAATCAGAATCCTTTATCCGTCCCAAAAAGGGGAAAATTCACATTGTTACAGCAAATTTGAGACAAAAAAAATAGAACACTATTACACATAAAAGGTATGTACATAGTATCTCAAATTAAAATTATTATCATTTACAGAAGTACTCATTCAGGTAGACAGGTTAGTAGCAGCAGTATTTATAAAATAAACATCGTATTTTCCGGACTACAAGTCACGCCCGAGTATAAGTCGCTCTTGTCAAAAAACTTGTCGTTAAGAGGAATAAAACATATATAAGTCGATTCAGTGTATAAGTCGCATTTATCCACTGAAGTCTTCATCCTCTGTGTCGCTGTCAGAGGTCGCGTTAACCGAATATTTTCCGTCTATGACGGATTTTTTTTAACAATGACGGAAAAATCTGAAAGCAGTCGGTCATTTTGACGGATTCAAACAAACACGGAACAGCACCAAAGTTTCCCTGCAGCGAGGCTCCGGTGTTATGCATGCCTGCCAAAAAGGAAATGATACTGTTTCCAAACCCAACTTTGTCGTACAAATCATTGAAATGTCTGTGAGGTTTGGCTTTACACTGTGAGCACTCCCGCGAGGTGCAGTGGGCATGCATAACACGGCGCTTACAGTTCACGAGCATGCGCCCCGCCCCTTGTTGACAGTTCACGACTGTGCTCTCCGCCCCCACACCCCCGTTAACAGTTCATAACTGTGCTCTCTCTCTCCCAGCCAGGCAAAAAACGCGACTTATAGTTCGGATAAATCGGTAAGTGTAACATTGGTATATGACATTAGTAAATATTGTTATTGCACATTGTTACGTAAATAATCTTGTTACAGTATTGGATGGACTAACTAAGAGTAGTCACCAAGAGTGAAGACTCATTGAACCCTTACACCTGACCAACATAGGAGGCCTTAAATGAAAGGCACATGGGGGTGAGGGGAATATGCATGGTAACAGACATATGCCTATATTTCTTATACACCAGTGTGAAGTGGTACAAATTATGATAATATAATACATCAAATTGAATTAACCATGGACTGAGTAAGACTAAATGACAACACAAAGTTTTGAAAATCAAAGAATAGGATTTCTTTATAAAATCCTCACATATACGTACTATTATCAGAGCGCAACATTTATGAACGAGAGAATGCAATTCCTGAAGAGATTGTTAGTGGGAATGCTTTATGCTGAAAAGCTGACGCAAAACTGCTATGCTGAAATGTAATGTGTAAGAAGAAAGTGAAGAATTTAGATTGAAGTGAGACATGAACACAGGGGGCTTGAATGTTTGATGAGAGAAGAAAAGAAAGTAACAATTATTGGAAAAGCAGCAGAATATTTGAACTGCAAACTTTTGAACTAACTTGATGGCAAATGATCTGTCGCCATGCCAACGGCATTTGATGACACCCCATAATACGCTTAGATGCGTTGATGGCTGCATCGTTACCAAACCTGTGAAGTTTTGGGCCGTTTGGAGCATTTTTACTGAAGTTATGAGAAAACCGTGTTTCAAGGCGAGCATTGTGTTGCCATGGCAACGACATTTGAAGAAATCTCAAAACTCTCACGTAGATGTCTTCACGGCTGGACTGTTAGCACACATGTGAAGTTTGAGCACTTTTTGAACATTTTCATAGGAGTTAATGTATAGCGACATGGTCTTTTATGGCGAGAGATGCGTTTCCATGAAAACAGCATATGATGACACCCCATAATTGACGTAGAGCTGTTGAGGGCAGGACCATTAACCATTATCTGAAGTCTGCTGCTCCGAGCATGTCAGTTGGAGTGATGACGTCATCGTGTTCCATGACACAGGTGTTTATATTTGAGCTAACGAGGTGTCCAGAGATCAAAGGTTTCCATCGTTCTGAATGAGAGATAAACCTCTTGCATGTGAACGTTTTGTTGAAGAACCGTAACAGATATCGGTGAAATTTCAAAACGTGAAGCATCTCAAGGACCTTGAGTATCTGAAGTGTACTTTCGGGTCAATAATGAGGCCTTTTTGGCAGATTAACTAAAGCTGTGTGGCTGCTGCTGTGAGGAAATATCAGTCTGAAATTACAACGGGATTTAATTGAGGCATGTTGAAAGTTTTTGTAACTTCATGCCCTCAAGAGGAATTTTGTTTAATTATTTTTTGATTAATTATTTGTCATTTTTCAAGCTACGAGATGTTTTGCTACGTTTGTCATGAAAAATGATGTCTCAGGAATGTAGGGTTTGGGAATTATGGCAGTTTTAAAAAAATATATGAAGGCACATTTCAAACGGTCCTCCTCTCTAGCTGTGACATCATGCACTCTGCCTTAACGAGCTGTGCAATGTTAAAGTTAAAATGTTAAAAATATGATGAATTATGGGCTATATCTCAGGAATTATGAAAGTTATGAATGAGAGCTGAACGTTTTGATGTTTGAACGGAGTTTCTGCGATGTGGAATGTGGGAGAAGAAGAGGGCCAAAATAACAGGCGGAATAATAAAGATTTTTGTGCGTAGAAGAACAGATAGTTGGAATGCTGTTAACAGCATTCCAACTATCTGTTCTTCTACGCAGCATTCCCACTAAACTAGCTTTGATGCAGCAGTACATGAAGCAGTAAAAACAGCTGTTTGAGGTAGAAACAGCTACCATCACAAGCAACGGCACTGTCCATGGTTCTGAAACAACGGCACATGATGAATGTTATATGTACATGTCAATATGTACTGCAGGAGTCAGTCTGCATGTGGGGGATATTGACCAATATTGTTTATTCATGCCTTGATTTATGATAAGCTGCAAATGTAATAGGCTAAATATATTAGGAAACATGTGCTCTGATAATGATTCTTCACACTCATTATCAATACGGTCACACACACACACACACACACACACACACACACACACACACACACACACACACACACACACACACACACACACACACACACACACACACACACACACACACACACACACACACACACACACACACACACACACACGCACGCACGCACGCACGCACGCACGCACGCACGCACACACACACACTGTTATGACCGGAGTGATCTAATGATCTTGTCATCCCTCTTGTTACAGTGCTGGAAGCCCTCATTGATCACTCTCTAAATGCTCTTTGATGATTAGAGTTCCTATTGTGCTGTTTGATGCAGACAGTAATTGATAGGTGCTGACATGATGAGAATTGTGGGAGATGTAATGGAATGAAACTTTTCAGAGTGGAGCTGCAGGTCATCTGTTTCGGATCCCCTCTCTCTTTCTCTCTGTGACAGCCGTCAGCTCCTCTTTCTCTCTCTTTCTTCCAGGCTTTTGTTAGGTAAATGAGGAGAGGTCGACCCCATTCTCATTTTGCAGCCACCCGCTGGCCGCTGGAAGACAGGAAGAGATGACAGGCTGAGTGAATGAATGAAACAGAAGGAGAGAGCCAATGAATAGCTTTTTCCTATTCAAGTGTGTCAATTCTGAATTCGCAGTGTATGAATTTTGCGTGTACCTTTGTGTGTGTGTGTGTGTGTGTGTGTGTGTGTGTGTGTGTGTGTGTGTGTGTGTGTGTGTGTGTGTGTGTGTGTGTGTGTGTGTGTGTGTGTGTGTGTGTGTGTGTGTGTGTGTGTGTGTGTGTGTGTGTGTGTGTGTGTGTGTGTGTGTGTGTGTGTGTGTGTGTGTGTGTGTGTGTGTCCTACTACACCACACATTTTCGATTTCTGCTTGCTTTGGAGTTCGATATACCCTATTGGATGCAACATTGGATTGATTTAATATTTATATGGTCACAGCTATAGAATATAAAATGTAAACATAATTTGATACAGATAAAGAAAGGTTAAAATAAATATTCCAGGTAATTTAAGTTTGATTTTAACCCAGTGCCTGAAGAAGCATGTTTCCAGGAATAGTTTTTGCTGCCCCAATGGAAATGTTAATAGTTATTAATAAGATTATATTTATATAATAAAAAATATGTTCAGATTGTAGGTAGGATTTCTTTAGAAACATCCATTATGTCCTTTATCTTGGGCAGAAAAGCACCTGCATGATTATTTGTTGAGAAATCATTCACACAATCGCTGTAATTTTTTGATTCATGAAACCAAACCCAAATGATGGTAGTAAATACACATACACGCTACAAATGGAGAACAAAACAGCAAAAGGTGTTGTTCCAACATAATTGATATATTACAAAAGTGGAAGTCACTGGCTATATTTTCTTTTGTGAAAATAGTTTTTATTGAATAAAACTCTGCATTTTCCACTGGAAGTGTATCGAGGAAGAATGGCGTGCGCGATAAGCTCTTTTTTTTGCTCAATAACGGTGAATAGTAAGTGGACTGCATTTATAAAGTGCTTTAACATATACAAGTAGGCACTTACCTACTCAAACAGAGGCAGATAGTCTACCATGCAAGGTGCCACCTGCTCAAGGGATACTATTTTTTAATTCACACAACGTTGGCCATGCCATCAGGGGCAACTAAAGGTTCTTTATCTTGTCCAAAGATACATCGACATGTTGACTGCAGGGAACTGGGATCGAATCCCCAACCTTCCGATTGTTAGACAACCACACTACCTCAGTAATGGCTAACTGAACCTGACCAATGATGCTGATGTTTATGCTGGCTCCCTGAATGCACCATCAAACCACTAATCGTTGTGATACTGAGGGGAAACAAAGACATGCCCACCATGGCATCATAATATTACCATTATTTATGTGTTGGTGCAGTGCTGCCAACTTTGAACTTGAAGACAACCAAAACCAAGAATGTCCTCTGTGGCTGCCAACTGAGTACTGGGTACTGTGCAACTTCATGGACTTTGACCCATCATTTTTGAGCCAATGGGAAGGTGCTAATCCCAAAAGTAAATGTAAGCAAAGACATTCTCAAAATGGTCCTATGTTTGTTGCTACTTAGGTGGTGGGTGAACAGGAACAGTGTTGTATGCTTCCTTTGATTGTTTTTGATTGATTGTTCCGCACAGAAGGCAGCCTCCAACGCATTAACGATGCCTTCAGAGCAATCCAGTTAGACTTAACCTGCCTCAGTGCCACCGAAAAGTTGGCAGTGCGAGTGCCCCGTGTCTTTGAGTCTCCACACGCTGCATGTGTATGGCCTCTAACTCTAACTGGATTTTCTTGTGTTGTGTAGTAGTGCCATACGAGTAAGCTTAAATTGCCTTTAAGTGCTTGTTTTTGTATCCTTCTGTTGTCTGCATACTAGGAACCCTGCTCTATGCTGTGCAGGTTCAGGAGGAACAATATGTTTCCTCAAACACTGCATTAACAGGGTACCCCAATCTAGCTAGCAAACAAGCTATCTAGTGGGAGTTATTGTGGCTAACTTGCTCTAAATACTGATTAGCTTGGCACACGCTTCGGCTCCCTGGCCTGCAGGTAGTCACTACTGCTTCATAGTTCCTGCACCACTTATTATATAGATAATCATTTGTCTTGCCACTTCTGTTGCAAACATATTTATCTAACACCAACACCTTCTTTAAATGACCCAGTAGAACCCAGTAAAAAGATTTACCACAATCCTCCAGAACAGCTCCAATGTTTCCTATCATAGATTCACCAAGGATGGTTCAACAAAACATTCTATTAATACAACCAAAACAATATACATATAACATAACAAGGATTATAATTGAAATAACTTTATTATGGAAACCTTCCCAGATCACTGGAGAAGACAAATACTTTACACTTTCAAATTAGAAACAGATTTACATCCCAGACACAGTCTTATGTTCACTTTTCATAAACAAGCATTGAGGCCTCCAGTCGTTCAATGGTTTGTTAACCGTTTAATTTCTGGACATACAAACTTTGGTCAAACAAACTGATATTTTTGTCCTTAAACCTTTATCAGTTTCTCATTCCATGCTAGTTAGCAAATCACATCCAGGTCAAGTTTTTACAATACCAAACATATATCACCAGAATCCACATTCTGAAATTCTATACACATTCCCGGCCGGAGCTTTTGGAATCAGCTGATGAAACAAATTCACAGCAGAGAGTTCATTTCAAGTTTCATTAAGTTCTTCCCTTTATGTTTCAGTCAAAGTCTTTTTTGCTACATACACCAATGTGATATACATCAGGAACTGAAAGTTGAGGTAATGTGTCTTCCCAAAGATTTTCCACATGGACACTCAGCGTTTTATTCCTATATGGAGTTTAGTGTTGCCAGAGGATGGGCCAGCTTCCTGAGCTTCCAGAGAACAGCTCGGGACAGAGCTTTCTGTTCTGGGCTTCAAGGGCAGAACTCTCAAAGACCTTTTATCCTCTTGCACTGGTTTGTGGTGATATTTAAATCCTTCAGTTGGAAGATTGATCATCCTTCTGTCCTGCTTGTCACCGGAATTGTTGCACAAACACTAATCAGAGTAATTCCTGCGGTGCAGTTTCTTTTTGTCAATGACTGGTGCATTCACATTCAGGCTATAAAATAGGAATAGGGGATGCTTTAAGGTCCCATACAGTCCTGTTGCAGAAGTCCTGTTGCTGTCAGAAATGACATCACTACAGGCGTGGCCAGTACTGTGACATATCCACTTCA
Organism: Notothenia rossii; assembly: GCF_949606895.1. NCBI lineage: Eukaryota > Metazoa > Chordata > Actinopteri > Perciformes > Nototheniidae > Notothenia > Notothenia rossii. Next base: position 37,576,237 of record NC_136903.1, read on the forward strand.
TTTCCTGGAACTTGCAATGGAACTGAGACCCCGGGGGAAATCAGACCTGATGAGATGGAGCAAAGGGATCATTAGAGTTGACAGACATACCAAAACAAAGTCTAATGGTGTGTTTTTCCTGTATGCAAACCCATAATGTATAGAATTCACACAAGGCATTAAAATCAAAAAACGTGCAGATGGTTGGAAAGACCTAAAAGAAGCTCTGTATATTTTTATTTTATCTAAGTATGTTTTAGTTTTTGTCTGGAAAGCTCTCCCTGGACCTTCTATCTTCATTTATGAAAATTGTACAGCTACTGTAATCATTGTGCAAACCGACAGAACTCTATTTTAAATACTAGGGGAAATTCCGAAAATACCAAAAATCATCAAGTTTTGTGTGATTTGAAGAAAATGAACAATATTTCCATTTGATGGAATGCTGCACAACATGATATATTGTGCTGTGATATGAACTGTTGTTGTGTTGTTCAATTGGGTTGGCCTCTCAGTTTTCCGTTTTGTTATTAATGTGCATTTGGTGACGTGTTGATGTTAAGAGTCTAACGGGTAAGGCTTTAATGTTCTCAAAGCTTCCCCCAAATGTTGCATTTACATTTAAACAATTCTATTATCCCACTTGTGAAGACACTGACATCAATCAAAGGTATTATAGAGGAGGGGAGGGTTGAGGAGAATCAACTGTAGTCAGTTTACTTCCTACCTGTTGACGATGTTGCGGAGGACGTCATTGACTGGCTGTTGATGTGTGGCTGCATGTGTGGAGGAGTATAGGTCTCATAACTTCTTCCATTTAAAGTTGGGCTGGTGGGCAGCATGCAGGAATAAGAGCTCTGGCTGGATGCCTGGAAACATCAAATCATTTTGAACATTAAAACCAGAATGTAACACCCTGATGAGCCATTCTCCATTGGGTTGGTCATATGCAACATTAGCAGTGTTGTTAAAGTCTTGTAACTATCGTAAGAAAATTAACTAAGCTGTTCATTTTACATTGCATGCAATTCCCTTTCAAATTGCTTAAGTAATACTTTATTTTCCCTCAGGAAAGGCTACTTTAAACAAGCCATATAAGTGTGAAGAGGTATTTTCATTCAAAGACCCCCTCCCCCCACTGATGGGTGAAACCAATACACCCAAGCTTAAATCTGCAGATCCTGTATATGTTCGATAAGTTCCAAAATGTACGTATGTGAATACTTTTTGGTCCCACAAGGTTTAGCTCCCAGTATTATGTGTCTTTATTCATGTTGGTGGTCTGAGACCCTTCCGTAATCCATGATCAAACATTGTCTGGATCCATCTAATACAATGTGTAACCAAACCATGTGACATAGCAACAATTAAATGAGCCTCAACTTCTTTGCTACATATATCAGTGTTTGTTTTGCTGGAGGCTCTGAGTCCAGAAACTGATTTTGAAATGGAGGTTTTTGAGGTTGTCAAAAATAATGTTAAAGCTGCTAAGTTCAGTTCTACCGACCCAATGTTTCCTTGGACATTGGGTCGGAAGAAACAATTGTCACATTGTAACGACCAAATCATAAAAGCCTGTATAAACTGTGAACCATAACTCAAATGAAAACATCCCAACCATTTGGCTTGGGAGAACCAATCAGAACACAACTCCTCTCCTGCTATAAGGTAAGATTGCACAGCTGCCAGACTCACACTTGGTTAGGGCAACACCTTATATATATACACTGGAATCCTATAAGGTTCCCTCAAGTGAGCGGAAGTAAGACCTTGCCGATCCAGGTGGATCCAGGTTTGGCGGTAAACTCTCATACTGTAGACGCAATAGGTTGTGATAGGTCAATTAGTAAATCCAATTAACGGGTAGAAGTGAATTCAGGCCCCCCAACACCACCAGGATCATGATAAGCCAAGTTCATGCAAGACAAACATTCCCACAAAGATGTTTAAAGCAACTGTGTCAACACATTGACCATCACATGTATATCAGCACAACCCTAACCCTAAGCCTAATCCCAGCTGAAGCCAGATGGGTGTTGCAGTGATTGGTTAGTTGTGTGTTCTGCTGTTTAGTCGAGTAATCTTACTTGCATAGGCAGACTGGCAGCCATACTAAAGCTGGGCATTGTGGGTAGGCCATAGCTGTTGGACAGAACTGAATCCGACCTTCCCAACATGGATCCTGAAGAGAAGGACACTAGAGAGGATGGAGAAATGAACAGAACAATGAGATTTGTTATATTCCATGCAATGTAACCGTACATACAAGCTATTATAATGTCTTTATGACATTGGTGGACGCAGTAGAGATCATTGGTCATTGTTTGGAAATCACAAATAAACGTATATGGCAAAACACACGGCTAAAGTGAGCAAGCTGTTGCAACAGAGACATTTTAGAAAAACAGCTATCCATGTTTTGTATTTTGCCAAGATTTGCTTGAATTTTGTGTTTCTGTTAGGACACAAGATACATAGATGATGCCATAGGAGTGGTCTGAGAAGTTTCTATACATATTTGCAATTTATTTGAAACTTGAGGAAATATTGTAATACTCTGGTCAAGAAAATCCCATGCTCCATCCAACAAACAAACAACATGTCTTCTGTGAAAAAAGGCCTGTTGAAACATGCTTTAAAATACATTTTGTGTGGTAGAGTATGCAATTGTATGTAGTATTACAGTACCTGGTGTAGCAGGTTGTGGTATGGGCTGGTAAACACTTGTGTTGAAGCTGCTGCTGATGGGGATATGGTTGGAAGAGCTGGACACCTGGCGACGTTGGTTTCTCAGTTTCTCCTCTCTTCTCCACTTTGCTCGTCTATTGGAAAACCAAACCTGCACATGCAATGATAGAAATGAGGTTAAGAGAGGGCTTCAAATGTCTTCCTTTTAATGTCTTCACCTTTTAAACAACACTAATGTGGCCATATGCAAACCGGTTATATTCATCGTATTAAGGATTGGGGTTAGGTCAATTAAAGGGTTTGATAAAAACGTATATTATTGCAACACACACAAGCACTAAGACATTCTGACTGTACTGACTTGTAAGCCTAAGTAAATCATATGACATGGAGCTTACCTGTATTCTGGCCTCCGGAAGGTCTATTTTGTTGGCAAGGCGTTCTCGGGCAAACACATCTGGATAGTGAGTCCTTTCAAACTCTGGAAGAAAAACACATTGTGTCATGACAGGATAGTATGCTGTTTCTAATTTAAAGTAATGTATTTATAATGAAGCATTGTTTTCCAAAATCTGTAACACCTTGTCAAATGAAATGTTGTACTGTATGTTATATACAGTATGCCCTCCATGGCAAGAATACTTGATTAAAAAGATCAAATATTTACAAAGTATTCAAATTGGTTGATGTTCATCTTGCTTTATGCAGATGACTGATGCCTGTATTTGTTTCAGGGCATAGACCCAACTCCACCCAGTCCAATCAGGGAAGGTATATGAGACAAATTGACCTAATGCTCTCAACATTTCAGAAAATGGTTAACTTAACTGGATGATGTAAGAGACATTTGCCATTTCCAGAACACCAGGCATGTCTTGTAGCTTGATACATTCAATCTTCATGAACATTAATTAGGCAGTAGAACACAGTAACACAACACGTGCAACGTGCAATTGTGTCTATTGAGACTTCAACAACAACCATCCCTTATTAGCCAAACAAAAAAGCACCAAAATCAGGCTTTTTAATGAGGAATAAGTGATTCAGTTGGTGATTCATTTGATATCCTAATTGCCTTTACGGTAGTTGAAACAGTTTGAACAGGGTTAGTGATGTCATCATGTGAACATCCCTATAGTTGTCATATGGGAACATTTGGAATCTGACTGGCCTCAGTTCAGTCAAAGTGGAGGTGTTCCTCACTTCAGACATATAGAGAAAAGACGTATACTGTTTTAATGTGTGTGGAGCTGTACGATGTTTTGATACACAACTTCCATGTACCTTTCTCCAGTGCTTCTATCTGCTCCTGAGTGAAAGACGTTCTGTTTCTCTGCAGCTTCCTCTTCAGCTGGAGCCTCATCTGAGTCTCCTCTGAGTCGTCACCGTTGGAACTTCCTGATATGGTGTTCTCCCCCCCCTCCGCCTGCGGACACTCTGCGCACAGGAAGGAAGGTACAAGGTATTGTTGAAAATGGAGAAAATGAAGGTGAACCTCAAACTTATCTTAAGTATGGTATGGGAGTAAATATAGTTTTGACCAACAACATAAACATGTATATAAATCACAATGTTTTAGAAAAAATCTAGTCTGTTTTTTAAACTAACCATAGCACTCAAACAGCTTTATTAAGGCTGATTAATGACAAGGAAATTCGTTTTTCATGTTACTTCAGGTGAGTTTGTTTCACAGATTTATGATATTAACATTTATGTTTTTCAAGAAAAACATTTTCCTAACACATCCCCCCTCTGAGCATCATACTGTAATTTGTCCGCATATTCGTGTAAAATGCTCATATTAGTATGGAATAATGTTCTTTATGTTCAAATGCTTTGATGACAGTGTTATCCAATTGATGTGTTAACAAATGCTTGATTTTAAAAAGTGTATAGATGTACTCATACCTCAATACTTATCAGGTATGTTATGCTAATCTGTATGCTACCTGCATTAAAATAAGCTGTGTATACTTTTTATAATTACATTTTCTTTTAAATATATTGCTTTGTATAATACATACAAATAATATGAGTACAACATTAAGATAAATGATTAAAAACAAAGACTGTTTTATTTAACTATTTTTATTTTCTTTTTGATATATTATACTTTTATAAAGTTTTTTTTGTATCTGTGTGCACAAAATAATATTAAATTATATTGCTTTGTATACTATTTAACAATAATATGTTTATAATATTAATATAGGTTCTTGTAAGCATTACACCTTCATAACGTTTTAATTCTTCGTATCTGCAATCAAAAGAAGCGTTTACCCCATATAAGCTTAAGCGCTGTCCAGGTATTTCCAACTAAATGAGTGGCTCCACTATTTCACTAAAACACACCCTTGATCAGTACACGATAAAATGCGTTGTATTCCAATTAATGCGAGGTAAAGTGAAGGTACAGGCCCTTCAGAGAGGAGATCTCCAACATGTGATCCCTGAGCAGACGAGCGCTCCAGTCCCTCCCTGTGGAACTCGTGTTATTTGTGGTGCTAGCCTAATTATTCATTATCCCCAGCAGACAGAGACTGCAAAACAGAATGAAGCCATTGCTCAGTGTCACAGTCAGTCAGGCAGAAAGAGACACAAATGAGAGAAGACGCCCCCTTCTCCCTCCCCTGCTCACACACACACACACACACACACACACACACACACACACACACACACACACACACACACACACACACACACACACACACACACACACACACACACACACACACACACACACACACACACACACACACACACACACACACACACACACACACACACTGATGTGGAGGCAGCAGCCGTGGTAGTATAGCCTGACTTTGTTTCTCTGTTGTAATCCCAGGGTGCTGGAGGAGGAGGAGCAGCAGCATATGAGCCTGCCCTCCACGCAGCAAATGGGGCCTCAGCCACACACACTGAGGGAGAGGGAAGCTGATCATGTCAGCTCCACACAATGTGTCCTCTGTCCCGTATAATGGGAATTTTGAATCAATTTGCAAGTGGGCAATTTACTGCGCCTGCTGCATTCTTTTTATGAAGAAATAATTAAAAGCATGGCTCAATAGGATGAATGTGACCTGAGATCAAGTCAACAACAAAGTATTTGAATGTTAATACCAGAGCCAGACTTTGTAACACGATTAATGTTTATACTTTGAATAAAGAACACTGCATTCACAGAACTTTGAAAATGTACTATTTAATCAAAAATCTAAATTAAAATCTCAAAGTTGTATTTTGTTGTCCCTCTATCATGTATTTTCAATGTAAGGTCTATACAAGCAGGAACAATTAGTAACAGTGACACTGATAAATAAAGTGGGGGACACTGTATTTATATCATTTAATGCATGACCTACACAAATACATGTCTAACATAACTTAGAATCTTAACTTGGGTTAAAATATTAGGTCTAACTCAGTCATGAGGGCTAAAAATGACCCACATATTCAGTCAGAAAGGTCGTCTGATCCCCCTTTTCCACTGGAATGAGCTCCGTTTGAGTTGTGTGCTGAGTCTAGTTTTGTTCATAGTTGGTTCAACCTGCAAATCACTTAAGAACCAGTTTGCTTTCCACTCAACATTCAAAAACAATAATTCACCACAATGACAGCAAACAGGTTGTAATTCAAAGTATGAGGCTATAAGCCCACATTTCTTGGTATGCAAGTGTATGTAATTAGTTTTGGATGAAAGCCTCAGCTAAATACCATGTAATGAAACATGTATGATGTCTGATTGCACTTTAACGACTTAGAGATCTTGGTGCTACGGCTTCCGCAACGACTTTCTACTCTCGCCATGTACTGTTTTTGCTCCGCCCCAGCATCTGACTTATGGTGCTCTCTGTTCTCAGTTCTGGCTGAGCAAATAGTTGGTGCTGGACTGAAACCAATCTTTGGGGCAGTTGGCGCAGCTGCCCTGGAAACGCCTCAATGGAAAGAGGGGGTGTCCGGTGGCAGTGAGTGTAGTTCCAATACTGTAGTAGTATTGCTAGTCGTAGAAGTAGTAGGTGACTTAATGTCTTACCAGGAGTAGTGAGTGTAGTCCCAGCGTACCACCCTGAGCGCCCCCCCCAGGAGGTTTGTCCGTTGAGCATCTTCAGTTTGTCAAACATCCCCTCAGCTCCCACTGTGCCCATCTGCGGCTTATCACTGGTGAGGTTCCTCAGGACTCGATTTATTGATGAAACCTGCAGATAAACACAGATATGTTAATAAACGAGAACAACAATTGTAAAGCATTGTTGGATAGAAACTTAAGAACCTAACCAAGGCATTAATGACCCCTAAAAGATAATAAGATAAGATAAACTTGTTAAATGAGGCATTGCACATAATTAAAAATAAATGAAAAAGAGTCGAAAATAAACAATTATAAAATATGAGCATCTCCAAATAGAAACAAAACAAGTAGAAAATACAGTTGACCATGAAGATACAAATCTGTAAACTATCTGAAAAGCAAAACACTATTGAAGGCCCACAATATAAAAGTAGGATATTATTTACATTGAGTGAAAGTCATATAATCAGTTTTACATTATAATAATAACCAGTAGGGTTAAAAGATTGGCCAACAAACGGACAAGGTAAAGTACATTACTAAAGTGCCCCTGTATTCTACTGAGGTTTGGTTTAAAATCATATTGGCTGAAAATATTTTGCCACCAAACTTCATTGGTATGGTAACACATTGAAGCGAAATAGAGAAATATAGCAGCTTCCTGAAAGCTCTAATTAGAGAATCCTCTCAACTGGCTATTATACACTCAAAAACACAATCCATAATACTGTACACATGTTTAATAACGTTTTTTGTTTCAATGTAATGTACTCATGGGAACATTACTAAACTTCTCCAGCTAGCATGGTTTCTTACGTTCCTGCTTTAGATGTGCAAATATACTTACAAAGATTGTTGTTATTTATTTGTGAAAGCTTCCAAGATACATTATAAATCTGCAAATAACATTTGTACTTTTGGAGCAACCAACAGTATTTGATAAAGGATTACAGGTCTATCTTTGCCTTTTCTTTAGTTTTTTAAGTCAATATCCAATTATTGGTACATGGATACAACGATTGCATCATGTGTCTTACACTGGAAAAGTTCAAATATTTTAGAAAATATGTTTTTTATTGACTTAACTGCTTTATTTAGATTTGAGTGTATAGCAGTTTGGTCTGACTTTTTGCAATTTAATTTCTTGTAGAGATTGCATCTGCTTGATCCAGCTGTGCCACCTATGCCCTACTTACTCACCTCCAAGCCAGCTGTCACAGAGTACAGAAACAAATACATCATCTATTAAAGTATGTACACGTTTTTACAGTGTGAGTCCAGACTTCTCTGTGACTTCCTTGCACCCTCTAAGCGACGTGGCAGAGGAACAGAAGGGTCTTACACTGGGTATGTTGTCGTTGGTGCAGACTCCCTCTGCCAGCAGCCGGTCTCTGATCTCCCAGGCGAAGATGGAAGGACACTCTCTTTTGTAGTGAGCAATCTTCCCCACCACTTCCTGAGTGGCCACCCTGGGTTTACTCCCTCCTATGGCTCGAGGACGGATGGAACCTGTCTCGTAATATCTGCCCAGGATTTTACTCACACAGCCGTTAGATACCTGCACACAAAAACAACACAAATCACATGGGTTATTTACAGATGTTGTGAAAATATATTTGCAATTACAAGCTTTTTTTTGTAGATGATCTAAGGCACAATCACAGCGATTGGTAAAGTGGACCTCCACCATCTTCTCAGTGCATTGAGGTGTTGGGGAAAGATACTGCATATGTTGAAAACAAGCTGTAAAAACGTTGACTTTCTCCAGAGAGAGCGGTTCAAATCTGATGAATAGCCTCTAGTGATTTGTGTCAGAGTTTGAAAATGGCTCTGGGGGTGTTCAGTTAAAAAGAAGGGAGGTGATGATCATCTTTGCGGCAGGATAAACACTCAAGGCTGCATTAGCATAACACACTTCAATCCAAACTGTTGGTAGCCTGCGTGCATTATGGGTAATAGGTGCCAGGTTTTAACAAAAGAGTGCAGGATGGAAGAAAATATATAAATTCAGTAGCTATTAAAACAAAAAGTTAGCTGCTTTGTCAACCCAATCATAGGCCCGACTGACTCGCTACAAGGCATGCTGGGTATTTTAACATCATGCCACTTTCTTCTCTGTTAGAGGGAGGTGTGTGGTGCAGTGGGTTGTGCGTTGGTGTTGGTATCAGGGGAGCACAGGTTCAAACCCCACTGCAGTCAGCATGTCGTTGTGTTCCTGAGACACTTCACTCCAAATTGCTCCTGTGGGCATTGTCCACAGTATTGAGTATGTCAGTCGCTTTGGATTAAAGCGTCTAACAAGTGACATGTAATGTAATGTTGATTGTTTGCTATGACGCTTGTCATAATTCACACGGCCACTAGAGCTTGTCAGTTTTTCCATGAAATACTTTTTGATAAAGCTTACAGTTAGGGCTCTGTACCTCTGTAACACTGAACATGGACCCCCCTGGGGCCCCCATCCAAAAGAAAAAATGATGATAATAGAATTTCTGATTGTGATGCATTAAAGACTGTGCTGTAACTTTGGTCCACAATAACAGGAATGGTTGTTTGTCTTCAGTAATACAATCAAATAATATTGTAACTAAGTCATTGACTACATTTCCAACACCAATAATGGTATTTTATGTTTTTTTGTAGGCTATGACTTAATACTGAATCAAACACAATCCTTGAACAGAATCTTGTGTCTTTTGTCCCACATTAAATGTGCCCCATCACGCCCCCTCGAGTAACATCGGTGAATAATCGCCACTGTCTGTATCATGTCCCATAAATGAATATTATGAACTCAGCATCAGGGGCTTCATCAGGACTATCTGATACCACTGTAAGTACCGCTAATAAAGATGAAGTTACCTGCAGTATTCTGGATATGTCACAGGGTCGAGCTCCACTGTGGGCCAGCTCCACTATCTTCTGTCTGGTAGTATCAGGTAAAGGCCTCCCATTCACAAACACCCCGCCCAGCTGGTTTACTCCACTGTGACCTACACACACACACACACACACACACACACACACACACACACACACACACACACACACACACACACACACACACACACACACACACACACACACACACACACACACACACACACACACACACACACACACACACACACACACACACACACACACACACACACACACACACACACACACAAAGAGAAAGTAAAGAAAAGGTTTTCAACAATTTTTTTACCAAGCTAGGTAGTTTACTCTGGATGAAAAAAAAAAAAGGAAAAAAAAGATGAAAGCAGCAGAATGGAGTGGTAATGAATATTGAAGTCTTACTACATCAACTGATCAAACACATACAAGAGAAGAGGAAGACAAGATAAAGAGAAGCGTAATTGTTTTTGGAAGATCCTTGTCTTTACATTGAATGATAGCTTGAACCATTTTCACATATTTCAACATGTTTTTTCTAAAGACAAGAGCATGTTAATACGTAACATGTTATTGGTATTACAACAATGTTGAATGATGCTTTGATGCAATTTGCCCACTCCCGTTGATGGACTGACCCATGTCGATGCTGATCTTATTGCTTATGTATTTATATAAAAATGCATGTGTTTGTGCATATGCTTATGTGTATGGGTCCTGTGCACCAGTGTGTCTTTGTACTGTGTACTGTATACAATGTGGAACACTGCATTTACCCTTGGGGTTTTATAAAAGTGAATCGTCACCTTCTTTGTAAGCCCTAAAACATACATATATTTTACATACAGAATACTATACTATGAGAAACAAAGACGATCTGAACAGTAGATATTACTGTTAAGTAACAATACAGCCTACATCCTATAACAAACAAACACATTCAAAAGATTCATATACTAACACCACTGCTCTGTTTTGCTTTTGCTTTCATTCTAGAGAAGGAAAAGTGACCTGAAAGACCAGATTTAGCTCAAAGGTCCTCAGGACTAACGCATGTGGATTTAAAGGGCCCTATTCAGCTCATTTTCAGGCTCATATGTGTATGTTGTCCCTCTCCTGGGACATGTCTCCATGCTTTAATGTTCAAAAAGCTTTTTATTGTTCTCATACTACCTGTGCTGCAGCTCCTCTTTTCACCCTCTGTCTGAAACCAGGGAGTGTGTGGAAGAGAAACTCCCTCTGGAGGGAACACTCCAGATTTTAGCCTTGCAGACCATTGACATACACACAAACCTACATAACACACTACAGGAAATGGAAAACCCCAAAAGCATAAAGGGCCCCTTTAAATGAACATATTGTCATTCCATCTTTAAAAGGGATTGAGACAAACACTGTTGACAGAGTAAAGGAGGAAACTGCAGACTTCTGAATGTGTTCATGTGGAGTTTCAATGCTCTGTCTGCTGCTCCACGTGTTGCCGGTCTGACATGCAGTGAACAGCAGCAGTAATGTGTGCTGTGACACTGTGCAGGTTAAGTAGGGATTTACACTGAATCAATTGTCTATTGTCTGTTAATGGCTCTGTGAGGCAAAGCATATTGCAGATTTATAAACCTCTCAACAGGACATTAATAAATCATACAACGTGCCAACACAGGCACACGGACACATACCGAAACACACACACACACACACACACACACACACACACACACACACACACACACACACACACACACACACACACACACACACACACACACACACACACACACACACACACACACACACACACACACACACACACACACACACACACACACACACACACACAGTTTCACTGTAGACACTCAGCAGACCACAGATCCAATAACTATAATATAGGTCCCTGATATACAACATGACAACATGTTCAATATATTGTTTTGTGCCAAACTATGCTGTAGCTATTGTGCATTTGCAAAGTAAAGCCTATTGTGTGTCTCTCAGACAGTTGTTGTAGGATCTTACATGTACATCTTTAATTAGGATTTAAGGTTATCATAGTGTTCCTTATGTACAAATGTGACTTGAAGCAAATATAGGAAACATCTCATCCACTCTCACAACATATCACAAGCATCAAAAAAGCAAATAAATAAAAGCCAAACAATTTAAGAAACATCGTCAACATAGAGCATTTTCTGACAACAGTCAACATTACCATCATTTTGAGAAATGTATATAAAAGTATATAAACAGTCAGCTAACCTGAACACCATCTGTGTGTGTGAACATTTCAACAAGCAAAAGTACATTTCTCAAATGTTGAACCTGAGTACAATATTGAGGGATTTGTCTGAGTATTATTATTTTAAGATACTTTATACTTGTACCCCACTACATTTGTATCCAATATGGTACGTACTTCTCCATTACATGTATCTGACACATGGAAATATACTGTAATTGTAGGTTAAGATACCCAGCAGCAATAAACAAAGAGTAGCTTCACCTTTATCACATGAATCCATCCATGATCATCATTGACTTATTTCATATATTTGATTATGAACTGGGCCCTTACGCTTAACAAGTACTTTTAGTATATTGTGATACAAAGTGTACTTTTACTTAGTCACAATTTTCCATACAGGACTTTTACTTGTAACATAGTATTTTTTTGTATAGAACATAGTGTTTGATTTAGAATGGCTGTTTTTATATAAAGTATTACTTCTGAGTACTTATTGAAATTATAAAAAGAGTCATGCCCCTGTTGAAACAGCAGTTGTCTTTGAGACGGTGGATTATTTCTCTCCCTCACGCTACCTCCCTTCATGTTGTGTTCAGGGGTCTTTTGCTCCGCCGTAGAAATGTTAATCACAGCGTCATTTCCCAGAGGAACACACAGGGCTTTCCTCCGCTGACACACAATTAATAGACAGACATATGGAGGCAATTTGGCAGTGGTCCCTCTGTGACAGACACACGCACGCACGCACGCACGCACGCACGCACGCACACACACACACACACACACACACACACACACACACACACACACACACACACACACACACACACACACACACACACACACACACACACACACACACACACACACACACACACACACACACACACACACACACACACACACACACACACACACAGGCGGGCCCCTGGGACCAGCTCAGCAGCTTTCACTTGAAATCAGCTCATTCACACTGAACCTGACTGCAATTAACTTTCAATTTAAACCATGTACTGTTATTTCCAATGAGTTCTTCAAATGAAGCGATAAAATATGATGTTTGTCCTCGGTCTACACCATATGGTGTGATCTTGTTTCCGATCTCACATCGTTTGTGTATGCCTGTTGCGGTTTTCTTTGTCTATCTAACACATTTGCTTAGGTTTAGGAAATGGTGGTTTGGTAATATTTTAACTTCATTATTTTAGCGAAGCTTCTTAGACATTGTTACAATAATAAACATGCAGTAAGTGTTCTGAAAAGATTTTGGACATAGTAAAACCTACACTCCCATGTTAGGGTTAGGGTTCCCAAGTCTGATGTTATGTGGACAAATCTACCCTGACCCCTATGTTCCCATGTCACTAGCAGGTTAACCTTATGAGGCATTTGTATGCATTTGCAAAGGAAGTCCTAACCCTGACCCTGACTTTGACTCTGCGTTCAAGTCACTTTGACTGTTTGTCACTTCGTTATTTGGGGCTACAGATTAGCTCTGTGAGTTGTGGCCCGACAAACTCAAGCTTTACTGTAACTGCATTTCAATGTTTTTGCTCGATGGATAACTAATGTTACATAGATGCTGAAAAAAGGTTGAATGAACTCTTGATATGCAGGCATCACTTACATAGAGGCTTGAAATTAGGAAAGGTCAGGCAGCATGAATGGATAGCCAGGTATCCCAAAACCTGAGTGTCTATCCCTGGTCTTTGTGACACAGAGACCCGCTCTAACTGCTGGCTGTATTCGACACCATTCAAAGAACATAAAAATAGCAAACGTCTCTTCTTACTGACCAAATGTAACAATCAAAGGAGGCATGTGGCGCAGTGGATAGAGCGTTGGTGTTCGGATCAGGGGAGCACATGTTCAAACCCCACTGCTTCAGCATATTGTTGTGTCCCTGAGACACTTCACCCCAAATTGCTCCTGTGGGGATTGCCCACAGTATTGAGTATGTAAGTCGTTTTGGATAAAAGCGTCTAACAAGTGACAAGTAATGTAATCAAATTGATTCATCTTCTTTTCTTAGTCTGTCCAAGCATCTACTGAAATTCGGCAGAAACATAATCTACCTAAGATCACGTATTATTGTAATTTAATCCAGTTATTCAGCCCTCTTCTCAGTAGACAACTCTGTGTTTAGTCAATCAATAAACAAAAAGGGAAAGCGTGACATGCTCTTCACAAACACAACACATTGATTTCTAGAGCTACTGTGGTGTCTTTCTGACATCTGCCGTTTTACCAGGACAGGAATATCAGTAAAGCTATGGCGGGAGAAAATCAAATGCACACACCGCGGGCAGTTGTGGGATTAAGAAGACAGGCTTGTGCTGGTGTCTGGGTCAGACCTGCTTTAGTGAGGTCTACGCTCTCCGCCTTTATTGTTATGTCATGTGATAACTGAACAGCTTCCGGGCTGCTTGGTTGCAAACGTTTTTGGGGAAAGAACCTTCACGTGATCTCTGAGTGTTGAAATCGTTCTAAGATGGATAACCTTTGCCAAGAAAGGAATGTTCAAGGTTTGGTTTTATTTGTTTTTCTGTCAGCCGAGGGAGCGGAACCAAAATAAAAATGTGGATACACATGCTGGACAGGGCATTCATTTGATGTCCGAACAATAACAGAAAAGGGTTCTTGACTTGAAACATTTAAAAAAACGGTATCAACTGTATTTAACCCTTAGATGCAGAATTGGGTCTTTTTTGACCCGTTGAGGTGGTTTTCTTGAAGTATCTTTGTAATTACATTTTTGTATCACTTCATATTCCAGCTATTCCTCAAAAAACATGTTTTGGATATCGTGCCATTCAAATTTTTTATTTACATTTTAAAAATTGTAGTTTTTGTATTACTACCCAAAGCTTCCATAAGTGGGTCAAAAATGACCCGCATGCATTTTCTATGGAATCCTCTGCGAAAACTTTTTTTCACAATGTAAAAAAAATGTCTAAAATTATAAATAGTGAAAAATTAAATATAAAATATTTCTAGTGTCAACCAAAATAGAATGCTAAATATTATACAAGTGATTTTTCTGAACCAAAATGACAAAAATTGCATAAGAACACATATTATTCTAATACAGGTCCTTTTTGACCCACTTATGGAAGAGTGTAGGGTGCAGTTACTCGTGCATCTAAGGGTTAACACTGAAATACAACACATCTCCTTTAATCATGAACACGCAGAAGTCGAAAACATTTCTTCTGAACTCATGAACCATCCAACAACACCTGAATGAAACAAATGCAGTTGCAACATCCTTGCTCACTGAGTGCATGTGTAGTTGAGATGTAAACTAATTTGAACTACAGCACCCTGACACACACATCAATGAGAGTGAGATGAGACGCTAAACAGAAAGTCATAGACCTCACTGACCACTGAACACACATTGATTCAGATCAATTACTAATGTGACCTGAGCTTCACTCACTAATAATCTTAGCAGATGAATATTGGTGTTCACCTTCAGATATTCCTCAATGACCTCCAGCTGCTCCATTTTCACAATTTGGAATTAGAATTGATTAAAGTGGAGGCGGTGTGATAATAGCACCCAGCCTGCCTAACAGAAACCTGCTAAATGTTATGTCAAGCAGCAGCATCCATTAAGGCGAGGTGTAGAAGCAGTGCATTGTGGGATTGACAGCGGGCAGAGGAAAGATGCAGCACAAAGAAACAAGCAGACACAGAGAGAAGAAATCCACACACCTTCACTGCAGACAGCATGGACCTCTTGTCCCGCAGTAAGAAAGAAGAGGTCAGGTGGAGGTCATTGTCACAAAGAGTTGTACAGGCCAGCTTTTTGACTTTACTATTCATCATTTACAATAATATACAACTCAGATCTTATCAAACAAACATTTTAGTCACACATGACTAACAAATAAGTTATTGATAGAAGACCTGCACTTAATGTCTTACAACAGATATTTCAAAGTCTGTTTTCGTTAGATTCCTTTTTGTCATATAATATGGATTATAATTTAATTTGATATAGGAACTTCAATACCCATGATAGAACATTGTATATTTTAACAGATATTTGAGCACCAAAAAAGAAACGCAGCTGCCAGAATTTAATTGTGCTATTGTAACTGTTTTTGTTTTTAAAATGACGTTAGATACAATGATCAACCACACGTATAACTATGGATACAGTATCATAGAGACAACACATATTTTGGAGATGTAACCCACTGTTTTGCATCATGGAGGCCACACCGGTCTCCCAGCTGGTTTGACTTCTGAAATCTGTACACAGAAAGAATAAATATGATACTGTTAGCATGTGCAGAGCCATATAGACAATGAACAGATCATCTCATCTTGTCTCATCAACTTTATTGAGAAAAAAGAGGAACAAATATTTTCTTCAATGTTTTTCAGGAGATATTGCAACCTTTATCAAATCTTTAGGTGAAATAGAAATTCAAACAGAATGACTGAATGCCAAGTCATACTGTGATTCATTTAACGTATTTTAATGTCGCTAAAGTTTTACACTCGAGTCCATCAGGCAGATTCAGATTCAACACAATTAAGGAACTGGTTTTGGTGGACTTTCTACAATACACTAAATAGCATCAATTAAAAAAGGAAAAAAAACCTGCACTGATTAAATGAGCCAATGTCATCAACTATGTCTGTTCTAATGAGGCATATATGGATGACCATATCTTCTGCAACAGTGTTGTGATATCTGTAGAACCCTTGGCTTTTTGATTCACCATTTTTCCATGAACCTATTCTTAATTGCATGTCAAAGACTGTTTAGAAAAGATGTTTCTGTTTTATTTTTGAACCATTATGTCCTCTAGACTTTTCAAAACAAAGTGACGCCCTTGTAAATATACCCAAGCTCTTCAACAATAGAACATAGAAGAACATATCTGGTTTTTGAAAGGGTCTCCTGGAAGCTTGCATACTGACGATGAACTGAAATAGTGAGCTCAAAGACAGTGTGGGATTAGGGGGACAGCTTTCGCACACTATAGGAACATGAGGGGGTGCATGACTTGTATATGAAAATATGAACTATAGAAATTATGAGTGAAATGTGACTTCATCTATCCTAGTTATCTCTGGACCCAAAAGTAAGAAAACATCCAATGTTTTTACGAATAATCAAATGATGACGAGGACAAGAGCCTGTTTTCTTACGGGGAGAAGACGTACGTCAGCAGGAGATTAAAGATGTTCCTTTAGAACAGAGCCGATCAGACTGATGTTAAAAATGCTCCTTTTCCATCTCTCTCAAAGTTATTAATGAAACCTTGGAGTTCATAATGTGCTTAAAAAAATACTCTCATTGCTGTAAATGCTAAGGAAGAATTACAGGCAGTAAAACAGGGCCTACATTATAATCATTAATATAAACCTTATAACCCTGGTCCCCAAATATGGGTTTCTTATTTAGACCAAATCAACAGAAACCTGTTATGTTTCTTGTAGTGTACTGTATGTCTGTTGATGGTTCAAACCTTTACTTTGTAAGAATTAACATTTTCAATTAAAAAAAAAAATACTCTTGGAAAAAAGTTAGAATGGCCTGATATAAAATCAAAAAGAAAAAAAAGAACTGAAAAAAATACATTTCGTATTTATTTTTGTCTGTATGTTTTATATTAAAAGTTATTTAAAACTGTGTTATTTATTCTATTAATTCTGAATTTTTCTGAGCAGTTCGATAAGCACAAATTAAAAAATAGACCATCTGATTTTTACATTTGATTTGTATTGGTAACTATATGCAGATTGACTTTGTGCAATGTCTAAATACTTTAGTATTAACGGATAATAAAGTTATTGTATTATTTGCATTTTAAGAAATGGTATGGTTACAACTAAGGCAGACATAACAAAATGGGAGGGGTTAAAATGATTGAGTATATTAAAGAAAAGCAAATAACAAAACAAATCACATAAAGAGAAGAAGAAAGAAAACATCATGTATGTGTTATTTGTTAAATGTATCTTACAAGTTATTAGAAACTCCATTATCCCTAGAAAAAAGTACCTCTCAGTGTGAGGATAATGGCCTACCAGAATGACCAGTTAAACGTGTGTTGTCATCAATGCATGAAGCAAGTACAAGCATGTGACATTCATTATTCTTCATCTCAATACTCAAACCAAAGCCTTTTTTATCCTGCCTTCAAAAAAACGGACCAATAAAGGCTTCAAAGCGCTCTGAAGCTCTTGTCATTAACAACCTGCATAATGAACACACACACACACACACACACACACACACACACACACACACACACACACACACACACACACACACACACACACACACACACACACACACACACACACACACACACACACACACACACACACACACACACACACAAACACACACACACACCTTGTCCCTGCTCTCTCTCGGCTCTCTCTCTGCCTGTGAAAGGAGACAAAGGGCCGGGGACGGAGCCGCGGCTCTGCTCGGTAAATACCCGGCATGCTTTGTGTGTCTGCGGGATTTTGGTGTCGTTGCCTCGTTAGTTGCGGCTCGTTAAAAAAGCTGCCACACAAAACCGCGGCGGGGAGCCCAATTTTACCAGTACAAGTGACATAAAGGAGTTCTGTTGAACACACTGATGACAAAATAAAAGTTTCATTGAGCCGCTGTAGCAGAGCCTGCTGCACTGCAGAGTCCGAGCCCACTGCACTTTCTAGGCTAACATCAAGAGAATAGTCATAATAATAATAATAATAATAATAATAATAATAATAATAATAATAATAATAATAATAATAATAATAATGTTTTATTTTATTTAACATTTGTATCAATAAGAAGACATGGATAGTTTTGAGTTAGGGCTGCATTTGCGGTTATAAATGTTAGTCTGCTGTTCTCAGTCGTTAATACTGGGCCTATCTCTTTTGCTTTGTAGTTTTAAAAAAGTATAAATATTATAAAGTAAAGTACACATTATACATAGTATAACTTCTTACTGGGCATTCAGAAAACACGGCAATATTAACAGCAAACTAATTAAAACTTCATAACACACATTTTGTTATTTTTATCCAATATTATGAGCCGTTCAAAAGAAGTCGCGTGCTCTCCTTCTTAACGCTAACCAGCATTCCAAGGTAGGACTAGGTCTATGACGTTTTAAAAATACATTTAAATAAAGTTGTATTGAATCCCATTACTAAGTTATCAATGGCCTTTATTCTTGTTTTATTGGTCTATTAACTTTTGAAAATCACCATCAATAGTTTTGCTAGATTCAAAATAGACTCATTGTAACATTTTTCGTATCTGCGTGAAAGTATTTTTCTTCGAGATTTTTCGTAGTCATACATTTTGTTTTCTATTCTAAATGTATGTTTCTTACTATTCTAGTTCTTTTATATTTCCTCTTGATATTTCTATATGCACTTAACACCAATACAAAAAAGCTAAAGAAAAGCTATTCTGATTCTAACTGTAATATAAACATGTGTTCATGATAATATATGAGTATGTCTGCTGAGTTTGCGCTGCCAGTGAGCTCACCAAAACACATTTCATGAACACTTGTGTTCAATTAAAAGGGAGGCAAAAACAGTGCTTAAGCTAATGATTTCAATGAACGCGCTGAATTCAACCTAAATAGGTCAATCTGTAAATGCTGCTTATTGTCTTAAATCAGTTTTTTTACAGCCTGCAAGATTAAGGCACCAGGTTGCATTCTTGAAAGCTAACACAAGATATAAACCAAGAGGTTGAACACTTTTCCAGGATTAAAGAAAGCCTTCTAGATGATAAGGATATGTTTAAGCTTTTGGTGACATAATAATACAATGTAGCAGCCAATACATGACAAATATTGAATTGCATTTTAGTGCGCGTGGAAAAATAAATGTTTCCGAGAAGTACATTTTTTGATTTTGTTGAGCCAATCTGACAAGATAAAAATCGAAAAATTAAAGAAAAAGAAAAAGATAGGCAACACTTCTGCTTTCTGTATCATAACGTGCAGAAATGAGTGTTGGCAATGTTGGATGTTCCAAAATAAATGGTGGCTCAGGTGCGCGCGGAAGAGAGGCGTCCTCGCGCCTCCATCAGAACATATGGAGCCTCTCTCTGACACACACAAATGTTCCAGATTCACATGCGGGATGAATTCACTTCCGACCTGATTAATCATGCAGTTAATTGGATTCAATTTAATTAAGACGTTAATTAACAGCGGATTTAATTAGATCATCAATTAAGACGCACTTTATCGTCTTGTATTTAGGGATTTTAAAACCCCCCCACTCCAACCAGCACGTATTGTTTTACACTCAGAGCATACGCTTTTTCATATTCATAACCAGATATTTCATGATGAAGGGCCTTTGAATTGAAACTCAAAATGTTAGCCGAAAATGAAATGTTATTTGTATCTTTTGATGGCTGAGAGTGAGACGTTAACATCGCGTGGGCCTTTCCAGCACTAATTTATATTCTGGGCCTCCATGATGAACAAATAAAAAGTGCAAGGCCTTCGCTTTCCAACTTTATAGTTTTAAATACAACTGATTGGCTCAATGACTTTACCTTGAGTCTGATGTTAATAGACGATATAAATATTATACAAAATGTATTTAGCAGAAATATTAAAGATATGCAAGTCTTCACAAGCTACAAAGTACTTTACATTAAATAATGTGGTTGGCTTTAATATAAACAATGAAGCCTTTTCCTCACAAACAAAATGAATGTATAACCTATTTCGATATTTTTTAAAACCTCCTAACCATATTGTTATTTTAACGATTTAGTTTAAAAAATAGTTAAAGAAACTTCGTGAACATTATTTAGGTTTCAGACTGCACATATGTGTCGCAGCAATATGTTAAAGTGAGTTCATGTAACTGAGCTCAGAGGCGTGACATAACGTCAGATTAAATGACGAAACTGCTCAGTGAGACAAGTATAAAATAAAGTTAAACACAACTACATATCGTGGATATTAATGGAATGAAATGAATCAATTTAAATCTCTAAATGCTCAAAATCTTTTCCGGTCTCAGAGAATCATGAAGCGGGAAAACACTCGTTGTCTTTGAGAATTTAGGAGAACATGACGTTGCTCTTCTCCATAAAGGAAGACTCTAAAGAGCTTAAATGCCTACATTTTTTTAAACACGCTTCCTCCGCTCTGTAACGTGGAGTTGGGGGAATCTCAGGTAATATTTTCTGCTCTTACTTTGGCGTCATAATCCAGGAGAGAACATGCTCAGAGTTTATGATGAATCACTCCCTGTTGCATGAGCGGCGGCATCACCACACGGCACGAGCGCTGCTAGAGTCGTTGTTGTGTGTTTTTTAGTTTTGTTTGTCTACCTAAAATTATTTCTGTTCAACGCTGAACGAGCAGAAATAAACAGTTTCTGAGGTCTATTCAGAACAGTTTCTGTCGTATTGTAACAACAAAATAATGTTTACTCTGGCTGTCAATATGTCACACAAACCGATTAGACAGAGCACGCGGGGCAGTTTATTCAGATATCATGAATGCATAACGTTTTTTTAATTCACAGGAACCGCGTGATTAAATGTTCTGGCACATGCCCACACATTGGTTGATTTGACAGGCAATTCACACCTGTGAGTGAATAAGCAAAGCTGTTAGACTTTGTTAGTCATTTATATATTTCCAATTACAAATAAATGCAACATTTGTATCTTTTTGTAGGCTACGTATTGTAACGGGTGTTTCATGGAACATTTCTGCTGCCGTGGAGCGATCAGTAAACTTTGTTCCTCCTCATTACTTCCTCTATCTCGTTCACTCAGGTTTGTGTCACATTTGCTGCTTTTTTCCTGTTCTTCTCTTATAAAAGATGTTCAGTTGTTCAGTTCTCTAAACTGTATTTCCCCCTATCTTTCTTGATTCGTTCTTACTCCAAACCTTGTTGTCTTTGCCTCAATTCATCCATCTTCATCTTGTCCTTATCTGCTAAATAAACATTTAAACTCCGGACTGATGGAGAGAGAGTGTGAGATGAGAGGGAGGGAGGGAGTGAGGGAAAGAGGGAGGGAGAGAAAGAAAAAGAAAGAGCGAGCTTACCTTTCTGTGGCATGCTGCAGAGAAGTGGAGTTTTTGCTTCGTTTAGTTTTCCAACAGCTCCTTTCTTCTATTCTTTCCTCCAATTAGTTTCTCCTTGACTGAGGAGACAAGTGCAGAGAGACAGAGCTGCTCCTCTGAGGAGGGAGGAGGAGGAGGGAGGGGGGGAGAGTGGGAGGGCCGAGAGACAGAGAGAGAGACAGAGGATGGGAGGAGAGAGAGAGTGGGAGGGGGGGGTGCAGGGTATGAGCCAGGGTGCTGAAAGCTGGGAGTTTGACAGAGAGAGGGAGTGTGTGTGTGTGTGTGTGTGTGTGTGTGTGTGTGTGTGTGTGTGTGTGTGTGTGTGTGTGTGTGTGTGTGTGTGTGCACATGTGTGCGTGCGCATGTGTGTGTGTGTGTGTGTGTGTGTGTGTGTGTGTGTGTGTGTGTGTGTGTGTGTGTGTGTGTGTGTGTGTGTGTGTGCGCGTGTGCGTGCTGTGATCACTCTCCCACACATTATCCCTCGCTCAGCTTCAGTGCAGTTCACTGTGCTCATACAACGGTTCAAATGAGATCCAACAAAAAGGAATATTCCCTATTTTTCGTGCTTTTTCTTTACGAATGTCAACATTAAACACATCTATTCAAAAGCTTTATTGTCTTTATTTATTTGTCTTTATTTGTATTAATTTTTGAACATCTGAATACAGTCCAAACATATTGGTAAATATTAAATACATCATTATTTTCAGCAGTGAAAGGTTATTAGTTATTCTCACTTGCCATTTTAATCAAGCCAAAACATTTTAGACCCTGATGACCCATAACAACAAAAACTGTTGACCTGTCTCTCTCACACACACACACACACACACACACACACACACACACACACACACACACACACACACACACACACACACACACACACACACACACACACACACACACACACACACACACACACACACACACACACACACACACACACACACACACACACACATGCACACAGGCATGCACACACAGGCCTTCAAACTGAATTATACCTAGGTAAAGTACATTACTGTACATCATTTACAGTCCCTATTGAAATGTGAATGTGTTATGGCACAATGTAAATATTTGTACATCGCATTTCATGTTAACTTCATAATACACATGCATGTTTGGGGTGATGTAACACATTTACATTTCCTTCAGGTCAGTGAAATTCCAGATGCATATTACCTTTAAATGGGGAGATATGCTTATAAATAATCAGAAAGATCAATAAGCAGACTTGCCACATTTTATTTTTACCTTGGCCCTGCCAGGTTAGTGTTTGTCTACATGCATTTAATGTGATAGCATGGCAGAGCCAGTAGTTTAAATTGTATTTTGCTTTCATTTAAATGTTTTGTCAAACAGAGAAAACAAGAGACATTACAGGATAAAATCATACATTTCATAATATAAATCGTAGAACCCTTAGCTTACAATCTTTCACCACATTCAGTTATTTTATCATGTTTGACCTATAGGGCTAATACATGCTATTTTCCTTAATACATACGGAGTAAATATATATTCAATACCACTGTGGTAACTGTGTACAGACACAGTACTATACATGTGATGAGTATGGGATTAGTTTTGTATCATAAAGATAAAGCAACACTTTCTCAGAATAAAGCAAAACTATGAGTTTAAAAGAAAACAAAACTGAATCAAGCCAAATAAAATAAATTTCAAAAATAAAACTATAAGTTGCAAACAAATCATTTGTGTAATCATGTAAAATATACGTATTTTTTCTTTGTTTTAACATAGCTTTTTGTTTTCAGTTCTATTTCGTATATGGCTTCGCCCTCTAAGGCTATCGCTATTGGGTAATCCCCCTGCGCCCCCGCGCAGCACTGAAACACTTGTAGTCCACGCCCACCCGCAAGGTGGGCCCCACCCTCGGGCCTCCTTCCGGTATAAATAGGAAGGTGGCCCGGCAATCTGCTCCCTCTTTTTTTCAGCAAAGCAGCACAGTAACTGAAGCACAGCAATTGAGAATCATCATGAGCAACAACTGCGTCCATGATTGTCCCTCATGTGGCTCTGGGTTCATAATGAGTTATGACCTGCAGAGATAAAAGCAGTATGCGAATCCTGCCGGGGGTCAGAGCACGCGTACGCGGCTCTAAACCGGCAGGTAGCATGCACTGCGCTCGTCTCCCCTCGGGCGACAGGAAGCGGAGAGCGGACACTCTTGCTGCTGTGGCCGAGGAGGACGATTGGCCCGTCCAGGCTTACGAGCCCGCGGACGGGGCCTCGTGTCCCTGGGGCAGAGTGCCGGGCAGGAGTCCGAAGCAACTCCTGCCCCGCCTCCCTCCACGGTTCACCGTTCGGTTCTCCCCTCCCTCCTCTCCCCCGGACGGGGGAGACAGAGTCGGAGCAGGGTGCCAGCTTGGCGGCCGAACATGCTTTCCCCCTCTCCGTCACCACAGCGCGGCGGCGTCTGTTACGGAGACGGCCAGAAAAGTGCTACTGGACACTCCAATCAGCCCGGACGGGCTGTTCGGACCCCAGTTCCACGCCATGGTGGAGTCCATGAAGACGGCCGCGGAACAGGTGGACGGCATTCGCCAGCATGTACAGCTGGCTCCAGTCGGCTGATCTGCCACAGCGGCACCAGCGCCCGCAGCAGCCGCGGCGTCCACGCCGGCCACAGGAGGCCGCAAGCGGAGAGACGCCCACAGCAACCACCCCGGCGGCTGCAGGGGCTCCGTCCCACGTCTCCGCTCCCCCGCCACCCCAGAGACAGGGTCTCCCGGCGGCGAGTCAAAGGGGAGTGAAGCTCCCCCGCTCCTGGTCTGCTCCGCGAGAGCCTCCGAGGAAGCGGAGCCGGTAATTAAGCCGGCTGCCACTAATCTGTTGATTAAGTAGACAGCAGGGCTCCCTGCAGAAGCCTGCTGGTTTTAACCTATCGGTTAATAAACCTGCAGAGCTCGCGGCACTCCCATGTCCGAGATACGCCTCCTACACACGGTCATAATAACCCATGAGCGCAGGTATAACGCCTCATGGGGACAGCACTGCACACACCTCCACTCATCCCCTGAGCGTGTACAGGCCTCATGATGACAGCCGGAGTGAAACGCAGCGTGTGGAGGTTTCCTCGCAGCCCTTTCGCCTCACGGGCAGCGGTGGCGAGGGCAATGGCGTGGCTCATCACCATGACGACCATTACAGCACATCACAGAGAAGCCAGAACGGGGGAATGAGCAGTATTCCAGGCTGAGTGCCCCCAGCGGAAGCGCCCGCAGCGCCACGGCGCCAGGGCTCGCTGCAGAAGCCTGCTGGTTTTAACCTATCGGTTAATTAACTGCAGAGCTCGCTAATTAAGCCGGCTGCCACTAATCTGTTGATTACCAGCAGGGCTCGCTGCAGAAGCCGGCCCGTTTTAACCTCGGTTAATAACCGGCAGAGCTCGCGGCATTCCTCTGTCCGAAATACGCCTCGTACACACGGCCTTAATAAACCCATGAGCGCCGTTATAACGCCTCATGTGGGCAGCACTGCACACACCTCCATCCATCCCCTGAGCGTGTACGCGCCTCATGATGAGAGTCGGAGTGAAACGCAGCGTGTGGAGGCTTCCTCGCAGCCCTTTCGCCTCACAGTGGCGGCGAGGGCAATGGCATCACAGAGAAGCCAGAACGGGGGAATGAGCAGTATTCCAGGCTGAGTGCCCCCAGCCCAGCGGCAGCGCCCGCAGCGCCACGGCGCCAGGTCTCGCTGCAAGAAGCCTGCTGGTTTTAACCTATCGGTTAATAACCTCCAGAGCTCGCGGCATTCCTCTGTCCGAGATACGCCTCCTACACACGGTCATAATAAACCCATGAGCGCTGTTATAACGCCTCGTGTGGACAGCACTGCACACACCTCCATTCATCCCCTG
This sequence comes from Notothenia rossii, assembly GCF_949606895.1. Classification (NCBI taxonomy): domain Eukaryota; kingdom Metazoa; phylum Chordata; class Actinopteri; order Perciformes; family Nototheniidae; genus Notothenia; species Notothenia rossii. The sequence goes on from NC_136903.1 coordinate 37,602,096, forward strand.
AGCGTGTACACGCCTCATGATGAGAGCCTGAGTGAAACGCAGCGTGTGGAGACTCCCTGGCGTGGCTCTTTGCCATGACGACCACAGAACATCTCGAGCATGTGCGCCCGCTCTTAGAGGGTTTCTCAGAGTAGCAGTGCGTGTGTCTGATGGACAGATGGATGAGCAGGCTGATCAGCAGAGGATAAGTCCTGCAGTTCGCCTCTCTCCCACCCCCACAGTTCAATGGGATACAGGAAACACTCCTGTCCTCCCAGAAGCTATGTCTTGCGCTCCAATCCGAGCTGCTGGAACTCCTGTTGAAAGAGGATATTTCCAGGGTTCCTCAAAGGGAGGAAAATCAGGGGTTTTCACTCCCGTTATTTTTCTAATCCCGAAAAAGACTGGGGGAATGGGACATCCTCGATCTGTCAGTATTCCACATGCTGACGATCAAACAGGTGCTGGAATGTTTTCACCAGGACGACTGGTTCACTTGCACCTGAAGGATGCATACTTCCACCTACCCATCATCCCGAAACACAGGAAATTCCTGCGTTTTCCATTCAGGGAATATCAGACCAGACAATCGTCTGCCGTTCGGATATTTCCATGCTCCTCACATTTGTGTAGAGAAGGCTGGAGCCACTACACAGAGGAGGGATGAGAGTGTGGTTTTCCTCTGGACCCCAGGGAGGAAGTCGCTTTACAGACGGTACATCTCGTATCGCATCTGTCAAAGCCTGGGTTTCATAATAAATTGGAAGAAGAGCTGTCCTCTTCCCTCTCAGACAATCGTTTATCTGGGAGTGGAGTTAAACTCAGCCAGACTGAGAGCGCGGCTCTTGCGGCAGCGAGGGGAAGAACTGACAGCTCTCCTCCGGCGTGTCACAACCCACACAGCCCTCTCCGTGACGCAGCTGCTCGGCGTTGGCGTCAGCTGGTCACGTGATGATCCCCCTGAGTCTCTTCCAACAGGGGGACACTCCAGAGGTGGTTCATTCGCTGCAGAAGCTTGCTGTTTTAACCTATTGGTTTATAAACTGCAGAACTCGCGGCATTCCTCTGTCCCAGATATGCCTCCTACACACGGTCATAATAACCATGAGCACCGTTATAACGCCTCGTGTGGACAGCATGCACACACCTCTCATCCCCTGGGCGTGTACGCGCCTCATGAGGAGAGACAGCGTGTGGAAACTCCCTCGCAGCCCTTTTGCCTCACGGGCAGCGGCGGCGATGGCGTGGCTCGTCACCATGAAGACCATTACGGCACTTCACAGAGAAGCCTCTCCCCCCAGCAGTTCCATGGGATACAAGAAACACTCCTGTCATCCCAGGAACAGTGTCTTGCGCGGTTTTTACCCCCGCTATTTTTCTAAATCTCCTCTGTCCGGTGCGTGCGCTGTCCTGCTATGTGGCGCGCACGGCAGCCTGGCGCCGTTCTCAGCGCCTGTTCGTGCTCTATAGAGAGAGCTCGATCGGGCAACCTCTGTCTGCACAACGGCTGTCACACTGGCTGTGTGAGGCTGTGTCACAGGCATATGTCTCCTCTGTGGTGGAGCCCCCGGAGAACATCAAGGCGTACTCCACCAGAGGAATTTCCTCCTCCACGGCTTTGCACGGAGGAATGTCAGTGGAAGATATTTGCACGGCTGCATCTTGGTCTTCCCCCTGTTCATTTATTCATTTTTATTTGAGGGATGTCTCCCATTCCTCTCTGACACACCCTGTACTGGGTGTCCTGTCGGGGTGAGTGACATCAGGGAGCCAGCTGTGCGCCTCTCTCCTGCCTTTTGGCACTCGGAGAGCGGCCCATTTCCCCTCTTATAGGAGGGATGTTCCTTTTTCCTCTAACACACTTTGTACGGAGTGCCTGGTCAGAGTGAGTGACGTCAGGGATCCAGCTGTGCTCTCTCCTGCCTGTCTGCACGCAGAGAGCTGCTGTTCCCCCACTACGATCGCAGGACGAGGTGGGACTTTCGTCTCTACTTTCTCACAGCGGCCGGTATGTATTGTTCCCAGCCTTCACCCCGTCGAGAAGATAGGCATGTTTTGCTATGTTCCAGGTACGGTGATGAGCCATTACGCATGGCACATCAGGCAGGGGGGTGTTATTGAGCAGGTATGTCTGTGCTTCTAGTGCCGGACGGACCCAGTGGGGCGCAGACTACATCATGCTTCGCCCTTAACCCAATAGCGATAGCCTTAGAGGGCGAAGCCATATACGAAATAGAACTGAGGTTACCTACTGTAACCCCAGCTTCTATGAGTAAATGGCGCAGCCCTCTAAGTGCGGGGCCCCACTGGCTCTACGAATAGCTGAAGAAAAGTGATGTGGTATGGGAGCAGATTGCCGGGCCACCTTCCTATTTATACCGGAAGGAGGCCCGAGGGTGGGGCCCACCTTGCGGGTGGGCGTGAACTACAAGTGTTTCAGTGCTGCGCGGGGGCGCAGGGGGATTACCCAATAGCGATAGCCTTAGAGGGCTGCGCCATTTACTCATAGAAGCTGGGGTTACAGTAGGTAACCTCAGTTCTTGTTTCTTCTTTCTCAATAATCAGACTTTTGCTCTCGCTCCAGCTCTCTCGTTTGCGCTCCCTCATTTTTTGTTTGAGATTTTGACACAAACATCCCAGGTGGGCGGGACTTTCAGGGGTGCGTCCCCATTGGCTACTCAGTTTTTGCGTGACAGCCCACTACACCACAGATCATACAGTGCAACTCATGCAGCAAACTCCAAATATAACAGCAAATATAAACTGTATATTGTTATTTTTTCAAAGACATGTTACATTTCAAAAGCATATATTGCTATGTTTAGGACAAACAATTAAAGACTGCTTTAATTTAACAAATTCTACAATATAAAAGTGGCAGATTTGCTTTATTAAACAGACCAGACCTAGCTGCATACCAACACAATTAGGAGCATGCTCCCATCTTACATGTTGGTCGGAAGAGCTGAAGCATTCATATACAATGCATAACAACTGTGTTGTCTCATTCTATATCCTGTGAGAAAATGATATACATTTAGCATTAAAAACTCAACATACTATTCCTGAGGAAGATATGAATAACCAACATATTTGAATGGAGTCTCTAACATTTTCATGTAGAATAAAGACAAAAGAGTGATTATACAAATTACATTTATTGAAATTTGAAGAGATGAGAGAAGAAGAAGTCTCAAAGAATGTTTTAAATAAAAGGACATAAAACAAAAAGGTGGATATGTGAAGATATGTATATGTAAAGACATTTGGTCAAATGAAATGACACTGAGCCAGAGATAACAACAACGCCCAGCGTGGATGAAGCTGGTGCAGGTCTTTCTTCATGCCCCCCCTCCTTGCTGTCCCTTCAGAGGGAGTGGGAAAACTGGATAAGACTCTGGACACCACTCTGTCTCAATGACCACACTGTTAATTTGAGAGGAAAATAAATGTTTTAGGAAATGAAAAATATGAAGTGAACAAATAAAACACAGCTCAGGGGCAGTGATGGACGGTAGGTTTTCATACAAAGTTAACTCAGCCACCATTGATTTTCATATCAAATTAGCGTGTTAATAAAATAAGCTATCATGGCTTATACTATATCTAAAGAGAATCATGAAAGCCTGTTGGTAGAGTCAGGCACACTAGTCCGTTTGAGTGTGTGCGCCGGTGTAGGTACCATATCTGCACGGCCTACCAGATCAGCACGGGGTCCGTTATGCTTACTAATGACGTCAAGCATTGGCTGTACGGCAACCCAAGAGGACATTTTACACGGCCAAATTCCGCAAAGAATGTTAAAAAAATAACAATCGACAGTGAATGTATGCAGTGGCGTCAATTCAGCCAAAGCTAAGGTATGGCAAGGTTACTAGTCACATGACTTAACTACAGTATCAATCAATATACATGCCCAGCAAATAATCATAACAAAAGTGACAAGTCTGCTATGTAGCTTTTCTGTGTGGTTAGGAAAATTTGAACTTTTTCAAATGCAGCCTCACTCACATCCCGCTAGCGCAAGTAACTATGGACACAAACACTTAACTACGCACGTCAATCAATCAATTCAGTACATTACCACATTACGCACATTACGCACATTACCCCGCATAACACTTGCACCATCGTAGCATTGTGCAACACACAGCTGAATATCTAAACTCGATAATTCCTTTATTATTTTCTGGGCCAGGGATTCAGCTGTCAGGTCCTTCATGTGATAGGTTCCAATGGCTCTTTCCTTTATAATCCCGTCATGTACATAACGGATCAAAATGGCCAGCTGCTCCTTCTTAGACAGGTCTTTCGTTTCATCCACTAACACTGAAAAGTACCGTGCTTCTCCTACTTCATTTATGATTATACTTCTGATATTTTCCCCAATAACTCTCACCATATCATTCTGGGCTTCTGGGGAAGAATAGTGCGCATACCTGCGTTCCTGTTTGCTTTTCACGTTCCTGTCATCTGTTGCAATAACGTCCAAAAGTTCAAGGAAATTTCCTTTATTTTCATCCTCATCTCTCTCGTTGTGGCCACGGAGAGGGAGGGCCTGTCTTCCCAGAAATGACGTGATTTTGAACAAGGATTTGACGTGAGCCCGGTTCTCCTGCACCTCATCTGTCCTGTTTGCGTCAATCCGACTTGCGATGGATTCCTTATGTCCGCTGATCACAGCCTTAAAGTTAGACCACGCTAATGCAGCACAATTGTGTCTACTGCTCCCTTGATGATCCCGGAGATTTTTTTTCATGTTCTTCCAACATGTGTATCCAGTTTCTATGAACACACGCAGTCCATGCCTGTCACCTGTTAAAGTTGAGGCTCCTCCAAAATGACGGCATGCAAAGCAATAAACTGCATCTTCTTGCGCAGAATATTCAACCCAGTCATATTCCTGATACACACTGACATTAAAGCGTCTTCCATTTCTAGTTGGGAAGTGGGTCAAACGAGGACGCCTGAGTCCGTCTGTTTTACATCCACTAATATCCTTCTTCTCTGCTCCAGTTGACCCAGAGGCTGCTACTGCTGCTGCACCCGGGCCTTGACCTTCCTTATCGCTGTCCACGTCTGATCCAGCTCTTTCAATCTGAGAAATTGGTGGGGACTCAGACTCGGATTCAATTCGAGAAGTCGGTGTGGACGAGTTCTCAGCCTCCATGCATGTAGTCTCCGTCTCCCTGTTAGCATCTGCATCCCCGGCGCAGGTGCTGGAGTGGCTAACAGCGTCGTTAACAGCTTGAATCCCACCTTCACTACCTGGTCCTTCTCCCTCTGCTGCTGGGGCAACATTGGAGCCATCACCTTCACCTGCCTTTTTTTTGATAAAAAAAGATTCTAAAGTTCTTTGCTTTCTTTTCATTTTAGTTAATTAGCTTAGCCGAAAAATAAAAAAAACCGCGATAACATGACCCGCTCTGACCTCCGGCGGCTTCTCGTCAGGAGATACCACATTTCAAGATAGGGAGGGGGGATACGTTACGATAAGTATTGGGAAAGATAATATCTAGACTAGAGAAATCGATTGTGTTGTTCTGATTTTCATTTGTATTTAATTTATATGTATTAAATAATAGAATAATCAATACAAATTGACACAGAGTAATTCCATAAATTAATTTTTTTAAAACGAACATTTACATTTTCCCCTGGAGCCAAGGTGTGGCAGCTGCCATACCTTGCCATACCCAATTGACGCCTCTGAATGTATGTTAGTGGAACTGTGTCAGGAAAGTGAAGTGTTAATTAAGTAATGTTATTGAAGAAATGAAATGCATAAAATTGAAAGTTAATATGTATCATATCCCTCCAAAATATGGTCGTAGACATTACTGATGATTGAGAATTGATTGAAACTCCAGACTCAACGTAAGAGCTTGTGCTTCTTCGGGGGGTGTTAACATTTAAACATAAACGTTATTCTTTACTTTCTCCGTCTTTTGTAGAAGATATCAGATACCGTCATGCTGTTTCCATAGCAACAACAACTTCCTGTCAACAGCGTAAACTCCCAGCTAGACATTTTTGGTTCTAAAAACATTCAGAGAATGTTACAGTCATTGTTCTAGGAAGGTTTTCAGCGGGAAGTTTTTGTTTGGTTCCCAGAACGTTCTTCTGAAAGGTATGATAACGTTCTCTAAAAACATTCTTAAAATGTTTGTTGATAACCTTCTTAAAATATTTGGTGATAACATTGTTAGAACATTATGCCCTCCTATTCTTAAAACGTTTTCAGCGGGAAGTTTTTGTTTGGTTCCCAGAATGTTCTTCTGAAAGGTAGGATAACGTTCTCTAAAAACATTCTTAAAATGTTTTTGATAACATTGTTAGAACATTATGCCCTACTGTTCTTAAAACATTTTCAGCTGCAAGTTAGATTTTTTATGTTGCCAGAATGTTATTATTTTAGAGAAGGATAACATGGTTTATGTTAAAGAAATTATGCAAATGTTCTATGGTAACCATTTACTAAAATATGTTTACATTATTTGAACATAAAGACATAATATTCCTGTAATTGTTCAACTCAAAATTCCTGGGTAAGTGGACTGACCACTGTGGTCATTAGGATGATTATGATAGTTTACTTAACTATTGGAATTTGACTATTAACACATGTAAAAGGATGACACGGAATCAGCTGGTGAAAGTAACATTTGTTTATTAGAAAAGGGGAGCTGGGAGTGGAGGTTGGTTATGGCGGCAGTGGGAAACAGTTGTTCCAGGGTGGGTAGAGAGGCCTGGCTGGTCTTGGGAGTGTGGAAGGCCTTGGATTCCTCCTGGGAGAGACACACAAATTAGTGTGAGGCAAAAGCAGGCAAAGTTGTCAAAGAATATGCTGGTAAAAAGCTAGAACAGCACGCAACAAACCGTTCACGGCAACAATCCGGCAGGGAATGAGTGCAGGCTGCAGGCTTTCATAGTGTGGCTGACGAGCAGGTTGCAGGTGTGGTTGATTGGAGATTGTTCCCAGCCATGTAGAGCAGGCCTATTCAACTGGCGGCCCGCGGGCCGGATGCGGCCCAGAACCAACTCCCGAGTGGCCCAGCCTCCCGTAGCCAAATTCCTACACTAGTACAGACCATGAACGCAACACTCCGCCTTGCATAGAAACCACCAAACCACAACGCAGCACGTTTTTTGAAAGTGCATTTAGTGGTGCTAGTAACGGTGGTCCAATAATAGCAACTCTAAAACATGTCTCTCTCAACTCTGAAGCGGAAACAGAGACAAAACGGTCATTGATCTTGTGGAGCAGATCCAAGTCAAGCTGGACCTTTTCGCGACCGACATGAGCACGGGTCGGATGCTGCATTTTCCGACGCTCCCCAAACACATCACATCTCCGGCAAAAATCACGGATGTGATGACAGATTTCGTTGCGAGGTTGAAAGAGAACTTTGCCGGTCGATTGGATGGACTTGCTCTGCCCACAGAGGTGATGGGCTTTGCCAGAGACCCCTTCACTGTTGCAATAGAGGGGGACGTATCAACCAGAGCAAAGGAAGTGGTCCCCTGCATCGACAAGGGGAAATATACACTGGAACTTATTGATATGCAGCGCACTAACGGGCCAGCGAAGTTTTCGAGTGATGTCAAAAAACAGCAACTGAACGTTCCCTAACGTTCAGAAAGTAGCGATCTGTGTGCTCAGTATGTTTGGATCAACATACACATGTGAATCAAGCTTTTCACACATGAAGTCAATCAAAAGTAGCACTCGCTGCTCCCTGACTGACAGTACTCTTCACCAATGTCTTAGGATTGCATTGACATCCTATGAGCCAAATATCACTGCTCTTGTTCAAAACAAAAAATGTTCCCTCTCCCATTGAGAAAGTCAGCGATGACAAATCACAAATGAGGTGATAGTAAGCACCTAGTTTACTATAGTAGACGTGTTGTGTAGTATTCATTCATATAGTTACCCGTATCCCTTGTTATGGGTTTGTGCACTGAAGGGTTTGACAGTTCTTTCTGTATTCATTTAAGTGCACTTTGTAATGTGTCTGGGTCAAATGTGATCAAAACGTATGATTTTTTTGTTATTACTTGAAAAGTAAAAAAATAGTATTGCTACAGTACTACCTCTTTGTGTTGCATTGGAGCTCTTTAGCTGTTTTCTTTGTATGTGAGGAAATGTATTAAGACTGCTATTATTGTATTCAGTAAATGCACTTTGTGATGTGCCTGGTTAAAAAAAATAACCTGAATATTTGACTTCTAAAGCAAACAAATGTAATGCTACAACTGTTCACTTTTTTCAGATTCTGCTAAATTAATGCTAATTTGTTGTTTTTTTATGCACTTTTTGACGTACCTTTGTTAGATGAACAATGAATAAAAATTGCATGTTTTTCATCGCAGTAATATGTGTTGGTTTAAAATGTGTCACTACCCGCTTTTTACAGGCCGCTGAATGTCTGGCCCAGCTGAATTTTGTAGTTATAAAATCTGGCCCAACTGAATGTGTAATTGAATAGCCCTGGTGTAGAGCATACCAGCAGGCAGAGAGAGAGACACACAGTAGAAAGAAACACATACAAACACTAACAGGGGTTTCAGGGACGGGCAGTGATAGTTGGTCCGTTCTTCTATACGTCTGTCTTTGGTTTTCTAAGTGTTATTCGATCCATATGACAATAGAGATACGTATGTGCATAAATAACAAAAACACTTGGGGTATAATGTTCGAACAATGTTATCACCAAACATTTTAAGAATGTTTTTGGAGAACGTTATCCTACCTTTCAGAAGTACATTCTAGGAACCAAAATAAAACTTCTCAATGAAACCATTCCTAGAACAATGAATGGTAACATTCTCAGAATGTTTTTAGAACCAACAATGTCTAGCTGGGAACCCAGACATGCCTACGCAAACATGCAATATCAAGAATTACGTGCTTGTTTTTTTCTAAAAAGGAAAATGTGGTGACATCAGATTTCTTTTAAACATCCTTTTCAAACAAATGCAAAAACTTTGTTTTTTAAAGCGCACTACAAATAAATCTGACGTTGACCATGACCCTGTTAATATTTCGCATCACAGGAACATTTTATAAAAAAATAATAACCTCCTGAAAACATTATCCAAATGTTGCTTCCAAAATGTTCTTCTTTGGTTATCATGTAACATTGAGGGAATGTTCTATAAAAGAACATCTTTAATGTGTTACCCCAACAATCTCCAAAACACATCCTTAGAATGTTGGAGGCAAAACATTCCACCTTTGTTGACTTATCACATTAAAGGAACATTTTATAAAACATTTTCTGTCATCTCAGGCCTCAATAACATCCGGAAAACATTTTCAGAATGTTGCTTGGAGAATGTTTTATTTGTTATCATGTAACATTGAGGGAACGTTTTATATAGAACATCTTTAATGTGTTACCCAACAACGTCCAAAACACATCCCTAGAATGTTGCAAAACGTTCCACCTTTGTTAACATATCACATGAAAGGCCTCAATAACATCCTCAAACATCCTCTGAATGTTGCAGTTAAAACGTTATGTCTTAGTTAACCTTAAACCTTATAGGAACATGATTTGAACAAATAAACATCCTAAAAAGGTTCTTTGAACATCAGATTAAAACATTTCTTTAAAACCTTGTTAGAACCAATAGGTAACGTAAGCCAAAGTTGTGAGAACGTTCCCCGCTAGCTGGGCTCCCACAGACAGTACACACGTTCAGAGGATGAACGTGTGTACTGTCTGTTCAAAAAACTGCAGGAACCCAGAACACAGACAAAAACATAACCCCCTTCATATCTCAACTATTCTAAATGTTACGGGTCCCCGATGTGACCACAGTAGCAGTGATGATAACTATATTAAGCAGGTGAAACAGGAGCTGTTGACAGGAAGTTGTTGTTGCTATGGAAACAACATGACGGTATCTGATATCTTCTACAAAAGACAGAGAAAGTAAAGAATAACGCTTATGTTTAAATGTTAGCACCCCCCGAAGAGGCACAAGCTCTTACGTTGAGTCTGGAGTTTCAATCAATTCTAAATCATCATTAAAGTCTACGACCATATTTCGGAGGGATATGCTACAGCACATATTAACTTTCAATTTTATGCATTTCAGTTCTTCAATAACATTACCTAATTAACACTTCACTTTCCTGACACAGTTCCACTAACATACATTCACTGTCGATTGTTATTTTTTAATATTCTTTGCGGAATTTGGCCGTGTAAAATGTCCTCTTCGGTTGCCGCACAGCCGATGCGTTACGTCATTAGTAAGCATAACGGACCCCGTGTTCTGATCTGGTAGGCCGTGCAGATATGGTACTGACACCGGTGTCTGAACGCTCACTCACTGCTAGCTATGTAGCTAACTGTTAGGCTACTTAGCTTGCATTGTTATGGATCTAAAGGTAGCACAAGCTAACTTTCATAGCACAGCTTTACTTCTCACTTACCACAATAAAGAAACAGACCGTATAGTACAGCACAAACAACACAAATGATCAATACTTACATATATTTTCACTTGTAGTATTATAATAATTGAAATGCTGGTTCTTCTGGGGGTGTTCTATCCAGCTCAGGCAGCTACCGCACCGCAGCTGCCTGCACTGTACAATCGCTGGAGGACTGGGCCGTTACTCAAAAACTAAGTAGCCAATGGGGACGCACCCCTGAAAGTCCCGCCCACCTGGGAGGTTTGTGTCAGAATCTCAAACAAAAAATGAGGGAGTGCAAACGAGAGAGCTGCAGCGAAAGCAAAAGTCTGATCATTGAGAAAGAAGAAACAAGAACTGCAAAAGAAACCTATGTTAAAACAAAGAAAAAATTCTTATAGTTTACATGATTACACAAATGATTTGTTTGCAACTCATAGTTTTATTTTTGAAATTTATTTTATTTTGCTTGACTCAGTTTTCTTTTCTTTTAAACTCATAGTTTTGCTTTATTCTGAGAAAGTGTTGCTTTATTTTTATGACACAAAAGTAATCCCCAGGTGAGCCCCAGTCTTTTGCTGTAAAAAGTGAAAACAATAGAAACAAATGTGAAGTTGCATGTAATGTTAAATGTTTATTCTCACACAGTAAGTCTTCAAATATCTGCTGAAGGTGTTGCTTAGGAGAATTTCATTATGACTTAATTAATCACAAAACTCAAATCTAGTTTTTTTTAATTCATAATTAAAATAATTTCTTGTTAACATCCTATGATTGTTCCACTCTGTTCTAATCCTTTTTAACTTCACAAGTGTTCTGTCATTCTAATGACTGACATCTATCTGCTTGACTGCTATATCCTTAGTGGCCTCTAGGGGCAGGCAAGTGTGTTCCTAGTAAAACCTCTGTGTTAGGTTTCCGTTCTGCCATTTTGTTTGAGAGACGCATGGGGAGCAGGCTCCTGACTCTCTGGGCCTTTCTCATTTCACTAATTTCCACTCCTCGACTCCTATCCTCGACTCCCATCCTCACAGGAGATGCGAGCGGAGGACTCAAGGAGGGTAACCGAGGAGGGAGGAGGGGAAGCAGCAGGCGGTTATAGAAATGAGAACTCCTCTCCTCTGAGTGGTCATTTTAAAGAGAGGTCCATTAATGATGACAGGAGGCACAGCAGCCCTCTGTCTGATGGACGGATGTGTTCATGACCACTTATATATTTACTTTTAATTCATTCACAGTGCGGTATAATGAGACAATAACGACAATAATTAGGCTACAGATGCGGACGTACTGTATACACACACACACACACACACACACACACACACACACACACACACACACACACACACACAGACAGACAGACAGACAGACAGACAGACAGACAGACAGACAGACAGACAGACAGACAGACAGACAGACAGACAGACAGACAGACACACACACACAGGTATATATTAGGGCTGTCAGTCGATTAAAATATTTAATCGCAATTAATCGCATGATTGTCCATAGTTAATCGCGATTAATCACAAACTAATCGCACATTTTGTATCCGTTCTAAATGTACCTTAGAGGGATATTTTTCAAGTTTGTAATACTCTTATCAACATATGAGTGGACAAATATGCTTTATATGTTTGTTTATTATCATTTGAACAATGACAAATATTATCATGAATATTAACCTCTTAAGCCCGAGGGTCCCCCCAGTGGACCCCCAACCGTTTTTTTTACGAGACTATGTCCCAGGGCTTCTTAACATTTATGAAACTATTAATGTTCCATACCCTTTTAACGATAAGAAACTCAGCTAACTAACAATATTAACAATTTTTAGCTAAAAGAAACACAAGAGTAATACCAAGCCTTTGAATTAGCATGGAGCGAAAAAATGCTAACTAATGCTAACAGACTTTTGCACAGCACTCACGGTAGCAATGCCCTTATTACTTATCATCACTACACAAACAAGATATCCGATTAAAGCTGAGACTCCCCAGATTCCACACATGTAATGTCATCACTGTAGGACCCCGAATTGCGGAGCTATCAGCCAGAAAAGAGAAAGTAAACAACATCCGGTTTCAAAAATATTACAATAATTACGTCTTACCTTTTTTGATTTGTGATCAAAAGTTGTGTTCACCGGAATAAAAACGCTGCTCAAGGTTAATCCATCATCTTTGTGTCACATAGACATTTTTACTGATAATCCACCATCATATTTATGGCAATATACTGGGTATAAAATGTTGCCATCCAGGCTTGTACTTTCAGATGTGCTTTGTTTGCTTCTCTATTACGTCTGCAATGGTACGTGGATTTGGGAACTGCCCATCGATTCTATTGGATGTAATGGTTAAGAATAAGGTGTAAATCACCAAAATCGACCAATGGGTTCCAGAGATATGGTCCTGCGTAAAGTATGAAGAATGCCAGCCGACGTAAGCACTTTACGCAGCAGACTTTACTTATTGTTTACTACGTAAGGAAGCAGGAATTGCAGGACCCAGAGCGCACGGAGCAGTGGCGGATTTAGGATTGTAGGAGATCCGGGGCTTAGCCCAGGAGTTGTTGGGGGGTGCAGTCGTAGAGTGCTATTTTTTTTACAACTGGGGCGTGGACCGAACATCCTTTAGGGGGATCGTCGTCTCCTGTAGGGGGGGCCGGGGGCATGCCCCCGGGAAGATTTTTTAAAAAATATTGAAGTTAAAAACATCAATCTGGTGCACTTTGAGAGCAACATTAACCCTACCTTAATAATACCTTAAAGCGGACAAAAGGCACTGGAGAACACTTATTCATTAACATCCTTTAATGAAGCAAACTAATGCCTTAACTCACTCAAATAGTCGTTTACTTATTTTGGTGAAACGAATGTGCGTAGAGTTTTAAAGGATGCGGATAGTCTCACCTTGATTCTGGCGCATTGCTTATTGTTTATAGATCTATTCTCATCCACCATCTTTGTTTGTGACGTAAAGAGTGTAAGAGTCACGTTTCTGAATCGGACATTCTAAGTGGATGCAGTCACAGCCAATCGGAGTCTGATTCAGAGGGTTGCCTGTCAGTTCCGTTCCCTGTCAGTTCCGTTGCTATGGTTCCGTTGTTACTGAAACGAGAGCCGGTATAATACCAAAACAATATAAAAATTGCAATACGTTATTTTAGTGTCTTAAAGGTAGACTGAGGTATGAAGGGTTAACGTTACATTTTAGGATAATTTTTAGTCATGTTCTGTATACATACGAACATATAAGGGTATAATTAATCTGGTTACTCCAGGTTTACTAGCTATAACATTAATGTTACATCACTCTTTTCACTTCTTACTCAGTCAGCCAGACTGCAGATATCACCATTAGATTCACAAACCTGAAACATCATCCATTTCTTCACTGCTGGTGATGACATTGTTGTCAGCTGCTGATACTGCTGCTGTTGCAGCTTGTTGCGCTTTTTTCAATGAAAATAACTTTCTCATATCCATAACTTTATAGGCTATTAGCCTATGCAGTACGCAGGCTACTGTCCCGCAGCGGCTGCCTCTCTGGTGGACTCCGGTACTCCACATTACTCCCGAGACGTTTTAAAAATAAAAAATAAACATTTGGGCCCAAGTAGCCACCCCCTAGCGCCGCCACTGGCACGGAGCACAGAGCGGACAGCAGATAACGGAATTGCAGTTTTATTGCTTATAGATTATCAGAACATTTCAAAGGGGACACAGCCACATTGGATATTAATTTATGGATTAACTACATCATCGTTGTTATCGTTTTAATGCCATTGAAGACCAGTTTAGAGACGAAGGTAAGCCATGTTAGCATTGTGTAGCTACCTAGCGCCACTTGTTTTGATTTACGTTTTTGTTGATAACGTTGCGAGTTTGTATCTTTCAGTATTGAGGTGGGCACCATTAGATTCTGTGTCTTTACGATCATAAACGATGTGTTGGATATGCAGCTAGGATAAGTAATAAGGGAGCTAGGAGGGATTTTCGGTGCAGTAATAGGTTAGCATTTTTCGCTCTGGGCTAATCCAGAGGCTCACTGTTAGCATTGTGGGGAGGATAACAGAGTATGTTTTTTAAATTTTTTAAATTTTTATTTTTTCACAACAGTTGTATTTGGATGGAATGAATACCTATAGTGATAATTCAAAGTAATAAAATGATTTTTACAGTGAAAAAGGTCAAATGGAACTGATGGTTCGCAAATTACCCAGAGTTTCTAAATCTCTCTAAAAAGGTCAAATTTCACTTTTTTTGCATCAATCTTGATACAGGGTACTTATATGTTATAGTTTGGATTCCTAAAGCTTTTAGTCTACTAACCCATCATTCAAGGGTGGTTTTCACTATAAGTAATGTTTTTTTTTTAGGCGGACATTATAATTTACATGTTTTTACTATGTTCCATCTGAATTTACTTTAAAATAAAAACATCTATATTGATTCTGACACTTCTACATCCAACTCACAGATGTAACCTTGCTTTGAGAGAAATGATTATTAATTTACCGCTTTTATAAGTGAAGATATAGTCTTTGCTGTGTTAGTGGCATTTTGGAGCCTGAAACCTGAAAAACAGGCTCAGGGCTTAATAGGTTAAACACAACAACCTCTGAACATTACAAATATTCGCCTCAATTCAACCTGGAACCTCTCTCATACAATAATACAATACAAAGTGTGTGTGTGTGTGTGTGTGTGTGTGTGTGTGTGTGTGTGTGTGTGTGTGTGTGTGTGTGTGTGTGTGTGTGTGTGTGTGTGTGTGTGTGGGGGGTGTGTGTGTGTGTGTGTGTGTGTGTGTGTGTGTGTGTGTGTGTGTGTGTGTGGAGAGAGGCACTGTGATGGATCGTTGGAGCTATGTGCAACTCAAGGCATACGCCCGAACGGGAGCTGCCTGGACGCTGCAATCATGTTGCGCCCACTATCCGTGCTGAATGTGCTGACTTTTCGTACAATGTCTGGCTACCTGCATAAAGTCAAGTGCTCGGCGCAGTTGTCGGCGGAAGGTCGCTCCTCTGTTTTCATTGAAACAGTTCCTTATATCCATTAGCGCAGCTAGCTAGCACCAGATGCTAACAACAACAATACACGTAAGGTGTGCCTGTTCTCTCTCGCTCGCTCGCGCCACACATACACACACCCTCCCGGTCCTCCCGATGGCCAGTCCGGGCCTGCCGGTGTTCGTGGAAGTGTGGTCTGCCGCAAGCGTACGGCAGGAGCGGGGCTGTCAGCATCAGCTTGTAGATGGTATTTTAAACTCGATGCGCTCTGAAACTACGGGGCGGCCTAGGACAAAAAATACACATGCGTTAATCGCGTTAAAATAATTAGTGGCGTTATTTTTTTTTTGTTGCATTTTTTACTTTACAGCCGTAATATTTATATAAATATATACAATTTCAGAATCAAACAAGTATGAGAGCACTCTCAGCATAATAACGTAACACTCATTACACTGGCTACCAGTCAGTTTTAGAATACAATTGAACATTTTACTGTTCGCATACAAAGCCCTAAACGGTTTAGCACCACCGTACCTGGCAGATTTTTTAAAACCATACACACCCACATGGTCACTGAGTTCTGCTGACAGATTCCTTCTGGTCGTCTCTAAATCGAGGTTAAAGCAGCGAGGAGACAGAACCTTTGCTGTTGCAGCTCCAAAGTTATGGAACAAATTACCCCTCCAGGTTAGACTTGCTCCAACTCTGCCTGTTTTTAAATCTCGTTTAAAAACCCACTTCTTTTCCCTGGCATTTACAGGCCAGGTATGACACTTGTGCTTTTAAATGTGGGTTTTTTATCTTACTAGTGTAATCAGTTGAAAGCTCTTTGCGTCCGTTTATGAAGCTGGAGTGTGTTGAACCAACTGAGACCTGTCTGTCCGTCGCATCTACGCGCACACACACACACACACACACACACACACACACACACACACACACACACACACACACACACACACACACACACACACACACACACACACACACTGTACCACACGCACCTACACACTGTACACACTTTACAGCTCCTAACAACACACTCTCACTCCATAATCGTCCAGGAGCGACGTTTGGTCAGGGTCCTGTAGCGTACAGTTGTGACGCTCCTAGGCTCCTCCAGCTTCATAAAGGGACGCAAATAGCTTTCAACTGATTGCAATGTATTCCCCTCTGCGGCGGGATTTGACGCTCATGGAAGCACGGCATTCATTTGTGTCGGCTGCCATTAAAGGCAATGTGAGCGTCCATTCCCATTGGATAACGGAGAATTGTACAAGCGGAAGAAAGTATTCCCCTTACTGTCGATTGATTTTGCAGCGATATCTGCACTACTCATCGACTAAAAAACACCAGATTATCCTTGTTAATTACACAACATTGATTGGTTTAAATTGTGTGCAATGCTTTTGTATTTTTCCCCTTCGATTCGGAGAAACAAATACTTTTTCGGAGTAAAGGATGGCAGAAGACACTACACTACCCAGAATCCCCAGTTATCGTTTAGGACTACACCATGTGCTCTGTTTGACAAACCCCGTGATTAGTTCTCAAGCTCTGTGATTGGTTGACCTCCAATTACATTCCATATGAAAAAAAACGTTTCGTAAAAGATAAAATCATACTTTATTCAGCAGTGCTTGCTTTACTCTTTGAAAGTCATCACATGAATGCATTGTAATAAATGGTTCGGCTGCATTAAATATATAACACATCTGTCGTAGTTCTTTATTTTTTATTTATCTACAGAGATCGGGCTCAGAATAGACCGGAAACTATTCTTTTACCGTTCAGTTTGAAGTTAGTAGTAATATTTTGTTTTGATATTATTGTTTTTTATTAACTACTAGACCGCTGGGTCATGTTAAGACCATCTTTTCTGTGTTGCTGTGGGTTTTTACCATCGCTTTTGTGTTACAAAACAATAACTAAATATATCCGTCGTAAACTAAACCAGAAACAGCAGTATATTTTATTTTGTTAACACTGTAAACTTGACAGCTTTTTAACCCAAACCACCTACTGGTTAAAGCACGTTATTACACGTTTAGAGTAATGCAATGCAGGTAGATTGTGTTGCTTTTTAATGACTGTTTAAAATGCCTTTTTCTTAATGTCTTTTATTATTATTAACTACTTGTTACTTGTTGCTGGGGACGCTGCTATCGATATTATTTCTGTTATGTTGTGTAACTGTTTAATGGTGTTATCTTTATTGCTACCCCCTTCCCCGTCAATGTATAGTGTTGGTCCACAGCGCAAACGTATTAGTTGGTGGACGCGCCGCCGCGTCCAAGTGCGCATAATTTACAAAAATTAACCATATATTTTTTATTACAAGGAGTAGAAATATGATTCAGACATCCGCGGAATCGCTGAAAGTGTAGCTTTCCAGCGGTATCTCCTGTGAGACTGTAACCAGGGCACAGCAGACAATATGGCCGCTCACAGTAGCTTGACTTTACACTCTGTGGGATTGGTGGATTTGTGTGTCCGTCTAGGAAATCTCGGCCGGCAGCCATCATGGTCTGAAATGACCAATGGACATCGAGAAATCACTAAGGACCTACCCACCAAGTAAAAAAACCAAACATAAATCACGTGTCTCCCATCAGTTCACGTCTGTGCTTTGGAGGTCGATTTTGACATTGGACGGCACACGTGCTGAGACTGAGTAGACGGAGATAGGAGTGAACGTTGAAGTGAGTGCGAGTTTGAGAGCAGCTGGTGGAATGGCGTCTTTGAGTCCTGGAGAGGGGGATATGGAAAGTGCATCTGAAGGAGGATAGAATTAAGTAAGGAAAAAGACTTCAAGAAAGAAGATAGACATGTCAAGTGACAGTCTTAGTGAATCTGATTCACAGAATGAATTGAAGAAAGTAAAGAAAAGGATAGAGAATGAAGAGTGGAAAGTGATTGTGGAGTTTGGTGAGCAATCTGCAGCTAAGCTACATCCAGTGGCCCTGACTAAAGCAATTCACAAAGAAATTGGATCGATAAAACAAGCAAGATTTCTGAGCAAAGGACGGATGTTGGTTGAGTTGATTAATGCAAGACAACAGGAAAAGTTACTGAAAATGAAGACCCTGAATGAAGTTCGAATTAAATGCCATGTTCCTGGAGCAAATCGGAAAATACTTGGAGTTATCAGTGGAGTTCCCATAGAAATAGGCATAGAAGAACTCAAGAAGGAAATTAAAGGGGAGAAAGTGACTGTAGTAAAGCGTCTTCCTACTAGGTATCAGGGTAAGATAGTGGATAGTTTGTCTGTTCTTCTTCAGCTTGAAGAAACAATACAACAGAAGATAATGATCGGTTGCATGAGCTTTCCAGTAAGAGAATTCATCCCTAAACCTCTGCGGTGCTTTAAGTGCCAAAGGTTTGGGCATGTGGCAGACAAGTGCAAAGCAACTAAGCCCAGGTGTCCAACATGTGCGGGGGAACATGAATATGGTAGTTGTACTGCAGGTGCTAAGGTGAAATGTTGTAACTGTGGTGGGGAACATAGTGCTGCGTATCAGGGCTGTGAAGTGCAGAAAAAGGCCATGGAGGTGCAGAGATACAAAGTGCAAAAATAAAGTCTGATATGCTGAAGCAACAGAAAAGGTTTCACTAAACATAGCTAGGAAATCCCAAGTAGCACCAAGTATGATCTCTTCAAAAGATTTCCCCAAACTCCCACAGGCAAAGGAAAGCTCCACAAAGTGTTCACATAAGTGTGTGATAGGAGAGGATGCATTGATTGTTAATAAGTACACATTTGTTGCCTTTATTGGAAAAGTGGTGAATGTTGCTTTACAACAAACAAAAAAGAGGTCAAGACTGAAAACAATAGTGGAAGCAGCAGGTGAATTTTTGGGGATAAAGGATATAACCGTTGAAATGATACATGAAATGCTAGCCACCAATAATGATGATTCACAGATTAGTGAGTAGATGAATGGTTTTTCTCCTTCTGCAATGGAATGCTAGAAGCCTTATTGCAAATGGACAATAATTCAAGACCTATATATATCAGTTAAAAGAAAAACCAGACGTTATTTGTATTCAAGAAACATGGCTGAAGACTAATTTGGACTTCATAATTGGGGGATATACTGCTATAAGACAAGATAGAAATGATGGCCAGGGAGGGGGATGTGCAATCTTTATCAGAGAAGTTATGTCTTATAGTAAGCTAACATTTAAGAACAGTCATCATTTAGAAATAGTGCGTGTAGAACTTTGGATTAATAAAAGGAAAATTAGTGTCCTGAATTTTTATAATCCATGTAATTAACTCAAAATAGAGGAATTAGACAGTCTTTGCCAGGGAAATGAAATAATATGGTGTGGTGATTTTAATGCACATAATACAATGTGGGGAGGGAGATCAACAGATTACAACGGACAGGTGGTGGAGGATTTAATGGAGGCAAAGGAATTAGTTTGTTTAAATAATGGGCAAGGTACAAGGATCAATTTTAGAGATGGAACAGAGTCTGCGATCGACCTAACTCTTGTAACAAGTGAATTAGCTTCTGGTAGCAGTTGGGAAGTATTGGCAAATAACAGTATTGGGAGTGATCATCTTCCGATTATAATCAAGTTTGATATAAATCATGTGGTTGAGCTAGACGGTATCATGAGATGGACTTTTTCTAAAGCAAATTGGGAGATGTTTGCTAAATTGTGCGATAATGAATTGGATCAGATTGATATGGCAGAAAGTATTGATGAAATAAATGAGCAATTTACTTCAAATATAATTAAAAGCGCTAATCAAACTATTGGGAATAAAACTGGGAAACTTAGTAAATGTGTTAAGATGGTACCGTGGTGGAACAAATAATGTAATGATGCAATCCGAAAAAAAAACAGGCTGTTTGGAAAGCTAAGAAAGACACATTCATTACATAATTTATTAGAATATAAAAAGGCACAGGCTCAGGTAAGGAACATTGTTAAAAGAGCAAAAAGGGAGTGTTGGAGAGGATTCTGTTCAAGTATTGGGAGAACTACACCATTAAATAAAGTATAAAGTATAAAGTATGGGGAATGATTAAGAAGATGAGGGGAATAAGACAGCAGAGTAACCTGCCAGTATTAGAGATTGGAGGGGAAGTTGCCACTGGTGCTTTGGAGAAGGCAGAAATTCTAGCTAAACATTTTGTCAAAGTTCATTCTTTGGAAAATTTGACAGAAGAAGGTAAGATCAGGAGGCAGGAAGTGTTAGATGAGCATCCTAATGTATATGAAGAAAGACATTCGTCGCAGAGTGTTGTAAATATACCTTTCTCTATTCAAGAGTTGAGAAGAGCATTAAGTAAGTGTAAAATGACTGCTCCTGGGAAAGATAATGTATGTTATATAATGTTGACCAAATTAAGTGATTTTGCATTAGGAAAGCTGCTGGAGATGTACAATAAGATCTGGGAGAAAGGGAAGCTGCCAATGATATGGAAAGAGTCAGTCATTATTCCTATTAGGAAACCTGGGAAAGATCCAACCAGTCCAGGCAGTTATAGACCTATAGCTCTGACATCACACTTGTGTAAAGTTATGGAAAGAATGATAACAGAAAGGCTGACATACTACATTGAGAAAAATGAACTAATGACTCCTTATCAGAGTGGGTTTAGAAGAGGGCGGAGTACTTTGGATCCACTGCTGTGCCTGGAGTCTGAAGTCAGGAAAGCCCAAGCGAATAAGGAGTGTGTTGTAGCTGTATTCTTTGATGTGGAAAAAGCTTACGATATGATGTGGAAGGAAGGATTATTAATAAAACTGGACATTATGGGTCTGGGAGGTAATGTATATAATTGGATTATGGTTTTTTTGTTTGGCCGTGCCATCAGAGTCCGAGTGTGCAAGTCATATTCTCGAAGGCATGAAGTTGACAATGGAATCCCGCAGGGGAGTGTCATCAGTCCTCTTTTATTTTCTATCATGATCAATGATATATATACACAAGTCGGATCTGATATTGGTAAGTGACTTTTTGCAGATGATGGAGCTATTTGGAAAAGGGGCAGAAATGTAAAATATATTGTAGCTAAGATTCAGGAAGCCATTACGGAAATTGAAAGCTGGTCTCTGACATGGGGGTTTAGATTGTCGGTGGAAAAAACTTAAACTTTATTTTTTACGAGGAAAAGGATAGGTGAGGAGGTTAGGTTAAAACTTTATGGACAAGATCTAAAGAAATTGAAGACATTTACATTTCTGGGAATATGGTTGGACGAGAGAGTCACATGGAGTACTCACATTGATAAAGTAGTAGATAAATGTAAAAGGGTTTTAAATGTTATGAGGTGCTTGGCAGGCACTAAGTGGGGGGCTGATAAAGCTGCTTTGAGGAACGTATACACGGCCTTAATAAGATCAGCCATAGAATATGGACTAATAGTGTATGGGTCAGCTGCATATTCTTCTCTTCAAAAATTAGATAGAGTCCAGGCGCAAGCACTAAGGATATGCTGTGGGGCAGTCAGATCTACACCAGTGTCGGCACTTCAGGTAGAGGTCGGAGAAGTACCTATTTCTTTGAGGAGAAAACAGTTAATTGTTCATTACTGGGCAAATCTACAGGGCCATAAAGATACTCACCCTACTAAACAAACTGTACAAACAAGTTGGGAAAGTAACAAAATAAAAAAGAAAGTCTTTGTTTTTGTATTTCGGAAATATGTAAGGAATTCAAAGTTAAAGAATGGAATATTAGTCCGACGGTGTTGTTATCAGCTGTTCCACCATGGTTGCTACCTCAACCTATAGTAGATTTATCACTATTGAAACGGGTACATTCAATGAAAAACAAAATCAATGTACAGGCTTATGTGAACACTGTTCTACATGAACAATATGGGCACTTTATAAAAATATTTACTGATGGATCCAAAAATCCAGAAAATGGTCTAACTAGTTGTGCATTTTATGTTCCTGAGTTAAAAGTCAAAGTGGGAAAGCGTACAAGTGATCACATTGCAGTATATACAGTAGAGATGATGGCTATCTCTCTAGCACTTCAGTGGGTAGAGGAAATACAGCCAATGCGAGTGGTCATTTGCTCTGACTCCAGTGCAGCTCTGGAGAGTATAAACAACTTCTCTTCAGAATGTCGTCAGGATATTTTACATGAAACTTTACAAACCATGTTTAGGTTAGTTCATCTGGGAATTGTTGTTCAATTTGTGTGGGTTCCAGCGCATGTGGGTATTAGAGGGAATTAAGTAGTGGATCAACTGGCAAAATGTGGTTTGAAAGCAAACCAGATTGATATTATGGTACCCATCAGTAGAAGTCAAATCATTTACAAAAGTGGTTATCAAGCAACAATGGCAAAAACTATGGGACAGTAACACCAAAGGAAGACATTTATATCAGATACAAAGGGAAGTAGGAACAGGAAGCACTTGGGGGAGTAGTAGAAGAGAACAGAGCATTAACAGCAGGATACAATTGGGACACTCTGGACTAAACTCATCACTGCATCTGATTGGAAAACATCCAAATGGCAATTGTGATGGTTGCCAACAACCAGAGACAATACATCATGTATTTTTTAGCTGCCCGGATTATAACAGACAAAGATTCATTCTGAAAACTGCACTGGAACAACTCAACATCAAGGACATGGATTTCAAGGCAAAATATGAAAGTAAATCAAGAAATGAAGCAAACAAGCTGATCTTCAAATTCCTCAAAAGCACTGGTCTGAGGACAAGGATTTAATATGAACATTTAATAACTCAACAGTAGGTGGCGATATATGCTCCAAGTGGAAGCGATTAGCCATTAAAGAAAAGAAGAAGAAGAAGTTCACGTCTGTGAGAGAAAGAGAGAGACAGAAAATGGCTTAAAACTTTACAGTCGCCAACTTCGATAGAGATTTTTTTCGCTAGCACCAGTGAAGATAGAGCCTCAGAACCTGAAGTCTTCGACTCTTCTGAAGAAGAAGAATACAAAGACAACAACAAAAGATCCATTTGGACATGGGTAAGTGTAAATATTACAGTAATAGTGTACTGGCAATGTGTGGGGAATACTATGAAAAGTAACAATAGGTTTATTGATATATTTTTTTATCGATAGTCATGAACTTTTTCTTGGGACAAAATAGACTCTCCATTAGTAAACGTTTACTCTGTGTTAATGTTATTTTGGTGTGTAAAAGTGAGATTACATGTGTAGATGATTAAATTAATCATTTATTCGTCCCACAACGGAGACATTTACAGTGGCTATAGACATGTTTTTGCCATCGATTATTGTATCATACTGTTCTGTAGGCTGTCATAGATTTATTTATATGTGTGCCTGTGATTATTTAGTGGGAATGCTGTTAACAGCATTCCAACTAACTGTTATTCTACGGACGGAAAGTTTATTATTCCGCTGGTATTTTGGCCCTCTTCTCCTCCCGCATTGAACATCGCAGAAACTCCGTTCAAACATCAAAACGTTCAGCTTGGTCGGGAATCGAAGGCTATTACTTTTCTCATTCATAACTTTCATAATTCCAGAGATACATCCCATAATACATCACATTTTTAACATTGAAGTCAATGGAGAAAATCTTCAGACTTCAACAAATCTTCATGCAATTCAACTGCTAACTGTTCATTCATACTTTCACTCAGACACCTCATTCCAACTTTAAAATGTTACACATTTTTCTGACATTATTCGTGTAAAACAACTTTTAACTCTGATTCTTACTTTTAGAGATATTAAACATTGTTCAGACCTTGTTTTAGAGGTTTTCTTCAGATGACTTTCAAAGAGAAAAGTTAACACACTCGGAATAAAGTATTTTTTTTTTTTTTTTAAATGTTTTCGGTCTGTTTCCGGTATTTGTTAATGACGATGTGATGTGAGATGTGAGACTGGAATTGCACAGGGGAAAATAACGTATCTTTAGATGCGGATTTTCTTAAACTAATACGTTTGCGCTGTGGACCAACACTATACATTGACGGGGAAGGGGGTAGCAATAAAGATAATACCATTAAACAGTTACACAACCTAACAGAAATAATATCGATAGCAGCGTCCCTAGCAACCACCTTGGTAACAATGAAAACGTTGTATGGACACAATTTCCTGAAGTAATCTTCATAATAACTAGCAAACTAAAGATCATGTACATCCACTGCACACATAATCTGAAATAACAACTCATATTTCTCGCATCAAATGACATCAAAACTCATTTTAATGGCCACACTAACTTTAAAATAGGCATTTTCCACCGAGAATAAAAAGAAGTTCGGCCATGTTTTTTTTTTCCACAGGGAGAAATTTGAAGATCACGTGACATAGACGCCAGCCATTGGAATGAATGGTGAAAAAAAACGGGTTTTGTCAAACAGAGCACATGGTGTAGTCCTAAACGATAGCTGGGGATTCTGGGTAGTGTCGTGTCTTCTGCCATCCTTTACTCCGAAAAAATATTTGTTTCTCCGAATCGAAGGGGAAAAATACAAAAGCATTGCACACAATTTAAACCAATCAATGTTGTGTAATTAACAAGGATAATCTGGTGTTTTTTAGTCGATGAGTAGTGCAGATATCACTGTAAAATCAATCGACAGTAAGGGGAATACTTGGGTGTACAATTCTCCGTTATCCAATGGGAATGGACGCTCACATTGCCTTTAAGGGCAGCCGACACAAACGAATGCCGTGCTTCCATGAGCGTCAAATCCCGCCGCAGATGGGAATACATTGCAATCAGTTGAAAGCTATTTGCGTCCCTTTATGAAGCTGAAGGAGCCTAGGAGCGTCACAACTGCACGCCTCGGGACCCTGACCAAACGTCGCTCCTGGACGATTATGGAGTGAGAGTGTGTTGCTCCTAAAGCATATAATATCAGGCTACAGCCGTTGTGTATTTTATTATGTGAAGCATTAAATGGTTTTAGACAAATATCGACTCTTTGTTTCTAGATATCTACTAAACTACAGCATACAAATACAGAAAGTAATGTAGGCCTGTTATACTGAGTAATATATATTATAAACACTGCTCTGCTTTCTGCACGGATCTCACAGCTGTTCTCACTGTAAACATCGCGTCGCGATGAAAGCAGTTCATAAAATAATGTCCAGGGGATGCATGCAGAGCTGTCATTGGCTGAGATCAGTCCGGCCGTGCATCACGATTCTTTTAAACATCATGCACTGTTGCCGGAAATGCATCCGTGGAGGAGCCGTGGAGGACCCATCAGTGTATCCTTGATTATAGCTCCTCCAGAGAGCCTCCTTAACGCTCGATCCTCTGTCCTCGATGTGCATTTAGAGAAATTAGATGTCCTTCAACATAGTGCGCCGAAAACCATTTCCGGGTCGCTACCGGAGAACCGAGGATTCGAGGAGTCGAGGAGGGGAAATTAGAGGAATAAGAAAGGCCCTATCTGTCTCAATTCGGTTATTTTCACCCTTGAGAAGACGTAATCTGTCAGTACATTTGTTTGGGAAACATTTTGTATATTATGCTACTTATATTTTTGCATTTCATGTAAAATGTTATCTAAATTCAGAATATGTAGTTAAGCCATGTATGTCATTGCTGCATGAGTAGTAATTGTCCCTTTATTGGATGTTGGAGTGCATTTGGTTTATTTTTTGGGAAAGTACATCGTATTTTGTTGTTGTTAGATATTTATACATCTCTTTGTTTGTATTATTTCAGTTTCACACCGCTCCTATTAAAAGATCAAACATCAGCTCCTGTCTCTGTCATTTTTGGGAGAGTGGTTAGCTCGCTGCATAGCCACGCATCTACATGTATGGTGAGGGCAGAAGAACAAGTGTTATTCTACATTTACCTTCTAACACCTTAGGTGTAATGGTTTTCCTCTCTTCTTTATTTAGCTGACAGAGTAATAGCACCTGCTGCCTGTCCATGCTCATATTAATCACATATTTCACCATGATGTTTTAATGTCAACACAGCCAGCCCTAGAAGTAGTCTTTATATGATCTATATATATACATAAACCACACACCTTTGCTCTTCTCTTTGCCCTCCTTCAGAGAAGAAAAATTTACAAAATGTATTTACTTTTGAATGTTAAAAAGGAAAATTAAATAATTGAAAATTGTAATTTTTACTAATCTACGAGAGTCAGACCGCTCTCAAATTCACAGGGCTTGGAAACAAAAACAATTCTCACATGCAAAGCAACAACATTTCTGTCCTATTGCTGGCTTAATTCCTTTTTTTAATCAACACAATAAGGAAACTTTGTTAATTAAAGTATCTGGCTAGGCAAAATGTCGATATGGAATACATCATTAAAATGTTTACTGACATCATATTTCATTTGTTTTTGTTCATCATATGTTGAAAGCGACTTCAGTGTGTATAAAACATAAGGCTGTTTTAGGGTAGGCCTACTTGCAGCCAATGTCTTACATTGAAAAAGATACGAAATTGTATTCACATCCAAATAATAGTCCCATGCTTCCCTAAGGTTATCCAACATAGTTGTGTGGTCCTGAACTAACAACACACAGTATATGAATCCTGAGGCCTGTACGACGAAGCTGGATTTTCGCTTAGCAAGCTAGCTTCAGGGAAAACTCTGGGTTTCCGTTCCTATGACGCTGGTTCATTTCTTAGCGGGCTAAATCTCCATGGTGACTTATGCTGAACGGCTAGCCTG
Organism: Notothenia rossii; assembly: GCF_949606895.1. Lineage (NCBI taxonomy): Eukaryota > Metazoa > Chordata > Actinopteri > Perciformes > Nototheniidae > Notothenia > Notothenia rossii. Next base: position 37,629,177 of record NC_136903.1, read on the forward strand.
GTCAGGAGCAGGTTAGGTTCCAGGATAAGAGATCAACTCAGTGAAAGCACTGCCTGCTGACCAATCAGAGCTCCGTGTGCGGAGTTTAAAGCGATCAAGTCATATTACAGGAGAAAGGAAATACAGAAAAACTGCCGTTGCAGGAAAGACGGCCGGCAAATGTCACCGACTGTGTGAACGTGAAAATGAATAGAATATCACCTCAAATCTTCAGAGCAATCTGACTATTATAACATTATTGTTAAGAAAGCTTACTTAAATATCTGCCACAACATAAGTAACCGGATCAAAGTAACATGACGTACAGTCCACGGCACTGTGAGTGCAGACGTCGATGTGTCCCATTATCATTCATATCACATCATAATGTATCATATATTTACTTATCTGAGTCAGCCGAGCCGTATCTGGCCGTGCAACACTCACAGTGTCACATACTGTATGCAGAAGTATTATTTCAAGCAACACATTAAGTTGAAGAAACACTCGAGTCAAATGTAATTAAAGTCAGATCCACTCGTGTCTTAGACACTAGACACTTAGACACGACTCGTGTCGTGTCGTGTCAGTAATATCATAAATCTGTTAATGTAAGCATTCAAACACTTTTTCTTTTACCAGCTGTATTCACCTTGCAGGTGCAGCTATGTGGCTTTTATCCTGGATAAAGTGTTTAAGTCATGGATGTTTAAAGTTGAACGTCTTCATATTTGTCTAATTATAGTTGACTTTTCATTCAGGAAGTATGACGCGCTGCGCTGTCAGTACGCTTGTCCATGTTTGTGATTGGACGAATGCTCCAAATACCACCCCTTTTATGTGATGGCGCACCTAACTAGATAGGGCAAAGCTGGCATGAGTTAACGAGTTGATAACCAGCGCCGTAGGACAGTTTAGCGAGAGCGCGTTTGTTTTGGATTAGGTAAACCGGGTAACTCAAACATATCCAGGTTAGGTTGAACCGGCTTCGTAGCACAGGCCTCTGGTGTCCAAGTTGTGTTTTTTCTACTTCTCCATAGCGTAAAGTGGACAGGAAAATCAGTTTTACATTTCATTAAGCTGACGCTTTTATCCAAAGCAACTTACGATAAGTGCATTCAACCACGAAGAAACAAATAGCTACGCACAAAAGGGATATTTTTATTTGGCCAAGGTACAAAAGAAATAGGTAGGCTTTCAGTTTTTAGACTTTCTGCTGTGCTGATATCAAAAGGGAGCTTGTTCCACCATTTTCCTGTTTTAGTTGAGGGATACCCAGATCGAACTCGCAGTGATGGAGTAGCAATAGGCCGATGCATGATGTACTCAGTGAGGCGAGCGTGCTGGGGTGAAGGGATTAGCCATGTCTTCGATGTAGGAAGGGCCTGACCCCAACACGTTCTCACTCCCAACCCGTCACATGTTGACGGTCGGTCAGGGCCCCTCCCCGTCACTCTATTACGGACAGGGTACCCCTTGAGAGTCAGTTTTCAACGGGCAGGGCGTCCCATTGACTTGCATAGAGCTCCCTGAACACTGGTAATAGACGAGTTGTGATTGCGGCAAAATGCTCTCCGCAGACCCATTCTCACAGCGTTTATCAACCTTTTTCTTACTCAATATCAAGCCACACTTATTGTTTTTACTTATTTATTTTAATTGAATAATGTAGAACTTTTGTTGCCGGGAGAGTAGGGGCTCAGAATACTGAAATCTGTATTGTTTCATTGTTTTTTCCTTCTAATTTTGTATTCTTTTCTAAACCACACACTGTTATTTACTCAACAATAACACATAATTATCCTTGTGTTTATTTATTTGTTTGATTAATAAACACAAGTTGGAGTCCGTCAGGACTGAGTGTCGGAGCAACTCAACATGTTCTATGGCACGTCTCTACTGGGAATTATAGTTTTAAAAGACGTTTTCGTATTTCCCATAATAAGACATATTAAACTGTGTACATCCCTGGAGGTTTAGGGGATAGGAAACACTCAAATTGAAAACATATAATTAATAAATGGTTGAATTTCTTTGAATTTCTTATACCATCTACATACATCTTATAAGAGTATAATACATATGTATAATATCAGTTAAAATAAGTGCTTAAACATGCAGTAGTTAACATTGCAGGAAAGCAATATATTAGTACTTTGTCAGGCTTACTATTTATACCCCCAAAGCTTTTTTCTTATTCAAAATAAGACCTTAACCTAAAGTATTTTTTAATGTTTAAATAAAGCCTTATTAGTTTGTCTGTCTGTGTCTCCTATTAATATCTAATAATACAAATAATACATTTCAATAACGTGCTTCAACCACCAGGTGTCCCTTTCTATCAGCTGTGCTGATGACCTCCAAAGAGAAAAGCAAGCAAACTCGGAATAAAGTATTATTTTATTTTTAAAAAAAAGGTTTTCGGATCACATCAACAGGAAGTCCGGTTAACTAAAATGTCCGTGCGGAACAACACCCGAATAGATCCATGGGTGAATAATGTCAATCATCACATTACACACATCCCTTCACATTTAAATTTTTATTTACAGTAAAGTATTTTGTGAGGCCTTCTAACATGTTTATAAATATAATTAGGGTTGTAGTTGAAGAGTTTGTAAATCATTGCGTTGCCTGGCAACGGCACGTCCATTAATTCCAGAACCACACACTTAACATCGATTTAATACATTAATGTAGCCTTGGTTTCTGCTAAAAGAGGTGTCAACCAGCTGGGGCGAAATCGAGTGTGACTATTAAAAAATAAATAATTATTATATTAATATTGACAATAACAACCGAACTTCGGGGAGCGTTCTCATGGCGTCTATTATAAATAATTATTATATTAATATTGAAAATAACAACTGACCGTCGGGGAACATTCTCATGGCGTCTATTATCAACGCTATGGGAGGTCTACGAAGGTCTATGGGACGCCCTGCCCGTTGAAAACTGACTCTCAAGGGGTACTCTGTCCGTAATAGAGTGACGGGAGGGGCCCTGACTGTCCGTCAACATGTGACGGGTTGGGAGTGAGAACGTGTTGCTGACCCTCACAGCCAGGTCGGATAGTACCAGTGTCCTGAAGTGGATTCAGCCAGCCATTGGTTGCTAGTGAAGGGAATTCCCTTGTATCTTGTCTTAGATATTTGATATACAATATTTGCAAATGGAGCTGCTGTGATGCAAGAAACATTTCACACTCCATCTGACAATAAAGTATTATCCTATCGTATTATCATCCCCTTCCGGGTCAGTAGTGGACGTATCTTCCTGATAATGTAGAGAGTGTATCTGCAGGTTGGGTTGAGGCAGCTATGTTAGCAGTAAAGGGCAGTTTGTCGTCCAGGTGGTGTGCTGTCATGTACTGAAAGATGATTGCCAGACAATCAAAAATGCGTGTGACCACCTGGGTTTCAGACAGAGGAAAAGCCCAAATCAGTTGAGTATCATCTGCGTAGCTGTTGTTGACAACGCAACGGTTAAGGTTTGGTTCTATTTAGTCAAAGTGACATGACTCGATTTTAAAATAGGGGTGTACTTATACGTTTAAGGTCTTGATAATGCCTCACTTCCTGCACTGCTAGAGCCACTAGAGGGCTTGTCGTCTTGTTGCTGGCTGAATCTGTAATTCTTCTTTGTGGGACCGTCTCAATGCTCCACAGTCATATTACACGACATTTGCATATGCCAGGGGTCGTCTGTGCAGTTAATTTAATTCAGAGCCGCAGTGTTTAAAGCATTACTATAATTGGCAGTTGTGAGTGTCTTCATATTTTAGCCGGTTCATGTCAGCAACACATTCAGATATCTTATAGCCGTCCATATCTCAGTAGGGAATGAGAAGGAAGCAAAGGAGGCTAATAATGTATGATCAGATGCTGCTGACCTGAATATTAAACCCTGTCCTGTGTTCTGTATAAGTCTTATTAATGTCTGTAACAGGGTGATGTCTCTCCATTCCCTCCTCCCTCCCACCCCCCCTCCTCATTCTCAACCCTTCCGCCTCTCTTCCTTCATCATTCCCACCCTATGTCCATCCATATTTGTTTTGTACTAGGCCTCAAATCAGAATCTTTAATGCATTGATATCTCTCTTTACCTTTTTCCGCCTTAAGGCTATCCCATAGCACATACAGTACATGTTCGTTATATGGCGATGTAAAAACTGCTTAAAAAAAGACAATACAAAAATACGATACAACAGATCCAAAGTGTGAATTAAAAAGAACATTCTGGTGTGCTGTTGCTGTTGTTAGTGTGTTTCCATAAGTGCCAGGAAGAATCGGGTGTTTTTGTAGCGGTGATACTTCCATGTCAGTTCGGCCCAAAAAAAACACTTTTACCTCTTGTCTTACATTGAGAAAGAAAGGTCTGTAAATCAGCAGATCATTTTTTCTTTTTAGATAATCACTTGCCAGGACCAACACTTGAATAGACCCATATTTAATGATCAGGGGCCTCATTTATAACGCGTTGCGTAGGATTCACGTGGGAAGGTTGCTTACGTAGTACAAAGCAAAAAATAGGTACAGAAATGTTCCGATTCACAAAACATTTCGTACCGGTGAGGAAAGTGCGTACGGCACTTCCTACGCCTCTTTCCCTTTTATAAATCACAATCGACTCGAAATGCGGCGCAGCTTTTGCGGGCTTCACGTAACGCCCATATTTGCCTATAAATAGTCAAATAAATGCCCACTCATTCATTCATTTTGACTGACTGCATGAAGAAGATCGCAGGAAATGACGACAGAACAGCTAAAAAAGACATCTCACACCGTGTCAGATTTTGGTTATTTTGGGGAGGTCGAGATAAATATTGTTTGGTGGATGCAGTTTGAACCAGAGTAGCAGCATGGAGGTCGGATCGTCACCAAAATAAATAAATAAGTGGTCCGAAAAGGTTAATGAAAAAAAAAATACACATAGCCTTCCTCAGGCAGTGTGTTTGTACCGGGGACAGGAGAAACCCCCTTGATGAGAAACTCTAAGAAATGATCGGGGAATCCCTCCGGAGTGGAGTATTTGGTGGTTTGTGTTCCAGCTGTCGATCAGCAACTATATATCCATAATCCACCAGTTCAAGGAAATACAACTAATGTGTTGTGTTATATTAGCTGTACAATTTACCACATATGGTGTTCTTAGTTTCCGTACCTCCTGTGTTTTACGAGCGACTTATCAAGTCTTAGCAAATGGCATAAAACACGATTAAACGTGATAGTATATAAAACCATGCTCGTATTTACAACCTATAGAAATGCAAAACGGCGTCAGTTTAGACATAATTCTGTCCTCCTGCTTACCGCATCATTTATGACAAAACATTTCATAACATTAACACAACATATTTGAGGTGGTTTTAAATAACATATCAGTATTTATTTATTTCTCCAAGCTATGTTTTTGTGTGCACTGAGGAGTCGCAAACAGGCATTTGTTTAATCATTTTAAGATTGGTTTTAATCAATGTTTGAAAATGAATTCTTCATATATGATAAATGAGAGGTAACATTTTATTTATGGTATTATTTCCACATATTTCTCTCCATTCTTCCTTCTGCCAACGGTGTCGCAGTTTCTCGTCCCTCCCGCTTTTGTGCTTAGTGCGTACGCATGGGTTAGAGTTTGCGTGGAGGACCGCACATTTTCCCGTCAAGTTAGTATTTTATAAATCGTAAACATTGCGTAGAAACTGGCGTACGCCATTTTTTGAGCGTATATCCCTTTATAAATAAGGCCCCAGGTCCCAAAAGTTGTGAAATAGGCTAAAAGTGAGCTGAGACTAATCCAGATATCTTTGTACTTGAGTGTCTGGCTATTTTTATACATATAACATAAACATAAATGCCTTCAATGCTGTATCCAGTTCTCTTCTCCTTCAACCGTATCCAGTTCTTTTGAGCAACAAATTATCCAGTTCTTTTTCTTTGCAAGTTCATTCTATTTTCCTTGATCATGATTTTTTACAAAAATGTAAGTTAGCAGCCAGAGATTACAAATTGATGTGCTGTTTCGTCTGGCAAAAACCTCCAAACCTTGAAAACAGGAACTGTTAGTCCCACTTAGATCCTATTTACATATCTTGACTCCCCGTCGCCGAATGGTAAGTAATTTTAAATCTTCTGTACCTTTGTAGAAGCTCTTTTGTTTCTTTGGACAAGCTGAGTCACATTTGTGAAAATAACCCTTGTGATGGTATTGCAAAGTCATATTACAAGTTTAGTGTGGGACAACAATTAACAGAAATATAACAGAAAGCTTGCATCACATGTGTTTAGCTTACAATATGTGAATGTCTAACAGGCAGGTAAAGGTTAAATACCAGTATTCTGGATGTCTTGACCTCTGGTAATGAAGGATCAGAATGTTTATGTAAAAGTGCTTTGACTGGCTGCCAACACTGGAAAAATGCTTTATAAATGCAACCTCTTTTATATTCTTTAGAGATTTCTGTCTTCTACCCAACATTATGGGTATGTCTTTCTGGACTGTCAGTCAATGGTGTTCACAGTCTTTGGTTTAGTTGCCATGATTGGGTAATGAAGTGAGAAAAAAAAAATCAGAAGCTTTAACAAGTAGTGCTGCAGTGTGAAACGTTTAATATACATCAGTGGCGGCTGGCCCATACTTTAATTTGATTAATTTGATACACTTTTTTAAATGAAAAGAAACATATTATATAGTTGGTGTCAGTCAAATGTATAATCTACGATAAAATACAGATTCAAATTGTTTTACGATGTCTAAAGTTACTGATAAATCACGTGTTTCCTGCCTGGGGCAGCAGAAATATTTGGCCATTGGCTCTCGTTATAAATGGTGCAACCACTAGGTGGGGGCAGGAGCGCCAGAGTGAGTGATTGACGTTGAGTAAGAGAGTTGGACGGAGTATACCTGCTCTTTTTCAAGGAGCTGGTTTAGAAAGAAGGCTTGGCTAACTACCTGTAGCACACCGGTGCTATATTTTGCTTCCCCTGCCTCCCTTTTCAAAACGTCAGGATCAGATATAAACACCTGTGTCATGGAACACGATGATGTCATAACTCCAACTGACATGCTCAGAGCAGCAGACTTCAGATAATGGTTAACACTGCTCTACATCAAATTTGATATTACGTAATGTGGTGTTACTATGGCAATGCATCCCTCGCCATAAAACACGATGTCGCTGTAACTCCAATGGACACGGTCCGATCGCCCCCCAAACTTCGCTTGTATATCACCGGTCCATGCCTCAAACAGCTTTACGCCAAATCTGAGATCTCACCATAGGTTGTTGCCATGGAAACGCATCCCTCGCCATAAAACACGATGTTGTCATAATGCCTATGAAAAGGGTCAAAACAGCGCCAGACTTCAGATAATGGTTAACGGTCCAGCCCTCAACAGCTCTACGTCAATTATGGGGTGTTATCATATGTCGTTTCCATGGCGAGGGATGCGTATCACTCGCCATAAAAGACGATGTCGCTATAACTCCTATGAAAATGTTCAAAAAGTGCTCAAACTTCACATGTGTGCTAACAGTCCAGCCGTGAAGACAGTTTTGAGATTTCTTCAATTGCCGTTGCCAAATTGCTCACCATGAAATACGGTTTTCTCATAACTTCAGTGAAAATGCTTCAAACGGCCCAAAACTTCACAGGTTTGGTAACGATGCAGCCATCAACGCATCTAAGCGTATTATGGCATGTCATCAAATGCCGTTGGCATGGCGACAGATCATTCGCCATCAAGTTAGTTCAAAAGTTTGCAGTTCAAATATTCTGCTGCTTTTCCAAGCCTTTTTACTTTATTTTATTCTCTCATCACACATTCAAGCCCCCAGTGTTCATGTATAATTTCAATCTAAATTCTTCACTTTCTTCTAACACATTACATTTCAGTATAGCAGTTGAGCATCAGCTTTTCAGCATAAAGCATTCCCACTAGCAATTTCTTCAGGAATTGCATTCTCTAGTTCTTAAATAATAGACCGTATCAAGTGTTGTGGTTCCTTTGAGCTAGCCCTGAGTTGTAGTATGACATATGTTTTTATTTTGTGTATACGTTTGCTTACATTTTGGTAGAGCCCCCACCTAGAGAAAGATGCACCAGCTGCCACTGATATAGATATGATATATATAATAGCCATCACATCTGGTGATGTGTTGTTGTTGTTGCACGGGAGCAGGCATATCATTCGAGTCAGGTTCTGTTGGTCTTGAGATGAAGTGTGCTGCTTGCCTTATGCTTTGATGGAATCTGCTCTACAATGAAACATGGACTGCATTTATCGCTTTACTGAAGTTGTTGAAACTTGGAACTATCTTTACTTATCATTGGAAAACCAAATCAGATTCAGAATTCAGATTTATTTTGGACTGTAGGTTGAACAATAAGTAATATTACACTACAATGATATTTCTAAATATAAAGTGAGTCACTGTTCACTCATTAAACCTACCAGAGGGTTGATAGATAGTAACTAAATACCGAACAATAGCACAACAAATGTGAATCTCTTGAAATGAATTACTGAATAAGACAAGATTTGTATAAATTGTAGTTACTCTTTACCAAACATTTAGGGGCAATAGAGTGGCAAAGGAAGGAGTCCTAGAACCCAGAATAAGTTAACATGTTACCGGTTCTGGTTCTTTCTTCTCAAAGTCAATTACTTTATGTAAGGTCTGTGGCTAACAAAAGCTGAATAGATTTGAAAATGTTGCTCGACAAACATAACGTAAGCTATTTAATTCTGGTTATTCCATTTATTCTTCAAAAATCATTAAAGGTCTCCTATTATACAATTTTTAGGCATATATTATAGGTCTCAGATATATAAAAAACATGTCTCTGAAGTGTTTTGCTCAAAATACCAAACAGATCATGCATTTTACCTTTTATATCCGGCTTCTTTATTAGGCTACTTCCAAAGAACGTCGGGCATTGTTTCTGATACAGCAACGTTTCTGATAGGGGACGATAGGTTGGGACGTGGGCAGAACTTTGCCAGGATTTCAACGTAAAGCCAGCCCGCATTTGAGTAATGTTGTCATGACCGCAGCAAATCTGGATCAGCTCCGTTGTTGATCAGCTCCCGTTTTTTAGAGATGTGGTTACGGAGGAAAAGAGAGAAGGTTTTATTTTCTGAAACTTTGTGAATCTCCTTACACACTGGGGACACATATTTATGTATAAAAGACATCGAAAAGTGCATATTGCATAATAGGTGAAGTTTAAAGGGGTGTCAATATATGGCGACTATGATACTAATAAATGTAATTCATTAAGATAAAGGTTTGTTTGTCACAAATCTAATTTTCAGGAATATTCGGAAACCCAATGGAAAAATGTTATTCCTTTTGTCGAGGGATCCCTGGCAATGCTAACTTCCTGGTTGGCCTTAAAAAAGCACCCCTCTTTTATATGAGGCTTTGACATAAGTTGACAAATTGGCTTCTGTATGACAGTTAACTACACTAACAATGATAAGAACAATTTATCTCAACATCACAGCAATGAGTTCTTGTAGCAACCCAAATGATCTAAATGAGCCTCTTCTCATTGCCACCTAACTGTCTCATGACTTGTGTAAAAAAACAGCATCACTGTCACTAGAGAGCAGATCAGTAGCCCTGCAATTACCGCTGCTGTCAGAGGTCTGCTTCGTCTGTGCAAATGAAGAGGAGATTAATTCACCGACACTCTCTGATGGACGGCGTTGGAAAGAAGAGACAGCAACCGCTTGACCCCGGCTGACAGAAACACATGTCAACACTGCTCTCTGTCCCCAGCTCCTCCTCCACATCCTCCATTTCCTTTACCCCCTCCCACTCCTCCTCCTTTCCCATCATTTCCTCCTCTTTGTCCTCCTCCCTCTGTCGTCTCCACTCATACCACCTCTGCCCCCTTCCAACTGTACCTCCGATTCTACCTTCCTCCACCTCCGTGTCCTACCCGTCCTCCTCCTCATGTCTTAAGAGCTGAGTTTCTGTCTGATGCTGACAGCTAACAAGTAATTACAGGTAATCATCTAAATGGACAGTAATTACATCAAGGAAGGAGGGGCTGGAGTTTGTCTTTACAGTGTTGTGAGTTGAAACCTAGCCCTTGACTTGCTTTTGTATGTCTTAACCCGGCAGCGCGCACACACACACACACACACACACACACACACACACACACACACACACACACACACACACACACACACACACACACACACACACACACACACACACACACACACACACACACACACACACAAAATTGACTTATCTGGTTATGAATAGGTAAAATAACATTAGAAAAATCTAATTCAAAAACCTTTTTTTAAAAGTAATGCATGAAGAAATACATGGGGAAGTTCAGATGACAGAAGGGAACGTATAGAGGTTTACCTATGCTATATGTTACAATATGAGTTGATATTCTGAACAAAGGGCATCTCTTGGAGCCATAATGTATTCATGCTAAGGAGCTTGTGAAAGAGCTGCCAACTAAACGCAATGCCACCAAAAAAGATTCCTCCGCATGCTGAGGAGGTTGACGACATTAAACTATCGTTAGACATGTTGACGGAGGAGGTATCTGTTGTAAGGCAACAACAGATAACAATTATGAGCCTGGTGGAGCAAGTTAAAGCCCTGAAGCTACAAAACTCCGAAAAGGAAAAAAGGATATTCTCGCTGGAAAATCGGGTGGATGAGCTGGAGCAATACACCCGAATAAACAACATCATAATCACTGGACTGGAGACGAAACCCCGCTCATATGCCTGGGTGGCGACGAAGATGACCGGAGGGGACACAAGCGAGGAGGATGCTACATTGTGGAGCTACAGGTGACGGCCTTCCTCAACTCCAAGGGAATAGAGATTGACAGCGACAACATCGAGGCCTGTCACCCGCTACCACGGAGAAATAAAACAGATAAACCAGCAATAATAATAAGGTTTGCCAACAGAAAACATAAAACTGAACTTCTGAAACAGGGAAGACGGCTTAAGGGCTCAGATGTATATATGAATGAACACCTCACTAAATGAAATGCTGATATCGCCAGAAAGGCCCGATTCCTGAGAAAACAACGAAAACTACATCAAGCTTAACGGATCCCCAGAACAGGCCAAAGTGTGAATCATCAGGGACCTGGAGGAACTGGAAACATATCAATGAAACAAATCAGACAAGGTAACGAAAATAAAACCCTACCATGACAATTCCAGATAATATACACATATCTCCATCAAGACTAGAAACTTTTGCATAAACAGAGCATAACACACAGGACATGGAAAATGATATTGATCCGGAAAACAAATTACTGAACAATATAAACAACAGCTGCAACTATTTCACAGAAGAGCAATTCAATATAACGTGTCAATCAGAAGAGAACATATCAATGATCCACTTCAATAGCAGAAGCCTATATTCCAACGTCCTCAACACTAAAGAATATCTAAGTCAGTTTAAGAACCCATTCAACATCATAGCAATATCAGAGAGCTGGATCAGTGCTGAGAATGGTGTGGACTTTGAGATGGATGGCTACGAACTGAATTATACAAACAGAAGGAATAAGAGTGGAGGGGGTGTGGCAATCTATGTGGATAAAGGAATGAACTAAAAGGTGGTGGAGAGCATGACAACAGCTGTTGACGATTTGTTTGAATTTGTTACAGTAGAAATGTGTATGGAAAGGTCTAAAGATATTATTGTGAGCTGTATATACAGTGCTCCTGGAACCTGTATTGACACATTTACAGATAGGGTAGAAAACATTTTTACTAAATCATTACAAAAACTGATGTTTATCTGTGGGGATTACAATATTGACCTGTTGAATCCAAAAAAGCATAAAATGACAGAAGACTTCATCAATACATTGTACAGTATGGGTATCCTAAAACTACCAGACCTAGTAGAATCACTTCTCATTCTGCTACATTAATAGACAACATATTCACAAACATTATGGAAAACGATACAGTAGGCGGACTACTATATAGTGACATCAGTGATCATTTATCTGTTTTTATTGTCTATCACTGCAGTTATAAGAAACCTAAAGTCACCAGCCATTTCAAATACAAAAGATTGAGAGCTGAAGAAAACATAAATGCATTTAAGAATGACTTACTAAATCAGAATTGGAGGGTAGTATATGAGAGAGACGATATTGACAAGGCCTATGATGAATTTCTAAACATTTTAAATCACTTTATGGCAAAAAAGTGTCCTGTGAAACAATGCAGAGAGAGACACAAACAAACTCACAGTGCATGGATCACTGATGGCCTCGACATTGCGTGCAAAAAGAAAAATACACTTTATAGACAATTCATAAAATATAGAACTTCAGAAGCAGAAAATAAATATAAAAGATATAAGAATAAATTAACCAATATTATGAGAATATGTAAGAACGAATACTATAATAAAATATTAGAGAATAATAAGAAAGGTTTATGGAAGGTATTAAATATGATCATTAGAAATGGAGCAAAAAGTTCAGGTTACCCTGAGTTTTTTGTTTACAAAGATAATGTTATCAATAATATAGAAGATGTGGTTAATGGTTTGAACCAATTATTTGTAAATATGGGGCCAGATCTGGCAGAAAGAATGAAAAGCGTAGAAACAACTAAAGGGGAATATATAGACCTCTGGAATGAAAACAATAGCTCTTTCTTCCTCAGAGTAGTCGAAGAAAAATAAATCATAGACACTGTGAGAACATTTAAAAGTAAATCCTCAACCGATTGGAATAATATTTATATGATTATAGTAAAAAACATTATTGAAAAAATTGCAGAACCATTGACACATCTCTTTAACTTGTCATTTCAATCTGGTAAATTCCCAAATAAAATGAAAATAGCAAAAGTTATACCATTATATAAAACTGGGGATAAACACCATTACACAAATTACAGACCTGTTTCTTTGCTCTCTCAGTTTTCCAAGATCCTTGAAAAGCTTTTTACAAAAAGACTTGACAGTTTCATGGAAACACATCAGCTTTTGGACGACAGTCAATATGGATTCAGGAAAGATAGATCAACATCTATGGCACTAATGGAATAAGTGAGGAAATAGCAAACTGCCTGGACAATAAAAAACAAGCAGTGGGAATATGTATAGACCTACAAAAAGCATGTGACACCATAGATCACAACATTTTACTGACAAAACTGGAACGGTATGGCATCAGAGGGTGGGATTAGACTGGCTGAGAGACTATTTAAGCAACAGACAACAATTTGTTGAAATTGGTGAACATAAATCAGAAGACATGAACATAACTTGTGGAGTACCTCAGGGGTCTGTGTTGGGTCCAAAGCTGTTCATCATACACATCAACGACATTTGCAGGGTATCAAATATATTTAAATGTATTTTATTTGATGATGACACTAATATTTTTTGTTCTGGTGACAATTTGAAACAGCTAATGGAGCTAATAGCAGCATAAATGATTAAAGTAAACATTGGTTTGACACAAACAAATTATCATTAACTATAAGCAAAACAAAGATTATGCTATTTGGAAGCATAAAACAGATCCAAGGGGGCAATTAATACTAGACAACATAAACATAGAAAGAGTATATGAAATTAAGTTCCTTGGTGTGGTTTTAGACCACAAAATCAGCTGGAAGCGAAACTGGCTAAGAATATCGCAATATTGGGGAAAGCCAGACACATTCTGGGCCACAACTCATTGTATACTCTATATAACACACTGATATTGCCACGTCTGAGTTACTGTGTGGAGATTTGGGGAAACACGTACAAAACCAACCTCCAGCCGTTATGCACATTACAAAAAAGGGCTATAAGAGTTATCAATAATGTTGGATATCTTGAACACACTAATGTATTATTTTTGAAGTCACACACACTGAAGTTTAGTGATCTGATTAAATTTAAACACAAATCATGTACAGAGCAAGACATAATCTACTTCAAAGGAAATTACAAACAATGTTCATAGACAGAGAGGGTGGGTATAATTTGAGAGGAAATCTGTGGGTGCTAGTGGAGTGCACGCGTCTCAAACAAGCCTAGTTTGTTTACAAAATTGCGGCGCAACTTGGTGGGCGGTACCCTGGAAAGAAATCTCTGCAAGGTGTGGCGTGTGAGCGTGTGAATGGAGTGAAATGCGAGCTCTGCTTCTGTGTGAGCAGTGGTACAGAAGTCATACAGCATACTGTATACACAGAGGTGGGAACTAACTAAGAACATTTACTCAAGTACTGTACTTAGTAGCATTTTGAGATACTTTTACTTCACTTGAGCGTTTCCATATTTTTCGACTGTGTACTTCTACTCCACTACAATTCAGAGGTAAATGGTGCACTTTTACTCCACTACATGTGTTTAATAGCTTACCTTTAGTTACTTTACATATTTGGTTAAGATGCCTATTGGTTACTGGTGGCGTTTCATGAGTTTATGTTTATCAGTTTATTTGTTCATATAGACACCTAAAGTATATCATATATTTAGTTGGGTCTAGAACCTCAATTCCGTGACCATTCTTCTGCTAAGATGTTTTGACACTTGATTTGACATCATTGGACCTTTTATAAAAAATATAGACCCAAGGTCCCTCCCAAAAATCCCGGAAATTTTTGCTAGAGGGCCAAATCCAAGATGGCTGCTCGCGCCATCTTAAAAAATTAACTTTTGAACCAGAGCGCCTAGAGTCATGTGTAAATGCACTTTTTGGGGTAAGTCGGCCACAAGGATTCAATTTCTGACATCAGTTTGGTGCGATGACATCGTTCGGACCCACAAATCCAAGATGGCCACCATCCGGTCGAGAAAATATACACGTTTTGAACGGGAACATGCAGGATCACGAGGTACCGGTCACGGCAGTAGAACAAGCACTCACTGTTATAAACTGAAGTATATATATGTACTATATATGGGGGCGGAGCTTCCTACAGGCGATATAGGCGTTTGCCTAGAGCGCCACCCAGAGGGGGGCGCCACAAATAAAAAAAAAATTAAAAAAAAGTTTGCTTGGCGCAGTTTTGGCTCTATATCTGCAACCATTATTTAAAAAAAAATAATAATAATCTAACATAAGGGAAAATGAGCCAAAAATCTAAAATGGTCGGTCGGTCTAAGAGCCTCAGCTTTAAGTGTTCACAGTCAGAACATGCTAGAGCGCTGTGCATTGATGGGTATCTGTCAAGTGTTTTTAAAATTGAGCGTTGAGGAAAGAAAGACTAACGTTAGAGAACTGTGAAGAGGCAAAAGCCATAGGGGCGCAGTATAAAAACAGAAGAAAAGAAGAAGAAGAGAAACGTGCCAAGTTGAAAGGTAGGCTATGCCATTTTGATTGTATTGTCAACATTAGCGAATGGATCATGTAATCTTGCTAGTTAGCCAAGCCAACGTTAGCTAGCCAGCATTTGTTATTACCATTCAGTAGAAACTGTCATAAGGCTATTTTTGTTGTGTCATGAAATAGAAATATTAGTAATAATAACAATGTTAGTTTTGGTGTAGCGAGCTACACGTTAAGTTTACCTCAGAAAGCAGATTGACTATCCGAGTCAAAAATTTGCCAAATTCAACCCTGTCATAATGTGCGCTAACGTTAGCTAACTAGCTCAGTGGTTCTCAACTCCAGTCCTGTTGAATGTTTTCGTTCCAACCCAGAACTAACACACCTGATTCAACTGTTCTAATAAGATAGTCATAGCTCTTGATTAGTTGAATCAGACCTGTCAGGCTGTCCAAATGCTTACTAACTAAATAATAGCTACATTTAACAAATGGAAATTATTCTTAATTTCTTATCTGCCCCCATATCAATATCTAATACGTAGGCCTACTTGTGTTTCTTATAGGGATTCATGAGTATGCCGCACGATATGGATCATAGCTTGTGACAATGTCCAACATTCCGTGTATCCTGCAGTGTGGAAGGGTTTTCAGCAAAGCCACCGATGCCATTACCTCAATTGAAAAATGGGACACTCTAAAGAACAATACAGAGTTATGGAGCGGTCTTGACAAGTTCGGAGACGTCCATACATCCATCGACTGGGATACAGGTCCCGTCGGACACTGTGTCCATGATACATGTAGGTTGACCTTATGCAATGCCACAAAACTGGAACAGGCCAACAACAGACAGAAAAAACGAGTTGTCGATGAATGCCAAGCTCAGTCTTCGTCTACGTCTGACATTAGTTCCACAGCTGCAACTCCATCTTTCAAGCGGCTGCGATCTAGTCTAGGGCTGATACACGATAAAAATAAATGTGTGTGGTGTTGTAAGACGGAGTCGGCAAAACATCCAGAATCAAAGTTGGTCCTGATTTCGTACGATCATGCATGGGCAGCGTTCAAGAGCCATACGGTGGCTCTGGAAGATGAACTAATGCGCGACAGAATCAACTGTCTGATCAATTATGCAGCTGATCAGCCGTATGCACTTGAGATCAGATATCATCACAAATGCTGGTTTAAATATGTTCGTAACTACCAGAGAATGAGTGAAGATGACAAACTTCCCCACATGCACAATGTCACTCTCCGTGAAGCTCAGACAATTTTCTTTGATAACATCAGAACAGTTATCTTTGATGAACATGAACTAAGGTCACTGCAGAGCCTCCTCAGAGATTACAGCTCTATCGTTTCTCGGTATGGATTCCCAACATCTGGAGTCAAGTCATCCTACATCAAAGATATCCTGACCCGGGAGTTTAAGGACAAGATCGGCTTCCACTCTCGCCCTCAGAGAAACCAGAGCGACCTAGTCTATGACACGTCTGGGAGCGGTTCATATGTCGAAGCAGCGATCTCCTCTATTGGTGTCAGCAGTGAGCAACTGGTGCAAAATGTGGCTGCGCGGCTCAGAGATGATGTCAAGTCCATCAAACTCGTCCCATGGCCTCCACGAGTCGAGGAGCTAGAGGAGGAGGAGGAACTCCCGCCTCTCGTTTTGCAGTTGCTATCGGCTTTGCAGGGGAAGCATGGGGTAGATCTGTCTCCAAGCACACTTTCTCTCACCTCTCTCATCACACAGTACATTATAAAGCGACCCACCACTACCGCCATCAATGCCACCGTCACCCTTCACGGATTGACTCGTAGCAAGGAGCTTGTTGATTCGTACTACAAGCTGGGCATGGGGATCAGTTACCCGAACGTGCTTCTGCTACGTGATGTTTGGACAATGCATGACCTTGAGCGGTGCTCGGTCTGTCCGGCAGAGATCGCTGAAGGGGAACCAAGCATCAGTATCATCGACAATGACGATTTTCGGAACGATACATTGACAGGAGGAGGTACTTCACACCGCTGTAATTGGATGTTTCTGCAACGCGAAGAACGTCTTGTACATAAGCATGAGGCAAACACCCAGGATGAGCAACCGCGGATCAAACATGCCAAGACTGTCTCGGACGTGTTGACTGAGAAGGCCTCTGAGATGCAAACGGTTATGCCATGTAGGACCGTCAAGCGTGGCGAGCCTCCGATCCGTCCTAAGCCTACTACTGTCTCATCGAGTACTGAGCCTCAGCGCCAGCGAAGCATTATTCATGCCCTTGCACGTGCTTATGTGAATGGTGACCGCCCTGTTGCAGCCGAACAGAATATCCCTTCGTACAACGGGTTTCACGCTGGATTGAATATGTGGCAGGACAAAAGCAAGGCTTATTTTCATACATCTTACAATCAACCGCCCGACAAGTCAGTTGTGAAGGACGTCATGGACAAGCTGGTTACCATCATCGCAACTAAGCACATGCCCTTTGCCTTCTTAGTTGGAGATCATCCCGTTTATGTCCTCATCACCCTGCTCAAGGCCGAAAACCCAAGCAAATTCAGTGCCATTGTACCTTTTCTTGGTCCCTTCCATACACAGTGTGTGATGATGAGTGCCATCTACAAGCGGTACAAAGGTAGTGAACTAGGTGAAGTACTTGTCGCGGCGGGAGTTATTGCCGATGGCTCCGTCGATCGTGCACTGAAAGGCAAACATTATAAGAGGGGGCTACGCTGCTTGCGACTCATGTACGAGGCCCTTATGTGTCAGCTGATGAAGGAGAACCTCGGGCCCGACCTGGCTGATGAGACGAGGGAGAACCTTGACATTCTGAGAGATACGAGTCAATCCGAGGAATCCCGCGCTGATGCTCATGTGGCACTAGAGAATGATGCTGACCTCAAGAGCCTTGTCACCAACATGTTCACCCACGTTGAGGCCAGTGACATGGCAAACTACTGGAGGGATTTCCTGTCCATGACAGACGCGCTCATGCAGAATGTACATGCGGTCCATATATGCAACTGGGATGAGTATGTGAGCTCTCTGCGTGCGATGCTGCCATGGATGGTAGCTTACGACAACAATAGATATGGGAAGTGGCTGCCAGACTTTTGGGCGATGTTGACAGCTCTGCCTGCAGATCAGGTTGCGTTCCTTCGTACTGACTTCACCCAGTCCATCACAGGCAACCCCTATTCCAACATGGCCTGGGACATGTGGATCGAATGCACCATGAACAAGGGTAGCAAAATGAAGTCTGGTTGGCTCTCTATCCTACAGAATGAGAAGCAGCTGCTGGTGCACTCCAGAAATGTGAACAATGTGGCCCAGATCCGGGCAGCTCACAATGCCCTTGCAAACCGAAAAAAGACAAAGAGGAAGCACACGGAATGCGGCCCCAAACGGATGCGAGAAGATGAGCAGTGTGTGCAAGACCTGGTTGAATGCATGCATGAGTTTGACACCTTCCCGTTCGATACGGCCTCAACCACCCTCCGTACCTTGCAGTCGGCCATGCCTCTGATGAGCTCGTTGCAGACTTCAACTCAGCCCATGCCGCAGGGGAGAAGAAATTGACCCACTTTTTGGAAGAACGGGTATTCAATAAGAATACCTCTCTTCATGCACCCGTCCCTCTGTGCAAACGATTGACGTTTGCGAAGGCGTTAAGCAAGGAGAAGCCATCAGATGAACTCAAGGCGAAAACTGCAGAAATGGAGCGAAGCGCCCTCAAGGCAATGATAAACCTGGTTGAGGGCAGTCAACTTGTGAACCTCCCCGAGTTGCTCGAACATCGTATTGTCGAGGAGTGTGTGCCATTATTTAACTCCAACGGCACCTTCAGAAAGACACAGAAGAGCATGCTCGTGCAGAAGCTCTCTCTGGAATCTGTAGATCTGCAGGAATCATACATCGCTCTTGTGGACATGGGCATGATCTGGAGGATGGCAACTCCATCAGCAGAGGATCGGCGGACGCAAGATGGCAACCCATACAAGTGGTCGGACTATGTCCACAAGCTATCATCTATTATCCTTGCACGCCATCATAATGCTCACCGTATCATATGTGTGAACGACCCGTACGACACAGCATACTCGACGAAGGATGACGAGCGAGACCTGAGGGTACAGGGAAACACACATGTGCCCAACACCTACATGAAATTGGGTGACGCATTCCCCACTGCCAGAATGTTCAAGACGCTGCTGTGTAGCTCCAGCAACAAGGGGCGGCTGCAGAAAATGATATGCAGCTACCTGACCGATCTTGCACAGAGTGTTGATGTGGAGATTGTCTACTCTGTCGGCTCCCACTGTACCAACTTATCAACCCAACAACCGATGCAGAACTACAGCTTTGACCAGTCTGAGGCTGACACTGTCCTGTTCTCCACCTATGTAGTTTTGCGCGAGTCAGGCTACAGTGGTCCAGTTGTCATCGATGCCACTGATACTGATGTATATGTTGCGGCAGCACTTATCTCACAGCAGCTGCCAGGTATGCTCTGTATCAAGAGGAAGCAGGAAACGGTACGCTGCTGTGACATGACAACTGACATGATGGCCGACTGTATTGTGCAGCTGCATTGTATGACAGGCTGTGATGCAAACTCAGGCTTTTACGGCAAAGGTAAGAAGTCTTTGTATGACCAGGTGGCGAAGAGCCCTGTTGCCCGACAACAGCTCTCGCGATGTGGAGATAACCTTGCCCTGACAGAGGAGGTGCTGGAGCAGCTCTTTGCCTTGACACGTAGCATCATCTACGGTGACAACAAGAGCAAAACCATGGCTGAGGCCCGTGCTGCTAAATGGAGGACCATCAAAAAGAAATCCTTCATCCGTCTCCCTCCGGATGCCGACAGCTTGCGTCAACATTGCCTCCGTGCCAACTACCTGGCGTATCTGGTGCGCCATCCATCGCTAAAGCACCATCCCTCACCAATCGGACATGGTTGGGAGCTGGTTGGTGGTTGCTGTCGCCCTGTACGTCACACGCGACCCGCACTCCCGATGCATCTACCTGCACCAAGGCCAACTGAAGAGGGACAGGAAGATGAGGAAGATGAGAGCGATGATGATGACGAAAATCGAGTTGCTGCTGTCCAGAGAGGCGATTCATCGGAATCGGAGGATTCAGAATGTAGCGAGGCAGGGTGCTCTGATTCAGACTGATACGGACTCTCAGTGTCATATTGATAAATAAAAAAAAAAGCAGAATTGTGTTTCATTTGTGTTATTGTTCAAAACTTGCCATTTCTCGAGGCAGCATTTTTGCGTTATTTCATGTTGTTTGAAGTGTTCTCATTTGCTAACTAGTCAAGTTACAGCTAATAAAAGTATTTTATTTGAAGGTTAAGTAGTTGTATATCTTGTCATACATTCTTATTTCATGGTAAAATATTAATATGCAGATTATTTGCTTATAAGTCGATCAGTACTCAAAACGTGTGTAATTTCTCGACCGGGTGGCGGCCATCTTGGATTTGTGGGTCCGAACGATGTCATAGCACCAAACTGATGTCAGAAATTGAATCCTTGTGGTCGACTTACCCCAAAAAGTGCATTTACACATGACTCTAGGCGCTCTGGTTCAAAAGTAAATTTTTTAAGATGGCGCGAGCAGCCATCTTGGATTTGGCCCTCTAGCAAAAATTGCCGGGATTTTTGGGAGGGACCTTGGGTCTATATTTTTTATAAAAGGTCCAATGATGTCAAATCAAGTGTCAAAACATCTTAGCAGAAGAATGGTCACGGAATTGAGGTTCTAGACCCAACTAATTATATGATATAAATATCTTTATGTGAGATAAGGGATCGTTGCTCACTATGATATGATAAAGTGTGTTATATGCTCCAGGAAGGATACAGTATATTGTTGAATATATATTCAAGATAGCTATATACTGTATATAAAATTACATTAATTGTAATTCAATATACGTACATCAATCATTTATGGGTAAAAGGATAACTTCACCGTTTATGAACATGATGTGTTTATACATGATTGTAGATAACTTGTATAAATAATGGTTAACATGGTGTCAGTGTTGTTCGCTTTTCAGTGTAGTTCTCTCTAACACTTGCATTGTTATTTTACTTAAAGTTTAGATGATCACTAAACCTATAAGCCATAAAGAAATGGGAGATGCGGAATGGACGGGCTTTGGCCTTCAAGAGGGATAAACCCGCTCCAAGGAAACGGAAGTGACGTGACCTCTGTCAGAAGGTAAAGTATAGAAACATATGTAGCTATTACTTATTATTCACATATGATAAGTATATTACTGAACGTTTACAATTTACTGGTGCAAATATTATCAATCAAAGGATTTGCACTGAGTGACTCACTCCAGACTAAAACATAATGATGATAGTTTCAGATTAAGAAATGCCTCATTTAGAGTGTTATTTTGTTATACTGCACCTTTCTTACTTTTATGGGTTGTTTTACATTTTATTAAGTTGAACTACTTTAAAATAAAGGTTTGGTTCTATCAAGTACGTGACTGTCCAATAATTGAGTGGAGTGCTGTGTTTAGAATTTCTTTAGGTTTTCCCTTTGTTTGTTAAAAGAAATACATTATAACGCCAATACCTTCTTAGTTCATATTAAATGTAATGGTTACATTTAATTATTTATCCACAGCACACAAACCATGAGCAGGTCCATATTGGGTACTTCAAAACTATCCCTGATAAAGAAATAATAAGAATTGTATGTAATAAACTTGAAAGAAGTAGATACGTTTTACTTAATATTTATTAGAATTATATAATATTTAATAGAAATGTGTTAATAGTTAACTGCATAACACAAGTGTTATTAGTCAACAAACGCATACGTTGTTGGTCTTTATTAAAGTACTTCTGTATATAAATACTTTTACATGCTACAGAAGGGGAACAGGGAGCAAGAGAATCGTTTTTTCTCATCTTTTTCTCTTTTTCCTCTCTTTCTCCCTCTTTTTTCTTCTTCCCCCTTCTTCCCCCTTCTTTTCGTTTGTTCGCCCCCCATGCAAGACTATTGTTCCCCAGCCCTGGCGCAGTGGATAGAGCCTTGGTATTGGGATCAGAGGGTCGCAGGTTCCTACTGTGTGCACAGGTGGGCTAAGAAATTGCATTTCCTCTCTAAAAATAGCGGTTGTCATTTAAATATGGAAGATATTGTGGGGGCGTTTGTTGCGGCACCGTCTGAAAGGTTTTTAGATCAGTGCACCAAGGAACAGTTGGTGAAAATAGCTGAGTTTTATGATTATGAGGTTGACGATAAGAGAGTAAAAGAGTCAGTGAAGGCAAACTTAAGGGCTTGTTTGCTAAAAGATAATGTGTTTGCCACTGTAGTGGATGCTCCTGTCTCCGTGCGCACAGGGCACTTACCTCCGCCTGAAATAATGGGTCAGAGTGCCGTGTTAAATTTTGAGGAAGGAGTTGGCTGTGGAGAAGATGCGACAGGGCATTGAGCTGGAAAGAGCGGTGTCTGTGGAAAAATTGAGGCTGGAAACTGAGCAGGCAAAGTTGGAGTTGCAGAGGGAGAAACTGGTATTGGTTAGAGGGGCAGAGTAGCGGCTGATGTCCTGTTTCCTGATGATAGTCAAAGCAGGACCCCAGGGAGGTCAGTGGATGAATTAAATGATTTCAGGCTGGTGCCCAGGTTTAATGAAAATGATCCAGACATTTTTTTTTCGATGTTTGAGCATCTCGCTGTTGTAAGGGGGTGGTCTGAGGCCACTTGTGTGTTATTATTACAGTGTGTGTTAACCGGGAGGGCTCAGGAGGCTTATTGTTCTTTAAGTGGCAGTGACTATTTGTGTTACGATTTGGTTAATTCTGCCGTTCTCAAGGCTTATGAGCTGGTGCCTGAAGCTTATCGTCAGAGGTTTAGGAATTGGAAGAGAGGTGATAAATCTCACCTCGAGTTTGCTCGAGATATTTCCACCCATTTCGATCGCTGCTGTGCGGCAATTGACGTTGATTCTCACGGGGCGTTGAGGGATCTCTTAATTCTGGAGCAATTCAAAAATTCTGTACCGGAGCACATTGCGGTGTATATCAGTGAGCATGCAGTCAGGACAGCTGCTGAAGCTGCTGCATGATCAGATGACTATGTTTTGACACACGTTGGGGGCGGTGCTGCCGTACAAGGCAGTCACAGTGGAAATTCCTCGGGTATGGGAGCGTGCTCTGGTTGTCCAGTGAGACCTGCTGGGCAAGAGAGTGGGTATGTAGGTGGTGCACGTGAGCCTGACAATGTGTGTCATTAATGTCATGAGCAAGGGCACTGGAGAAAAGACTGCTATGCATTTAGGGCTAAAACTGAGCAGGAAGGGACTAGTGGTAGTGCCAGGCCAGCAATGTTCGTGGCACCTGTCGCTGAGCAGGTAACTGGGCGTTTAGATGGTGAGTTGAAACCACAGGGGTCTAGCTCAGAACTGCAGTCTTATTTGCCTTTCATGACTGAGGGTTTTGTTTCTCTGGTGGGGAGCGACGAGAAACTGCGGGTGAAGATATTACGCGACACCGGATAATTTGATTAGTTCATTTTAGCATCTGCCTTGCCGTTTTCAGAGGACACATACATGGGGTTGTTCATTCCGATGCTTGGAATGGGATTAAATGTTCTTCAGGTACCTCTCCATAAAATGATGCTGTTTTCGGGTCTGTTTCAGGGTAAAGTAGCGGTTGGCGTGCGGCCAGCTCTACCCATAAATGGGGTCACGATGATCCTGGGTAATGACATTGCAGGTAGTCGGGTGTGGGCTGATGGGGCACCTCCTGCTATCATGGTGCCAGTTCCCCTGGTTAGTATTAAGCCAGACAAGAGCGAAACGGAGTGCCCTGACGGGTTTACTGCATGCGCTGTGACACGGGCAATCAAACGTGGGCAGGCGGAGGACATGAGCTCAGCTGACATCGAGGAGGCCTCACCGCGGCATGGGGTGACATGTCTGATGGAGAGTGTTCTGCCTGGTGGGGAGGTGAGAAATCATGCTCGGGGGTATTCGCTTCAGGAGAATATTCGAATGGGGAAACTGGATACCTCAGTGGGAGCATTTAGCTGGTGAACCTCTTTACCAGGTTGGGGGGCATTCCAGGTTCCGTGGCATGGCGAAAAAAAAAAAGAGGAAAAAAACACATGTAACACGCTAATCAGCTGAACTATTCAGTGTTTTTTTCTCTCTGAAAGTTGTGTTGTGGGCACTATGTTTTTGGTAAAGTGGTTGATTTGGGTGCCAGGGTTCTGTTGGGGACCCTGACTTTATGGGGGGGGCTCTGACGGCCCCATAGCCTGGGGCCTCTGAGTGTGTTGCAGGTCCTGCGATGGGGTGGAGCTGAAGAGGCCAATCAGCGGGATCAGGGACACCTGGCCGGAGACGAGGTGCTATTTAAGCCCAGCTGCCCGGAGTCACATGGCCGGCAGTACTCTCTCCAATGCGGCTGCAGAAGGACTCCCTCCGTGATCCTTTCCCATCGTCCATCCTCTCCTGTTTTTGGTGTTGCAAATAAAGTGACGTGATTTTTGGATACTTTGAGCGTCTCTTTTTGAACTTCGCTGTTGCGGCCTACGGGCCGGTCGTAACACTATGTAAAATATCATACATATGTGTATTGCCTGTTTAAGGAACAGACAACCTCACTAACTGTATGTTAAATGCTACTGTTGTTGTGTTGACTTAGTTTACATGTTATCTTGTTTCTTTAATACAACAGACCAATACAGGAACAAAATATGTTTCTTCATTTATTATTTGCAAACAAAGACACACAAACACAATAAAATCATGACATCCTTGTTTCTCCTCGGGGGTGTTAACCATGTACGGCGAATCCTCATCACGCCCAGACAGTCGTAGCTTCCTCAATGCTTTGTGATATCATCCAGTGTTTAAAATCTGCTGTTACTACTGCGTTGCTTCGTGGCTGTGTTCCCCTCACCCAGGCAAGAAGCTTCGGAGCATCTCGATATATTAGGAAGGATTGCCTCAGAGCAGTGTCAACCTTCTTAGGAGTACACCTGTTGTTTTGAAGTTGTGTGTTCCCTGTGTTGAACACAGTGATGGCAGGAGTCATCTGAACATCTCCAGACATCCCTTGAAAAAAAAGAAGAGTTATTACGTCACAGCGTATACTTCAGCGGAATATCAAAACAGCGGCCCGGGTTGCCAAACACAACAATGACAGCGACCCTCTACCACACAAAACAACACCTTTTATATAAACACCTATCATGACAGGGCACCCACAGCCAAGAAACAATTACAAATGAATTAAGTCGGCACGGCGGCCCACATTGAAAATGACTTAGGCCTACCTTTGATGATCAAATCACTTAAACACAAAGTCCATCCTCCTGTCCTTTTGGATGAAGCACTTGATGGCGGGCCATGCAGCTGATCCTTTGCCACTCCAGTTTATCATTGTAACTCAATCTTGAAAATGACTAATAATTTCGCAACGATGTCATCACTATCACTGACATGAACATGAACAAACTTATGCTAATCATAAATCTATCCATCATAAATCTATCGATTAGATTTAGGATTCGAAAAAAATAAAAGTAGGGTAGACATGTGGATATTATCTGGCTGAACAAAACATGCATTTAGCTAACAGGTTCGTTCCACAGACCTTATTTCCAGCTATTTTCCAAAATCCTATGGAGAAATCAGCTTTTGTTTTGAGGGAACCCATGCGCAGCTTACTTCCGGATTTTAGGACGCGTCACTGCACCTCTTTATACACATGCATGAACTTCACAGCGGGCGAAAATAAAGCCCACCATTTAGAGGGAAGATATGATTGGTCAATTGTACTGTCATTTGACATTACTCTCTCATTGAGTTACTATAGCGGGCCCTCTGTGAATGTACCAACAAGCTCTTTTTTTATGTTTTAAAATATTATTTTTTAGAATATCTTAGGCCCTCACAGAGGGTCTAGATGGCCCTGACGGCTTCCCACTGATCAACCTCCATTGGAGAACTCCTGCCGGGCTGATGCTGTTTGAACGTATTTGTGTTCCTTGTGTTGAACACAGCAGCAGGACGCATTATCACATCTTGAGACATTCGGGTGGGATGTTTCTGAGGAGTGTCAACCTTCATCGGAGTACATCTGCCCGTCATAGCTTTTTTGTTTTGAAACATCTTGCTATTGTTTGACCCAGCGTAGACAGGAGCAGGAGTCATCGTAATGTCATTAGGGTATTTCTTCCCATCACTGCTTTTTAAGTCCATCATTTTGTGGGCAAGTGGGGGCCCTGGAGGCAGTGGGACCGTCTTGGCATCAGAGTGTCCAGAGCGGTAGTGTCTGCTTCGGTGACGTGCAGCGGCTGGCTTTTGAAAGCTGCAGCTTCTGCTAAAAATCAGATAAAGACATGTTTATGTCAAAACATTAGTTTGTACACTTTGTTTTAAGCTAACTACAACAATGGATCCAGATCTCATTTTTGGGAACTTACATTTTAAGTTATTGAAGTCTAATGAAACACTTACCTGTCAGTTTGAACTTTGATCGCTACTGTGAACCCTGATGTTCAGCTGATGGCCATTTGCCTAGAAAAGATTACTTTTTTTTTAGTAGATTTGGTTATTGATAATAGTTTGGGAGCAAATCATTTCACAGGTGTAGTTGTATGTAACATGTTATGAACTTGTGACATACAATTGCATGGATGTATTTGATTTTGTTAATGTGTAATACAGTTTTCAGCTTTAAAGCAGAGACAAATAAGAGACTTACCATTGTCCCAGCCTTTCTTTGGTACAGGGTGTACCGGAAGTCCATGCTTGACTTGGTTCAATAATGTGTATAACAAGACATAAATTATTGTCAGAAAGGTATGTTAAAACAACATTTATGTTTATGAAAACCTCCTAAATATTTAAAGATAAGATCCACTAAGACTTACCTCAGTGATAGAGTTCACTCTCTGTTGCCACTTTCTGTAAATATCCTTTCTGTAAATGTTTGAGGTTGTGATTGTAGTTCCAGGTGCCAACGTATAGTGCTGCCGTTCAGTTGCAATGCAATGAGAAGACTGTCTGCTACAGAACCCAAGATGAGTTCAAAGTCATTGAGCATTCTGGAACTGTTCTGCTAAGACCACTTTCTTGTTCCCGAGTCCAATGTATTCCGGAACACAGAGTTCAGTTCAGGTTCAGGTTATTTATTTGTACCCGTAGGTAGATTTTGTTTGCAGAGAAAAAGACAAGGGATCCATCCTGACACTAAAAACAAAGACAAACAACAGACACATCTCTAATAAAAGGACTAGTAAGAGTACAAGTATACCCGGATCAACCAAATCTCAAAATATTTCAAAAACATTTTAAGAAGGAAAACATTAGTACAAAAATGGACATTCAAAATTCATAATTAAATAAATAAATGAAAATAGGCATCTGTGTGACGCTCCTATGATGTGTTCATTTGTGCAATAGCTGCTGGGATAAAACAGTTTTTATACCGCTTCGTTCTACTCTTTGGGAACTAACTTCCGGCCCGAAGGAAAAAGCTTGAATTCTGAGTGCAGAGGGTGGGAGTCGTCATCTAATATGGAGCTGGATAACCGCTGTAACTGCCTGAGGTACAGGGTCTCCAGGTTTAGCTGTGGCTCACCAATCAGTCTGCTGGACCACTTTACGATCTGACTCAGAGAGGTTCTGCTCTTTAAAGTCAGGTTACCAAACCATGACATTAGTGAAAAAGACAGATTTGACTCGATAAAAGCACGATAAGACATGATCATCATGGTTTTGTCAATGTTAAAATAGGACAGTTTCCTAAGACAGTACAAACGCTGGTGCCCCCTTTTGCACACAGCTTCACAGTTTGGATCAGAGCTCAATTTTGAGTCAATAATTGTCCCGAGATATTTGTATGATTGCACAAATTCTACTTTCTGATTCTGGATTGTTAAGACTTTGTGTATGTGGGGATGTCTTCTAAAATCAATGATCATGTCCTTGGTTTTGCAAATGTTCAGTTGTAGATAGGACTCCACACCACACTCACACCACACTCCACCACACTCCACACCTCCTCCAGCCGTCTCCTTTGTGTTTGTTTGTTTCCCCCTGTCTGTGTTTGTGTGTGCGTGGTGGCTGTCACTCCTGGCTCCCGGCTCAACCTCCACTCACCTGCTGCAATCAGCTGTGCACCCTCTCCGACTACACACCTGCTTTCCATCAAGCCATTTATAACGGCATATCAACGGAGGCTCCACAACCTTTCTCCGCCAGATCGTTGTAAAACCACAGTGATATAACTCCAAGGCTACTTAGTATTATAGCTATTTACTCATACCTGGATGTTTTAGCGTCTTACTTGTTTTCTTCTTGTGCAGGATCATTTTCCGACCGCCGTGTTGCCGTCACCAGCCGACACGTCCTCGCCACTCCAGCCGGGTTATATATATATATATATATATAAATATAAATATATAGTGGTGAAAGGACACATCCTTTTGGGGAGCCATTGGAGGAGCTGACTTGATCAGATAAGGTCCCATTCACCCTGGTTGGTTAAAAAAATCAAGAATCCAGCCCATAAGATTATTGCTTATTTCAAATTGCTCTAAAAGTCTGCCAATTAAAATATGAGGTTGAATTGTGTTAAAAGCAGAGGAAAAATCAACAAATAAAAGTCTAGCATGAGATCCAAGTGTTTAAAAAGTAAGTTAAATAAAGTGACCGTGGCATCCTCTACTCCTCTGTGTGGCCTGTAAGCAAACTGCATGGGATCAAGTGCATACTCAGTCTTCCTTAAGATTTCTGCTCCGACTAGTTTTTCCAATGTCTACATTAGAATTGATGTAAGTGCAACTGGTCTAAAATCGTTAAGAGTTTTGGGGCCTCTGGATTTGGGAACAGGGACTACCACAGCATGCTTCCAAACCTTTGGCACATGCTGTGTCTGTAGACATATTACAATTATAATGGAACACAGCGCAAAGTTTAAGTAAACGACCGCAGATGTTGTCAGGTCCATGACTCTTATTTATTTTTACTAAATGGAAGGCCTTTTCCACTTCCCTCTGGTCTATATTAAAATGCTTATTGTCTTCAAGTTTAAGCTTCAGTTCAGATATATTATTACTGTAATCAAATGTGTCAAATCGAGAAAATTATTTTGGGCATTTGCAAACTCAACATCTGAATTAAAGCCATCCAGAGTCATTTGGCAGCTATTCTTTGTTTCCCGGAGGCCTGTTATGGTTTCCATACTACTCCAGACTGAGCCAAAGTTGTTTGCAGCTATTTTGTTTTGAAGATCAGATTTAAAATTCTGTTTCGCTTTCAGAATTTCTATTTTAAGTTCCCTATTAGCAGTATGCAGATCAGAGGCACCCTGTTTAAAAGCTTGTTTGTTTTTCTGAATGCTGGACTTAACCGCCTTGGTCACCCACGGTTTGTTATTAGGGTATATTTTGACTTCCTTGTAATAATCATGTCTTTACAAAAGGCTGTATATGAGCATGTTACATCAACAAGTCAGGGTTTCCCACACATAGACTATACTTGGGCGGGCCACCCAGGTATATTAACGGCCGCCCAAGTATATTTCGCGACCCATTTAATTTATTATTATTATTTTTTTTATTCGTCCGTGACCACGACGCCATCTGCGATCGATTAACTTGTGGACAATGATCCCTCGCTCTACGCCTCATGTACCCAGTCCCGGACTGGGCATCAGGAGGACCGGGGGATTTCCCGATGGCCTGGCCTGTTAAGTGGCCTGCCTCACACAGGGTGACTGGCTGTCTACATGATGTGGCATGCTGACATGGCCACTGTCATACAGATCATAAATCAAAGCCCTTGATTGGTCTCTGTGTGTCATTGAAGCTCGGGATAACCTCAGCTCAGGTGAGGTAAAGGACTCTTGAGTGTTTAGATAGTTAACTTAGTCTAAGTTCTCAGTGGGTC
This sequence comes from Notothenia rossii, assembly GCF_949606895.1. Classification (NCBI taxonomy): domain Eukaryota; kingdom Metazoa; phylum Chordata; class Actinopteri; order Perciformes; family Nototheniidae; genus Notothenia; species Notothenia rossii. The sequence continues at coordinate 37,659,397 of NC_136903.1, forward strand.
TCAAACGATTTGGTCACCATTTATGTAAACACATATTTCTATTTGAGAAGGTAGTGATTAGTAAAATATGCATGAATAAATAAATAAAAAGTTAACTAGGTGAAAAAAGGTAAGATACACTTTTAAAACGTGTTGAGAGCTAAAACTAGTCTTAGCTGCTGCCTCAAAGAGGAGAAGGGGGAGACAGCAGAGGCTGATTCAGGAGCACAGACACACTCACAACTATAAATGAACCAAAAATAAATAAATAAATAAACAAGTTTCAATGTTTTTTCATATTGGAAATGGGATGTTATTGGTTATGGCCACGATTTTATGATTATTGAAATGTATACAGTTCTGTCTAATATGTGTGTTCCCATAGATCTAGTCTCTTTATTTTCCCCTCAAAATGCACCAGATTGATGCATTTAACTCCAAAATTAAAAAAGAAATCTTACCAGGACCCCCCTAGAGGATTTGAGGTCCACCCCCACTTAAAATCACATTGATAAGTTAAATACATTTACAATTTTTTTTAAATAGTAACCCATGTCCATATGGTTATTTGTCGGTTGTAGATTTAAACTATAGGGCTATCACTATGGGCCCTGCCTGTACCTGTTCGCTCTGCCATCGCGTGAAGGGTCTGCTAGCAAGCGACCAACAGAAAGGTTCATGTTGATGTTGTTGCACGTCACCTCAACCCCCCCCCCCCACCCCCCCCCCCCCCCCATTTTGACTAGCGGCGCAGGGAGCATTCAATCATACAGATGCTTTATCGAATAGGTCGATGGCGCATTAAAAACCTTTAAAACAAACACAAAACTAAACAACAAGGATGACACCAAACGTTTTCCTGCCGGTTGCAGCGTGCACATGCGCCCTCTTCATCTGGAGTGTTATGGACGTGTGAAACAGACAATCTTAGAATCAGTGGTGTGTCTCCTGTCGGACCTGTTTGGATTTGTGTTCTATTTCAAAATGACTGAAGTTCATAAAGTACTTTAATTGCACTTTAAACCACATTACCAGAAAAAGCTATATATTCAGGGCGGTCATTTCTTTAATGTTACTGAACTGACGTTTTATTTTTAAGTTTCAGTGTAGTCTCCTGTCAATAATTTGTTTTGCTAAGGGGAGTTTGAGACTGAGTCTAACTTTTCATATACATTAATAGTTAATATTGTAATATTAGCATGAGTTTATCCATCACTATTTTGATTAGGTTTTTTAAACAGCCAGAGTTCTGAAGCGATACAGTGAGCAGTTTATTGATTCATTGTGTCGCATTGGTTTCCATGTGGACCGGCCTGCCTGCCGCTGAGAGAGGGAGCATTGAATTCCACCATGCTGATAAAAAAAGATACCTTCAAACAATTGCCCTCTGCAAACCACAAGAGCTCCTTAAGCATCCAGTCATAAAAAGCTGACGGATCCAGTAGTATTCCAGATTAATCTGACAGATTTTGGCCAATTCTTTTTTTATTTGCACCGTTTCTGAAGCTGCAATGAGTTCTCCTAATGGGAGCGTTTCAGGCCGTTGTAGCGGGTTTGCATCTGTTTGTCACCATAGTAAGTGAACTGTTCCGAGACCCCCGGTATGTAACACTATGACTACAAATACAAGTTCCCAAAGTATTCTATGGTGTCACCGCTGATATGAAATTGACCTGACCTCTTTCTGTCCATTGATCAGAACATCCTTAGCAACGGTCTGCTATTGCAAAAGATCAAACCTTTGAATGTCGAAATTGACCAATGTTTTAGGGACCACTACCATTGTTATCTTCCAAAAATGAAATGATTGTCATCATTTCCTTTTTTTATCCTAGTAAACACAATCAGACTTAAATTATAAAGTCATTAAAACATGCAGAGCTGTCATCACATAATGTTTAATAGTTCTAATTTCTGCATGCCGTGCTGTCCATGTTTTATGTCTTACAGTTAGAAAAATATATAGTCATATTAATATTCATCAAGACATATGATATATGAGCCTTATCAAGTCAAACTGACCCAGAAAAAGTAATTTAATTATTGGTGCCCTATCCTAAAAAAAAACGTAGATAAAATTACCATGCAACCACCCAGTCAATTATCATTTATGTGATATCAGTGTTGCTCTTACTTTCTGAGTGAAAACAGAATCCACTCGGCATGTTAAATCCAGTGTGAGTCACTTGAGGTCAAATTGGGCCATTAATGTCAATTGGTTACCGGTGTCTTCAGATGAAGACAGTGCAGTTTTGGATTTATATACCATCATTTAGAAAATGAATATCTCTCATGAAAATAACTCAAACCCTCATGACAGAGAGAGCTTTATTAATTTAATCACCCATGTTGGATACATTTTAATAACAGGGGAATATTCTTAAGAGTTATGAAGTTATTATTAAAAAGTGTAAACTACACTGCAGATTTTCTAAAGCACTGTTTTTAAATTATTTGAACAAACCCGATATTTCATAGTTCTTGTAAGCATAGACAAACTCACAATAACATAGATGATAGATGTTTTCACAGACTACAGACTTAACTGAAATAAACATTCTGATGTTTGGTTATAATTTCTCTCACAAAAAAGTAGTTTACAGTAAAATGTAGCCAGCCTTATCTGCTGTCAACTATTTTGTGAGCTGGTCTTTGGCCTTCACTCTTAAGGGCATGTGGCTGTTTCTTTTCAGTCAAATTGCATTTGCCCATATTCAGTGAAAGAAAAGCCAATTGGAAGACAGACTCATGTAATGTAATGTTTTTCAAGGCATTTCTATTTAGGACTGCTATTTTTAATCTTCACATCTTGGGAAAGCAGATAAAATCAGGTGTGGCTTGTAACAGATTACATCTAAATCTTTTAGAGGCAAAACGTAGGAAAAAAGGTTCTCTTCACTCCACATGAAGCAAGACGAACTGGCACAGGACAAAGGGAGACGAGGATATTAGCTACATTAGCTACATTCAATGTCTCTTAATTTGCATCCCTGCGTCCCTCACTTGTGTCTTTTCCTTGCTTCCTTTCCTGAGACACAAGGAAACCACGAGAAGGGAGAAGAAGCAAGGACATGTGTTTTAAGAACAATGGGACGTCCTTTCCTCACACTTGAAGCGACGTCCGTTTGTGATGACGCTGGTGCAGCTGACGTTTGACACACACAAACACCCCCCCCAACACCTTCCACCTCTCTTAACACATATTTACTAACATAAACATTTGAATCATTTGTTGTAGACCCAAATAAATGTAATAAAATGAATTTAAAAAGCCATTCTTAAAATGTATAAACAAACAATACTTTGATTCATATTTATTCGATTTCACAATAGAAAGAAAGAGATATGTTATCTAACAAAACCCAGTTTGATTAACATTCCCTGGATTGCAAACTTTGTTTGTGTGTGTGGATATGTACGGAAAACTGTTTGTGCTGACAGACATTAATTGTCACTGTAACCAATTAACCATTCCTGGGTTTAATATACTGCCATTTCTCAGCAGACACTAACAAAGGGAGGGACTACAGCCAGTGAGAAACAGTATTTATATGGTTTGTATTTGGTAATACTTCAGAAAATGTCAATACAGCATTAAATAATGTATAATATAACATTGACAAAGTGTATTGCAACTGAAAAACAGGGTAAAACAAGGATCTAGGAAAAAATAGATGATATGCAAGAAGAGTATGCAACAAAGGTATGATAAAAGCACATGCATTTTCAAAAAAAATAAAGTAAAAAGTGTGATATGATGTATAATTAAGAGTATAGGTGACTAGAGGGCCTTGGGTGTCTGGGGTTTGTGATTCACCTCGAGGATTGCTAATAGTCCACTGCAGCAGGTTCTATTTGTGAACGTTCCTAAAGACAGCCGGAACACTTTGCTGCCATCTTCATCCATTTCCTTCTTTCATGCTCTGAGCTGTGGTGCTCTTGACACTGAGAGCCATCGTTCATCTTTAGAGCTGTGACATCTCCTGTCTCAGTGTGATGGGTGATCTCTCTCCTCGCTCTAATGACTATTATCTTTAATTCGCAGAGTCTCAATTAACGGCTTACTGCAGGTCAGTGATTAACAATTAGCTGATAAAGACCCTGACACACTAACAGGACCAGGGAAGGGGGCTGAGGGGCACATCACAGAAGAAAAAAATGCTCAAATTATTGTATTTTCTAAAATGCAGATGTTTACAGGGAGTTATCATAAAATTGTTGTATGTGCATGAGATACTGAAAATAATTATCCCCTTTTGTCATACTTCGCTGCTGTGTGTAGTTTGATGAAGGTACCAATATCCCTTATCAATCGTCCGTCCAACAGGCCTTTACCTAACACAGGGGTCGGCAAAAACGCGGCTCTCGAGCCGCATGCGGCTCTTTAAGCCCTCTACTCTGGCTCCCTTGAGCTTGGACAAAAATAAGAAGGAAATAAAATAAAAATATTTGTAGGACTATTTATATTTTGTTGCACGGTTGAATTTTTTTCGTATCTTGTATTTGGAGGTGATACTGTGACACATAGATTTTAAAAGAAAAATCGGTTTTAATTAGGTCAACTAAAATATGGGTCAAATCCTGCTACGGTCCCATGCCAGCGCCTTTTCTTGCAGGTAAATAACCTGACCCCCGGTTCGATGAGCGAACTATGGATAAATCAAAGAAAAGAAAAGTATCGGAGGAACACAGAGGGTTTAACCTGTTGAACCCCATAATCTGCAGGAAACAGCGTCTGAGGGCTTCTTAATATTTAAACTATGAATGTTTTAACGGGAAGAAACTCAGCTAACTGATCTTTTTTTTTTTTTTTTTTTAAACCCACAAAGCTAACGCTCAGCCTCTGAATTAGCCACAAGCGAAAAAATGCTAACGGCGTGTGCACACAAACTCACTCATAACACCCTTATTACTTATTGTAACTGAAAATCCAACCCAACAATTAGCATTGTGAGAAGACACAGAATCGATAGGTACCTACATCATCACTCTATGATAAGAACTCGCGACATAATAAACAAAAACAGACATCATAACTCTTGGCGCTAGGTAGCAACAACGGCAATATCTCTTACTGTACCTTCATTGTTTTCTGATCAAAAGTTGTCTTCAATGGCATTACAACGATAAAAACGCTGCTGAAGTTAATCGATAGGTTAATCCAATGTGTCTGTGTCACAAATGAACCTACTTTTCCATTTTCAGATGTCAGATCGTGAGATAGGTTAGCTCTGGGCAAAACTGCATGCGCGAAGCCCCCACTTTTTTTGTTAACGTGTATGTGGATATTCCCCTTTGATTCTATTGGCTCTAATGGTTAAAAAGAGATGTCAAATCATCAAAATCTACCAATGGGTTCCAGAGAAACAGCAAAAACGCCCATTTCCACCCGAATCACCTCAGAGGTGAAGTTTTGTTTGCTAAACCTCTCTGACAGGTAAAATGTCACTTGTTTTGCATCAATCTTGATACAGGGTACTTATTATATGTTGTACTTTGGATTCCTAAAGCTTTTAGTATACTAACCCATCATCCAAGGGTAGTTTTCACTATAAGTAAACAATTATTTTTGGACGGACACTATAATTTACAGTTTTTTACTATGTTCAATCTGAATTTTCTTTCAAATAAAAAAACATCTATATTGATTCTGACTTTTCTACATCCAACTCACAGGTTTATCATTATTTTGAGAAAAAAGATTATTAGTTTTCCCCTCTTAGAAGTGTAGTTATGTTCATTTGTTCTGGAAATGTCATTTTCGAGCCTGAGACCTGAAAAACAGGCTTGGGGTCTAACAGGTTAATTCTGCGTGGACAGAGTTATATGCTTTCACAGCAAACGATGCTGGCTAACCGGTATGTTTGATATGTGGAAAGAAGTTGTCAAAGGTGCTGCAACCTTTACGTATTGGAGGAAAAACACAGAAGAGGAAGACAGCTGACGATCTTCAGTCATAGTTCAATCAGTTCACTCTTTTTAGGGTGCATCTATATGTTTTATTTATTTCAAAGTGGGCCCATTTTAATTATATTCATTTTCTTCAAATGTGCAGAGGACTCCCCAAGTGCTGTGTTGATTTATTTTAAAGTAGGCCTGTGTATTTTTTTTAATTCTCCTTATACAGTAAGAGTTCCTTGTTTATTATTAGAGGTAAACAGTTTTCTATAATTTAATAAATAATAAATGCAAAAAAACTGTAGTTTGTGTCTATGATGTAACAATATATACAACTTTATAAGCTATAAAGCTAAAATTGGTAGAAAAGGGGGCAAAATGGCTCTTTTGGTCAAAAAGGTTGCAGACCCCTGACCTAACACATAAGAATATATGAAAAAACTGCGCATTGACTTTAATGTATTGGTTGGTGTATTTAAATTGAAAAGCTGCATAGCGCTCATGAGACAGGTCTGAGGAAAGTGTTTACATCTTTTCTGTTTATTGCTGACCTCTAGTGCTTGTCTAACAACCACAATAGCCAGCTTACTGACCTCCAAGCTAATGTTAGCACGCTATCTGAACGATTTCCTCTACAAGTAAAGTGAGGACCTCGAGGAACGCTCAAGATGGAATAATGTTTGTTGGGTGGGCATGGCTGAGGGTCTTTACATTTACGGTGAAATCCTAAAAGATCTTCTCGCTCCCATTGTACCCTGTGCACTAGGCCGGAAAATGCTGAACCCTACTGTACGTTTCAAGTTTGGAACGACATCGTTCCCCGGCCTTTGTTTATTAGTAAGAGGTTTTCAATATTCCTTAATTTTACCTCAACGTTGGCCGGCTAACGGAGTAACTCTCAAGAGGCGGTATTAACTTCAGACTTTGACAAGGCATTTGACAATGTGGAGTTGAATTTCCTTTCTTATACTTTAGAGACTTTTGGCTTCAGGAAAAAAACGATTTCTTGGATTATGCAACTGTTCTCTTCCCCCCAAATCTCTGTCAGAACAAATAATGTTCAATCTGAATATTTTCGTCTTCATTGCTCTACAAGACAGGGCTGTTCATTACATGTTAGACACTTTTATCCAAAGCAACTTACATACTCAATACTGTGGGCCATCCCCACAGGAGCAATTAGGGGTGAAGTGTCTCAGGGACACAACAACATGCTGACTGTAGTGGGGTTTGAACCTGTGCTCCCCTGATCTGAACACCTACGCACTAATCCACTGCGCCACACGCCTTGCCCCTGTTCCTAGAGTAAGTACTATTTGCAATTGCTATTAAGCCCCCTTTAAAAGCACAATAGTCTAACCCCCACATTACAAGTATACTGAGAAAATGGTGTGGAGTCCAAGGTTTCTCTTTATGCAGATGATTATATCCTGCCCCTCTCTGTCCTTGCCACTTTTTCTGGTCAACATTGTTGATATAAATAGAATTTTAACAAAAGGGAAATTCTTAAAATTAAAACGGCTGCCAGGAATGATAATTTACACAACATACCATTTACACACCATACCTGGGTGTCCTTGTTACAGTTTTAAAAAGTCAATTCTGTTGAAATTAATAAATGCCCTATTCTAATGCATACTACTGTTTCTCTCTGGCACTTTTTTTCCTTAAGTTGATAGCTTGATCTTTTGTGTCAACAATACAACATTTCAGGTTATGTTATTTAGCGGCCAATATAAGGAGTATTGGCTTCAATATGAAGCCTTTGATGCTCCTTCAACGTGACCGGTTATGAAGTTAAACTCTGCCCAACCTCTTTAATTGAAGGCTCTCATACACTTTCCTGTTCATTATTCCACTTCTCTTTAGAACGTGATGTCATTTTCCACACACATCCCATCTGACTGTGTCTGATGAGCTGATTGTGTCAACGTTTTTGGTTTTCATTATTCATGATTAAAATGTGCTGCATAGATTCATTTCTGCCAAGCGAAGGGAAAGGAAATGGTAAGTGTTACCTGAGTTTTTTGTGCAAATCCAATAAAATAATTTACACTAAATAACCCTCTACAACGCTGTATGGCGGAATGTGAACTCAATAGCAATTGGTGAATTGAAACACCCACACACACACCGACACACACAAAAATGCTTACACAGAGCACCAAAATACCCGCCATCCCCTCCCCTTCTCTTTCACTACACACACAACACACACACACACACACACACACACACACACACACACACAACACACACACACACACACACACACACACACACACACACACACACACACACACACACACACACACACACACACACACCCCCACACACACACACACACACACACACAGTTAATAGCTGCTAAGAAATCACATTTGGTAAATTGCATTGTGGCACTAACCTTTTCTCTAGTAATTAAATGAGTGAGGAGAGGAGGCCTGCCTTAATGAAGTAAGCAATTTACTATTACACACACACACACACACACACACACACACACACACACACACACACACACACACACACACACACACACACACACACACACACACACACACACACACACACACACACACACACACACACACACACACACACACACACACACACACACACACACACACACACACACACACACACATTCATAAACGGTTGGCTGGGGAGGATCACTTTATGAAGATTTATCAAGAAGATATTTAAATGTCTTGATATTGAAATTTGCATGTTGTTTCAGTATTTTCTTCTTCACCATCACATTTATAACCTCATCTACATGTATGAGCAGTGTTGAGATTAAAATCATAAAGAGAAGGCAGAGAAGAACCTTGAGGATCGTGCAATGATTAAGAATTGCAACAACAAAAAAACACTTCTACATGTCCGGATTTGGTCCTTCTTAATTGTGTAACTTTTCAGCCGCAACATAAACACATTCTCAATTCTGTATGTGGCCTCTTTGGCCAAAAGCTCAAGGTGCTTTGTGTGTAATCAAAACCAGAGTGAAACCCTGAATTTCCCTTCTGGGATAAATAAAGGTCTTTCTTTCTTCTTTTCTTCCTTCCTAAACAGAACATCCCTCCTGTGAGATTTAGTAACTTACAGAAACGCCTGACACAACTAATTGATTTTCCAGTCCAGACACCCCTTACCATTGCCATTAGTGAGATACACTGGGTGATTGTCGCTAGAGCTAACGACAAAGCAGACATACAGAATATTTTAATTTATGAACTGGAACTTTAGATGACAGATTTGATATAAAGACTAATATCCATCCATCTTTATATTTTTATGCTGCAATTCCATGTCCAGTTCATCATGGTAGCATGTACCGGCCCATTCCACTAACCAGCCATGTTCTTTGGGTACTCCCAAGACATACCCAGGCCAGATGGGATCTTTATTCTCTTCAACATGGCATGCCATGTTGCCCCCCCAGAAGATTACTTTAAGTTTAAGTAGGCCTTTCGAACAGCTCCTAACCGGGCCTCACAGTGACAAAAAACAGTTTCTTAAGGTCTGCATGTAAATGGAATGACCTAATATTGCTTAAATGTCTCAGTTGGACAACACTAGAAGTAGTCCAGAAGTACACATATGTTACAGGCCTCTGCTTTTAAAATGATTACAAAAGGCACCCAGAAGAGAATTTTTTTTCAGAGCTCTGACTGTTCTTAGGTTGACCATCATAAAGCTCTAATACCTCATTCACACCAACGCAACTCCGGTTCAAGCTCTGTGCTAGAGCTTTTCAGGTTCAGAACCGGTTCTTCGGTTTAGCTCCGGCTCTTTTCACACCGCCCAGAGTCCGACTGGTGCTGCGTCACGTCATTGCGTCATCGTTTGCGTCATGACGTAACCGTTTGCGTGCCTGCTTCATAAAGCCAAACCGCGCGGAAACCCCTCACAGCTGACACCGACAAAAACAACAATGGCCGATTGTGCTCCAGCTTCCTCTGTACCTCTTCGGAAGACCAGATTCCCAGTAGGTAGCTGGTCTCTTCAGTGGACCACTGCTGCTTGTTAAGTTTCTCCATCGTTGTGTACAGACTGGATAAAACGCCGGCTTTTTGTTGTTGTTCAGGAGTTGTTCTACATTCTACTCCCGCCATGAACTATGTTGGTCATGTAAATCGAGCCACTTGCGTATGCAGTTCTCGGTGCCAACCGGGCAAACAGTTTACGCTTAAAACTATTTTTGCAGCCCAGAGTCGACACTTATGCAGTGGAAACACAATAAACTGGTTCCCAATTTGGCACCAGCTCTGAACCCGCCTCAGTGAAAAAGGGAAAGGAGGACACAAATAGTTAAATGAGATAAGTAATGTTATTAAGTGCAGATTATTCAAGTTCCTTGAAAGAATGTTGCTCCCACTGGCTGCTACATCAAACGGCTGTGTGTGTGATGCTGGCACACTGTAACACACTCCAGCTCTCCACTGACTCTCTGTTGTCCTGTCTTCTCTCTCTGGGTCAGCGGCCTCCCAGCTGCTCCAGCAGTGCTGGTGGTGTGTGTGTGTGTGTGTGTGTGTGTGTGTGTGTGTGTGTGTGTGTGTGTGTGTGTGTGTGTGTGTGTGTGTGTGTGTGTGTGTGTGTGTGTGTGTGTGTGTGTGTGTGTGTGTGTGTGTGTGTGTGTGTGTGTGTGTGTGTGTGTGTGTGTTGTATTGTGGTTACTGGATGGCACGCCTCAGTTGTCGTGGAACAGCTCAGCATCTTCTCAGTCTGTTGTCAGCAGTAACGAAGCTCTCCTTCCTCTCATCTCAATCTGCACCTACAACGTATTCTAAAGCAAAGTAAAGCTTCTGACGTTTTAGAAATAGACCCTTTATTTATCCCGACGCTTTTATTATGAATATACAGGCTTGGGGAGTAACATTTAAAAAAAAAAATGTTTTAACTGTATTCTCTTACAGTTACATATTAAAAAAAACGTGATGAGATTACTGGTACATTTAAAATGGGGATTGCAAACAGGATAACAATGTTTCAGTATATATTAAAATAAACATGTGTTATTTTCAAATGCAGTTTATGAACACCTGATCTATTAAAAAAAAAAAACTGTGTTAACTTAAAGGTCCAGATGTCATGGCCATTTCTACTGATCATAATTCCATTGTTGAGGCCTACTAGAATAGACTTACATTGTTCAATGTTCCAAACTCACATTGTTTTCTCATACAGCATCTCTGTATAGTATGTGTATTCACTCTCTATCCTACACGCCTTGTTGGAGCTCCCTGTGAGCCCACTGTGCTCTGATTAGTCAGCTCGCCCGCTCTGTTCTGATGAGTCCACCACCGTTACAGCGGAACATCAGTGTTTATGTTACAATGGCGTTTGTTAGCAACCAGAAAATGAGATGAGAATGCTGCGTGTTGGCGGGACGTTGCGGGGCTCGCTGCTCCGCCCTGTGGGGCTCGAGGAGGGGACAGTGTGAGGTGGATTACTGGTGTTGTTTCCTGGTTGCTGCGTGGGGTCTGCGTGCCATGCCCGCGGACACCGCGGGCATGGCACTTGGTCTATATGCAGCATCCAGGGAAACACAGCGGGAAATCCACCTCACACTCCTGAGCTGCTCGGGAGTCCACCCTGGCAGAGGGTGTGCCTATTGTAGCTGTGTGCCAATTGGTCCAGACTTAGTGGGGTCAATAGGCCCCGGAAGAAAAAAATTGAAAAATTAAAATCTCCAACGAGGCGTTCTGGGGCAGCATAGACAGGTATTTTCTGTGTTAGAGTTTTACTCGCTACAAGGTGTACTTTGAGGGTTTGCGACTTTGCAGACCGTTTACAAGCAGAAAAAGCTACTTAACACACAAGGGGACGGGTAATAACCAGAAAAGCATATGATGGGACCTTTAAACTAAATCAGCATTTGTTAACTATACAATTCTGCCTATAAGAGGACACATTTTTTATCTATATGTCTTGGTTTCATCTTTTCTAAGGTCACATTTTTATTTTTCTCTGGTATTTATTTGCATTGCATTTGATTAAGGTAATCCAAAAGTAACTGAAAGTAATCAGGTTACATTACTTTTATATTTTGTTACTCAGATTAGGTTACCGATTACATTTCTTTATAGGTAACTAATAATTGTAACAGAATACATTTTTAAAGTAACTCTCCTGACCCTGAATATATACACAGTACAATACACGCACATGCACATGAATACATATACACACACATGCATGTTTGGAGAGGTGTCAGGGCTGGGCACCCTACGGTTTTTGCATGCAAGTTGTTATTTTCAGGATTCTTATGTTATGTCACGTTTGTAGTTGTGTATGTTTGGTTTATTTTGCTGTTCTCCCTGTCTTGTTTTTTCCTGGTTTATTGTCTGGTCCTTTTCCCTGTGTTTTTCCTCCTGTCCTTAGTCTCCCTGGTGTGTCTAGTTGTCTGATTGTGTTCACCTGTGGCCCTTGTGTTTCTCCTCCCCTGCCCGTCTGTTTCTCGTCTTGTGATTACCCCTCCCTGTATTTCATGTCAGTGCCGATCCGGATGGCATTATTGAACGCTCGTTCCATCTCCAACAAATCCCTGACTCTTAATGAACTCTTTTCGAGTGAGAACATGGATTTTATGTTCCTTGTTGAAACGTGGCAGAGGGACAAGGACTATTTTCACTTAAAGGAGCTCTGTCCTCCCGGCTGCTCTGTGATCGGGTCGCCTCGCATGGAACGCCGTGGTGGGGGACTCGCTGTTGTGCATCGCGACAGCAAACTGTGCAGACTGGTAAATTCCGAGTCTTTCTCTTCCTTTGAGTCCCAGATTATCAGAGTTGGGACTTTAAACACATTTTATTGTGTTTTAATTTACCGTCCTCCTGGCACAGTGAGTACCTTCCTTAATGATTTCACAGACTTGTTATCTTCCATTATTAAACTGGAGAGGGTCCTAATCATTGGAGATTTTAACATTCACGTTGATGATGTCTCTTGTAACACAGCTACTGACTTTTTATCCATCACTGACTCTTTTAACTTCACCCAACATGTCAGTGGACCAACACATACAAAGGGCCATACTCTGGACCTTGTTTTTTCACTTGGCCTAGATGTTGGGAATGTGCAGGTGGAGGACCTTCATGTCAGTGATCATAGCTGTGTGCTTTTTAATTTAAACTTTGCTGTAAACCCTCCTCCTTTTAAAAGAAAAGCCCGAAGGCGGATTTTAAATCAGGAGGTTGCAGATGATTTCTCTGCTTTGTTTGAGCCACTCATAGGCCTACTGATGGGAATAAATCATCCTGATGATTTTATCCAGAGTTTTAATAGCCACTGTTTGGCTATTTTAGATAAAGTTTCATTGGTGAAATCCAGCTGTGCAACAGTAATTCTGCCTCACCCCTGGATAAATGACTCCATCCGCTCCTTTAGGACAATTTGTCGAAAAGCAGAACGTCTCTGGAAGTCGACACAATTAGAGGTCCACAGACTCCACCTAAGGGAACTTAGAGCCTCTTTTAATGATATGCTGAGGAATGCTAGGACCCAGTACTTCACCCAAATAATATCATCAAATAAAAAAAATCCCAGAGTCTTGTTTGACACAATTAACTCTCTTGTCTCGCCTGCTGTCCCCCAAATTCCTGTGTACTGTAAAACAGACAGCAATGAATTTCTTAGATATTTTGTAAATAAAATCAGAGACATCAGGGAGAACATTTCACCACAGTCTTCTCTAAACTCTGTTGATGAAATGCCCCCACCCTGTACTTGGTCCTCTTTTAACCTGGTGACTCTCCAGGATATCACTGCTCTGCTTCTAAAAATGAAACCCTCCTCAGCTCCTACTGACATCATTCCTACTAAGCTGCTTTTAACAGTCTTCAATTTGATCGGCCCCGCTGTTGTATATTTGATGAATCTTTCACTTTCAACTGGTGTGGTTCCAACCTTTTTTAAACATGCAGTTGTTGAACCTGCACTTAAAAAGCCAAATCTGGACCCATCACACCCTAAAAACTATAGGCCAATTTCTAAGCTTCCTTTTCTGTCCAAAATCTTAGAAAAAATAGTGTCAGAGGAACTTTCAGTGTTCCTTAAGGGAAAAACGTCCTGGATAAATTTCAGTCCGGTTTCCGCAGTAATCACTCCACGGAAACTGCCCTTATTCGAGTTTCCAGTGACATCATGATGGCAGCCGACTCTGGTGAATACACTGTTTTGGTTTTATTGGACCTTTCGTCTGCTTTCGACACTATTGATCATGGCATTATGAGAAACAGACTCAAAGATTTAGGGTTAGCTGGTTTGGTTTTAAAATGGTTTGATTCTTATCTTACTGAAAGAACTTTTAATGTGTTTTCCAACGAGTTCTTCTCCGAAACAGCTGACCTGTCATGTGGTGTACCACAGGGCTCGGTTTTAGGGCCGATTCTGTTTTTATTGTATATTCTTCCCCTGGGACAGCTAATTAGCCAGTTCCAAAATGTCTCCTACCATCTTTATGCGGATGATATCCAGCTGTACTGCACCTTCAAAAACTCTGAGCTACACAAACTGTCCTCCTTAACTAGCTGCTTGACGAGCATCAAACAGTGGTTAAGTGAAAACTTTCTCCAACTTAACTCGGACAAGACAGAGACTCTGATCATTGCTCCAGAAAACCGGATCCCTCTTATTAGCCACCACATGGGTAGCCTTGACTCGTCCACCCAGTCAAGTCTTCGGAATTTAGGTGTTGTTTTTGATTCAACCATGTCATTTAAACAACACACTAAAACACTGATCAGGAGCTGCTTTTTCCAGTTGAGGAACATCTCAAAGCTGAGAACCTTAGTATCAAAGGTGGAACTAGAGATGATCATTCATGCTTTTATTTCATCCCGCCTAGACTACTGCAATAGTCTCTTTACTTGCCTGAGCCAGAAGGATCTTCATCGTCTCCAGGTTGTTCAAAACTCTGCTGCAAGGCTTTTAACCCACACTAGTAAAAGAGCGCACATCACACCAGTTTTAGCAGAACTACACTGGCTCCCAGTCAGTGTCAGGATACATTTTAAAATACTAGTCCTCACTTTTAGAGCTCTAAATAATCAAGCCCCTGCCTATATTTCTGAGCTGCTGAAACTTTATAATCCTGCACGTTCTCTTAGATCCTCTGACCAATGCCTGCTGGTCATTCCGCACACGCACTTTAAAACCAGAGGGGATCGAGCCTTTCAAGCAGTGGCCCCCAGACTGTGGAACGCGCTGCCACTTTCCTTGCGCACTTTAAACTCTGTGGAGCCTTTTAAAAAGCAGCTGAAAACCTTGTTGTTTAGACAGACTTTTAGTAAAGGTGAAGGTTCTTTTTGACAGTTTGTTTTATGTTTTGATGTTTTGTTTTGATGTGTATATGTAGCTGTGTGTTCCTTGTTTTACACCATGTATTCTCCTTTTTATCGTGATCTCACTGTGAAGCACTTTGTGAATCCTTTCTGTGAAAAGTGCTATATAAATAAACTTTACTTACTTACTTACTTACTATTTAGTCTTGTCTTTTCCTGTGTTCAGTGTTGTTTCGTCCTTTGTTTGTGAATGAGTTCACCGGTGAGTGTTCTATTTTTTGTCCTAGTTATTTTCTTTTTATCCTTGAAATAAAGGTTAATCAGAGTTATCTGCATTGGGGTCCTGCTTCTTTCACTCAACCGTAACAGTTATTGTCCAGGTGAGTGAGGGCAAGGTTAAAACTGTGGATATGGCATCTTCGGTTTACCTATTGGAACGATAGGCAAACTGTTGGGGGTCTAGTGTGGCTGTACTTAAGGTGAGCCAGGACCAGTCTCTCAAAGCACTCGGTTTGATTTGTGTAGAAAAAAACTCCTTCTGGGCCCAAACACATCACTTGATCTGAAACGTTAACTATGTCTCTGCTTTGTGGAAGTCATGAACATGAATATGAAGAACGACCCTAAACCCTATTGTAATGTCAAATGATGCGTGTCAAAGCAACAGAAAGAAGTAGTCAGGGAAGCTGAAATACACAACAGTGACATGCCCTATTGCATTGTCAATGTGTGTTGACTGTCAGATTTAATGTTGTGGACCCAGAAAAAGACCCAGAATCCGGAGGGGAGTAAAATATAAATGTATTGGTGAGTGTGTGGCTTGCAGCGCTGCGGCATTGAAAAGTCGGTTCTTATTGCTTTCTCTCCCCTCTTTTTTGTGTGTGTATATTTAAATTGATGCTAATCGTTGCCTAATGGAACTTGATCCAGCCCACAGGGGTCCTTGGGCTGTTTTTACTTTTATTAAAAAATGTTGTCTTATGTTTTTGTTTTGTTTTTCAAGAGAACTGTTTGTATGTTTTTTCACGTGGCATGTATCTTTTTTTTTTTTTTTCTGTGTTTCTGCTTTTAATAAATACAAATTTGATCACAAAAAAAAAAACAGGCTCGGGATCCTCCTAGGAGAGTCACGTAAGGCAAGCAGACCTGGCTTCAAGGGCACTGGGGGACCAAGAATGGCCAGAAATCTTCATTATTATTATTGTCAATGTGTAGGCCCGATACTATCTCAAATGTAGGCGGATAGAACATAATTTGTATTGATGTGAGATAGTTGTCACATTACAGCCTGTCAGAATAAACAGAGGACTTTGAACTGTGTTTGTTTGTGTGTGTGTCCAGGCAGAAGAGGAAATACGACATAATCATTCTTACATCAAAACTCATATTAAATCTTCAGAAATAGCATGCGTGTTTGCGGTCACCTTACAAGTAGTTATTTTTCCATTATAGAGATGTTAATTGCATGTAAAGGAAGCCAGAATGCATAAATGGCATTAAAATAGGGGTGATTTCCCCTGGACCCCCTACCTAGACCTAGAGGTCCAGGTAGCTCCAGTGTTTACATTGTTCCTGCTATGTTTTCGGGGTCAACATTTTGCCTCTGCACCAGAAATGTGCGCTTGTATTTCTTACTCTGCAGCTGGGATGCTTATCAAGTTGCAGATGCAAATATACATCGGTAAGTATGTCTTTTTCAGGTCATACGCACGCACACATGTGTGTTATGTATAGATTGGGAGATATTCTTATAATTAATCAGCAAGATAATTTAACTGATCAATTTCTTTCTGTTGGGTTTCCCCAAGACAATAACTAGTCTTTTTCCAAGTTTTTGTCTTCGAGGTAATACAAAGTACAGTTTAAATGTATCTTCTTTGGCTGAGAAAGCTGCAGAGATAACCTCACAGTCTTCATCATCACCCCTTCATCAGTTTGCGTTTGTTTTGTTGTGATTATTAAATTTTCTGGCCAATTTTAATATCAGCTCTTTAATCTGATGGACTTAAATTGGTGTAATTAAACATATTACATTTTGGGAAAATCAGAATGAGTTCCTGTTTGCACATTCATCACCCTCCCTTGCTCAGAGATTTGTTTCTAAAAGACCTTTTTATTAACTTTATCCATTTAGTTCAAAATTGAAAATCTAATTGAGAAATCGTTGTGATATGAGTGTGTATGCTTATGTGTGTGTGTGGATATGCATATGTATGAGAGTGCGTGTGTCCAGTGAATAAAAGGAAGCTTTTAATTGCATTGTTCTTTGATCAAGGCATGTTTATTAGTGGGTGAAAGTCACATTAACCTTTCCATCGGCCCTGACATTTCCTCTCCTCCTAAATGGAGAATTAAAGACCATTGGAAAGTCGTTACTGAAATTTACTGCTTCTGTTAGCTGGTCAGCCATTAGAGAGGCTGCAGGATCACAGAACACTGTTCACAATCTTCTGCCAAGTCACTTTTTATTGTTTAAAGGAGCAGTACGTACAGACACAAAGCAGTGGCGGCTGGTGCATCTTTTTCCAGGTGGGGCTATAACGAAATTACACCTATTTTGTAAGTCTGGAAAAGGAGGCAGGGGAAGTAAAATATAGCACTGGTGTCGCTACAGCTAGTTAGCAAAGCCTTTTTGCTAAACCATGTCCTTGAGAAAGAGTGCATATAATGCCTACCTCCAGTGGCGGCTGGCCCACAAGGGTGCTAGGGGCGCCGCCCCAACTCTTCCCACATTCTAGATTGTCATTAAAAAATATTTTGATTCTATAAAAAAAATGGTAATGAATAAGGTATATATTATATAATTGGTGTCAGTTAAATGCATAATCTACAATAAAATATTGATAAAAATGGTTTTACAAGGTCTAAAGTTACTGATAAGTCACGTGTTACCTGCTTGGGGCCCAGAAATCTTTGCCCATTCACTCGTTATAAGTGGTGCATGCGCACCTCTTCAATGCAACAGATAGGAGCAGCTCGCGGCGCACCAAACTGCGCCCAAAGCAGCTGTTGACACCGCCAACAACTAGGGGGCAGCAGGAGCGCCAGAGTGAGTGATTGACGTTTGAATGAGAGAGTTAGATGGAGACTGAGTGTAAACAAAACTAGATAGCGAACATGGAGAAGGAAAATGATGTTTAATCACTTAAAGCAGGGGTGTCAAACTCAAATACACAATGGGCCAAAATAAAAAAATGGGTACTAGTCGAGGGCCGGACTGGTTCAATGTTTATTGCAAAACTTATTGAAATTAACTTATTGCACATATTAAACCTGGAACTAACAAAGCTTAAATTATTGTCTATAAAAACAACGTTAAATAATCAGTTGCATTCATTTATTATGGCTCTATCTGCAGCTTTTCCAGAGTCATTTCTTATGATTACATTTCTCCACAGGCCAACAACAGCTTCAAAAAAACAATTTCCCTCAAAGAAAAAAACAAACATGCCCTGTTGTCGTCAGAGAAAGTGCAGAAGGAAACATCCATTGAAAGTCAGTGTGCTGCTCTGTGATGCTAGTTCAAGCCAGATACTTGGCATCTCATCTTGGGTGCAAGTTCATCAATGTTTGGGGTCAGGCTCGGAGCGGAGGAAACCCTCAGGATGGAGTGAAGGTGTGTGTGCAATATACCAGCGGGCCAGATCTAATAGTAATTAGAAATGATCCTGCGGGCCGAAATTAAATCCACCACGGGCCGGATTTGGCCCCCGGGCCTTGAGTTTGACACATGTGACTTAAAGAAACACCCTTTGAGAGGAGGACACTGGAGGGAAAGCTGAAAGCAAAAGAGCTCGGACCTGATCAGCCTGACATAGGCAGGAGTTAAGGACAGAGGAAGGCAGTATACGTGCTCTTTTTCAAGGAGCTGGTTTAGCAAGAAGGCTGGGCTAACTATACCTGTAGCAACATCAGTGCTATATTAGCTTCCTCTGCCTCCCTTCTTAAACGTCAGGATCAAACCAGTCTATGGACCAGACCAAGCAAGATATTTTATCGTAGATTATACATTTTACTGACACCTATTATATAATATGTACCTACCTTGTTAACAAAACAATGACAATCTAGAATGTGGGAAGAGGTGGGGCGGCGCCCCTAGCGTCCCTATGGGCCAGCCGCCACTGAAAAGCTTCTCCTTCAAGAAGAACATTTATTTTTTGGTCAGACTAAGAATTCTTCAAGAGATGAGTTTGATCCCGTGCCACGCTACAGATGTGTGTTTAAACAACAGTATGTCTGTTCAGCTGTGGGACAGTCAAACATCTCAGATGGATTCATCATATTCTAACAATTTTAGAACTCCCTGTTGTCCCATGTTGATCAACAGAATTTGTAGAATAGTTTAAAAAGAAATGCAATTCTCAAAATTATTTCCTTTTTTACCTCGTATGTCATGTAATTATTTAACCCATAGGAGAATAATAACAGTTTGTTTGTGTTACACAAAATAACCAGCTGATTCTGAGGCCCTGCAGAGCTTCATTCAGCTCACTGTTGAGCTGTTGAACCAGCAGCTTTCCTGTCTGGTTCCCACCCAACGCTTTCCTGCTGTTTTCAATCAATCAAGTTTTATTTATTTATCTCAATATCACAAATCAAACATATTTCTCAAGGGGCTCTACAGTGTGTACACAGCATGTGTCTTTAGGCTCCTTGGTTCCTATACAGCGCAAAAGGAAAAACTCCCAAAGAAACCCAACAATGAATTGGAAAAATTGAAGAAAACTTGGGGAGAGCAACAGAGGATCCATATCCCGGGACAGATAGACTAAAACAAGCGTTGTGTGTATGGATCTAAAATAATAAATTCATTGATAACATGAAGGTACAGGAGGATTTCAAAAATATTTTCAATGCTGCTCAGAGATGATAACATATAGGGTCAGGCAGGAATACAGAAACAGGCGCAGCCACGACTCATGATCCAGATGTAACCTTTGATACTGGCAACCTGCCGGAGGAGAGACACAACATGTAGTAAGATGCATTTATGGGACATGACTGCATGCATGTTAAAAGAAAGAAAAGCAGGAGAAGAGAAGTGATAGGTGAAAGTCTCCCATTAGTATAGAATCATAATAAGGGATTGGTTCAAAGCAAGCCTGAGCCAGACCAAACTATAAGCTTTATCAAAAAATAAAAGTTTTAAGCCTGCTCTTAAAAGTGGAGATGGTGTCTGCCTCCCGAACACAAACTGGGAGCTGGTTCCACAGAAGAGGAGCTCGTTGTTTTCTGATCCAGCAGTCAGCTGTTTTCAGAAAAAACAACAACTCTGAAACCTACTGTGCTTTTCCAGGGCCCTGTGATACAAAGCGATTTCAATATAATCAAGATTTCTTTCTGTTTTCTGGCTTCACTAACCCTGACAATCTCTAATCTATGGGTGCAGGTATCAGCCCTGCATATGAACCCAGAATTTCCCAGTCTGGCTATGAGAGCTTTCATATTAAAAGGGGTGGTGTTTCCATCATAGGACCCATCACAAACATGGGTATGACCACTATCAGCAGAGCAGTAAGCAGGCTTACTTTGCGTAGAAAATCTAACACGGGGAACACAGCCTTGTGGACTGTGGCACGACTTGTTGCAGGGCAGCATATAAATCAGGAAGCTGACAGAGACAAGTATATCATAACAGAATATATAATAATTGCTATTGTAGCTGTTTAACTTGTGGTGCTTTCATTTTGCTGCTACTCGATCTACTTCTTGGTCTTGCCTTTACAAGTGGAAGCGTACTTTAAAAGTATTGTATTTGAAAGCTTCAATGTCAACAAATATGGATTGTTCCAGAAAAAAAACATGTACATTTTGCAATGGATTACATTTATATATTTTTCAAGAAATTAGCACTTTGGACATTTTTGCATGCACAAGTCTTAAATAATGTGCCGCCTCCACTGCTATCTAATTGTATAAATATAGAATAGTGTATACTATAACATTCTAATGTCAATGTTATAAATGACTTGTACTTTAAATATAATAAAGTTACTTTCTGCATGATGTTCTTAAATGCAATTTTATGTTTGTATTTAATATCATTTTAAAAACCTGTTTAACTATGGACAGCAGGGGGCAGAAGATGGCAGGGTAACACTGCCGTAAAGGGGTTTGTTATGGTTTGCGCCTGCCGTAAACGGACTGATGTGGTGACGGAGCTGCCGTTTGCTTGCCATTCCAGCAAGATCCGCCAAATGAGCAGCAAATAATTTGGTTGTTCATAATTTAGTGGGAATGCTGTTAACAGCATTCCAACTTATCTGTTCTTCTACGCACTAAATTCTTTAATTTTATTCCGCCCGTTATTTTGCCGGTCTTCTACTCCCGCATTGAACGCAGAAACTCCGTTCAAACATCAAAACATTCAGCTTGGTCGGGAATCGATGGCTATTACTTTTCTCATTCATAACTTTCATAATTCCAGAGATACATCCCACAATTCATCACATTTTTAACCATTGAAGTCAATGGAGAAAATCTTCAGACTTGAACAATCTTCATGCGACTTCAACTGCTAACTGTTCCTTCATACTTTCACTCAGAAACCTCATTCCAACTTTAAAATGTTACACATCTTTCTGATATTATTCGTGTAACACAACTTTTAAATCTGATTCTTACTTTCATAGATATTAAACATTGTTCAGATCTTGGTACAGAGGCCTTCTTCAGATTTTAACATTAACTAGAGTGCGTGGTGTCACAGCTAGAGTGTAGGAAATCTTGAAATTTGCCTTCATATATTTTTTTTAAACTGCCATAATTCCCAAACCCTACATTCCTGAGACATAATCTTTCATGACAAACGTAGGGAAACATCTCGTAGCTTGAAAAATGACAAATAATTAAACAAAATACCTCTTGAGGGCATGAAGTGACAAAAACGTTCAACATGTCTCCATTGAAGCCCATTGTAATTTCAGGCTGATATTTCCTCACAGCAGCAGCCGCACAGCTTTAGTTAATCTGCCAAAAAGACCACATTATTGACCTGAAAGTACACAAAAAGTACACTTCTGATACTCAAGGTCCTTGAGATGCTTCACGCTTTGAAATTTCACCGATAGCTGTTACGGTTCAACAAAACATTAACATGTAAGAGGTTTATCTCTCATTCAGAACAATGGAAACCTTTGATCTCTGGACACCTCGTTAGCTCAAATATAAACACCTGGTTCATGGAACACGATGATGTCATAACTCCAACTGAAATGCTCAGAGCAGCAGACTTCAGATAATGGTTAATGGTCCTGCCCTCAACAGCTCTACGTCAATTATGGGGTGTCATCATATTCCGTTTTCATGGAAACGCATCCCTCGGATGCATTTCCATGGAAGATCAAGAGGGCGATCCAAACATTTGGTCTACCTATGTTGTAAATATATTATCTTTTCGATTTACACACGGCATCTATTGCACGTCTGTCCATCCTGGGAGAGGGATCCCTCCTCTGATGCTCTCCCTGAGGTTTCTCCCATTTTCCCCTTTAAACTGTGGGTTTTTCTCTGGAAATTTTTCCTTGTACGATGTGAGGGTCAAAGGACAGAGGGTTTCCTATTGTCATACTGATATTCTGTACAAACTGTGAAGACCACTGAGACAAATGTAACATTTGTGATATTGGGCTATATAAATAAACATTGATTGATTGGTTGATTGATTGATAATGGAGAAGCGATAACCAAGGAACCACCAGACCATCCTCCGGTGAAATCCTCAGGCACTCGCTCCGCCCCCTTACTGTGTATCGCTCGCTGATTCGACAATGCAGTGCATGCACTGATCTCAATCAATCAATCAATGTTTATTTATATAGCCCAATATCACAAATGTTACATTTGTCTCAGTGGTCTTCACAGTTTGTACAAAATATCAGTATGACAATACGACACCCTCTGTCCTAATATACAAACTAATTAATCTGTCACCAAAAAGTACAATTTCCGTCTAACCTAAAGCTAAGTTTACAGGGCTATAATTCAGTTTTTTTTTTTGTTAAATAATTGTCTGACTATTTGGTGATGTAGGACAGCCACCTGGTTCATACCTCAGCAAATCTGAAGAGGAAAAGAGTTGTCATTCTCAAGTTATGGGCTTTTTTGTCACCTTTCCGATATTCGGCCTGGTCTAATTTGGCTCTTTTTCAGGGATTGGGGTAGTTCTAAAGAACAACCCAAAAAAACATTTTTTCCCCCAAAATAAAATTTGACAACAATCAATTTCATTAATGGGAGACCCTAAAGATAAGAAAGATCATTGTTGTCATTTGTTCTACCTCGGGTAGGGGTATCTCGAAAACTAAAGCCTTTTTTGAGGACTTGCTGCTTGACTATAGTCTGCAATGACTGGAATAAGGAACACATCTCAGGTATGTGGCATATTTTATGAATGTATGGATATAGAGTATCATAATGACTCTCAGCTAGCTCAAATACAATAATATTATGTGTTGAACAAGAAGCAACAGCACAAGATAGGTGGCATTATTGATTAGCGTGTTACAGGGCAGGGCACTTCTGCTTTGTAAGTTGCAGTAAATGTGACCTCAGTAAGATTGATCTATAATGTCGCTATATCGCTAATTATTTGAACCATTATTTTTTAATTATATTAGATTACTCGCTAGCTATAGCGCTTGTTCTGGCACACAACGTTACGTTAGTATAGCTATATATTGAGATTGAGATTGAGTAACATTAGCAATTAGCCAGCAAGCTAAATAAGGTAGCCCACTGATATCAGTGTGGTTGGTGTTAGAGCGGGAGAGAGGGAACGTGTGTGTTTTGTTTTAATAATACACACGTTCTGACTCAGTTCTAACTTGCGGTGTGTGCGTGTGTCTGGTCTGGTCTGTGTGTGTGTGTGTGTGTGTCTGGTGGGTGTGTGTGTGGATAGGTGTCGTCAGCGTAGCTATATATATATATATATATAGCCTATAGCTAGCTGGCTAGTCTTTTACTGCTTAGTTGCAAACGTTAGCAATGTGAAATGCAGTAACGTTAATGTTTTCACAGGTAACGTTATGTAGAAACAGTGAAGTCCATGCAGAAGTGACCACACTTAGGCCTTAGACAAGGCTCAGCCCTTTGATGTTGATTAAACCTGTGGGCTATCTTCACTGTTTTCACGTCCACTTTACCATGATTTCAAATATTCATGTAAATTCACAATGATATTTTGTGTGGTGTAGGATGTGGCTTTCCAGTGGCTCCTGACTGACAGCATTTAACTGAACTACATAGATGCAGAGGACCCTAAGGAGAGTTGGCATACAGTACTGTACTCTGAGCTGCTGTTTCACTTTTTAACTCTCAATTAAACTGACCCTTCTGTGCTCTGTCTCGATCACAGTTCGACCATTCTACCAGACAAAGGCTGCCTGTCCGAACGACTCTGGGCTTGCAAGAGGGAGATGAAAACCCGAGAGTCTTCACCTCACTTTTCGATGTCACCGCTCAAGTTATCCACACATTGCCTCTAGTTATTGGGTGAGAGCTTGTTATTGTTATTCAACAGGATATTTAATGGTTTATTGCATGGTTGAATGGTTGTGGACTTCAGGAAGAAATCACCCAAACCCATCCGCTCCCCCGTGGCGGACCCCGTCACCGTTGAGACACTTGCACATGATGACCACCGAATGTACTGTACATAGGACATACTACTCACATATCATGCCGCACACACCAGTACACATACACATAACACTATACACACTTACTGTATATACACTGACCACACTACACTTTGTATATCGTTTTTTTTATCTTATCTTATTTTGCACTAGTATTTTGTAGTTGTACTTTTTACTGTCCTGTCTTTGCACAGTCCTGTCTCGTCCCTGCACCCTGTCCAATGTTTTCTCCATGTTATGCACCATGCCCGAAAGCAAATTCCTAGTACGTTGAAAAATGGCAATAAAACAAATTCAGATTAAATATATTGTTCCTCTTATCCAGGTGTGAAAAGGCAATGTAACATACCGGTAATATGTTAATGTCTAAAACATGGAACCGATTTTGACATGTGCTGTTTCCTTTCTGGTCCATATCAGGTCCATTCAGTCTCCAAACTCAATAGCCACTGAGGCTGGTCCCTGGGAGCTGCTCTGCTCCTCCTGTGCTTCCTGTCTGTCATCATCATAGCACACAAGAAAAGAGCTAGTAAGTTAACCTTCATTTATGTCCAATAAATGAGTAGTCTGTTCATTTTTCTCCTTTTTGGTCAGGTATTGATGGATGCTTGTTGAATTGTCTTTCAGAGAACAGAATCCAAACTAAGATAAGATGGTACTTTATTGATCCCAATTTGGGAATGCTTTGTGTTACAGCAGCATAAGAAGACAAAGCAATGTACAATACAAATTAAAGACTAGAAATAATCAAGAGAGTAGAAAATATACATGTTGAATTTAACAAGGTATTATATATACAAATATATATATATATATACATAAATATATCACAGAAGGAATATTAAATATTGAATATATATAATAATATATTATATATAATATATATAAAAATAACTAGAGATAATATTCATTGTAAGTGTGTGTAGGATCAGACCACAGGCAATGTTACCAACACCACAGGAAACCAGCAGAACCCACCAACCAGCACAGACAAGGTTAGAGAAAAGTACCAGTCATATCAGTCAAATAATATCAGTCATTTCATATTAGTAACTCCAGTAGAACATGAAATATTCCTCCATGAGTATGCAAGATCAAGTAAATAAATGTCAAGTTTCAACTGATTAGAGTAACGTTACAGATTACCTGTTTTTAACGTTTCATTAATACCTTCCACACCTGCAGGATGAACCTGATGACATCATCACCTATGCCTCCATCAACCACTCAGTCAACATGAGACTGCTCCAAAAGCTGATATAAGTGAAGCTTTTGCAGTATGAGTATACAGCACAACTATGTCATCCCCATGCTATCCACTGTCTAAAGCTTTATTATGTTCTCAGACGGATGATACTGTAGTGATCTATGCCTCGGTTAACACCTCTGCCAGTGGGCAGCAGCCAGAGGGGGACCCCGCTGACTACAAGGCCATCCGCATTATATATATCGGGTCGCCGAGGGTGCTGGCGTTGTTTGTTCGCCACTCCTCCGCCCCAAATATTGTTCTTTATTCCAGATCAGAACCTCTCCTGTTTGGCTCTCTACTTTTGAAACGTCAGTCATCAGCAAAAATAGCAGCATCTCTATATCGAATCGACACAGATCTTTGTGTTGTCATCTCCTACTGTACCTGCTGGCTCTTTCCTGCTCACCGGTCCCTAGCCCGCTAGCTAGCTAGCATTATCGGACCTAGCAGGCTGCTACCTAGATGCTCCTCGGCTCCCTGAAGTCTGCTTAGCTAACATTTCTGTCTCCACCCCAACTCCACCCTAACTCCACCCTAACTCCACTCTAACTCTGCGGCTCGTGTGGTCCTTCCCATCCCGCTGCGATCGGCCGGCTTCCCCGCTAACATCGTCTCTCCCTGCCGCCTACAGCCGGTGGCTATCAAGCTAGCTAACAAGCTAGTAGGCTGGTCACCCGGCTCCCATTCTGCACCAGGCTGTCAGCCCCTCCTACGATTCTCCTCCGGAAACCACTGGAATCATTCTCCTGATATGCTGTAGATTATCACTCTCATTTTATCTGGACTCACACCGCTCCTTCTTCCACGGTCATCCGGCTCCTGGTCTCTGCTGCCCGGGTCCCCAGCATTAGCTAGCTCCGTGCTAGCGCCACTTCACGGGATCATGCCGCCGCTCTACTCCCTGTCAGATCTCCAATCCTTTAATAACCGCCTGCCTCCGGACTGCATGGACATCCTCGCAGATAATGAAATACTCCGCAAACGCCGTCCTCCACACAGAGGCTCTGGCCGTAAGTTTTTATTTCATTCCACGTCCCCGCACTCCATCCCGTCCATTCAGTCCTGTCACACGCCCACACTACGCCATCACAACAAACAACACGTGAATCTGACCAATCTCCTTCCACTCCCCCGGTCCACACAACCCCTCCCAATGCAACGTCACCTCAGAGCAGCCCTGCTCAACACACGCTCCATCCACAATAAAAGCCACATTCTGAATGAATTCATTAAAGACAATAACCTGGACATTCTGTATCTGACCGAAACATGGCAAAAAAACCCTGGACTATTTTTCTTTAAATCAAATCACCCCAGCAGGATTCACATACATTGACAAACCTCGCCCACAAGGGCGGGGTGTTGGTATAGCTGCTATTATCAGAAAGGAAATAAAAGCTACCATAATCCCCATCCCTGATGTTTCTTCATTTGAACACCTGATCTTTAAACTCTCTGGTCCCACTCCCCTGGTCACAGCCATCATCTACTGTCCCCCGAAGCCAAACCCTTCCTTTCTCTCCGACCTCTCTGACATTCTCACTCAGCTTTCTGCCATATCCCCATCTGTTCTCCTCTTAGGTGATTTTAACATTCATGTTGACGACCCGACCTGCAAATATGCCTCTGAATTTAAGGAAACCCTTCACTGCTGCAACTTCTCTCAACACATCAACTTCCCAACACACAGCCGTGGTCACATCCTGGACTTGGTCTGCTCCACTGGTCTCAACATCCATCATCTGTCCAGCCTCAATCTCCACATCTCTGATCACCTGGCCATCATCATGGACATCAACATCCCCATCCCCGCCCAAAAGCAAAAACGCACAATAACCTACAGAAACCTCAAATCCATCTCACCTTCAGCAATCACTGCCTCCATTACCTGCAAGATGTCTGTCTCCTCCCCGCCCCACTTTCTGAAAACCCATCTGAACTTGTGGACTATTATAACAGCACCCTCTCCTTCTGTCTCAATGAACTACAAAAACTAAAAATGTCTCTTTCATACACTCCGCCCCCTGGTATACCCCCGAACTTCGCCAAATGAAATCAAGGAAACGTCAACTTGTACGCCAACACAAGAAAACCACACTAACAGTCCATCTTCAAATCTACAAAGACTATCTCCAGCAGTACAGTAACGCACTCAAAGCAGCCCGGTATAATTACTACTCACAACTCATTCAGTCTGGCTCCAGCAACCCCAAGTGTCTGTTCTCCACCATCAGCAAACTTCTCAAACCCTGTGACAACGCCACCTCGTCCTTCACCACCGAACAGTGCAACTCCTTCCTCTCGTTTTTCCAAACCATAATCAGCAACATTTACAGCAATCTGACACCCTCATCAGCACCCCCCACCTCCCCTCCTGGCTTCCCCCCCTTCACCTCACAGCCCCTGTCCCACTTCTCCCCTGTGACCCCCATGCAACTGTCCCACTTCATGACTGGAATTAACTCCACCTGCACACTTGACCCAATGCCCTCCAAATGTGTTAAAGAGAGCCTCCCTGCCATCTCCCAGCTCATCGCCACCATCATTAACTCCTCCCTCAGATCTGGATCAGTTCCCCACTCTCTCAAACTGGCTGCTGTCACACCCATTCTCAAAAGACCTGGACTCACACCTGACATCATGTCCAACTTCCGGCCCATCTCAAATCTCCCCTTTCTGTTAAAAATACTTGAACGTGTCATTGCCTCACAACTAAAATCCCACCTCAGCTCCAATGACGTCTTTGAGCCATTTCAATCCGGTTTCCGATCAAACCACAGCAAAGAAACAGCTCTTCTGAAAATCACAAACAACCTCCTCCTCTCCTCTGACTCCGGCAACCTGAACATCCTCATCCTCCTCGACCTCACCGCAGCATTCGAAATCATCAACCACACCATCCTGTTGTCCCTCCTCGAATCATCACTCAACATCACTGACACTGCACTCTCCTGGCTGAAATCCTACCTCACCGACAGACATCAGTTTATCAACATCAAAAACTGCACCTCCTCCACTGCTCCTCTGTCCCAAGGTGTCCCCCAGGGTTCGGTGCTTGGCCCCCTCCTCTTCATCCTCTACAGGCTCCCCCTTGGCAAAATAATTTGTCACCACAACCTTCAATTTCACTGCTACGCCGATGACATCCAACTTTATATCTCAACAAAAACCATCACCCCCACAACACACTCGACTGTCACCAACTGTCTCTCAGAAATAAAAGCATGGATGTAAACAAACTATCTCCAACTGAACAGTGCCAAATCAGACATCATCATCATCGGCCCCCCATCCCGTATCAAAGACATCCAGAATTTCAACTTCACCATTGACAGCCACACTCTATCTCCCCCCCTCACATCCGCAACCTCGGAGTCATTTTCGACAGTCAGCTCAAATTCAACCACCACATAAATCACATCACCAGGACCGCTTTTTTCCACCTCAAAAACATTGCCCGTCTCCGCCCGTCACTCTCCTCCTCTGCTGCTGAAACCCTGATTCATGCATTCATCACTTCACGACTCGACTACTGCAATAGCATCCTCTATTGCATACCATCCAACCTCCTCAATAAACTCCAACATATCCAGAACTCTGCTGCCCGCCTCCTCACCCACACCCGCTCCCGAGACCACATCACTCCCGTCCTCCAGAACGTCCACTGGCTCCCCGTCCGTCAAAGAATCAACCTCAAAGTCCTCCTCATTACTTACAAAGCCCTCAACAATCAGGCCCCCCCCTACCTCACAGACCTGCTGCACCACCACACCCCTTCCCGCTGCCTCCGCCCATCAGAAGCCAACCTCCTATCCATCCCCACCCGCACCAATCACCAGACCTGGGGGAACAGAGCCTTCTCCGTCGCTGCCCCCTCCCTCTGGAACTCACTCCCACAACCCATCAGAGACTGCACCGACCTCACCACCTTCAAAAAACTCACAAAAACTCACCTCTTCAATCTGGCTTTTCATGTGTGATTGTTTTTGTATTATTTGACTTTAACTTTAACTATAAATTTATTTGTTGTTCCTTTCTTTTCTTTTCTCTTCACTATATCTGTAAAGCGTCTTTGAGCACCTGTAAAAGCGCTAACAAATTAAATCTATTATTATTATTATTATTATTATTATTATTATTATTATCTATGCCGAATTGCCCACTTCAAGGAGGATGGCATCTCCCTTAAAGCTGATGCGAGTATAACTCGCATGTACACACTAGTGCTATCAAATAAATACTCAAACTTCGACTAGCCGTTAACTTTGGGGGAAAAAAGCTGGGATACGCGGAAAATAGCAAAAATAATCTAATATATATACTAGGTGGCGTTGGTGGGTGGGCATGATGGGACAATGTCTGGCCATAAATAGCAAATGGAAGTTAAAAACTGGTATTATTCAGAATAGTTTGAGTTGATAAAACACTGAAACACAACATTAGGTGATAATATATGTATTATGGATTTACAATCAATTATAAGGGAACGCTCAATGTTGACCAGGAAGGCACAGGAAGTTGACAGGTAAC
The DNA here is from genome assembly GCF_949606895.1 of Notothenia rossii. Classification (NCBI taxonomy): domain Eukaryota; kingdom Metazoa; phylum Chordata; class Actinopteri; order Perciformes; family Nototheniidae; genus Notothenia; species Notothenia rossii. The sequence goes on from NC_136903.1 coordinate 37,689,978, forward strand.
GAATACACAAGGGCGGTACACCTCAGGTGCTTGTTAGTTTGTTGTTATAAATTATAAACTAAGGATTTGACCGCGTTGTATGGTTGATACTTTTAGAAACAGGCTTTTATCTAAAATCTTGAAGTATTATACAAGTAAAACAAAATGTTGCTTTAATCCCATTTAATTGTAGAATAAACACAGTCTTCCTTTGAAAATGTATAAGTCAGGTGTCTTGAGTAGTCAACATTACCTACAAATCATTGTACATATTTCTAAATATTATTTTCCACTTGTTACCATTGTGAGTCTATTTCTATGCAGCTCTGCGTGATTTTGTGGCTACAATTCAGGCTGATACGCTACCAGAGGTGGAATAAGTACTCAGATAAAGTACTTGAGTAAAAGTAGAAGTCCTCAGATCTTGTAGTGAAAGTAGAAGTACTCAGATGTTGTACTTGAGTAAAAGTAGAAGTACTCAGATATTGTACTTGAATAAAAGTACTCATATCTTGTACTTGAGTAAAAGTAGAAGTACTCAGATCTTGTACTTGAGTAAAAGCAATAGTACCAGAGTGTAGGAATACTCTGTTACAGTAAAAGTCCTGCATTCAAAATGTTCCTCAAGTAAAAGTAGAAAAGTATTATCATCAAAATATAGTTAAAGTAGCGACAGTAAAAGTAGTCATTGTGCAGATTGGTCCATTTCAGAATAATAGATATGATATGTTTTATAATGATTGATCATGAAAGTGTTCTCAAATCTGGTGCAGCTAGTTTGAATGACTTTGTATACTGCAGGGTAGCTTGTGAATTTACTCCAGGTGGAACTAAAGTCTGATTTAACACTCGATGATATTTCACATCATCCACATCTGTGTAGTAACTAAAGGTATTAAATACATGTAGTGGAGGAAAAGTACAACATTTACCTCTGACTTGTGTTTACTGACAACCTAAAAGTACCTCAACAATAGTAATCAATATTGAAAAGTTATTTGGCTGATTGTTTTATATTGGCTCAGCCAGGTTATATGGGAGGCCCAGTCTACTTACAGATCACTCAGGTCCCTCATTTTGAAATATTAAACTTAGTTTTCTTTTCTTAAATTTGTCATCCTCGTGTAGAATGCTATTATGAAATTGGTTGTTTATACTTTATAGCATAAAGAACATCTGATTTAATGTGAGGTAGGGAAATAACTATTTGAGTATGTGTATATAAATATGTAATTTACAACAGCTGTAAGATGCTTGAAAACGCACCTTGAAAATGCTTGAAAAGTGCTTTAATTTTTTATTTTTGGAAAAGGTGTAAGAACCCTGAATATAGTGTGTCATTTCGAATCCAGCCAAAGTCCTGGGGGCTTGGTGTCCAGAGTTGTGAATCCATGTCTTCCTTCTGTTGGTGATTCAAATTTTTCTGACGGGGCATTTTATTGCTAAACATTTAACAACTAGCACTCTCAAAGCTAGTACTCTGTGTTCACATTTCCCAAATGTGTAATAGTGGCAAATATTGATACAGACTATTTAAATTAAGTTTGTTTCAAGAAATGGTCGTCCTGCTTTTAATCAGAATCAGAATACCTTTATTAGTCCCACAGAGGGGAAATTTGCAGCGTCACAGCAGGAAAGAGCCACAGACAGCTTAGTGTTGCATATCTTAAATGCGTTAAAAGTACTAAGTTATAATATAATAAACAAACAACACAACAATATGCTAAAAAAGAACTAAGTTATAATATAATAAACAATATGCTAAAAAAAAAAAAGAGATAAAAAAAAAAAGTTACATAATTTATGTTTCCTGTAACAGTTCTTAGGATTTAGTAGCCCGGTATATATTACAGTTATTAAAGATGGCATATGTATATAAAGTATATATTGCTCCGTGTGACAGGTGGGGTGCAGCAGCCTGTCGCTGAAGGTGCTGCACAGTGAGGACAGGGTGTCCTGGAGGGGGTGGGACATATTGTCCAGCAGGGAGGACAGCTTGGCTGCCATTCTCCTGTCTCCCACCACCTCCACAGTGTCCAGAGGACTCCCCAGGACAGAGCTGGCCTTCCTTACCAGTCTGTTCAGTCTCTTCCCGTCAGCAGCTGAGATGCTGCTGCCCCAGCAGGCCACACCATGGAAAATGGCTGATGCCACAACAGAGTCAAAGAAGGTATGAAGGAGTGCCCCCTGCACCCCGAAAGACCTTAGTCTCCTCAGCAGAAAGAGTCTGCTCTGTCCCTTCTTGTACAGAGCAGCAGAATTATCAGTCCAGTTTATTGTTCAGATGAACACCCAGGTATTTGTAAGATTTCACATTCTCAATGTCTGCTCCCTGGATGTTCACTGGTGTCGGGGGGGAGTGTTGGCGCCGTCTGAAATCCACCACCAGCTCCTTGGTTTCGCTGCATTCAGCTGAAGGTGGTTCCTCTGGCACCAGAGGGTGAAGTCCTGCGTCAGCTCCCTGTACTCCCTGTCGTTCTCGTTGGTGATGAGGCCAACGATGGCGGAGTCGTCAGAGAAATTCTGCAGGTGACAGGTTGCGGTGTTGTGGGTGAAGTCTGCAGTGTCGAGGGTGAAGAGAAACAGTGCCAGCACCGTCCCCTGGGGGGCCCCCGTATTGCTGATGATGGTGTCTGATTGACACTAGTAGTAATATTCATCCCGCTTTCGTCTCATTAGTATGCATAAAAAAGTGACAGGTCACACCTCCCCCCATTATGCAAATGAGCTAAGTCCCGCCTCCCCTCTGATCGAGGTGTGAGATCTCAAGTAGGTGTGATATCCCAAGTAGGTGTGAGATCCGTCGATAGGAGCGGGTTGATGTGTATTCACAGGTGTGAAAAGCCCCCACTGTTGCGCCTTATGGTGTATCATAAAAAATGTTTCAATCACATTAGTATGCATAAAAGTGACAGAAGGCCCGCCCCAATTATGTGATGTCAGAAGACCGAGGGGGTGGAGTGAGATAAAAAAAAAAGAACCCTGTGCAGATAAAAAGCCAGTCATTTCCAATCATCAAGTCATCTTTCCAAAAAGAAAAAATGGCCAAGAGAAGCCTCGATATGGGTTTAATCAGCGAAACGCCTGTGACAACTTACCGCCATCCGTCCGGAGCACCAATCAAGAAACGGATGCAGTATCTGTGCCGGGTTCAAACACCTCCGGTCGAAGATCTTGAAGAGAAATGGCTTCTGGAAAATGAACATGTTTGGGGATACGTATTCAACTATATGGCGAATGAACTGCATTTCTACAATCTGAAGAATGGAGAAACGTATGGACCCCACAGTGTTAAAGCGACGTTGACCTCAACAGATCGGGCTGTGTTAACTCTGGTGTCTTCCAGAGATCTCCACGCAACCATTCTATCGGAAGAAGTAGTGCATCAAGAAAATACTGTGAAACCAGCGGTGTACAAGATATTTGCAAGAAAAAGCAAAGAAACGCAAACAAAAAGCGAGATCAGAGAAGAGTTTTCACCGTTACCCCCCAATGCGGAGGAAGAAGAAGGAAATATCCCCCCGCCGCCAGAAGTGAAAAGAGTCCTGACAAGCACCGTCTGGGAAACTAAAAGCGGACCATCTGGGCGATGGTATTACCGCGCAAGCCGTTTGCTGACGCAGGGGGGAGGGGTTCTCTCTAAAACACAGTGTCCTGCCATCTCTCTCTGTTTCTGCTGATGTGTAAAATATACAAAATAACGTTTTATATACTTACTCTCTTGTTAAAAGGTGATGAAGTTTGTAGCGTAAGCCAGCCATCAGTGTTCTAGTTTTAAGGATCGAAGGATCCAATGTATTTTTTAAATGGAGCAGAAATAGAGCTAGTCTCCCAGTGCAAGTATCTTGAACAGAGAGTGTCATATTGGACTCGCACTTGACTTTTTAAGAAACATATCCAGAAAGTATCCAATACCATTAAATTCAACTTGCAACATTTTAAACAAATTAGACCTTTTTCTTAACTGTCAATGCTGCAAAGTCCTACCTCCACTGTATGATTCTATCCCACATTGAATACTGTTTTACAAACTGGTCGTTTGCTTGTGCCACACACCTGAAACCCATAGAACAGCTGTTCAAGAGAGCTATCCAGGTGTTTGACAGAAAGCCACAGTCATACCACCACTGTACCATCCTTGAATATGCTGCTCATGCTCTTTCTGCATATCATGTATTTATTTTTGCTGTATGTATATATATAAATGTCATGTTCTTATATGCTGTATGTGACGGGACTATAGATGGAAATTAGCTCAGAGCTAAAATCCGGCTCATTTACATTGTAAGCATTCTATTTGTTTTAAAGTGTTCATCAATGTGCACTACGGTAGCCCTGAAGAAAATTAAACGTTAAAATATGTTATCGATGTCCCCATTCCCAGTTTGTTTTGGGAATAATTGCGATGTTTTTTATGTTTTGGTAGCTCTTAACAAAACAGAATCTTTGTAAAAGACTGCAACTCTAAAAGGCAAGTTTGTGATTTTAACACTGTTTTGATGAAACAATACATTATACAATATTACGACTTTTTTGCCATATTTTTAACACAATCTTTTTTTTGTGGTTGTAGGGCTTCAAGATATTTTGCATGTCATGCATAAACACGGTGTCATCTTTTCCTTGAAACTGACGTGCTGCCCGTTTTACAAAACAAGTTATTTTTCTACTTCTTCATCCTCTGAATTTTCCTCCCCCGTCCCTCTTCCTTCAGCCAGCACAAAAAGAATCAAGGTGGATCTGTGAAATGAAACACCTCTTCCCAAAGCGTGACTTCCCTAGTGAGAGCATGCGTCTAGGGCAGTAGGGTCTAAACCAAATGGCCAGATATACTAACATGCAGAACGTACGGTATGTTTGAAGACTAACCATTTATCCAGTTCAAGCTGTCTTTAAGATGTGACATTGCGCTCTGACTATTTCCTGTAAAATCGTGACAAACTATTACTTATTCTTAAATTTGACCTCTTGCTGCTTGGTTGAAAATGATAGATGAAAAAATAACTTTAAAAAAAAAGACTCAAACAGCGAGGGACATTATACTGGTGAAAAAACTCTCAACGACGATGTTCAGTAAACGATCAATCAAAATCGAAGGATCCAATGTATTTTTAAATGGAGCAGAAATAGAACTAGTCTCCCAGTGCAAGTATCTTGAACAGGGAGTGTCCTATTGGAACTCGCACTTGACTTTTTAAGAAACATATCCAGAAAGTATCCAATACCATTAAATTCAACTTGCAACATTTTAAACAAATTAGACCTTTTTCTTAACTGTCAATGCTGCAAAGTCATACCTCCACTGTATGATTCTATCCCACATTGAATACTGTTTTACAAACTCGATGGGAGGCTGATACTATTTGACTTTTTAAAATAATGATGTGTTTATTCAAAAACCATACTAGCACACAAGCCTGTTTTTTGTGTTTTCAGTGTTTTCGGTGTTTCTGTGTGTCGGTGTTTCAGTGTTTTTGTATTTTTTTTTTTTTGTGTTTCTGTGTTTCTGTGTTTTCTGTGTTTTCTGTGTTTCTGTGGTTCTGTGTTTCTGTGTTTTCTGTGTTTCTGTGTGTCGGTGTTTCTGTGTTTTTGTGTTTCTGTGTTTCTGTGTTTTCTTTGTGTCCGTGTTTTTGTGTTTCTGTGTTTCTGTGTTTTTGTGTTTCTGTGGTTCTGTGGTTCTGTGGTTCTGTGTCTCGGTGTGTCGGCGTTTCAGTGTTTTTGTGTTTTTGTGTTTCTGTGTTTCTGTGTTTCTCTGTGTTTCTGTGTTTCTGTGTTTCTGTGTTTTCTGTGTTTCTGTGTTTCCATGTTTCTGTGTTTCTGTGTCTCTGTGGTTCTGTGTTTTTGTGTTTCTGTAGTTCTGTGTGTCGGTGTTTCAGTGTTTCTGTGTTTTTTCAGTGTTTCAGTGGTTTCAGTGTTTTCTGTGTTTCTGTGTTTCTGTGTTTCCATGTTTCTGTGTTTCTGTGGGGGTATAATACGCACGTTTCAATACACATGTATCATACATCTTCACTGTTACCCTCCCCTTGTTATAATGAAGACAACAGTGCATGTGAAGGACTGTAATACACATGTATCAGACATGCTCCCCTTGCTATAATGAAGACAACAGTTTTTAAAATGTAAAAAACACTTTTTTTTATTTAAAAAAAAAAGATGTCCTATTTACATTTAAACATTTTCACACACAAAATCAATAGTTATACTGATTGTAACATCCCCAGGACCGTCTCCAGCTTAGAATTCCCCAGATTACTGGAAATATTATGATGGAGTTTTTTCACTTCAGTCAAAATATTCATGCGTATGCTGTTTTTGACACAAAGATTCATTACATCTACAAACAGAGCATACAATGAGAGCACATGATACACTTTTGATGTTTGTTTCATTTCTTCGGTAATGTTACAGAATGTTTCGGAAAATGAAGATTCCAGGACCACTTTAAATGTTTCGTTTACAATCGTTTCCCAATGACCAGGAATAGTACTGCCAGAATGAACGATATCCAAAATGTCTTCTAGTTTACAAACTTCAGCCATTCTGTTTACACGGGGGTCAATATACATTCTGTTTTCAATCGTCCTCATCACCACACTTATTAAAAGGGTATTGACTACATTCTGATCAATATATACCGAGCGTTTTGCATAGTAGTTCCCCATTTTTATTTTACTTTAAAGACAAAGTCAATGTATCGAAAAAGAAAAAATCCCTGGCTTCAACCAACCGCAGGTTATTAGTCTTCTTCTTCTCCATCCAACTCGGCATGGATCTTTTCAAGTCTCTCCTTGAGGCGTCTACAATTTTTGAGATTGTGCAGAAAAGCCTCCGAAGCGCCTTGGATCCTCCAATCATCCATGAACATTTCTTTATCAATAAGAGTCTGGTCGATCTCAGTAATGAAGTCGGTGAGCCAGAGTCTTTTCATTAACACGTTGTAATTGTTTCTGAAGAAAAAATCGGGCATGTCATTCAGACAATCGTGTTGCCTCTGGCCGGGGTGACTGACTCGGCATCCGTTGCATATTTCTTCTCTGTACCGATGTATCACCCCCTCCACAATATCAACCAACACTGATTTCACTGTGTCCATAAACAGAGACGTCTTGGCCCAAGGAGCAAAATAAGCAGCAGTAGTACTGCAAGATTCGGGTGTCCAGAATGGTGGTGATGATGGTAGTCCAGGAGTTTGTTCCTGGCTGCAACTCACGGGGGGAGACTTGGTTTTTCTCAGATCCATAGCTAGTTTTCAAACTGTCGTCTTAGTGGGGTCCTTAGTTTTAGATGCTTTGCTGAATGGAGGGAGGGACTTATTGCGTTGAGTGGAGGGGGAGTCATCTGTATAATTGAGAGTTTTTTTCACCAGTATAATGTCCCTCGCTGTTTGAGTCTTTTTTTTTTTTTAAAGTTATTTTTCAACTATCATTTTCAACCAAGCAGCAAGAGGTCAAATTTAAGAATAAGTAATAGTTTGTCACCATTTTCCGGGAAACAGTCAGAGCGCAATGTCACATCTTAAAGACAGCTTGAACTGGATAAATGGTTAGTCTTCAAACATACCGTACGTTCTGCATGTTAGTTTATCTGGCCAATTGGTTTAGACCCTACTGCCCTAGACGCATGCTCTCAATAGGGAAGTCACGCTTTGGGAAGAGGTGTTTCATTTCACAGATCCACCTTGATTCTTGTTGTGCTGGCTGAAGGAAGAGGGACGTGGGAGGAAAATTCAGAGGAGGAAGAAGCAGAAAAATAACTTGTTTTGTAAAACGGGCAGCACGTCAGTTTCAAGGAAAAGATGACACCGTGTTTATGCATGACATGCAAAATATCTTGAAGCCCTACAACCACAAAAAAAAAAAAGGTACAAGTATATTGTGTTAAAAATATGGCAAAAAGTCGTAATATTGTATAATGTATTGTTTCATCGAAACAGTGTTAAAATCACAAACTTGCCTTTTAGAGTCGCAGTCTTTTACAAAAATTCTGTTTTGTTAAGAGCTACCAAAACATAGTAAACATCACAATTATTCCCAAAACAAACTGGGAATGGGGACATCGATAACATATTTTAATGTTTAATTTTCTTCAGGGCTACCGTAGTGCACATTGATGAACACTTTAAAACAAAAATAATGCTTACAAGTGTAAATGAGCCGGATTTTAGCTTTGAGCTAATTTCCATCTATAGTCCCGTCCCATACAGCATATAAGAACATGACATTTATATATAAATATACAGCAAAAATAAAATACATGATATGCAGAAAGAGCATGAGCAGCATACAAGCATTTACCACATGGCAGTACAATGTAGCAGCTATGATATATAAAGTGCAAGATAAGATAAAAGCGCTACATAAAGTGCAAGAGGAGATACCCCTGTGTTAAAGTGCATTTATTTAACAGTGATTATGTAATAGATATAAGTCATGGTTGATGACCTTCCGGGTCTGTCCAGCAGAGGGCGCGTGTTGCTTGCCGCGGGTGCATAATACATAAGACTTGAAGCAAGCTAACATCGTCTCTGTTTCCTTTGTCTTATATTTTCCCCATATTAGGTGAGTTCATCCGTGAGAAACGTTATATATGTAGACTGACTGTGTATAATATTAATGTGAATAGTGATAGTTGTTAGAGGTATTTTTGGAGGGTTTCTCTAGGTTCTGTAATTGTTGTAGCTGTGTATGCTAGCTTTGCGAGCGCCGTTAGCTATGCTAGCGCAGCTAGCTATGATAGTGTAGTTTAGCTCCAAGAAGGGGAGTTTGGGTGTTAATTTGGATATGTATGTTTGTACTGTGCATTTAAAAAGTGACATCTTGTGTGTTAAATTGGATGTATGTTTGCAGTACACGCATTGTTAGTGGTTGTTTTATATCAAGAATCCATGTTCTGTATTATACAGCGTGCTATGTGTACCATGTTGTTGGCGGGCATAATACATAAGACTTGAAGCAAGCTAACATCGTCTCTGTTTCCTTTGTCTTATATTTTCCCCATATTAGGGGCATAACATTTGGAGGCGCTGCTGGGAGATTTGATTTGAGGACCATCCCTGAGTTGTTAGTGGAATCCTCTGATCAATCATCCCCTTAAACAACCCAGTCATCGGAGAAAGGAGCTTGGAAAGGCAGTCGAGGTCGTTTTCAGACAACGTTGGTAACCTGCATCCTGAAGTGTGAAAAGTCACCACTAGGGAGCAGCAAAAAAACCTAATTAAGTAAGATAAACCCTCATTTGCTATTTCTGCCCACTTCTCTGATACAATGGAGGCTGAATTGGAGAAGCTGCAGCTGGACATTACAGGTGCATTGTATACACTGACTGTAGAACAACTGATTAAAGTGTGCAATGAACTGGAGATTTCAGGACCGGATAATGTGCATGTGACTGGTAAATCTCGCAGTCAATTAATTTCTCATGTCACAGAGCATAATGAACGTGAAGAAATGGCCGAGCTAGAGGATGAAGGCATGTCCGAACTTCTTAATGTGCAGGATATCATAGACAAAGCCAAAATTACAACAAATGTACATGACAGTGTCAAAAGGGAAGATCTCCAGAAGGAGGTAGAGGCACTAAGGTTGTCATTACAAGAAAAAGAAAATGCAATGCATGACCTAATGAACACAAGCATGAACCACCCTGCCGGGTTCAGCCCCCCAGAAAGAAATCTGGCCCAAGTACTCCCCAGTAGTTCTATGTGGCGCAAAGATCTTAAGATCGCAGGCCAAATAGGCGAGCCAGGACAAAAAGATAGGCTCACATTTTCTAGTCTGGCCAGACAAATTGAAAATGGCTTTAGTAAGGGCTACCCAGAGTCAGAGATCATTGATGCTGTAATCCGTGCCATCACACCAGGCCTGCAGTTACGGAGTTACCTTGAAGGGAAGGAAAACCTTACACTGCCTGCCCTTCGCCGAATTCTCAGGTCTCATTACCAGGAGAAAGGTGCCACAGAGTTATACAAACAACTCACCTCTGAGGTTCAGAGTAGTAAAGAAACGCCTCAAAACTTCCTGATTAGAACTATGGACATGAGACAGAAAATCCTGTTTGCTTCTCAAGAAGCCGAGTCAAACCTAAAATATGACCCAGCACTAGTCCAGAGTCTCTTCATGCATACTGTCCTGACTGGTCTACAGAATGACAATATTAAAAGTGACCTGCAGCCTCTCCTCATGCAGATAAGTACTTCGGATGAGCTGCTGCTGGAGAAAGTGAACATTGCGTACACCAATGAAAAAGAGAGACAGGATAAAAAGAAACTTGCTGCCCCATCACGAGTAACAAATGTGAATACAGTCAAGTCCACTGAAGTTCCGGTGGAAATGAAAAGCACCAGCCAGCAAAACACAGTTACTCTGCCCACTGATCTGCTGTCAGAAATCAAAGGAATGCGCTCTGACATGGTGCTGTTGCAAGCCCTGAGAGCTGAGGTCTCCCAAATCAGAGAAACGATCCAAACGGCCACATCTGCACCCCCACAGCATCCCTCACCAAGCAGAGAACCAGCTAATATTTCCGCCCCTTATCCTGTGTTTTCAGCCCAACAACCCTCTCCCTATAGGGCTGAATTCAATGCCAACAGCGTGTACCACCAGCAGCCACCAGCAGCAGTGCAGGAGTACCGACCGGCATTCCACCCGGCACGAGTAAGAGAAACGGCTCAGTTTCAACAAGGGTATGCACCGCAGCGATACTACCCAGCACCACGCCCCCGACCTAGGTGTGTTTCCTGTACTCATGCAGGCGAAGAGTACTGTCAGCATTGCTTTAGGTGTGGAAGCAGTGAACATTTCAGAGCAGGTTGTAAGGCACAGAGGGTAGAGGGACCCACTAGGCGGAGCCCTTTAAACTAAGAGGGGTTGCTCCCATGGGACATGCAGCAACCGGCCACACAGATAAGTCCCAATCTTGTGCAAATTGCAATGAAGAGAAAAAGAGTAGGGAACTACAATACTGTTCAACTTGCAAAATTACACTGTATTGTTCTAAAGAATGTCAGGAGAACCATTGGCCTGCACACAAAAGGCATTGTAAGACATACACATGTTCAGGTATTAAGAAAGCGACACAGTCACATGACAAATCCAAGCACAAACAAAATATTGCAAAAGAAAAAACAGCTACTGTGAGAGAGTTAGTAGGGAAAAAGTGCCTCATCAGGTGTTTCCTACACGAACAGAAAACTCAGGCCCTCTGGGATACAGGCTCACAAATTTGTGCTATAGATGAGGTATGGAAAGAAAGCCATCTAACTGATGTACCGCTAAGAGATGTAGCAGAGCTAATTGACCCTATAGACTCTTTACAAATTGAAGCGGCCAATGGTACAGAAATGCCATATGTTGGTTGGCTTGAAGTGTCCTTTAAACTTACTGCAAGTGATACCGAGTTGCTAATACCCATGCTAGTGCTAAAAGGTAACCAACAGCAGTGTCCCATTATTGGCTTTAATGTCATTGAGCACCTTGTGATAGCCAGTCAGCCAGGCCAGAAAAGACATGGGGATAAAGAGAAGCTTGTACAGGCAGTAAAAATTGCCTTTCCTCATCTTCGAAAAAACAAAGCAAAAGCCTTTATTAATGCTGTGAGTGTAGGACAGACATGTGACTATAACGTAAGAACAGCAAATGAGAGAGTTAGTGTGCCTAAACGTAACTCCATTCAACTCGAGTGTCGAGTACAGGCTCCATTTTTCAAAGAGGATAAAACTCTGGTTTTTGAGCCAAATGAGAACCCACAATGGCCTGAAGGATTAGAGTTTTGTGATACTCTTGTGTCCGTGAAGGCAGACACAGTCCCAAGAATTATTGTTAGTGTGCAAAACACAACAAATCATGACATTACGATGGCAGCAAGAACTATTATTGGAACTGTACAGTCAGTCAGATCAGTATATCCTGCAAACATATTTAAAACAGACCAAAAACCTGCTGCATCAATCCACCATGTCAACGCCCAGATCTCCAGTGAAAGCCCCCCTGTGCATGAGCAGTGGGATCCTCCTGTGGATTTGACTCACCTTGATGAACACCAGAGACAAATAGTCAGTCAGATGCTAAGAGAAGAATCAGACTCATTTTCCAAGTCTGATGACGACATAGGCTGTGTGGAAAACTTGCATATGAAGATTTCACTACAAGATGCTGAGCCAGTGTCAAGAGCCTACCGCTCTGTTCCAAAACCCTTATACAAGGAGATGAAAGATTACTTACTGGACTTGATAGCACAAGGGTGGGTTGAAAAGTCCATGTCTTCCTACTCCTCTCCAATCGTCTGCGTAAGAAAAAAGGACGGAACTCTACGTTTATGTATTGACTACAGGGAGCTCAACAGGAAAACCCACTCAGATCGCCATCCCATCCCCAGAGTACAGGACATTATGGATAACCTGGGAGGAAACACACTCTTTTCACTGCTGGACCAGGGTAAGGCATACCACCAGGGTTTCATGGCCAAAGACAGTAGACACCTAACAGCCTTTGTGACCCCCTGGGGCCTTTATGAGTGGGTACGAATCCCGTTTGGACTCATGAATGCCCCTGCAGCATTCCAGCGCTGCATGGAAGAGTGCTTGGAGGGCTTAAGGGATGAAATATGTGTGCCATATCTTGATGATGTTCTTGTGTTTAGCAGGACATTTGAGGATCATATCAATGCTGTCAGAAGGGTGCTGCAACGGCTGAGGGAGCATGGGATAAAACTAAAGCCCAGAAAGTGTGACCTGTTTAAAACACAAGTACGTTACCTTGGAAGAATTGTGTCTGCTGAGGGAAATAGAGTGGACCCTGCCGATACTGCTGCAGTAACGGCCCTGAAAAACAAACACCCAGGAACTATCGGTGAGTTAAGAGCAATAATGGGACTATTAAGTTATTACAGGCAGTATATCAAAGATTTTTCACGTATTGCCTGTCCCTTGTATGACCTGCTTAAAGCACCTACAGAAACTGAAATGCTGAAAAAAACGAAAACAAAAAGAAACAGTAGAGGAGTTTCATCCAACACACCCATCAAATGGACTGACATGCATCAGTTAATATTGGAACAGTTGATAGACTGTCTCTCGCAGCCTCCTGTTCTAGGTTTCCCAGAGTTTTCACAGCCATTTGTCCTCCATACCGATGCTTCCAACCAGGGATTGGGGGCAGTATTGTACCAAAAGCAAAATGGAAAGCTTCGTGTGATTGCTTATGGTTCACGTACTTTAACAACAGCAGAGAAAAATTACAATCTACACTCAGGCAAATTAGAGTTTCTTGCCCTCAAATGGGCAATCACAGAAAAATTCCGTGATTACCTATACTATGCACCATTCTTCACCGTCTACAGTGACAATAACCCACTTACATATGTACTGTCCACTGCCAAACTGAATGCAACAGGTTGTCGATGGGTAGCAGAACTGTCAGACTTCCATTTCATAATTAAATACCGTCCTGGTAAGGAAAACATTGATGCTGACAGTCTGTCCAGAATGCCTTTGGACGTGGAAGTATTCATGGATGAGTGTACAGAGGAAATGTCATATGATGTGATTGGAGCAGCTACACAAGCAGTGGAGAACCAGGATGAATCCAGTGTGTCATGGTCCATGGGTGTCTCATTAAGTTGTGCAGCATTAACTGTAGACGCATCCATCATTCCATTGACAATAGGACAGATCAAACATGACCAAAGAAATGATCCCAATGTTGGAGCAGTGATTCAGTACAAGCTGGCAGAAAAGAAGCCATCAGGCTCAGAACTCAAACAACTCAGTTCACAAATCTTATGTCTGCTAAGAGAGTGGGACAAGTTGGAGATGAATGAGAGTGGAGTGTTGTACAGGAAAACTTCAAACAGAACACAGCTTGTGCTTCCAGAAAAGCACAAAAGTACAGTATTAAAGGAGCTCCATGATGAAATGGGCCATCAAGGTGCAGACAGGACTACATCTTTGGTACGGGACCGGTTTTACTGGCCCTACATGCAACGAGAAATCGAAGATTATGTCATGAGGAGATGTGTGTGCCTCAAGCACAAGAAACCAAGCCGTCAGACAAGAGCGCCACTGACGAACATTGTCACCACTCAACCGTTTGAGCTTGTCTCAATTGATTTCTTGCACCTTGACAAATGTAAGGGTGGTTATGAATATATTCTTGTAATTGTTGACCACTTTACACGTTTTGCCCAGGCCTACGCCACGACTTCCAAATCAGGAAAAACAGTTGCAGAAAAAATCTTTAACGACTATGTGCTGAGATTCGGCTTTCCGACAAGAATACACCATGATCAGGGTGGTGAATTTGAAAACCAATTGTTCACACAATTGAAAAAGTACTGTGGAGTTGCTGGGTCGAGAACCACTCCCTACCACCCACAAGGAAACGGACAGGTCGAGCGGTTTAACCGAACATTACTCCAGATGTTAAAGACCCTCACAGAGAGACAAAAGACTAACTGGAAAGACTCACTAAATAAACTGATTTACTCCTACAACTGTACTCGTAGTGATGTAACAGGTTTCTCACCCTTCAACCTGTTGTACGGACGCTCTCCACGGTTGCCAGTTGATATGCTGTTCGACTTGACCGTGGAGCAAGGGGACAGTAATCATCATCGTTACATGGAAAAGTGGAGGCAGGGCATGGAGGAGGCATACGAGATCACAAGAGAAAATGCTCACAAAGCTGCTATGAGAAGCAAGACACATTATGGCAGTAAGGTGAGAAGCTCAGTATTACAGCCTGGTGATCGTGTATTAATCAGGAACATGACACCTCGCGGTGGTCCTGGCAAACTGAGAAATCACTGGGAAGATGCTATTCACACAGTTGTGCGTCAAGTGAGTCAAGATATCCCTGTTTATGAACTCAGACCTGAGAGAGGGACAGGGAGATCAAGGGTTTTACATCGTAATCTTCTCCTCCCATGTGACAACCTGCCGCTGGAAACTCAAGTACAGCCACGTGCAAAGAGAAAGAGTGTGGAGAGAAATGAGGAAGCGGAGCAAACAGGGGAGGAGGAAGAGGATGATGAGTATTATCTAGCACCACTTAAGCAGCAATCAAATCCATGCCCACCTGAGACAGTGAATCCTGCGTGCACTAGTACACCTGTGGAGCTTGAATGCATACACTCTGAGGAAAACCTGTCAGCTGAGCCAGAGAAAGAACAAGAAATGGCACACGAAGTTGGGTACTTGCCGGAGGGGGAGGACAGCTACGTTGAGGACAGCTATGTTGAGGATCTACCTGTGGAGAATGACAGCTACGTTGAAAACAGCTACGTTGAGGATCTACCTGTGGAGAATGACAGCTACGTTGAGGATCTACCTGTTGAGAATGCTGTCCCATCACCTGCTCAAAGTGACCCCAGTAGTAAGGAGCTTCAAGGGCATCGACGACAATGCAGACGACCAAAGGTCTTCACATATGATAGGCTTGGCTCACCAGCCTGCTACAACATAAAAGCACCACCTCTGCATACAAACTTAAAGGTGCCATGGACACACACTGTACCGCCATACCACTTTCAGCAGTACTATGGATATGAGGGTAGTGACATTGCACACCATTGAACTGAGTAAATGCACATACATTACACTCAAAGAACACATAAAAAGGAAAATGGACGGCAGAGGTCACATTCAAAGTGATTGTTGACATGAGATACATTTATGGGCTGTGTTTTCACACAATATATCATTACATGACACTGTTACAGTCAATCATATCTCACTCACCTGTTTTAAAGGAGTGTAGTTCACTTGGACATGCTGCACAGGCAGAACTGTTAACAAGGTAGCAACGGACTATGTTGAAACTATGTGTGACAAAGGAGGTCAAAAACAAATGTATGAAAAGAGTTCCAGACTGTAACATTGCACTTTATAGGTAAATGTACTAAACATGTTTAGCCTGAAATAATGCATATTCGAGACCGTTTCTTCTGGCCACATATGCAGCAAGAAGTAGAGCACTCACACACACAACATACATTCAGGGACTGTAAAAAACAAAAACAAACGGAGAGCTTGTGAACATATGTTTGTCATACAATGATGGACTTTCTACTAAGCCAAGGGCTTAAATGTGTAAATTGAGTGTGTGCACTTTTGCCAGACTGAACAGTGAGCGTGGTATGTGTTTAATAAATGTTATAGATGTTGCTGACATGTAGGCATAATATTGTGGATTAGAATGTCGGGACGACATCTGTTTTGAAGGGGAGTGTGTAATAGATATAAGTCATGGTTGATGACCTTCCGGGTCTGTCCAGCAGAGGGCGCGTGTTGCTTGCCGCGGGTGCATAATACATAAGACTTGAAGCAAGCTAACATCGTCTCTGTTTCCTTTGTCTTATATTTTCCCCATATTAGGTGAGTTCATCCGTGAGAAACGTTATATATGTAGACTGACTGTGTATAATATTAATGTGAATAGTGATAGTTGTTAGAGGTATTTTTGGAGGGTTTCTCTAGGTTCTGTAATTGTTGTAGCTGTGTATGCTAGCTTTGCGAGCGCCGTTAGCTATGCTAGCGCAGCTAGCTATGATAGTGTAGTTTAGCTCCAAGAAGGGGAGTTTGGGTGTTAATTTGGATATGTATGTTTGTACTGTGCATTTAAAAAGTGACATCTTGTGTGTTAAATTGGATGTATGTTTGCAGTACACGCATTGTTAGTGGTTGTTTTATATCAAGAATCCATGTTCTGTATTATACAGCGTGCTATGTGTACCATGTTGTTGGCGGGCATAATACATAAGACTTGAAGCAAGCTAACATCGTCTCTGTTTCCTTTGTCTTATATTTTCCCCATATTAGGGGCATAACAATTACACGTCTGTTTGTTGCTCAACCATTCTTTAAGTTGACCTTTAAAACTATTGAGAGTGGGACAATCCCGTATCTCAGTTGGGGGGCTATTCCACAATGAGCTGCCTTTAATGGAGAGGACATTTTGTCCAAAGGTGGTCCGTCTGTGGTGGACCTCACAGTCTCCTCTGGTTTCTGACCTAGTGCTGCGTCCAGTGTGTTTTCTGTGGATGAATTCCCCCAAGGGGAGGGGGGCCAGCCCATGTAAATATTATTTTTTTTAAAACACATACTTTTAAAAGACATAAAAATGTCAAAAACTCAAGAAATTGTGATTTTCAAGGATGGTACAGTGGTGGTATGGCTGTGGCTTTCTGTCAAACACCTGGATAGCTCTCTTGAACAGCTGTTCTATGGGTTTCAGGTGTGTGGCACAAGCAAACGACCAGTTTGTAAAACAGTATTCAATGTGGGATAGAATCATACAGTGGAGGTATGACTTTCCAGCATTGACAGTTAAGAAAAAGGTCTAATTTGTTTAAAATGTTGCAAGTTGAATTTAATGGTATTGGATACTTTCTGGATATGTTTCTTAAAAAGTCAAGTGCGAGTTCCAATAGGACACTCCCTGTTCAAGATACTTGCACTGGGAGACTAGTTCTATTTCTGCTCCATTTAAAAATACATTGGATCCTTCGATTTTGATTGATCGTTTACTGAACATCGTCGTTGAGAGTTTTTTCACCAGTATAATGTCCCTTGCTGTTTGAGTCTTTTTTTTTAAAGTTATTTTTTCATCTATCATTTTCAACCAAGCAGCAAGAGGTCAAATTTAAGAATAAGTAATAGTTTGTCACGATTTTAGGGGGGATAGTCAGAGCGCAATGTCACATCTTAAAGACAGCTTGAACTGGATAAATGGTTAGTCTTCAAACATACCGTACGTTCTGCATGTTAGTATATCTGGCCATTTGGTTTAGACCCTACTGCCCTAGACGCATGCTCTCAATAGGGAAGTCACGCTTTGGGAAGAGGTATTTCATTTCACAGATCCACCTTGATTCTTGTTGTGCTGGCTGAAGGAAGAGGGACGGGGGAGGAAAATTCAGAGGATGAAGAAGCAGAAAAATAACTTCTTTTGTAAAACGGGCAGCACGTCAGTTTCAAGGAAAAGATGACACCGTGTTTATGCATGACATGCAAAATATCTTGAAGCCCTACAACCACAAAAAAAAGATTGTGTTAAAAATATGGCAAAAAAGTCGTAATATTGTATAATGTATTGTTTCATCAAAACAGTGTTAAAATCACAAACTTGCCTTTTAGAGTTGCAGTCTTTTACAAAAATTCTGTTTTGTTAAGAGCTACCAAAACATAGAAAACATCGCAATTATTCCCAAAACAAACTGGGAATGGGGACATCGATAACATTTTTAATGTTTAATTTTCTTCAGGGCTACCGTAGTGCACATTGATGAACACTTTAAAACAAATAGAATGCTTACAAGTGTAAATGAGCCGGATTTTAGCTCTGAGCTCATTTCCATATATAGTCCCGTCACATACAGCATATAAGAACATGACATTTATATACAGGACTGTCTCAGAAAATTAGAATATTGTGATAAAGTTCTTTATTTTCTGTAATGCAATTAAAAAAACAAAAATGTCATACATTCTGGATTCATTACAAATCAACTGAAATATTGCAAGCCTTTTATTATTTTAATATTGCTGATTATGGCATACAGCTTAAGAAAACTCAAAAATCCTATCTCAAAAAATTAGAATAGTTCATCAGACCAAGTAAAAAAAAAAGATTTATAACAGCAAAACACAATCAAACATTTGAAAATGTCCATTAATGCACTCAGTACTTGGTTGGGAATCCTTTTGCACGGATTACTGCATCAATGCGGCGTGGCATGGAGGCAATCAGCCTGTGGCATTGCTGAGGTGTTATGGATGCCCAGGATGCTTCAATAGCGGCCTTTAGCTCATTAGCATTGTTGGGTCTGGTGTCTTTCAGCTTCTTCTTCACAATACCCCACATATTCTCTATGGGGTTCAGGTCAGGGGAATTTGCAGGCCAATCGAGGACAGTAATGCCATGGTCAGTACACCAGTTACTGGTGGTTTTGGCACTGTGGGCAGGTGCCAGATCATGCTGGAAAATGAATTCCTCATCTCCATAGAGCTTTTCAGCAGATGGAAGCATGTAGTGCTCTAAAATCTCTTGGTACACAGCTGCATTTACTCTGGGCTTGATGAAACACAGTGGACCAACACCAGCAGCTGACATGGCTCCCCAAACCATCGCTGACTGTGGGAACTTCACACTGGATTTCAAGCAACTTGGATTTTGCTCCTCTCCAGCCTTTCTCCAGACTCTGGCGCCTTGACTTCCAAATGAAATACAAAACTTGCTTTCGTCTGAAAAGAGGACTTTGGACCACTGTGCAACTGTCCAGTGCTTCTTTTCCTTAGCCCAAGTCAGACGCCTCTTCCGTTGTCTTGAGTTCAGAAGTGGCTTGACCATGGGAATACGGCTATTGTAGCCCATTTCCCGGACACGTCTGTGAACAGTGACTTTTGATACCTGGACTCCAGCTTCAGTCCACTGTCTTTGAAGCTCCCCCAAATTCTGGAAGCGACTCTTCTTCACAATGCTGTTAAGGCTGCGGTCATCTCTCTTGGTTGTGCAGCGTTTCCTGCAACATTTCCCCCTTCCAACAGACTTTTTGTGGATGTGCTTTGAAACTGCACTCTGTGAACAGCTTGCTCTTTGAGAAATTTATTTTTGTGTCTTACCCTCCTGATGGAGGGTGTCAATGACGGTCCTCTGGACAGCAGTCAGATCAGCAGTCTTCCCCATACTTGTGATTTAGTTTACTGAACCAAGCTGAGTGTTTTTCAAGGCTCAGGAAACCCTTGCAGGTGTTTCGAGTTAATTAGACGATTCAAGTGATTCGTTGAACACCCTACTAGTATACTTTTTCATGATATTCTAATATTTAGAGATAGGATATTTGAGTTTTCTTAAGCTGTATGCCATAATCAGCAATATTAAAATAATAAAAGGCTTGCAATATTTCAGTTGATTTGTAATGAATCCAGAATGTATGACATTTTTGTTTTTTTAATTGCATTACAGAAAATAAAGAACTTTATCACAATATTCTAATTTTCTGAGACAGTCCTGTATATACATACAGCAAAAATAAATACATGTTATGCAGAAAGAGCATGAGCAGCATATTCAAGGATGGTACAGTGGTGGTATGACTGTGGCTTTCTGTCAAACACCTGGATAGCTGTCTTGAACAGCTGTTCTATGGGTTTCAGGTGTGTGGCACAAGCAAACGACCAGTTTGTAAAACACTATTCAATGTGGGATAGAATCATACAGTGGAGGTATGACTTTGCAGCATTGACAGTTAAGAAAAAGGTCTAATTTGTTTAAAATGTTGCAAGTTGAATTTAATGGTATTGGATACTTTCTGGATATGTTTCTTAAAAAGTCAAGTGCGAGTCCAATATGACACTCTCTGTTCAAGATACTTGCACTGGGAGACTAGTTCTATTTCTGCTCCATTTAAAAATACATTGGATCCTTCGATCCTTAAAACTACAACACTGATGGCTGGCTTACGCTACAAACTTCATCACCTTTTAACAAGAGAGTAAGTATATAAAACGTTATTTTGTATATTTTACACATCAGCAGAAACAGAGAGAGATGGCAGGACACTGTGTTTTAGAGAGAACCCCTCCCCCCTGCGTCAGCAAACGGCTTGCGCGGTAATACCATCGCCCAGATGGTCCGCTTTTAGTTTCCCAGACGGTGCTTGTCAGGACTCTTTTCACTTCTGGCGGCGGGGGGATATTTCCTTCTTCTTCCTCCACATTGGGGGGTAACGGTGAAAACTCTTCTCTGATCTCGCTTTTTGTTTGCGTTTCTTTGCTTTTTCTTGCAAATATCTTGTACACCGCTGGTTTCACAGTATTTTCTTGATGCACTACTTCTTCCGATACAATGGTTGCGTGGAGATCTCTGGAAGACACCAGAGTTAACACAGCCCGATCTGTTGAGGTCAACGTCGCTTTAACACTGTGGGGTCCATACATTTCTCCATTCTTCAGATTGTAGAAATGCAGTTCATTCGCCATATAGTTGAATACGTATCCCCAAACATGTTCATTTTCCAGAAGCCATTTCTCTTCAAGATCTTCGACCGGAGGTGTTTGAACCCGGCACAGATACTGCATCCGTTTCTTGATTGGCGCTCCGGACGGATGGCGGTAAGTTGTCACAGGCGTCTCGCTGATTAAACCCATATCGAGGCGTCTCTTGGCCATTTTTTCTTTTTGGAAAGATGACTTGATGATTGGAAATGACTGGCTTTTTATCTGCACGGGGTTCTTTTTTTTTTATCTCACTCCACCCCCTCGGTCTTCTGACATCACATAATTGGGGCGGGCCCTTCTGTCACTTTTATGCATACTAATGTGATGGAAGCGGCATTTTGTTTTAATAGACTTGGGGGCGGGCCCACCTTTCACTTTTTATGCATACTAATGTGATTGAAACATTTTTTATGATACACCATAAGGCGCAACAGTGGGGGCTTTTCACACCTGTGAATACACATCGACCCCCTCCTATCGACGGATCTCACACCTACTTGGGATATCACACCTACTTGAGATCTTACACCTCGATCAAAGGGGAGGCGGGACTTAGCTCATTTGCATAAAGGGGGGAGGTGTGACCTGTCACTTTTGTATGCATACTAATGAGACGAAAGCGGGATGAATATTACTACTGACACTCCCTGGTCCTCACGTACTGTGGGCGGTTGGTGAAGTAGTCCAGGATCCAGGAGGTGAGGTGGTGATCCACCCCCGAGAGCTGCAGCTTGTCCCCCAGGAGCGGGGGCTGGATGGTGTTGAAGGCACTGGAGAAATCAAAGAACATGTGCCCCCAGCATTCTCCAGGTACTCCAGGTGGGAGAGGGAGCTCTGCAGCAGGTAGATGACGGCGTCATCCACCCCGATGGCAGGCTGGTAGGTGAACTGCAGCGGGTCCATTGATGGTCTCAAAAGGGGCCGGAGTTGTCCAAGGACCAGCCTCTCCAGGGTCTTCATCAGCTGTGATGTCAGCGCCACCGGCCGGCAGCTGTTGGATTCCTTGGGGTGAGGGGTCTTTGGTACAGGTACCACACAGGACGTCTTCCACAGTTGTGGTACCCTCCCTTGCTTCAGGCTCAGGTTGAACAGAAGCTCCACAATCCCACACAGCTCATCTGCACAGGATTTGAGGAGCCTCGAGCTGATGCCATCTGGAAGCACCGCCTTCCTCGCCTTACACTTCTGCAGCTCCCTCCTCACCTGGTAGGTTGAGAAGGACAAGGTGTCGTCAGCGGGTGGAGAAGAACCGGGGGTTGATGTGAGAAGTGTCTGTGAGCTGATGGCCGAGGGCTGAGGTGCCGTTTACACGAGAACAAAACGGGCTGGATACGCATAGTTTCTCTTGCGTATAGCCCTTTCATTTACACAAGGCCGTAACAAAACGATAGAAACGGACCCCACAAACGATAACGGGTCCCAAGGTGGATAGATTTGCAAACGAAACGAGCTGGGGGGTCAAACGGCTCCGTGTAATCACCTCTATACAATCATTTCCCGATAGATGAAGCCATAGCCCCGCCTCTCCCCACCTCTGCTGCTCACTGCTGTAGCATGGTCAGTAGCTACTGCTAGTGCTACTGCTACTGACCATGCTACAGATGTTAGTACAACATCTACAGCTCGACCATGCATGCTACAGATGTTAGTGCAAAATCTACAGCTCCTCTACCACAACCATCAGCAACAAGTGGACATGGAGAATTACATGAACTACTATATGTTGCTAAATCCACTGCGGGGCATAAACAGAAGGGCAACCATGGGCAACCATGGTAACCATGCTCCGGGGTCTTCTTCGCTGCTTTTGGTGTATTTTGTGGCGGAAGTTACAGCACCAGTTACAGGCCCGGCATATGTACTACAGCGTGTCCAGCGCTTTCGAGCGGTCTTGTGTGGAAGTACAGCGCCACTTACAGTCCTGGCATATGTACTACAGCTTTTCCAGCGTTCTCGTATGAATAGACACGTCAAATGAACGAATACGTGTGAACGGAAGACTTTTTTGAAAACGCATACTGTGCATAAAGGCAAACGTTCCCGTGTGAGCGGCACCTGAGTAGAGGTGGGAGAGGTAACAGGGCCATTTCCAGGCAGTGGGGACAATGGGGGGTGCAGCAGTGGGGAATGTGTCGGGGGGGGAGGCGCTTGACTGATCAAATCTGTTGAAGAAGATATTCAGGTCGTTTGCCCACTGGCGGTCCCTCCGTACCTGGGAGTCTGGCTCTTTGTAGCCAGAGATGGTTTTCAGGCCTCTCCAGACTCCACTGACGTTCCTCTGCAGCAGATATTCCTCAATCCTCTTCCTGTAGCTATTTTTCCCCTCTCTGATTTTCCACCTCAGCTCCCTCTGTACAGTCTTCAGCTCCTCTCTGTTACCAGATCTGAAGGCCCTCTTTTTGTCCTTCAGGAGAGCCTTTATGTCAGGGGTAATCCAGGGTTTGTTGTTGGGAAAACACTGTACAGTCCTGGTGGGTACGAAGGTTTTCCTAACAGAAGTTAATATAGTCTGTGATGCAGTCTGTAAGGCCGTTGATGTCCTCCCCATGAGAATCAGTGAACACATCCCACGCAGTAGTGTCGAAACAGTCTTTCAGAGCCTCCTCAGACTCCTCAGACCACCTCTTCACGGTGCGTGTGCACACCGGCTGCCTGTGGACCAGAGGTTGGTACACCAGGTTGTGATCAGATCTGCCCAGGGGAGGAAGGGGGGATAAGCTGTATGCATCCTTGGTGTTGGCATACAGTAAGTCCAGTGTTTTATTGCCTCTGGTGGTGCAGGTGACATATTGTTTGAAAGAAGGCAGAGTTTTTGAGAGAGAGGCCTGATTGAAGTCTCCAGAGATCAGGAGAAGAGCATTTGGGTGCTGTGTTTGTAGTCTGCTTACAGTAGAGCTGATGACGTCACATGCCTCTTCCTTTAAGGACTTTCCAGTGAATCATAGTGTCCTTTTTCCCTGTTTTTTGTTCCACCCCAGATGCACCAAGGATCCAGCTGATTACTGCCAATTTGGAGGATTGTTGTCCGGTGATTGACTGACATTCATTGAACTTTACTGGTGTGGTATGTTTTGATTTGACTTAGTAATACACTGTATATATATCATCTGCATCAGACACACACACACACACACACACACACACACACACACACACACACACACACACACACACACACACACACACACACACACACACACACACACACACACACACACACACACACACACACACACACACACACACACACACACACACACACACACACACACACACACACACACCAGTAGCTTTCATATTAAAAGTTGTGTTTCATTTAAGGTCTGTACTTTAATTCTACAAAAAATGAATCATTAAATGTTGTATTTAGATTGTACTTCTATAGGTTTAACATCACATACTGTCTTTAAACATTACATCTAAACAAACACTGCAAGCTAACGTTTGAAATGATTTAATCATTTTGAGCTGCTTGAGCACTTGCTTCCAAAATAAAAAATATATTTTACAAACTTGAGCAAGTGTTAGCACTTTATTGAAGGTGTTTGGTCTTCTGTGAAATAACTGTGTTTCTCTGCTGAGTTTTTAGTGTGTCAATTTATTGAAGGTGTTTGACCATAATCATTTAGGATAAAACTGTAAAATAACAGTATTTACATGCTTAACTCTAAATTATTTCCGTAATAATTAAGGGAAGATACCTGTAAAATAACAGTGTTTCTCTGTAAAGGAAATTAATTATATTTACTGTGAATTTACGGTATTTTCAAATTATTGTAATTAGGGTATTTCACTGTAATTTGACGGTAAGTTTTTGGATTCACAGCTGCCAGACTTTTACATTTTTTTACATTTTTTTTTTTTTACAGTGATTCCTGATCTCCTCCAAATCTCCAGCTCTGTGCACGCTTTCAGTTTGCCACGCACCTCGGCTTTTGATTTGGGAATGTTCGTACAGAAACCTTCGGTACCACGTCATCGATCCATTTCCCAATGTAGCAGATGACCGTGTCCGTGTGTGTGTTGATGTTATTGTCATCAAACACACTCCAATCCCTAGATGCAAAGGAATCCTGCAGTGCTGAATCTGACTCCTCACTCCATCGCTGTGCTGTTTTTGTTACCGGTCTGTCCCTTTTTAAATTTCTGCTTGTAAACAGGCAGCAGCAGCAGTGAGATTTGGTCTGGTTTGCCGAAGGGAGGGCGAGCCTTATATCCATGTCGAAAAGGGGAATAAACATGGTCCAGTTTGTTTCCCCCGCGCGTCGGGTAGCTGATGTTTTGGTAGTTCTTCGGCAGGACCTTCTTCATGTTAGCGGTGTTAAAAATCCCTGGCCACAACGATCGCCGCCTTTGGCCGTGAAGTCTCGGTCTTGTCAATAATCCCAAACAGCTGATCGAGTGCCGTGTTGTCGGCTAGCGGCGGAATATACACTGCTGTTATCACAACAGATGTAAATTCTCTCGGCAGTTGAAAAGCCTGGCATGTGATCATAACCTCTAAATGAGCGGAACAGTCTGAAGAAATAACCCTCACATCTGTGCACCAGTTGTTATTAATTATTACACACACACCGCCACCTTTACTTTTCCCCGAGTTAACAGTCCGGTCCTGACGAAAAATAGTGAATCCGTCAGGAACAATGGCGGAATCGGATGTGAAGAAGTTCCTCTCTGCTATATTGTATAGCAGAGGTGGTGCGGTCGGCTTGCATGTTGCGAACCATGTTAAAAGCAAAACGGCAAAAAGTAAATAAGCAAATACGAAAAAGGGCAAAGTTGGAGAGGAGCCAAACGACAATGTGGCCATCTTCACATGGGAGGAGGTAGGTGTGTGTGTGTGTGTGTGTGTGTGTAGTGTGTGTGTGTGTGTGTGTGTGTGTGTGTGTGTGTGTGTGTGTGTGTGACTGTGTGTGTGTGTGTGTGTGTGTGTGTGTGTGTGTGTGTGTGTGTGTCTCTGTGTGTGTGTGTGTGTGTTTGTGTGTGTGTGAGCAGGGAGGGATGGACACTCACTGCTTACTGCCCGGGTATTGGGGGTGAAATGTCTGCGCTTCAAACACTGAGAGCCAGTGGCGGCTGGTGGAAAATATTTTTGGTGGGGCTATGGAAATGGTGACAAAACCATACTAGGGCATTTAAATTAGGAGACTAATACGAACATTGTGTGTGTGTGTGTGTGTGTGTGTGTGTGTGTGTGTGTGTGTGTGTGTGTGTGTGTGTGTGTGTGTGTGGTGTGTGTGTGTGTGTGTGTGTGTGTGTGTGTGTGTGTGTTGTGTGTGCGTGTGTCATACTTGCCACCTCCCGATTTTCGCGGGAGACTCCCGCATTTCTCCCGATTTCTGACAAAATCAGATTTACTCACGACTGTTTCCACTCGACTTTAATATAGGTTACACCATTGTTTTGGTTTCCATGCTAGCGCGTCTCTTTAGCAGCGCGATGCAACTCAAAGTCTGAGAGGGTGAGGAAGATGACAACCTGAACAAGAATCGACAACTCGACCCTCTGATCACTCCTTTCTGTAAAATACTAGGTCCAGCCCACACATAGCTCCATGGTGCTACAGGCATTGCCCTTACAGCTACAATAAGCATGCAAATGTTAATCTACAGCCACGGCGATCCACTAGCACGGATTCTACACCTGCAGACGCAGCCATCCCCTACTGTAGCATCACCTTGGATACAAGTCTAAACAGACACACAGGCCAGGGCGCTGAAAGGGCGCCCTTTGAGCATCAGATCTGACGACGCTGATTGGCTGAAATTATGTTTCGGCTGCATAGTTTACAGATAGCAACAGTCAGCTTGTTGGTTGCAGCTGCTCTGGCTGAGGGCTCTTTTCTACGCCCGGACGAGAGAGGGTAATGATACACGCTGCGGCCAGGCAGGAAACATGTGACTTATCAGTAACTTTAGACATCGTAAAACTATTTTAAATGAGATTTTATTGTAGGTTATACATTTTACTGATACCAACTATATAATATTTACCTTGTTCTTTAAAAATAAAAAAAAAATATTTTTGGGAAATACCTGTATAGAAGTAGCCGGCGAGCGCCCGTCGACCGAAGTTAGCTTGGATAGCTTGGTTCCGTCTGTGGACTGTGTGAGCTCGCCCGGCTACCAGTAGAGATGTGCTCTGAAGCGAGAAGAGGTGTTTGAATGATGCATGCGGCGTAGCGCAAGCTACTTATAGGGGTTAGATTCCCTGACGCTGACGTCAAGATCACCAGCCAATCAGGATTGGCGTAATGAGATTGATGCTTCTGTTTGCTCCGCGATGAGGCGCATCCCATAGTGAGACATCGAACGGAGTGTTACGAATGAGAACTCCTCCACAGCTACGGACAGTCTCTGGTTCACCAGGGCTCTCAGCAGTTGCGGACGGCCCATAGGGGCGTTAGGGGCGCCGCCCCTCCTCTTCCCACATGTTTGATTGTCATTAAAAATTAATAAAAAGATATACAGGACTGTCTCAGAAAATTAGAATATTGTGATAAAGTTCTTTATTTTCTGTAATGCAATTAAAAAAACTAAAATGTCATACATTCTGGATTCATTACAAATCAACTGAAATATTGCAAGCCTTTTATTATTTTAATATTGCTGATTATGGCATACAGCTTAAGAAAACTCAAATATCCTATCTCTAAATATTAGAATATCATGAAAAAGTATCCTAGTAGGGTGTTCAACGAATCACTTGAATCGTCTAATTAACTCGAAACACCTGCAAGGGTTTCCTGAGCCTTGAAAAACACTCAGCTTGGTTCAGTAAACTAAATCACAAGTATGGGGAAGACTGCTGATCTGACTGCTGTCCAGAGGACCGTCATTGACACCCTCCATCAGGAGGGTAAGACACAAAAAGAAATTTCTCAAAGAGCAAGCTGTTCACAGAGTGCAGTTTCAAAGCACATCCACAAAAAGTCTGTTGGAAGGGGGAAATGTGGCAGGAAACGCTGCACAACCAAGAGAGATGACCGCAGCCTTAACAGCATTGTGAAGAAGAGTCGCTTCCAGAATTTGGGGGAGCTTCAAAGACAGTGGACTGAAGCTGGAGTCCAGGTATCAAAAGTCACTGTTCACAGACGTGTCCGGGAAATGGGCTACAATAGCCGTATTCCCATGGTCAAGCCACTTCTGAACTCAAGACAACGGAAGAGGCGTCTGACTTGGGCTAAGGAAAAGAAGCACTGGACAGTTGCACAGTGGTCCAAAGTCCTCTTTTCAGACGAAAGCAAGTTTTGTATTTCATTTGGAAGTCAAGGCGCCAGAGTCTGGAGAAAGGCTGGAGAGGAGCAAAATCCAAGTTGCTTGAAATCCAGTGTGAAGTTCCCACAGTCAGCGATGGTTTGGGGAGCCATGTCAGCTGCTGGTGTTGGTCCACTGTGTTTCATCAAGCCCAGAGTAAATGCAGCTGTGTACCAAGAGATTTTAGAGCACTACATGCTTCCGTCTGCTGAAAAGCTCTATGGAGATGAGGAATTCATTTTCCAGCATGATCTGGCACCTGCCCACAGTGCCAAAACCACCAGTAACTGGTGTACTGACCATGGCATTACTGTCCTCGATTGGCCTGCAAATTCCCCTGACCTGAACCCCATAGAGAATATGTGGGGTATTGTGAAGAAGAAGCTGAAAGACACCAGACCCAACAATGCTAATGAGCTAAAGGCCGCTATTGAAGCATCCTGGGCATCCATAACACCTCAGCAATGCCACAGGCTGATTGCCTCCATGCCACGCCGCATTGATGCAGTAATCCGTGCAAAAGGATTCCCAACCAAGTACTGAGTGCATTAATGGACATTTTCAAATGTTTGATTGTGTTTTGCTGTTATAAATCTTTTTTTTTTACTTGGTCTGATGAACTATTCTAATTTTTTGAGATAGGATTTTTGAGTTTTCTTAAGCTGTATGCCATAATCAGCAATATTAAAATAATAAAAGGCTTGCAATATTTCAGTTGATTTGTAATGAATCCAGAATGTATGACATTTTTGTTTTTTTAATTGCATTACAGAAAATAAAGAACTTTATCACAATATTCTAATTTTCTGAGACAGTCCTGTATGTGCTGCTTTTGCTCCAGCCGGACAATGTTTTGGTGCTTGAAACGAACCGGATTCCAGAGCTAAGAGGCTGCTCCGCTGCGGTGTGAACAGGAATACCCGGTGCTTTTCAAGCTCCAGCTCCGGAACCGGCCCTGAAACACCGTTTGTGTGAATGAGGTAAATGAGGAAAATAAATTACGGGCCAAATGTTTTATTTACAACTATTACAAGTAAGAAGAGGACACCAAACCAACTGAGACATCTCTGTCCGCTGCATCTACGCACACACTGTACCACACACACCTACACTGTACCACACACACCTACAGCTCTTAAAGCATATAATCAGGCTACAGCCGCTGTGTATTTTATTAAGTGAAGCACTAAATGGTTTTAGAAAAATATCGACTCTTTGTAGATATCTACTAAACTAAAGCAAATAAAGAAAGTAGGCCTGTTATACTGAGTGATATATACACACTGCTCTGCTTTCTGCACGGACCTCACAGCTTTTCTCTCTGTAAACATCGTGACTCAATGAAAGCAGTTAATAAAATAATATCCAGGGGATGCATGCAGAGCTGTCATTGGCTGAGATCAGTCCGGCCGTGAGTCACGACTCTTTGAAACATCTCTTTTGCCGGAAATGCATCCACAGAGGAGCCGTGGAGGACCCATCAGTGTATCCTCGATTATAGCTCCTCCAGAGAGCCTCCTCGACGCTCAGTCCTCGATGTGCATTTAGAGAAATGAGATGTCCTTCAACATGGCATGCTAAAATTCATTTCCTGGTCACTACTGGAGGACCGAGGATTCGAGGAGTCGAAGAGGGGAAATCCCAGAAATGAGATACGGCCCCTGTTAGTTAGCCAAGGGATCCTGGTGTGTGAGGTGCTCCACGGATTGGTCATTTGTTGTTGATTTGGGTATTCAAACGTCACAGAACCAAGGAAGAAAACAGTGGAAAATGAGAAATCTCCAACGAGGCGTTCTGGGGCAGCATAGACAGGTCTTTTCTGTGTTTCTGTGTACTTTGAGGGTTTTTGACTCTGCAGACCGTTTACATGCATAAAAACCTTCATAACACACAAGGAGACGGGTAATAACCGGAAAAGCATGACTTGGGACCTTTAAAATCACTGGGATTTGGATTTATTTTGAAAGACTGTGACCGGAAGTCACCGTGCTGTTGCTGCTGACAGAACGCGGAAGTGGCCATATCTGTGTAGGTAAAGATAGATATCAAATGACGGTGACGGAAACCTCAAAATATACACAGATGGTTCTAAGAACAAGGAAGAGTGTGTTGGAGTTGGTATGTATATCCCAGACTTTAAAATATCGATCTCAAAAAGAGCTTCAGATCAACTATCAGTGTACACAGCAGAAATGCTGGCAGTAATAATAGTGTTACGGCTGTATGTATTCCCTGTTTCTTTTTCCCTTTGTTTCCTCTAGCTGTGCTGCATTGCTGTAACGAGGTTCAGACGAGGCGCACCTGGAGAAGGAAGTGCTTAAAAGCTCCAGTGCAGCAGCAGAAGAGAGAGGCCTCTGGTGTGGGGACTGCTGTGGTTCTGCCTGTCATCCTAGGATGGATAGTTAAACATTTGATGTGTTGGTTATAATAAATCCTATGGATTTTAAAGTTGTCTTTTATGAAGGTAGATATGGTGCAAAATGCGAGAGCGTGTAAAACCTGATGTGAGCACTTGCAGAAAAAAAATCTGAGCTTGTGTGCATACATTTACACTTGTATAAAATATCCACGTAACTGTGAACCAAATGTACACTTGTATAAAATATCCATGTAACTGTGAACCAAATGTACATTTGTATAAAAATATCCACGTAACTGTGAACCAAATGTACATTTGTATAAAAATATCCACGTAACTGTGAACCAAATTTGAAGTCACAGAAGAAAAAAAGAAGTTTTGTAGCTTGTAGAAAAAAAATGAAATTTGAAATGAACTGCAGAAAAATACATATTTTTTAAATACATTTTCCATTACAACTGCAACTTGGTTATTACAACCTCTCAAATCAGTCATTACAACTTGACGAATCTGCTCTGTGGCAGTATAAATCGACAAATCTGCGGTCTTGACTTTTGCTACACTTCTTGCGATAAATGTGTCGCAAAAGTAATTTTCACCTGTATATGTAAGGGATATGTCTTCCTTATGGACAGAGTTAACATGTGATTTGTCTTGCAAATGTACAAATGTCCTCTCAATGGAAATGTTACGTCCACTTCAAGTGAAAAGTCCCTGCCACTGTCAGGACAAATTTGAAAAACTGTACCTACGCGCATTCACCACCTGGGGGTGCTCTCTGCATGTGTCTTGGTCAAAATATGGTATTGGTCTGTCTATTGGTCTCAAAAGTTTTTAACTATGGAGAACATGCATCTTTTTTCCCCAAACCCTCTATTCTCACTATTTTTCCCAAGGTTTCAGAGACTTATTGCTGGGTATAAAATCCACGTGCATCTCCCTGGTAGTCTGAGACCCTCACAGCAGTGACTACGGAGGGGGGGGGGGGGCTGCAATAACAGTTTGACCCGGGGGTCCAAGCCCTTATTGCTGGGTATAAAATCCACGTGCATCTCCCTGGTAGTCTGAGACCCTCACAGCAGTGACTACGGAGGGGGGGGGGGGGGCTGCAATAACAGTTTGACCCGGGGGTCCAAGCCCTTATTGCTGGGTATAAAATCCACGTGCATCTCCCTGGTAGTCTGAGACCCTAACATCAGCGACTCTGCTGTTTTCATTTCGTGAGTCAGATGTTAACGAAACGGACAGATTTCCGTCCATTTCGTGATTCAAATGTTAACGAAACGGACAGACTTCCGTGCACATCAGCGGCTGTTGGATTAAAACAGTTGAATGCACTTTTAACACTCATGTACCCAGGATTCCTGCTCCTTTCCTGGGTAACACAGTGAGGTGACGCAGCCTGTCTTCTGGGTGCGCTCTGTGGGGGGGGGGGGGGTCTCGCAGAGCCGCTCCCTCCTCTGGCTGCTGCTGCGGGTAGAAAAGCCACATCCATCACCCTGGATCTCTGCATCTTCCCGGTGTCTGTCCTGTATGAGTGAAATAATCTGAGTTCTTTGACCAATCTTGCTACTAATTGATATCTTTTAATAGGAATCTCTCTTTGACATGTGTTGATATTCTTCTATTTCTTCTGAAATAGCACATTGTGAATGACCCATTTTAATTGAAAACTGAATTAAAACAGTTCCCCCGAGCTTTGTAACTAATCTACCCACGTTGAGCATGCTATTTTCGGGTATAAATATTGTCTTATCACCCTGGTAGTCTGAGACCCTCACAGCAGTGACTCCGCAGCCCGCTCCTCCCCAGCTGCTGCTGCTGCTGTATCGTACTGTATCGTGTACATTCCCTGATACATTGGGGTCCACAAAGCTGACACAAGCTACCCGCATAAAAGCACTGATCTGAGGGTAAAATAATCATCATTCCGTATAAATATGTTTGTCAATATCGTGCACATCTCCTGATACATTGGGGTCCACAAAGCTGACACAAGATACCCGCAGATAAGCACTGATCTGAGGGTAAAATAATCATCATTCCGTATAAATATGTTTGTCAATATCATGTACATCTCCTGATAAATTGGGGTCCACAAAGCTGACACAAGATACCCGCTTAAAAGCACTGATCTGAGGGTAAAATAATCATCATTCCATAGAAATATGTTTGTCAATATCGTGTACATCTCCTGATACATTTGGGTCCACAAAGCTGACACAAGATACCCGCAGATAAGCACTGATCTGAGGGTAAAATAATCATCATTCCGTATAAATATGTTTGTCAATATCATGTACATCTCCTGATAAATTGGGGTCCACAAAGCTGACACAAGATACCCGCTTAAAAGCACTGATCTGAGGGTAAAATAATCATCATTCCATAGAAATATGTTTGTCAATATCGTGTACATCTCCTGATACATTGGGGTCCACAAAGCTGACACAAGATACCCGCAGATAAGCACTGATCTGAGGGTAAAATAATCATCATTCCATATAAATATGTTTGTCAATATCATGTACATCTCCTGATAAATTGGGGTCCACAAAGCTGATACAAGATACCCGCATAAAAGCACTGATCTGAGGGTAAAATAATCATCATTCCGTATAAATATGTTTGTCAGCTTTGTGTCAGCTTCGTGTACATCTCCTGATAAATTAGTGTCCACAAAGCTGATACAAGATACCCGCAGATAAGCACTGATCTGAGGGTAAAATAATAATCATTATGTATATAAATATGTTTGTCAGCTTCGTGTACATCTCAAGATATTTTGGTGTCCACAAAGCTGACACAAGATACCCGCAGATAAGCACTGATCTGAGGGTAAAAATAATCATCATTATGCATATAAATATGTTTGTCAGCTTCGTGTACATCTCTAGATACATTGGTGTCCACAAAGCTGACACAGGATACCCGCAGATAAGCACTCATCTCGGACTAAAATCCTCAATGTAAAGCAGTTTTAATGTCATACCCCTGGTTACCTTGAGACATTTTTATTTTTTGTATTCAATGTGACCAGTGGCACGAACTTCTGACCGGTGTTGCCTTTCGGTTTAGTCGGTGGGGGAGTGCTTAAGTGTGGGTACACATGTTCACCTGGTGCACAAGGTTACAGAGGCGAGGGTCTTGCTGGTGCTCAAGTGTCCATATACGTCATCCATCATGTTCCATCATCGTGTTCATTTTGGGGGTATGGTTTGATGAAGAAGCCTGTCCTCTGTGTGTAGACTCACACATAAGAGGGTGGGTGATTTTCCCTGGGTGCGCTCTCCAGGGTGCTGAAGAGTCATTTTCAGGCTCCTCTCCACAGTTTTCCCCCTAAAAATGATTTTTAATCATTATTTTTGCATTATAATGATTTATTTTTATCATTAATATGGTCCCTTAACACAATGCACACAGTCTGGAGCTCACTGGGGTCCTGCATATGCTTTAATCAGGCGTTTTACCACTTTTTTCCACGAAAATGATTTTTATTCACTATCATGGGGCTATACAAATCTAATTCCGGGTAGTGCGGAGCACAATTGTACCTTTTACTATTTTAATTTATTTGTATTATATATGTTTGGGCTGACAAAAAGTTACATTTTTGGATGACTTTGTCAGTTTATGGAGCTTGTCCCACAAATCCTGGACGTTCCAGGCCGAATTTGGGAGCGGCCTGTCATGCGCCCCCACCCGTGGAAAGAAGAAAAAATGAAAGAAAGCGGTCAATTATATCTTAAAATAATAAAAAATGGAGTTTAAAAAAATTCTCGAAAAATCGACTGAGTGCCAAAAGAGAAGGGGGTCCAACAAGCTCAACCCTTCGGCGCTTTGTGCCGAAGCCCCGGACACTTTTCCACTCCCCCGTTGCAACTTACAACAGAGAGGGCAATCCAAGCCTCCCCTACTACGTCCAAAAAATTCATTCATCTTTTTCAGACTACTGTGTGCACGAAATAGGAAACCCGGTTTTTGAGAGGACTCAGAAAAAAAAAATGGCTGTGTAACTTCATGGAGGAATTCATCCGCTCTCTGTGCACTCTGGCTCGGATACATTTGTTGCCCCGGAGACCCCCCAGAATGGTTCTTACCAAACTTTAAGTTTTTGAACTGGCCTCTGGAGGAATGCAAGGGGAGTTGACAGGGGACTCTACCCGCCTTATGAGGCACTATTTTCGCATACATTTTAACACTTTTGACCCTTTTTTATGGTTCTCCAAAAAGTTAACTCAGACTTTTGTGACTGTGGAGAAATGCAAGGGGAGTTGTTAGGGGACTCTTGCGGGCTTATGAGGCACTATTTTCGGATACATTTTTACCACTTTTGACCCTTTTTTATGGTTCTCCAAAAAGTTAACTCATACTTTTGTGACTGTGGAGAAATGCAAGGGGAGTTGTCAGGGGACTCTTGCGGGCTTATGAGGCACTATTTTCGGATACATTTTACCACTTTTGACCCTTTTTTATGGTTCTCCAAAAAGTTAACTTAGACTTTTTCTGAGTCTGGAGGAATGCAAGGGGAGTTGGCTGGGGACTCTACCTGCATTATGAGGCACTATTTCGGATACATTTGTTGCCCGGAGACCCCCCAATCATGGTTCTTACTCAACTTTAAGTATTTGAACTGGTCTCTGGAGGAGCGCAAGGGGAGTTTGATGGGACTCTACCTGCATTATGAGGCACTATTTTCAGATACATTTGTTGCCCGGAGACCCCCCAATCATGGTTCTTACTCAACTTTAAGTATTTGAACTGGTCTCTGGAGGAATGCAAGGGGAGTTTGATGGGACTCTACCTGCATTATGAGGATCTATTTCCGGATACTTTTTTTCCATTTTCACCCCTTTTCTATGGATCTCCAAAAGGTAAACTCATACTTTTTTCTGATTTCTCACTGATCGAATGGCAAACGTGACCCGCCATCGGAGGGCCTCCGCCGGCCGGGCCTTGTGCCAGTGCTCTGGTGGTCGGTTCCTCCGAACTGCGGGTTCGACTCTGATGGCTGGGAGGGTGTGCTGTGTGGGGGCAACCCCGGGTGTCTCTTCCCTCCCGGGCCGACCAATATGAAGCGTGACCAAGACGAACCGTCTGACTCAGGGGTCCCACCACGGGTCCCGCAGCGGGGTGGATGTTCCGGGCTGGAACCTCCCCACCTCCGCCACGGTGCGCCCGGCAAACACTGTTGTTTCTCGAACCCTCCACTGTTGCACAGCGGCCTTCGTCGGCTGCGGCATTCAGCAATTGGCCTTGCTCCGGGCACCGGTTCCCCCGGGGACCAGTGTTCGGTGGCTTCACATGATATAGGGTCGACCCTACTTCATCACAGGCTACCTGGTTGATCCTGCGTAAACACATATGCTTGTCTCAAAGGGATAACGGCCTGGTCCAGCTCGGGTGTTTCTCTTCAGCTTTTCCAGCCTTAATAGTCCAGCAGCAAGTCCTCTAAAAAGGCTTTAGTTTTCGAGATACCCCTACCCGAGGTAGAACACATTTTTCTTATCTTTAGGGTCTCCCATTAATGAAATTGATTGTTGTCAAATTTTATTTTGGGGGAAAAAATGTTTTTTGGGTTGTTCTTTAGAACTACCCTAATCCCTGAAAAAGAGCCAAATTTGACCAGGCTGAATATGGGAAAGGTGACAAAAAAGCCCATAACTTGAGAATGACAACTCTTTTCCTCTTCAGATTTGCTGAGGTATGAACCAGGTGGCTGTCCTACACCACCAAATAGTCAGACAATTATTTAACTAACTAAACTAAACTAAATTATAGTCCTGTAAACTTAGCTTTAGTTTAGATAGAAATTGTACTTTTTGGTGATAGGAACATAGGACTCAATCACTTTTCCCTCATTTATCAGAAAAACAGAAATCCCTAAAAAATATACCATTACTGAATTATGTAGGGTGCTATTGAACACTAACCAGTAGTTGTATGGAAATATCTGGTACAGTTCTATTGCAAATGAGATTTCTTTAGACATAGGCCTACCTCTTCTCTGAGACAGTCAAATTCCGAATGGGGGATAAGTGGCACAATAGCCTATAAGTTAAGAATGCTCACTCTGATTGTCATTATATTTGGAGAGGGAAATACCAGGTGGCTGAACTACATCACCAAATAGTCAGAATAAGAGTAACCCAATATAATCAAGTGTATTAGTTCTAAATTGCAAGCCTCTAAAACATAGGTGTAAATAGTACAGGTTTTATTGAAACTGGAACCTTAATTCAAAGTACAGTATACAAATCATCAAAATATGATGTCAGAGGTCAAGTATATAGATACTAGAATATAATGTTAAATGTCAGGTTCCTCAGAAACGTTAGGGGACACATTTTGACATTCTGCACAGCAGGTGCAGAACTCCGAACAGGGAAGGCCAACAGAGAGGCACTGGCACTTTCCACTCTCTCCACACTTTGCATCTTTGCAATACAAGTGAGTAATGTCTCTCCCTTCTGTAGGTGCTGGGTTTTTTGTAAATAGCACTGGTTGAATGGCCCCATCTCTGACAATCCACCCCTTGCTAACAGGACTCCATAACAAGGGTTTGGATTCGGGCTGTGACACCATATAGCAGAAGCGCAAATTCTCTTGTGACTGGCAAAGACTCTTCCAAGCTGGCAGAGAGTCAAAAATGGGCCAGATCTTTGAGCTCCCTGAGATGGGTCTTGAGTTTGGTGAATGCTGTTGTCTTTCCTATTCTGTACAAACTACTTGTTGTGCCACAGCCAGTGAGTGCATGACATGCTGGTAGACATCATTGTAGTTGCTGCCCAGCTTCAGGACCATCTCCAATTAAACGGCCTCTTTGAGAAATTCCAGTCCGGTTTCCGTTCCGCCCACAGCACTGAAACAGCTCTGGTCAGGGTCACAAACGACCTGCTGATGCTGATTGTCTTTCCTATTCTGTACTACTGGTTGTGCCACAGTCAGTGAGTGCACAACATGCTGGTAGACAGTTAGACATGTCTTTTCAAATTTTCTCACATATGGTGTTGATGGGGACAGATCTCTCTCTCATTCCATGGCCTGCATGCATGTACACTAGACATGAACCAAACATGTATTTGCTTGCATAATATATGAGCAGTACTTCCACACCTGTTTCATCAGACCTCACAATGATGCGGGAATATGACTCTGCAAGATGTATGTCATGGAGCACCATCCTTGTGTCTAGGGGCGGACTGGCCATCTGTAGAATCTGGAGAACCACAGAACGGCCGGTCGTCAAGGGCCGTTGATGGCCGGCCGGCCCTTTAAAGAAAAAATGGCTTAACGTCATCATTTAAGTTGCGCTGACGGCCGACAGAGGGGGACAGCGGCCGCTAATGCAGTTGTGTGGTTCTTATCTGTCAAATAATCCCACACGAAGAAGAAAAAAGACCGGCCACACAAAGAGAAGAGATTAGACGCCGCGACAGACAGGGAGAATGAAAAAACATGGATAAAGATCAAAGAAAACGAAAAGAAAAAGGTCGGGCTGAGAAGGCAAGAGAAAAAAAGGTGAAGTCACTCGCAGGTGAAGCATATAGGCTAAATGTCACAAATTGACAGACCTTTTTGGCAGCAGCGCTGCTACAAGCTCTATCAGCAGCAGCATAGAACAAGTGCAAGATGATGAAGAGAATGATGAGGGCGCGAGTTCAGATATAGAGCCAGCCTCCTGCGTTCATGATGAGGGGCAGAGTTGAGCTGGTGGAAGAACCAGCTCAACTGGCACATACAAGTGCAGGCAAGAGCAAGAGGTGGGTGAGAATTATCCCTTTAACTCAGTGGCGTTTTCTCCTGGAGGCCAAAGAAAGCCTGGCTGCCCCAGTTTTTTTGGATTGTAGTTATAATTTTAATAAATAAATAAAAACACTTCGTTTAGTTTCGGTAATTATTCTACCGGCCCATCTCTCCCCCATTCTCATTGAGTATTTTACAAAGAGTGAAACAAGGCCCCTCTATATGTTATGGTGAAATAGTAGATTGCACTCTCTGTTGTGAGAGGAGGCTAGCCGAAATTGGCTTCCCTTGGTGAAAGAAAATTGAGGAATTGACCAATCAGATGAGGCTCACGTCATGCCTCACAATCCAATCAAATCGCATAAACTTCAGTTCGTATTGTAACTGTCAACTGCCCTTAAAAAGTAGCAAGCAACTGAAGCAAGTGCAATTATGGAGGGTGGAGATTTGGAGTATTTAATAAAAAAATAATTGTATTAAACTTCCGCTACAGCAGCAACTAAAAATGAAATCTGATGACAGGCCAATGCCCAAACTGGAGCTGTGTACAGAGAGGAAAAAAGGAGCAAATCGGACGTACAATTTTAAACAGCGGATTTCTAACATTTGACATTTCATGTGGCCGGACTGAGTCAGTTTCCAGGGCTGAATTTTAGTCCCAGTCCGCCCCTGCTTGTATCTGCCTCCTCCTGATCACTGTACAGTGATGTCAAACTGCTGACTCCTGCTGTGCAGATGCTCTTCACCTCCTCCCCTTCGTCAAATCCTGAGTGTAGTCTCTGTGGGGCAGCAGTGACAATGTAGTTGCTCACAAACATGCACAGTGCAGTCTTGTTTCCACTACTCCTCAAGTACTTCCTGTAGTTTGGGACATTCGTTTTGCTTTAGGTTATAACACTTGTGTTATTCTTCAGAGCTGGGTCCTCATTACAGATCTGCACTTTTTCTTAAACATTTGTTTTTAGGCCTTTCTTAAAGGCTTCAGTGGTCTGTGGAGTCATCAGGTGGTCTGGGGAGTCTTCAGGTGGTCTGGGGAGTCCTCAGGTGGTCTAGGAGGGATTTCCACAGGTGAGGAGCAGCTGCACAGAAAGCCCGATCCCCGATTGTGCGGAGTTCCTGGAGGGGCGAAGCAGATGGTTTGTTGTGGAACGGAGGTTGCGTGTGGAGGTTTGTGATGTGAGTAGTTATTTTAGCATGGACCAGTTATTCAGCATCTGACAGGAGTTTTGCAATGTTCCTGAGGTGGTAGTAGGAGGTTTTGCACAGGTGTTTGATGTGGGTGTCAAAGGTCAGATGTCGGTCAAATCTTACACCCAGGTTGGTAACTGATGTGGAGAAGGGTATGTTTTGGCCAGAAAAGGTGATGTGGGTTATGGGGGATGGCTGGACCTGGTTTGGTGTGCCCACTAAAATAGCTTCTGTTTTGGAGCTATTTAGCTGCAGGAAGTTTTGTTGCATCCAAGCCTTTATCTCCTCAATGCAGGTGTAAAAGGATGTTGATGGGAACGGTGATGATGATGGTGACAGTGAGGATGCATGTGGGATAGGGTCTGTCTTTATATATACAGTAGCTGCGTGTCATCAGAGGACCGACCCCTAAGGGACACCACAGGTGACAGGGTGTGTCTGGGACCTTGCACCTCCCAAGGAGACGTACTCTGTTCTTCCAGACATGTAGGACTGGAGCCAGCTCAGGGCGGAGTCAGAGAGTCCGATGGTGTATTGGAGGCGCTGAAGGAGGATGTTATGGCCAACAGTGTCGAATGCTGCAGTCAGATCCAGGAGGATGAGGAGAGATGGGGAACCAGTGTCAGCCGCCATCAGCAGGTCGTTTGTGACCCTGACCAGAGCTGTTTCAGTGCTGTGGGCGGA
This sequence comes from Notothenia rossii, assembly GCF_949606895.1. Taxonomy (NCBI): domain Eukaryota; kingdom Metazoa; phylum Chordata; class Actinopteri; order Perciformes; family Nototheniidae; genus Notothenia; species Notothenia rossii. The sequence continues at coordinate 37,730,182 of NC_136903.1, forward strand.
ACGGAAACCGGACTGGAATTTCTCAAAGAGGCCGTTTAGTTGGAGATGGTCCTGAAGCTGGGCGGCAACTACAATGATGTCTACCAGCATGTCATGCACTCACTGGCTGTGGCACAACAATTAGTTTGTACAGAATAGGAAAGACAACAGCATTCACCAAACTCAAGACCCATCTCAGCGAGCTCAAAGATCTCGCCCATTTTGGACTCTCTGCCAGCTTGGAAGAGTCTTTGCCAGTCCCATGAAATTTGGCGCTTCTTCTATGGAAAAAAGGAAATCGGACTGATGTGCACAAACTTGGATGAACTGAGGTTCATAATTGCATCAATAACAGATGCAACCTCGGAAAATCTCCCTCCAACAGAGGATGTATTTCAACAACATGTACAAAGAGCAATGTTTCAGACAGCGATGGTGTCACAGACCGAACCCAAACCCTTGTTATGGAGTCCTGTTGGCAGGGAGTGGATTGCCAGAGATGGGGCTATTCGACCAGTTTCTGAGGAACCTGACATTTAACATTACATTCTAGTATCTATATACTTGACCTCTCACATAATTATTTGATGATTTTTATACTGTACTTTGAATTAAGGTTCCAGTTTCAATAAAACCTGTACTATTTACACCTATGTTTTAGAGGCTTGCAATTTAGAACTAATACACTTGATTGTATTGGGTTACTCTTATTCTGACTATTTGGTGATGTAGTTCAGCCACCTGGTATCTCCCTCTCCAAATATAATGATCATCAGAGTAAGCATTCTTAACTTATAAGCTATTGTGCCACTTATCCCCCATTCGGAATTTGACTGTCTCCGAGAAGAGGTATGCCTATGTCTAAAAAAATCTAATTTACAATAGAACTGTACCAGATATTTCCATACAACTACTGGTTAGTGTTCAATAGCGCCCTAGACAATTCAGTAATGGTTAATTTTTTAGGGATTTCTGTTTTTCTGATAAATGAGAGAAAAGTCATTGAGTCCTATGTTCCTATCACCAAAAGTACAATTTCCGTCTAAACTAAAGCTAAGTTTACAGGACTATAATTCAGTATTTTGTTAGTTAAATAATTGTCTGACTATTTGGTGATGTAGGACAGCCACCTGGTTCATACCTCAGCAAATCTAAAGAGGATCAGAGAGGTCACTCTCAAGTTATGGGCTTTCTTGTCACCTTTCCCAAATTCGGCCTGGTCTAATTTGGTCTTTTTCAGGGATTGGGGTAGTTCTAAAGAACAACCCAAAAAACATTTTTTCCCCCCAAATAAAATTTGAGAAAAATCAATTTCATTAATGGGAGACCCTAAAGATAAGAAAAAATATTGTTGTCATTTGTTCTACCTCGGGTAGGGGTATCTCAAAATCTGAGGGCCCTTCCTGCTAGACTATAAGCTCTGATATGAGCAATTGGTCCTGCGGGAGCTGAAATTGACAGCAATCTGAAACTTAAAGGAATTGACGGAAGCGCACCACCATGAGTGGAGCCTAAGGCTTAATTTGACACAACACAGGCAGCATCACCCAGCCCGGACACGGAAAGAATTGACAGACATTCTCTATCACAGACACTTCTTCAAATGATACTTCAGGATGCGCTGACCGCCAGTCCACCACACAAAAAAGCTGATACGGCTCTCTGATATTCTGGATGAACCTATTCCTCTAAATGCACTCTGGCTCGGATACAATTGTCGCCTGGAGACCCCCCAGCATGGTTGGTACAGATGTCCCAACTGGTCTCCGGAGGAATATAAGCAGAGTTGACAGATGACTCTGCCCAGTGCTTGTTGACCGAATGAGGGGTGTGTTAGAGAGGGGAGGGTTCTGGCTGTTTCTGCAGCTTCTGCTACCTTCCCCCCCCCCCCCCCCAGGCGAGCTTGTGCCTGCTGTAAAAGGCAGGTGCACGGGCTCTCACAGCCACTAACTCTGAGCCTGGCTCCCGAGCAGCAAGTTCTCCCCGGCAGTCCGCCGGCAGATGAAAAACACCCACCTCTCCGACTCTTCCGAGGGAACCGCGCGGGGGGGTCTGCTGGAGGCTCCTGCCGGGTGATCCGTGCTGCGTTTCACCGGGACCTGGCTCGAAAAACTCGGAACCCTGACTCCAGTGCGGTGTGGCGGCCTCGCCCTGGCCGTCCACCGTGCGCCTCCGGTTACCTGACTCCCCTGCCTCCTCCGGGGGCAGGTGCGATTGGTTCAATGCCTCCTCCCCCCGCTGCGCCGAAGGCCGGAGTGGGATGGAGCGCCCGGAGGTACTGTTGTCCTCACGTTACCATGTTGTCTGGAGGATAGCACCGATAGATGACGGGGATCTCTGCCCGCCTAACGAGTCCCTAAATGGGACACCTTTCGCACAATGATTGCTGGAAACTGGAGAGATTTGACATGGGGTCTCTCCAGTTCGCTGATTGCTATGTTCTTGAATCTTTTCACGTTTCCTTCTCTGTCCCTGGTTCCACTCATTCCTTTTACCTGGTACCTCCCTGTACCGAGTGTCCACAGATGGCCCGATTATCCACACACACATTGGCACAATGCTCCGGAGGAAACGACCGAGATATGACAGTGATCTCTGCCCGCATAACGAGTGCCTAAATGGGACACCTTTCACACGATAATGACAATTAAAAGAGACTGGAGAGATTTGACATGGTGTCTCTCCAATTTGTTAAGTGCTATTTTCTTGAGTCTTTTCACATTCCCTTCTTTGTCCCCCCCTCCCCCGGTTCTATGCATTCTACTGGGGACCCGGTATCGAAATGCTATGCCTCGTGCCCGTGGTTTGACTCTGATCACTGGGTAATATGAATTGAGACCAGTGGTCCTTTGTTGGAATGAAGGTGGAGCCCCCCACCTCCACGCTATATATCAAACCCTGGTGTGACTCTGATCACTGGGTACTATGAATTGAGACCAGTGGTCCTTTGTTGGAATGAAGGTGGAGCCCCCCACCGACGCGATATACATCAACTACATATATTCAATGGATTAAACAAACAATATGTTTCATCCATACAGATAGAATGGCGAGCGATTGCCCGATCTGTAAGTGTTCCTACCGCGCCCTGACCAAGCACCTGCAGAGGAATCATAGTGTGCATAATGCAGAAGAAAGAAAAATTCTGCTGCTGATGGCAAATGGACAGACAAATATTAGGCTCCATCCCTGCATCATTGCAGGATGTGAGTACAGCGGGACAAGGCTGGACCGCCACTTGGACAGAGACCAAGTTGAGCTGTCCCGGGAGGAAATACATGTGGCTGTTAATACAGTCAAGCTGAAAGTGGCAAAAAAGGAGCTTCATGAACTTCGATTAACAAACCCCAGAGTAGCAATGATTTCCTCTTTCGATGTGGACACTGATGATGATGGGGTCATGGAACAACCTCCACCCTTTTCCCCGGTGCAAGAATGTGACAACCCGGACTGTAAGGAATGGAGGATGGAGGCAAACACAATGAGGGCTCAGAGGGACAAATATGCTGCTGAGGTGAAATCCCTGCGCTGCAAGCTGCAGCAGAGGATAAAAAAGAAGCGACGTATGAGGGAACAGGGGGCCGAGGACCTGCATGAGTTCGATGAAGTGGATGGGGAGGAACAAGAGCGGGTGTTTCTAAGGAAACGACCCCGGACAGAGTCAACACCAAAGAGGCAGTCCAAGTCCCCCGGTCCTTCCTGCAGCAAGTCCTCCATTCCCTCCTGCAGCAAGTCCCCCAGTCCCTCCTGCAGCAAGTCCCCCGGTCCCTCCTGAAGAAAAACCTCTCAGACACAGACACATATGTCCAGCTCCTCAGAACCATCCAGAGATACCGATGCCTCGTCAACCTCCCCTCCCATACATTCCCCCTGGTTCAGCGGCAGGGGCAGGGGGAATATAATGCGGTACATCACATTCCCACGCATCATGGATAAGGGTGTTGAATATGTCACAAATGCAGTTTCTGTAACACACAATGTGTGATGTTGTCATTAAAGTACTGTATTATGTTTCACAGAGGAGTATCTGCAAGGCTACCGGGAGCATTATGAAGGCATCGACCCTACAGTGAGGCTCCAAGAAAACTTAGTCTCCAAGATAAGCAGAGTGAAATCGTTCCTAGCATTCATGGCACACGGTTTCAAGCGCCTGTCTGACTGGCTCTTTCTGAGGGATTTGAAGAGGATACGTGGGTGAGTATCATCAATTACTGTCCATGATGTCAGCATCATTGTGTGTGTTCTCCACATTGACGCAATACGATGTACTGATGTGTTTTCCTTTGTCAACAGCTGGTCCCGGAGCCTGATAAAGTCGAGCCTACAGGTCACAACCTCTGACTTTTATATAAAAAACATAGCCCACTTTGTCAGATATATGTCAGCCACACCATGCAAGGGGAGCAGGCTCAACCAAAATGACATGGTTTTAATCACACGGGAAATTGGTGCCATCCTGAAGTCCCTGAGCAAGAAGGTGGTTATCCAACAGATGCAGGTGAAGCGGGACAAGATGGAAGGTCTGCCGAGCCATAAAGACATCATCGCATGTTTGACTGCGGCCAATACTCGAATCCCTCAGCTCCTGGACGTGATGGCCAGCAATCCGACTACCTCAACCCGTCTCTTGCTCTATGGGTACCTGACCCTCCATTGGAGCTGCATTTATGGCCACCGTCCGGGGGTCTACTCCAACATGACCAACGCTGAGGTCCGAAAGGCGGAGACAACTGGCACTGCCTTTGGCTACCTCATCCACGTGAGTGCTATTTAAAAAATGTGTTTATTCCGGCAGTGATAAACATGTTGTGCAAGATTGATGATTGATACTTGTATTGACGCTCTCTACCTCTGTAGGGTCGATGCCTTCATAATGCTCCCGGTAGCCTTGCAGATCCTCCTCTGTGAAACATAATACAGTACTTTAATGACAACATCACACATTGTGTGTTACAGAAACTGCATTTGTGACATTATTCAACACCCTTACCCATGATGCGTGGGAATGTGATGTCTCGCATTATATTCCCCCTGCCCCTGCCGCTGAACCAGGGGGAATGTATGGGAGGGGAGGTTGACGAGGCATCGGTATCTCTGGATGGGTCTGAGGAGCTGGATATACTGTATGTGTCTGTGTCTGAGAGGTTTTTCTGCAGGAGGGACCGAGGGACTTGCTGCAGGAGGGAATGGGTGACTTGCTGCAGGAGGGACCGGGGGACTTGGACTGCCTCTTTGGTGTTGACTCTCTCCGGGCTCGTTTCCTTAAACATTAAGCCCTCTGGTGGAATTGTCCTGAATTACGCGAGACACCCCAAAACTTTAACATTTTATATCTCTGCGGGGAAAGCTCGTCCTTCTCCGGTTCTTTTTCCACGTGGAAGTCCCCTGCATTGGCTATCCATGTAGCACCCTTGCATATTTTTATTGCACTCTGGGGCCGAACCGCATGTCTGTCCACTTGGAGTACCGTGACCTGTAGTAAATGTCCACAAAGTGTACACAAATGTGCCTAATAGATGTGGGGGGAGGGGGGAGGGAGGGGGGTTGGAGCGAAGGGGCAGAGCTATCAGAACGACGAGGGCTTGGGTCAGTCACACAGTCACAGCCACAGTCAGGTCGAACCCGGATGACTGCGGGGCTAACGGTTCGTGTCGCTACCAGTCCGCTAACATGGCGCGTCAATCAACGGTAAGTTTTGCCCATCACTTGCCCAGTATTACTTTGAATATTATTATTGTGATTGAGGATTAAATCCGCTTTGAAGACCACCGTTCTATTTCGTATAGGGCTTCGCCCTCTAAGGCTATCGCTATTGGGTAATCCCCTGCGCATCCATGCAGCACTGAAACACTTGTAGTCCACGCCCACCCGCAAGGTGGGCCCCACCCTCAGGCTCCCTTCCGGTATAAATAGGAAGGAGGCCCGACAATCTGCTCCCTCTTTTCTTCAGCACACCGTTACTGAAGCACAAGAGACACTTCAATTGCATAGTAAACATGAGTAACAATTGTGTGAGAGATTGTCCCTCATGTGGCTCTGGGTTCATAATGAGTTATGACCTTTGTATATACAGTCTATGGTTATGACCAGTGTTGGGTGTAACGCGTTACAAAAGTAACGGAGTTACAGTAATGTATTACTTTTTGCTGTAACGAAGTAATGTAACGCATTACGAATGAAATTTGGGTCATATATTACCCGTTACAATGCTCAGTAACGCAGTTACAACACATTTTAACCCGAAATTAAATGGTGTTTTGTTGAATGTACTAACATAGCGAGACATTCCGACATCAGACAAATTGTGCGGGTAGATTAGTAAACCTGGTGTGTTTACCCTTCAGGCTTCGCGTCGGGGTCTTCGGGGCAGTTGAATGTTATGTACCCTCTATTCAAAAAAGAGAACAGAGCGAAAAATACAAACAACAAATGGTGTCAGGTGCGCGTGACCTGCTCCGCTGCACGTGCATCATTTCAAAAGTGCTTCCACAGCAGTGACACACATCTGTGGATAATCAAATACGAAAATGGTTAAAGCAACCATCAGTAAACGCCAGCAACACTGCATCTACTGCAGAAAGTAGCAACAGGTCAGATGGGGACATCACGTTACCCTCCGTTGTGGACACTAGCTTACTCCCGCCTGACTCGCCGCCCTCGCCACCGGAGCAGCAGTGTTCGTCGCCCGAAACTACGCCGCCCCTCTGCGGCCCGCAGGTGCCAGGATACCACGGCAAAACAGAGCCTGCCCAGGTATGTCTAAACAAGTACCCGCCTGTACAGTGGGGTTAGGCGGTCATTTTGCAGCTTGTGGTATACAAATAGACAATGGAATATTCATGGGAAAATAGTGCCATATTCTGCCATGCCTGTATACATGTTGGGTCAAAAATAATGCATACAATAGCACAGATGCCTTCACCACGAATGGCTACAAAAATATCTCATATCCCAAGCTTATCAACGAGCTAATGTTGCAGCTGAAATGTTCTCCAGGTCACAAAGTCAACCTCACATGATGATGTGATACCAGCTTTTAAGCACAGTAAATATTCTCTTCTCAGAGATGGGACCAAGGTGATGATGTAGTACATGGTTTTAATAATACTTTTGCTTTTCAATGTTTGCCATTTCAAACCATGAGCTGGTTCAAAAAATATTTGCCTTGATTTACAATATGTTCTCATTTGTTTTATCAGTACAGTTTTGAAGCTTTTGTGCTTTTCTTTGCCATAGCCCACTTTGGACTATATGAAATATTTCAGGATTGCACTTTTGACTCATTTTAAATGTTCTCACTTGCTTGGTCTCAAAACATAACAAATGCCATAATCTGTTCATTGGAGACCATCAATGCTATTTTTCATTGCTGTTGCCGGCCACTATTGCTCATGTAAACCTACTACTGCTGCGCCCCCTGTAATCTCAGATGCACCCTGAGTCATTTTGTTCTGGACCCGGGCCTGTAACTAAAGTAGTGTAACTCATTACATTTCAGAGACAGTAATATTGTAATGTAACTTATTACTTTCAAAAGAGAGTAATAAGTAATATGTAATATATTACATTTTGGAAGTAACTTGCCCAACACTGGTTATGACCAGCAGAGATAAAAGTTGTATGCGAATCCTGCCTGGGGTCAGAGCACGCGTACGCGGCTCTAAACCAGCAGGTAGCATACACACACTGCGCCCGTCTCCCCTCGGGCGACAAGAAACGGAGAGCGGACGCTCTTGCTGCTGTGGCCGAGGAGGACGATTGGCCCGTTCAGGCTTACGAGCCCGCGGACGGAGCCTCGTGTCCCTGGGGCCGAGTGCCGGGCAGGAGTCCAACAACTCCTGACCCGCCTCCCTCCATGGTTAACTGTTCGGTTCTCCCCTCCCTCCTCTCCCCCGGACGGGGGAGACAGAGTCGGAGCAGGGTGCCAGCTTGGTGGCCGAACATGCTTTCCCCCTCTCCGTCACCACAGCGCGGCGGCGAATAACATCGCGCTGCTCTCCAACTTGGTGGTGACACTGGTAGAGCGGTCCACCACCGAGGCAGAGGAAATCAGCAAGGCGGCCAGCAAGGCGCTCACTCTGTGCGCGTCCGTTGCTGTCTCCCAGGCGAGGATTTCCGCGTGGGTGACACAGGTCCAACGACACCTCTGGCTGAAGCAGGCGTCTGTTACGGAGACGGACAGAAAAGTGCTACTGGACGCTCCAATCAGCCCGGACGGGCTGTTCGGACCCCAGTTCCACGCCATGGTGGAGTCCATGAAGACGGCCGCGGAACAGCTGGCTCCAGCCTGCTGAGCGCCCACAGCGGCACCAACGCCCGCAGCAGCCGCAGCAGCCGCGGCATCCACGCCGGCCACAGGAGGCCGCAAGCGGAGAGACGCCCACAGCAACCGCCTCGGCGTCAGACTCGCCCTTCGGTGGCTGCAGGGGCTCCGTCCCACGTCTCCGCTCCCCCGCCACCCCAGAGACAGGGTCTCCCGGCGGCGAGTCAAAGGGGATTGAGGCTCCCCCGCTCCTGGTCTGCTCCGCGAGAGCCTCCGAGGAAGCAGAGCCGGTAATTAAGCCGGCTGCCACTAATCTGTTGATTAAGTAGACAGCAGGGCTCGCTGCAGAACCCTGCCGGTTTTAACCTCGGTTAATAACCTGCAGAGCTCGCGGGATTCCTCTGTCCGAGATACGCCTCCTACACACGGTCATAATAAACCCATGAGCGCCGTCATAACGCCTCATGTGGGCAGCACTGCACACACCTCCATCAATCCCCTGAGCATGTACGCGCCTCATGATGAGAGTCGGAGTGAAACGCAGCGTGTGGAGGCCCCCGCGCAGCTCTTTCGGTCCAAGCACACCTTGGGTTGCCTCACGGGCAGCGGCGGCAGGGGTTCTGGCGTGGCTCGTCACCATGACGACCAAAAACACATCTCGAGCACGTGCTTCCGCTCTCAGAGTTTTTCTCAGAGTGGAAGCGCGTGTGTCTGATGGACAGATGGATGAGCAGGCTGATCAGCAGAGGATACGTCCTACAGTTCGCCTCTCCCCCCCCCCCACACAGTTCAATGGGATACAGGAAACACTCCTGTCCTCCCAGAAGCTATGTCTTGCGCTCCAATCCGAGCTGCTGGAACTCCTGTTGAAAGAGGATATTTCCAGGGTTCCTCAAAGGGAGGATCAGGGGTTTTCACTCCCGTTATTTTTCGAATCCCGAAAAAGACTGGGGGAATGAGACATCCTCGATCTGTCAGTATTCCACATGCTGACGATCAAACAGGTGCTGGAATGTGTTCACCAGGACGACTGGTTCACTTGCACCTGAAGGATGCATACTTCCACGTACCCATCATCCCAAAACACAGGAAATTCCTGCGTTTTCTCATTTCAGGGAATATCAGACCAGACAATCATCTGCCGTTCGGATAATTCCTGGCTCCTCGCATTTTTGTGTAGAGAAGCCACTACACAGAGGAGGGATGAGAGTGTGGTTTTCTCTGGACGACCTGCTATTTGCTGGCTCGCTCCAGGGAGGAAGTCGCTTTACAGACAGTACATCTCGTATCGCATCTGTCAAAGCCTGGGTTTCATAATAAATTGGAAAAAGAGCTGTCCTCTTCCCTCTCAGACAATCGTTTATCTGGGAGTGGAGTTAAACTCAGCAAGCATGAGAGCGCGGCTCTTGCGGCAGCGAGTGGAGGAACTGACAGCTCTCCTCCGGCGTGTCACAACCCACACAGCCCTCTCCGTGACCCAGCTGCTCGGCGTTGGCCTCAGCTGGTCACGTGATGATACCCCTGGTTCTCTTCCAACAGGGGGACACTCCAGAGGTGGTTCATTCGCTGCAGAAGCCTGCTGTTTTTAACCTATTGGTTTATAAACTGCAGAGCTCGCGGCATTCCTCTGTCCCAGATATGCCTCCTACCAGTGTGCGAAATACCCGTCAATAATCGGGGGGTCCCCATCTCCCGTTTGCGAGGAAATGGGAGCAGAGCTGGTCTCAGACGCACGCACGCACACACACACACACACACACACACACACACACACACACACACACACACACACACACACACACACACACACACACACACACACACACACACACACACACACACACACACACACACACACAGTCTGCGTGATCTGCGTGTAGGGAGGGGCAGGCCTGCACACACCCCCCCACACACACACACACACACACACACACACACACACACACACACACACACACACACACACACACACACACACACACACACACACACACACACACACACACACACACACACACACACACACACACACACACACACACCAACTTGAAGGCCAAGGCTAATTATGCTTTTCTTCTTAACCCCGGAATCCACACAGGACATACGCACACGCTCATCTTATGCACAGCAAAGATCGAAAAAAATAGTCTTTTACCTTAAGTGAGAATAGACCAAAGATGCCTTGGCTCGACTTCTTCTCGTTGCCGTCCTGGTTTCCAAGAAGAAGAGAGACGAAGTCCTGCTTTAATCCAGCTTTTCACGAACGGCACTGGGTCGAATTTGTCCAAAGGGGTTCCGTTTAGGTCCACAAACAGAAGCGAAGACAGGCTCTCCTCGCGCAACCTGTTGCGGCTCTGGTTGTCGGTGTTATTCACGGCGGAAAAGCCTCTCTCGCACTCAGCAGACGTGGGGAGGTAAGTGCGACTTGCTATGCATAGCCGTTCCAGTGTTTTGCCCGGTGGAGTGCCCTGCAATTTCCAGTCTCTAAACTGCCCCACGGCGTCCCCGGCTGGTTCTCCGAGCGATTTAGCCAGACGGTGTACTTCTTGTTCGCCATACAAAGTCAAGTCTTCCCGCTCTCCTGGCCAAAAGCGCTTATCGAGAGCTTTGAGCATCTGGACCAAGCTTGACTCCGGTAAGCGCTTGGTTAGAGTAGCAACCACCGATTCATAAAAACGAGGCTTGTTTATTTTCCCCTTGCCTTCTGTCAGCTCTACGTCCTTAAAAAAGCCCGATGAGACGCCCTGTTCAGCCTTCTTCGTTGATCTCCCCCGGTCGTCTTCATGGCGGTCAAAACATTGATGGTTTGTTTGATGTGGACACTTGAGTCCACAAGTGTCATTTCTCTTCTCTGCAGCTTGAGAGACAGGCTCTGGAGTTCACGCAGGATGTCTTTCATGACAGCCAAATCTTCCACGAATCCTGAGTTGGTTAGGTGCTTGAGAAGTCCCTTGTATTTTTGCCTCTCAAGATCATTACGTGATGCGTTCTCACTGGATGTTTTAAAATGGAGTGCTAGTGCGGGGAAATCTTTCCATACAGCTTTTACTGTTTTAAAGCTGCTGGCAACCCATCTGATGGTGAAAATTTGACCTATTTTCAGTATTTCCATGCTGAGCTCGGCCGCTGCTTCTTTCAGCAATCTGGAATTCCTGGTTGACTGATTGTAGAGTGAGTATAAATGTGAAATAAATATCTCAAAGTGATTAGTGCCACCCACATCTTTAAGAGCATCTTTGACTGACAGTTCTAGTCTGTGCGCCAGGCAGTGTACAGACTGCACGTTCGGAAAATTGTTTTTGAGTCTGACGACAAGCCCACTGGCTTTTCCCGTGAGCACTGCAGCCCCATCGGTGGCTATGCTTATTAGGTGCGTCTTCAAAAAGTCATCATCCATTCCAGCTTTATATAGACTCGCCATCATCGAGTTATAAATTGATTCAGCATCGACCCCATCTGTGAGTTCCACTATATCCAGGAAAACATTATCTACATCCCCCTTACCACTGACATCACATCTTACGTAAATGATTAGATAGGGACGACCGTGAACGGTACTTTCATCAATTGTGATTGATATCTTTGAATCCATTTCTTTCACATTAGAGACGAACTTGCGGCGCATTTCCTTTGCAATGTGACTTATTATTTCTGCGCATGCATGGTCAGATTTGTGGATATTCCCAACTTCGGCTCCATTCAGCTCCTGCATTGTCATGAGGGGGTTGAGCTTTTTATAAGATAGCCTTTCCTTTGCTACGGTGTAAGCTGTTCTAAACGAGACTGTTGTTTTCTTGAGTAAATCGGACTGTACATCAATGAAACAGTTTGGGAGGGTTTCTTTGTCTTTCATCTGTACTATTTCCACTGACCTTGTGTGGGCCTGGCTGTCCCTGTGTTTGTATATCTTCTTTCGTAGCTGTTTTGCATCAGGGCTAGTAACATCACCATTGATCCATTCTTCCGAGAGGTGTAAACCCGGTCCCTTTTCTGAGAGTAGCAACGTTTTTGCTTTCCTACACACTAAGCATCCTAACTTTCCAGCCTTAATGTCAAGCCAAGGGTTGCGGTCTTTCCATTCGCCCACCTGCTTCGTTGTCCAACCACCCGGCGGAAAGTCACTAGCAGCAGTGGCAGCTACCTACGCAACTGCTGCGTCTTCTGAGCGCTCTGCCTCAACTTCACCTCCTTCTGGGGAGTGACTGGGCGGGACAGGAGCCCCCGACTCGCTAACGGTTCTGGTAGCGAGTGCTGTGCTAGCTGCTGCGTCATCAGCATCATCTCTGGGTGTCTCATGGTCATCTCGTGGTGTCACTTTTTTGGATGTGAACCCAAAGTGCGCGAGTGAAACACTTTGGTTTAGCTTTCTCTTAGACATTTGAGTCCTCTAATGTAACGTCTTTCTCTCCTCTTTGCCGCGCATGGCTAATTTGCATAATTTGTGTCCGCGTCACGCAGCGTACCCGTGTCACGCGGCTGGCTCTGCTTTTGACAGCCAAAATAGAAGTTATTTGTGAATAAATGTTTTGAATTATGAATACTGGACATAGTAGGCTTAAAAACATTTTAGTGACCATTGCAAGTGACAAATACATATTATAATTTCAGACCCCCCCTAAATGTTGCTGTTGAGGCTTTCAGGGGGGCTCAGGTGTTAAACGGGGGGGTCGAGCTCCCCCGGACCCCCCCGTATTTCGCACACTGCCTCCTACACACGGTCATAATAACCCACGAGCACCGTTATAACGCCTTGTGTGGACAGCATGCACACACCTCTCATCTCCTGGGTGTGTACGCGCCTCATGATGAGAGACGGAGTGAAATGCAGCGTGTGGAAACTCCCTCGCAGCCCTTTTGCCTCACGGGCAGCGGCGGCGATGGCGTGGCTCGTCACCATGACGACCATTACGGCACATCACTGAGAAGCCTCTCCCCTCAGCAGTTCCATGGAATACAAGAAACACTCCTGTCATCCCAGGAACAGTGTCTTGCGCGGTTTTTACTCCGCTATTTTTCTAAATCTCGGAAAAGAACGGGGGAGTCGCCCCGTTGCTGTATAATCAAACATGTGTTGATTCGCACAGACAACAGGCCACGGCTATGGAAACAGCCATACCTCAATCCATAGGCGGAGTATGACATTTGCGCTTGGGGGGGCAAACCTTTTTTACTGACGTCACTCAGTACACAGTCCCAACTATTTCGTGCTCACCGCACTGAGTATGACTTTTCCACATACGAACACAACTCGTCCCGTCATGCACGCCTCATGCCCGCCGTACACACACACTCATATGGAAGGGGCGGTCTCTCCCCCCAACAACAGTGCATTACATAACTGTAAAAAACGTATCAAAACTGTGCATATCTTATACTTATTTGATAACTACTATATCCCTTGGTGTCCTACCTTAGTTCAGAAGTAGACGCCGTTTTTTACGTTCCGCATATACGTCCACTATCCCCTCAGGTGACAGCTGTGCGGTTATGTCGTCCTCAATGTGAAGAACCGCAAGTGAGGAAAATCTTGTTCCTCCCATCGTTGACCGCAGCCAGTTCCGAATTCTCCTCATTGCAGAAAAACTTCTCTCAGAGGTGGCAGATCCGACAGGCAGAGTCAGTGCCAACTGGAGCATCTTGTATAGATTTGGATAGCTCTCCTTTTTAACAGTCTTTCGGAGATGCTCAAGTGCAACAGGTGCGACAGCAGAGGCTTTAACAAGGTCCATCTCTGCTCCAAGAAGGAGAGGGTGAATTTTGAGCAGCTGTGCGTATTTTTGTACGAGAGGTTCAATTCCTTTTTTCTCACATTTAAACACTGCTCCACATGCTCGTGCCAGCTCTATGGACTCTCCCGTGAATCGTCTGTCTAGTTCGTTGATGAGGGTGTCCAGCACAGGGAGATAGAGGTGCTGCTGAAATCCAGCTGTATCACTCTGTGACATTTGTGCGCCACTTTCATCAGTTTCTCTTTGGCCCAAAGTAGTTGTAACCAGGAAACTGTCGAGGGAGGTCGGGGGTTTTGTAACCCGTTTTCTTTTGGGTGCAAGGGGACCCGGAGTCTGACACTCAACATCTGCATCCCCAGGTACTGGCACGTTGTTGTCCCGGCAGAACTGTTTCACTGATCCCCACATATTGCTCCACGTATCTGCTTGTCTCTGAGATTTGAAGTGCGCCTTCAGGTTGTCGGTAAGCGCTGCAGCTTCGGAGAGTGTGCAGCTGGAGGACTGTAGGGCCTTGTGCGTGACATGAATCACACGCAGTATGTCTTCCAATACAATAACACATGTAATGAAAGACATTCTGGTCATGTGGGCATAAAGGCCACTGGCCTCCACAGACCACTTGTCTCCCTCGTCACTCATTTCTCTCAGGCACCCTATAATTGCAGAGTAGTGAGTTTTAACGGAATTCACAGATCGCCACTTGTACGCCCATCTTGTCTCACTTGGCTGTATTATTTCAGTTTGTTTCAGATTCAGTGATTTCTGCATTTCAATGAATCGATGATGGTTTGACGGCTCTGCAAATACAGAGTAGAGTTTGTCAATGACGTTCAGGAATGTTTTCACGCTGCGGTTGACAGCACAACACTCCACAAGCACCAGATTTAGTTTGTGTGCCATGCAGTGCACGTACACTGCGTATGGGTGGGTCTCTTTGATGCGCTGCTGCACACCAGAAACGTGACCAGACATGACGGAGGCACCATCGTAACTCTGGGCAACAATTGGGATATGTTTCAGTCCACACATCTCAAGTCCTTTGTTTATTGCTTCCACAATCCCAGCCGCGTTGCGAGATGCTGAGCAATCAATAAAACACAAAAAACGCTCCTTGATTTCAAGCTGCTCTGCATATCTGATACATACTGATAATTGTTCCGTTTTGCAAGACCTGGCCTCATCTGCAATTATAGAAAAAAATCCAGTATCCTGCACTTTCTCTTCAATTTCTGCACGAACTAAGTTAGCGCATATGTCAATGACTTCGTTCTGGAAATCCGGGCTAGTAGCATTGAAATAGTTGGACTGCATGTTTTTAAAAGCAGAATCATACTTGGAGAAAAATCCACAAACCTCAAGAAAATTCCCACGCGACTCTGACTCGCTTCCCTCCCGATGCCCACGAAAAGGCAATCCGAGTTTGGACAACAGCCTCACAATATCAACAATTTTGCACAAATAAGATCTGTTCTTCTCAACAGAATCTTTGTGGCTTCGGGAAAGTTTCGCTGCAATAGATCCAGAAGATGCAGTCACTTATAGTTATCCCATTTAACCATGCAGTTCAGATAGGCCTGGGATTGTGCATGTTTCTCCAGTTTGCTGCTTAGTTTTTTCCAGTCACTCAGGCCCTTTCTAAAGGAATCCTCCACACCGCTGTCAGTCTGGAAGTGGCGGCATGAAAAACAGAAGACGGCATCAATTCGTACTGAATATTCCAGCCAGGGATAGTTCTTGTAATAGTACGTGGAAAATGATCGTTTCGTTTCCCAAACATTTTTGAGGGGAAATCGGATAAAGTAGGCTGCTTGGGACAGCTGTGCTTTTCCCCAAGATCATCATGACCCACTGATGGCCCCGGTGCCGGTGGTCTCCCTGCTGTGGGGTTAATGTTAGCTGGTCCTGCTAATCCAGAGCTCTCCGCTGTGGGTCTAACGTTAGCTAATCCAGAGCTACTCGTTTGCGTGTCTGCCACTTGACATTGTGACGGCTGCTGGTTGGTAAAGTTAGGCTCAGTCGGTGGCTCTTCTGTTGTTGAAGCTGAAGACGAAATTGGACGTTTTAAAAATCGCCGAATAGCCATTACTGCTAATACAATAGCTGAATCACTTGGATACAAAAAAAAGCGAGGGAACTTTTGTCCTTAACCTCACACGTCACACACACACACACGTCACAACCCTTTATATATACGGTCTATGGTCACAACATGCGACTGCTCAAAAATGAAATTATTTCAAACAAAACATGATATTATTCAGATTTGTATTGTAACAATCATTTTATTACATCTATTAAAATATTTATATATACAAAATATTTGTATTGGAACAGTTTTAGACTTAGTAATGCTATAACATATTTCAGCCACCAGGGGGGGCAATGCCCCCCCTGCCCCCCCGCAAAATCCGCCTATGCCTCAATCACCAGGGAGGAGTACGATCTGCGCAGCTTCTGAACGCAGCCAGGCGGCTGCTGTTCTGGGCGCGCACACACGTTGCTCTCATCAGAGCAGAGGCGCGGGAAGGTATTTTGAGTGGGGGTGCTGAGGTGCTGGACTCCAGTGAACACTATTACGGGCACTATAGAGCACGCACAAAAAAAACTCCCCACACGCAAACACACAGTAAACCCGCGACTGTTACAATGAAGGCTCGATAATCAGCTCACGGCATATTGGCAGGGGTAAAGTGCTATTTTTTACGAGTGGGGAGCGGACCTCACCTCCTCTAGGGGGGTCCGGGGGGATGCTCCCCCGGGAAGATTTTTTTTAAATATTGAAGTTAAAAGCATCAATCTGATGCACTTTGAGAGCAACATTAAGAGATCTATGGATACATCTCTCAACACCCAGATGAAACACAACTGTAAGCAGATGTTCTTTTTCTTTATGGATATTTTACAAATCACTCCCCTTTCAAACTGTATTCTTGTTTTACTGCCATATAGTATTTCATAATTGTTTTTCCTTTATTCTCTTATGTTTTTTATAACTATAATGATCATATGAAGGTGTGCCGTGGAAATAATCTTTTGAATAATTTTTGACCAAACCGTTTGAGACCCACTGAGATAACTTTGACTAAAGTTAACTATCTAAACACTCAGAGAGTCCTTTAGCTCACCTGAGCCTCTCAGTCTGAGAGGAGAGCTCTCCTCCAGCTTGTTGTGGAACAAACAGCTCTGTATGTCCGTTAGTGCAGCTAGCTAACCAGATGCTAACAACACGGTCCCTGCTGCTGGCACCGGTCCCTCTCTCTCTCCCCCTCTCTCACACACACTAAATGCGCTATTTCCGCACACACACAGAGCCGCGAGCTTGAATGACACAAGCACACTTTTATTTCCATCCAACTCTCTGATTGGTCTGGTGTCTTGCCTCTGTTGCATTCACTGAACACGGGAAATTACAGTCCTGCCGTCCTTTCTAGTGTCTTGATGAGGTTCACGTAAAGGACGGTTAATGTATTATATTATTGAGGTAGAATTGTCCGGGGCTACAGAAAAAACATTCGGGGCAGGCCAAAATATCATTTTACCAACAATGTGGAATTTATTGGCGACATATTACACAGATTATGCACAGCGGGAGTAGCAATAACCGTCAAATAATAATTCAGACAGGGGAGCTCCGCACCCCCTGCCTGCAGCTAGGGGGTGCTGCAGCGCCCTCAGCACCCCCCTTCCCGCGCCCATGCATCAGAGCAATCTATAATCCCGGCAAATTGAAAAGAGGGGCTCGCAGAGCGCAGCAGCCGTGTTATGCGAGGAGTACGGAGACTCAGACCTGTGTCACGCGCACTGGCGCCTCAGTGGGATTTGGCTTTGGTGTTACGCGCACTAAACAAAGCCCCATTTGAACCTTTAGACCAGGTTCTCCTTAAACTGTTGTCAGCCAAAGTATTACTTTTGGCTCTATCAGCGAAAAGGGTGAGTGATTTGTCTGCTCTCTCTGTGGCTCCGTCATGCCTCCGGATCCAAGGAGATGGCAGTTCAGCTGTGTTACGCCCTAACCCGGCTTTTATGCCAAAGGTCATCACAAGCTCTTTTAGAGTCGAGAGTGATCACCTTGGATGGCTTTTTTCCCCTCCTCGCAGGTCGGTGGAAGAAGCCGGGTCTCATCTCCTCTGTCCTGTGCGCGCGCTGTCCTGCTAGTGGCGCGCACGGCTGCCGTGCGCCATTCTCAGCGCCTGTTTGTGCATTATAGAGAGCCCCTCGATCGGAAAGCCTCTGTCCGCACAACGGCTGTCACACTGGCTGTGTGAAGCTGTGTCACAGGCATATGTCTCCTCTGGGGTGGATCCCCCGGAGAACATCAATGCGCACGCCACCAGAGGAATTTCCTCCTCCACGGCTTTGCACGGAGGAATGTCAGAAGACATTTGCACTGCTGCTTCTTGGTCTTCCCCCTGTTCATTTATTCAATTGTATTTGAGGGATGTCTCCCATTCCTCTCTGACACACCCTGTACGGAGTGTCTTGTCAGAGTGAGTGACGTCAGGGTTCCAGCTGTGTGCCTCTCTCCTGCCTCTCGGCACGCGGAGAGCAGCCCTTTTTCCCTCTTAGGAGAGGGATGTTTCCCTTTTTTCCTCTGACACATTTTGTACGGACTGTCTTGTCAGAGTGAGTGACGTAAGGGATCCAGCCGTGCGCTCTCCTGCCTGTCTGCACGCAGAGAGCTGCTGTTCCCCCTCTTTTTGTCACTGGGCAAAGTATGACCTTCGTCTCTACTTTTTCACAGCGGCAGGTATGTATTGTTCCCAACCTTCGTCCCCTCATGGAAAATATTCATGTTATGCTATATTCCAGGGACGGCGATGCGCCATTACGCAATAGGCATGGGTTATTATCTGTGCAGGTGTGTCTGTACTTCTAGTACCGGGCGGACCCAGTGGGGGGCAGACTACATCATGCTTTGCCCTTAACCCAATAGTGATAGCCTTAGAGGGCGAAGCCATATACGAAATAGAACTGAAGTTACAGTAGGTAACTTCAGTTTTATATCGTGCAGTTTAGCGGCAAAATAACGTCAGTTAGCCAGCTATTGCTAGCTTTGTTGAGTTTATGCTAGCTAAACAAGTAGTGGTTGTAGTCTACAGCAGTAATTAATATATTATAGACTACTGCTTTGGCACTAACGGTTGATAACCGTTTATGAAAATGAAACAAATTGAACTGTACTGAAATAATGACAAGTTTTATAATTGTCTTGGGCTCCTGCTGTGTTTTTAAAGCCCTTGAAAATTATCCATGCTATTTTCTATTTAGAACGAAGACTTCAGAATCTTAAAATCCCTTGACGTTTGTATGCAATTGTGCTAAATTCAACTCTGGAAACAAGCAAATATTAATATGTTCGCATGACATTAGTTATTTATATTTTGCCATCACTTAATTATACGTTTAATACATTTAAGTCAAGCTAAGGTACATGTTATGGTAGCTAGTTAGTACTCTTACCTGTGATGCCTCCTCCAAACAGCATAATAACCTGACTGTATCATTAAAACTAAGTACCAGTTCTAGATCCTTGACTTTAGACAAACAATTCAAGAGACAACATGTATTTAAAGACCAATCTTTATTTGAATGCCTCTTAACCTGATATATTAGTTATACAGTAATAGTATTGACAATCTAAAAAGACTGAGCAACTCAACTGTCAACTTTATAAGTAGTGGTTGTAGTCTACAGCAGTAATTAATATATTATAGCCTACTGCTTCGGCACTAACGGTTGATAACCGTTCATGAAGATAAAACCAATTGAACTGTACTGAAATAATGAGAAGTTTTATAATTGTCTTGGGCTCTTGCTGTGTTTTTAAAGCCTTTGTAAATTATCCATGCTATTTTCCATTTAGCTAACGTCGAAGTAGTGTATGTGAAATCAACCTCACAATAAGATGTGTGTATATTATAATTATTAATGTCATACTTCAAGATGATTACTTTGATATTACAATATGGTTGGTTGAGCTGGAGTTCATTATTGAGCTTACATGTTAACTTCACAGTCATCTGAAGAACGAACCCAAACCTTGTTGTTTTTATTAATTGCATTACCAAATTGATATCAAATAAACAGTAAGCATTAGTAACACAACTTCCAAAGTTAGTCAAATAAAAAGGACCCTGACTCGGACAATACACAATCCAACATGTTTAACAGAAGAGAATAAGTTATATTGTTTGTACACATGGTACTTTACATAATATATCTGTTTGTTTAAGGTATCCAGGTGATGCAGACAGGCTGGACCAGAGAGCGAGAGACAGAACTGGACTCCTCAAAGCAGTGAACTTCAGCACAGGTACAAAGACTCTATTTTTCATACTGTACAAAGTATCAAGAAAGATATTGGTTTAAATAAATGAGGTACACATCAAAATCAACATAAGGTAACTGAATAGCTACACACTGAAATGAACACACTAAGAACACTCATGATAAGCTTGGACAAAAACCACTCACCTGCTGAATTTGAAAAACTGGACTTGAAATGTTTCAAATACACTGAACATAAATCACAAGACATTGAAAAGGATATTGACCCTGAAAATAATTTCTACAATAACATCCATAACCAATGTGAATACTACACAGAAGATCAACTCAAACGAAATGGAATAATGGATGGATCAATATCAATATTACATTTTAATAGCAGAAGCCTCATTTCAAATGTATCAAAGATCAAACACTGTTTAAGGCAACTGGAGAAACAAGTTACAGCCCTATCAATATCAGAGACCTGGCTTAGTGAGGAGCAAGCTGACATGGTTGAAATTGAGGGATACAACATGTTTTTTACTAATAGGACACATTCTAAAGGTGGGGGGACTGCACTTTATATTAACGAAAGTTACAAAAGTAGATCTGTCAGAAATATGTCTTTCGCTATAGACAACATTATGGAATGCATAACAGTAGAAATTGAAATGAAAACATCTAAAAACCTTCTGATAAGCTGCGTGTATAGAAAACCAGGATCATGTATTGACACATTTGAGAAAAAGCTAGCTGAACTTTATAACTACACAAGCAGCAAGAAAATGCTCTTTGTATGTGGAGATTTTAACATTGATTTGCTGAACCCACAAGAACACAATGCAACTACAGAATTTATTAATTCTATGTATAGCAACAGTTTATATCCTACAATCACACGACCAACCAGAATAACATCACACAGTGCTACACTCATTGACAACATATTCACAAATGTTATGGATAGAAAAGTAATAAGTGGAATATTAATCAATGACACAAGTGATCACCTGCCAGTCTTTGCAACAATACAGAACTGTACTAGGATCAAAAAAGACACCAGAAAAGTCACAATTACAAGACACAAAACACCAGAGTCTGTTCATTCTTTTAAAGAAGAATTATCTAAACAAGACTGGAACAAAGTGTATGTACCAGATGCAAATGAAGCCTATGAATAATTTCTACATATTCTATCAGGGCTGTATGAAAAACAGTGTCCTCGTGTAAAGAAAATAGTGAAACAAAAATATGCTGAAAAACCATGGATCACTAAGGGAATATTAAATGCATGTAAAACGAAAAATGAATTATATAAAGACTTCTTAAAGAATGGATCAGTAGAGGCTGAACAAAAATACAAGACATACAAAAACAAACTAACAAAGATAATACGATGTAGCAAAATTGATCATTACAACAAATTATTGGAGGATAAGAAAAATAACATCAAAAACACATGGAATGTTTTAAATACCATTATTACAAAAGGAGATGGAAAGGCACAATACCCAAACAGTTTTCTGTCAAAAAACGATACAGTAATTTATGACATGACCTCAGTTGCTGAAGATTTCAATGAGTACTTTGTCAATGTTGGTCCTTGTCTAGCTGGGGAAATTCAAAATACTGGTTGTAGTGATGGTGTTGAAAGTAAAGATATATATGTAAAGGAAACTATATTCTTAAGAGGGACTGATGAAAATGAAATTATTGACACAGTTAAAAAACTTAGGAGTAAAAGGTCTACAGACTGTCATGATATTGAGATGTATACAGTTAAAAACATTATTGAATGTATAGCCAAACCACTAACTCATATCTGTAATCAGTCAATACAAACCGGTGTATTTCCAAATAAAATGAAACTGCTAAAGTCATACCAATACATAAATCTGGAGATAAACATGCACTGTCAAACTATAGACCAATTGCATTGCTCTCACAGTTTTATAAAATACTGGAAAAAATCTACTATACAAGACTAAATGACTTCATCACCAAACATAACATACTCTATGAACAACAATATGGTTTCAGAGCAAACAGAATCGCATCATTTGCAGTTATAGAATTTATGGAACACATTTCTAAGGCAATAGAAAAGAAAGAATATGCAATAGGGATATTTCTGGAGCTTAAAAAAGCATTTGACACGGTTGACCATGAATTATTAATTAAAAAACTACAGAGATATGGCATTAGAGGTGTTGCACTATCATGGCTATCCAGCTATTTACATAACAGGGAACAGTAGGTTGAACTACAAAGCCATAAATCACAACTACTGCAGGTTACATGTGGGGTGCCTCAGGGCTCAGTCTTGGGGCCATTACTATTTATTCTGTATATTAACAATATATGTGAAGTATCAAAAACTATTAAAACCATTATTTTTGCAGACGACACAAGTCTACTCTGCTGTAGGGACGATTTAGAACAGCTATTGGTCACAATGGAGAAGGAACTAAGCAGGATGAAGATCTGGTTTGACCAAAATAAATTGACATTGAACGCAAGCAAAACCAAACTCATAATATTTGGGAATCGATCTACCAATACAGAGAAGAAACTCACTATAAATGGCGTCCAATTAGAAAGAGTATCGGAAATAAAATTCCTTGGAGTAATCATAGACAATAAATTAAGTTGGAAACCACATATAAGCTATATCAAAGCCAAAATATCCAAATCAATAGCAATTCTGAATAAAGCCACATACCTAATTAATTAAGCTTCCTTGTTTATGCTGTACTGCTCCTTCATACTTCCATACTTGATGTATTGTGTGGAAGTTTGGGGGAACACATATAAAACAAATACACATCCTATCTTCATCCTGCAAAAAAGAGCCATACGAGTTATACATAAAACTACGTACAGAGAACCAACAAATAAATTGTTCATCAAACTAAAAACACTAAAACTACAAGACCTGGTTGACTATAAAACTATTCAAATTATGTTCAAAGCCGCAAATCAACAATTACCTCATAATATCCAGGGACTTTTCACACGGAGAGAGGATGCACATGTTGAGAGGAAACTGCATTTTCAAAAAACCACCCGTACGAACAAATGCCAAACTTCATTGCATCTCATCAAAAGGTGTTAGTCTGCGGAATAACTGTAATGATGCACTGAAATATTGTACAAGTTAGACCCTCCAGAAAAACGCGATTCTGCGATCGCAGAATTTCCCGCATAATCAGCAAAATGCCGCAGATTTTTAAAAGTCCGCATATTTATCAAAAGGCCGCATAATCCCCGCATTTTTCCAAACAAAGTTGAGAAAAAAAATAAAAAAGTTAACTCGTCTTGACGAGTAGTGATGATGACGCAACGTCATCAGCCCGCGCATCACAGAAGGCAAACACCGTCGTGTGAAGGTGTGGAATTCACACACCAAGATGAACAAATCGAATCCATCACATTTACCCACGAACATTTCAGCTAAAGACCGGGCAAAGCAGTACCCCAATGTCTTGCACGAAAGTGGGGGGAAACTACTCTGTACCCCGTGCAACTGTGTGTTGGAGCATAAAAGGAAATCGACTGTGAATACCCACTTCGATTCGCTCAAACATTCAAAAATGGTTTCTGCTGCGGACAAGAAAGCCAAGCAACTCACGCTCACAGAGGCTTCAACCTCCAAAACCCTTTCGAGGGTTGCAAGAAACGAGGTGAGTAGCCTACAATATTGAAGCTGGTCAGATAACGAACGAGTAAATGAAAACAGAATGATGAGGAGGAGGTAGGTGTGTGTGTGTGTGTGTGTGTGTGTGTGTGTGTGTGTGTGTGTGTGTGTGTGTGTGTGTGTGTGTGTGTGTGTGAGAGAAATCACCTGTTTTCCGCTTCCCGCATATTTCACAACTGTTCGCATATTTCGCAACTTTCCGCATATTTCGCAACTTTCCGCATATTACGCAACTTCCCGCAATTTTCCCGCATAAAATCAAATAAAAACCCCGCATTTTTATCGCATAATCAAGGATTTTAGCCCGCATAATTAAGGATTTTGGCCCGCGTTTTTCTGGAGGGTCTAACAAGTCTATCTAAACTGAAAGTATTATTTAGGAGCCAAATCATTAATGGTTATGAACAGGACCTGTAAAATCCCATTTGTTGTTATTTCTTGTAATTGTAAAAGTAATTTCTTTCTGATTGTTTTGTCAAAAGCAAACAAATTAACAAGACAAACATGTCGCTGATGACGATGACCTAATATTTTATTTATAAGAAATATATATGCTAGACGGGGTAGAACCAGAAAAGTTTTTGTTAAGCTTCTTCTTGCCCCTGTTGAACATGACAAAGACTATTTGAGAATTATTATTGTTTGTTTTTTTGTTGTTGTTATTATTATTCTTTTTTGTACTTTGTTATAATTATTAATTTGAGTGAGAAGGAAAAAGGGGGGGAAAAAAGAGTATATATATATATATATATATTATTGTTGTATGTTTTTGTTTCTGACATGTTCAATAAACTGACTTAAAAAAAAAAAAAAAGGTATTGACTTTAATACACTAATATACATTACATTAAACAATACAGAATACTAGTTCACCTACACATCAGTGAAGTTGAGGGTTTTTTCCATGCAAAAGGTTACATTTAGATGTTAACAAGCAATATGACTTTGTCAGCTTTCTAATTTAATGTATTGAAGGCAAAGCTATTTAACACATAGTGAGAACTGATACTATTTATCTCTCAATATTGTCTATAAAAACGTGGTAAGTTATTATTTCAGTGAGACAACAGAGCAAGCTTCTAGTTACACTACGTTTTGATAACAGTTCAATATTATTTTGATAATAAAATATATTTCAATGTTGATGAACTTCATACTGTTCATTCATAGTCTGATTGTCTTTGTAGCTCACTGTTGAAATAAAAAAAAACATTACAATTACAAAATAATTATATCGACAGTCCATAAACACACCTCTTTCATAAATAACACACTTGTTCTGCAATAATATGTTTTATGTTTCCTGTCATTTTTGTTAGGAAAGGACATGCCTGAAAGACACGACTCAGCATCTCCTCTTTCTCTGAGGGTCAAGAAGAACATCCAAGAGGAAAATTAAAAGCTGATTTTATGAGATTTTAAGACCAGTACAGGACATTCACAAAAAAACTACTTTTATTGTGAAAACAAAGATCTGCACACCGAATATTTTTGTAGTCTATCATAGTTGGGTCCAGGACCTCAATCCCGTGACCATTCTCTGGCTAACATGTTTTGACGATTGATTTGACATCTATGGACCTTTTAGAAAAAATTTAGAAACACGGTCCCTCGAAAATTTGCCGGCATTTTTTGCTAGGGGGCCAAATCCACAATGGCCGCCGGCGCCATCTTGAAAAATTTACTTTTGAACCAGAGCACCTACAATCAAGTGTAAATACACTTTTTGCACTGAATCTACCATGGGGAAACCGATTCTGACATCAGTTTGACGATAAAATGTAGTTTTGACCAAAATATCCAAGATGGCCGCCAGCGCCATCTGAAAAAGTAACCTTTGAACCCCATCACCTACAATCAAGTGTAAATACACTTTTTGCACTGATTTGACCATGGGGATTCCGATTCTGACATCATTTTGACGTTATAACATCATTTTTACCCAGATATCCAAGATGGCTGCCATATGCTGGAGTGAAAAGTAACATAAAATGAAAGCAATTCATAGTGTATGATAACAAAATCTATCTTTAATAGTTGTAACTAAAAACAAATGAAAACAAACTTATAAAAGAGTTATACAATGTATAATTGTCACATAATATGGTACTTCCATAAATGAAAATAATCACAGTACTGCATACATTTCTAACTTAAACGTCACTGATAATGTTCTGTAGCTTAGGAAGCCAAGCTATATGGTTAATCTAATCTGAATCAGAGCTTTCAGATGCACTGTATTCGGAAGAATCAGATTCCGACGAATATACGCTCCTCTGTTCATCATTGTATCCGTCTTCATCCCATTCGTTGTCATCTTCTTCGCTATCGTCAGCTTCTCCTGGTGCAGGTAGGGTCACCGGAAGAGCAGGAAGTGTGTGACGAACAGGGCGACAGCGGCCACCCACCAGCTCCCACCCATGCCCGAGTGGAGACGGATGCTTCCTCAGGGCAGGGTGGCGCGCTAGGTAGGTTGATTGTGTGCATCAGGGCGGTCGCCATTCTCGTCAGTACGAGCAAGTACATGAATAATGCTCCGCTTGCGCTGAGCATCTGTACTTGATGAGGCAGCATCAGGCTCTGGGCGGATGGGAGGCTCACCACGCTGGATGGTCTTGTATGGTTTAACCGCCTGCAGCTCGGATACTTTCTCTATCAATGCTTTGGAAACAGTCTTGGCATCTTTGATACGTGCATCCACATCCTGGTCGTCCGGGATGTTTGTCTCGACCTCATCCTGCACACGATTTTCGACACGCTGCAGGAACATCCAATTAGTACGGTGTGCAGTGCCCCCTCCCGTCAGCGTGTCGTTGTGGAAGTCATCGTTGTCGATAATGCTAACACTGGGCTTCCCCTCCGCGATCTCGTTGGGGCACACTGCGCATCGTTCAAGGTCATGCATAGCCCAGATATCTCACAGCAGGAGCACATTGGGGTAGCTTATACCTATTCCAAGCTTGTGAAAGGAGTCGACGAGCTCCTTGCTACGAGTTATACCATGAAGGGTGACTGTGGCATTGATGGTGGTAGTAGTTGGTCGCTTTGTGACATACTGCGTGATGATTGACGTGAGAGAGAGTGTGCTGGGAGACAGATCTAACTCCTTCTTGCCCCGCAAAGACGATAGCAGCTGTACCATGAGAGGGGAGAGCTCTTCTTCCTCCTCAAGCTCATCAACTCTCGGCGGCCACGGGACGAGTTGTACTGCCTTGATATCAGCCTGCAGTCGGGCGGCCACATTGTGCACCAGCTGCTCACTGCTAACACCAATGGAGGATAGCGCTGCTTCGACATATGAACCACACCCAGTTGTGTCATAAACTAGGTCACTATGGTTCTTCTGAGGGCGGGAATGGAATCCAATCTTGTCCTCAAATTCCCGGATCAGGATGTCTTTTATGTAGGAAGACTTGACTCCAGATGTTTGGAAGCCATACCGAGACACGATCGAGCTGTAGTCTCGGAGGAGGCTTTGCAGTGACCGTAGCTCATGTTCCTCAAAGATAATAAATCTGATATGGTCGAAGAAGATGGTCTGAGCTTCGCGCAGACTTACATTGTTCATGAGTGGTAGCTTGTCGTCATCAGTCATCTTCTGATATGTACGAACATGTTTCAACCAGCATTTATGGTGATATCTAATCTCAAGTGCGTAGGGTTGATCACCTGCAGAATCAATCAGGCAGTTTATTCTGTCACGCATCACCGGATCGTACAGGGCCACTGTATGACTCTTAAAGGCCGCCCATGCATGATCATATGAAATGAGATTCAGCTTTGATTCTGGGTGCTTGGTCGTCTCCGCCTTGCAACACCAAACACATTTGGTTTTATCGTGTATCGCCCCTAGAGTAGATCGCAGTTGTTTGGCTGCTGGAGGTGCAGTTGGAGAAGGAACATCAGACACAGATGATGACTGAGCTTGGCATTCAACCTCTTGTTTCTTCTTTCTTTCGATGGCCTGCTCCAGTTTCTTCGCGCTTGATAGGGTGAACCTACACGTATCATGGACATATTGTCCACTGTGACCTTTACCCCAATCCACGGTTGAATGGACGGTCCCGAACTTGTCCAGACCACTCCATAACAGCGCCTTCTGTTCAAGATTGGCCCACACAGCTGCAGAAATGGCACCGGCGGCTTTATCGCAAAACCCTCCACACTGAAGAACACATGGAACTTTTGACATCGTCCTAAGCTGCGCTGTTTATACGCTGTTCATATGCTGATCACTCTGTCTCTGGAAATATATAAAAATAAGACACAATTAGCTAAATGTACAATGTATAATTGAATGTACAATACACAATGAGTATAATTATTCGTATATATATAATGCTCATTCTTGATTAAAAGCTCTCGGTCGATTGGTGCCTTCGCTTTCATTTTATGTTACTTTTCACTCTAGCATATGGCAGCCATCTTGGATATCTGGGTAAAAATGATGTTATAACGTCAAAATGATGTCAGAATCGGAATCCCCATGGTCAAATCAGTGCAAAAAGTGTATTTACACTTGATTGTAGGTGATGGGGTTCAAAAGTTACTTTTTCAGATGGCGCTTGAGGCCATCTTGGATATTTTGGTCAAAACTACATTTTATCGTCAAACTGATGTCAGAATCGGTTTCCCCATGGTAGATTCAGTGCAAAAAGTGTATTTACACTTGATTGTAGGTGCTCTGGTTCAAAAGTAAATTTTTCAAGATGGCGCCGGCGGCCATTGTGGATTTGGCCCCCTAGCAAAAAATGCCGGCAAATGTTCGAGGGACCGTGTTTCTAAATTTTTTCTAAAAGGTCCATAGATGTCAAATCAATCGTCAAAACATGTTAGCCAGAGAATGGTCACGGGATTGAGGTCCTGGACCCAACTATCAGGACCATAATTTGTTTGTGACGCTGCCTGCACCTCAGAGAAGGGGTGGTTATAGTCAGGCTTATAAAGTGTGGCGAAAAACAGTCAGCTGATGGGATGCATCTATTTCTACATCTGCACTCCATCAGCTGATTATTTCTATTTGCCTCACTTTATGAGCTTCACATCACTTGTGCCTTGTACCGCAGAGTTTGCAACATCACAAATAAATGGGGCCAATCTTCAGTCAGATGTGAATGTGTAATCTAACATTTTCAGTAAGAATAATGGACAAAAGGAGTGCAAATACAAATACTATTTATTGAAATGTGAACCAAAAGTTAATCAAACATGTTTTAAATAAAAAGCACATATGGACAGAAGGTGTAAACCTATTAAATGTATAAGTAAACACATTTAGTCAAATAAAGTGACAGACTAGGCCTGTGCAGTTGGTATCAGCTTTGCCCAGCATGGGCTCCTCCATCAGGCCTGGTCTTCCTCGCAGAGGAAAGACCCTCAGTCCTCTCCAAACCAACAGACAGGACGTCCATCACACGGAGGTTTCTCCCTGAAGTCTCTGCTGCTCTCTGGACACCACGCTGTCTCAATCCGTCTACACTGAATATGAGAGGGGGGAAATGAAAATAATAAATGCTTTAGACAATAACAAATATAAAGTTGACAGTTGAGTTCTTCAGTTTTTTTAGATTCTCAATACTATTACTGTATAACTAATATATCAGGTTAAGAGGCATTCAAATAAAGATTGGTCTTTAAATACATTTTGTCTCTTGAATTGTTTGTCTAAAGTCAAGGATCTAGAACTGGTACTTAGATTTAATGATACAGTCAGGTTATTATGCTGTTTGGAGGAGGCATCACAGGTAAGAGTACTAACCATAACATGTACCTTAGTTTGAGTTAAATTTATTAAACGTATAACTAAGTGATGGCAAAATATAAATAACTAATGTCATGCAAACATATTAATATTTGCTTGTTTCCAGAGTTGAATTTAGCACAATTGCATACAAACGTCAAGGGATTTTAAGATTCTGAAGTCTTCGTTCTAAATAGAAAATAGCATGGATAATTTTCAAAGGCTCTAAAAACAAAGCAGGAGCCCAAGACAATTATAAAACTTGTCATTATTTCAGTACAGTTCAATTTGTTTTATTTTCATGAACGGTTATCAACCGTTAGTGCCAAAGCAGTAGGCTATAATATATGAATTACTGCTGTAGACTACAACCACTACTTGTTTAGCTAGCATAAATTCAACAAAGCTAGCGTGAGCTGGCTAACTGATGTTATTTTGCTGCTAAACTGCACGATATAAAACGGTGGTCTTCAAAGCGGATTTAATCCTCAATCACAATAATAATATTCAAAGTAATACTGGGCAAGTAATGGGCAAAACTTACCGTTGGTTGACGCGCCATGTCAGCGGACTGGTAGCGACACGAACCGTTAGCCCCGCAGTCATCCGGTTCGACCTGACTGTGGCTGTGACTGTGTGACTGACCCGAGCATCGTCGTTCTGATAGCTCCGCCCCTTAGCTCCAATCCCCCTCCCCCCACTTTTCCAGCGTAGCTCACCTGCCGCCATCTTGCTACAGTTAACAGCTACTCTGGTACGCTATGTTAGCTGTTGTTAGGTAAGTGATCTGCACAAAAATACTCTCAACTCCCTGAAATCTTGACTGATTTACAAACGGTTTGGTTTATTATAAACGTTATTAGCATGGCTATGATACAGGATGCTTGGGAAATGTTGAAATTGCAGCTTTTCTTTATGTATGTGGTTGTATTTATTAGCTGGCTAATAACAAGAGGCTGTGAGTGAGACCTAGTATTATAAACTTGACCCAGCAACTTTACACCAGTGGGAGAGGCAGAACTGCTCTTTCTTTTCAACATAACTTAAGTTACACATGATTTCTTCCAAGTGGTTTGGCTTGTTAAAACCATTTTATATTTAGATACATTATGATAAAGGAAATTGCTGGCTTTGTGTTTACAGAAGTACCTGACTATGCCTGACTTTTGTGCAGCCTACGGATGCTCTAATCACCGTAGTCTGGAAACAAGAACCCTTGGAATCACCTTTCACGTGTAAGATATGACAATATTATGACTATAATTAGGATAATCGTTAATTACTTAGTGCAGGGGTCTGCAACCTTTTTGACCAAAAGAGCCATTTTGCTCCTTTTTCAAAAACATTTTTTTGTCTGGAGCCGCAAAACATATTTCATAGCTTGATAGCTAATAAAGTTGTATTTATTGTTATATCAGACAAAAACTACATTTTTTGCATTTATTAGGCTATTTATTACATTATATAAAACTGTTAACCTCTAATAAGAAACAAAGAACTCCTATAAGGAGAATTAGAAATAATACACAGGCCTACTTTAAAATAAATTAAACACAGCACTTGAGGAGTCATCTGCACATTTGAAGGAAAAAAAAACATTATTAAAATGGGCCCACTTTGAAATAAATAAAACATATAGCTGCACCCTAAAAAGAGTTAAAGGTAGGTAAGAATGGAGAAACCAGCTTGAGTGCGCTAGAATTTGAAAATACACAACCGGAACAAATAGGCCTCTTCCTTCAGACTTTCTTACAGAGTCCCTCCTCCAACACACACGAACGCGCACATGACCAATGAAGGCACGAGATAAGTTTGTGCACAGATGGAAGGCTGACAGGCAGGTAGGCCATCCAATCATTTTAGCCCGGCCGGCTAAAATGATTGGTCGTGCTTTTTACAGCGCTACGGCTTCCACAGATTAATTTGTTTATGTATTTATTGTCAAAGCATTTAATATATTCATTGCTATCGGACGTTAATAGCATTCCATGGAATATAACAAAAAGTGTTTCTGAAATAAATTACATACCCCATTGAATTATGACTGAAGATCGTCAGCTGTCTTCCTCTCCCGTGTTGTTGCTCGACACGTAAAGGCTGCAGCACCTTTGACAACTTCTCTCCACATATCAAACATACCGGTAAACCAGCATCGTTTGCTGTGAAAGCATATAACTCTGTCCGCACAGAATTAAATCCTGTGTTCCTCCGGTACTTTTCTATGATTTATCCATAGTTCGCTCATCGAGCCGGGGGTCAGGTTATTCGCCTCCAAGAAAAGGCGCTCGCGCGGGACCGTAGCAAGATGTGACGCATATTTTAGTTGACCTAATTAAAACCGTTTTGTTTTTTATTTATGTGTCACAGTATCACCTCAAAATACAAGATACGAAACATTTTCAACCATGCAACAAAATATAAATAGTCCTTCAAATACTTTTATTTTATTTCCTTCTTATTTTTGTCTAAACTCAAGGGAGCCGGAGCAGAGGGCTTAAAGGGCCGCATGCGGCCCGAGGGCCGCGGGTTGCCGACCCCTGACTTAGTTGATGTATGTACATTACAAGTCCTGCTACACATGATCAGTGGGGCTATGTGAGATAATAGTATTGCAAGATTGTTGTTGACCCAGCCTCTTTAGAATATGTTGCTACCATTTCTTTACACAATTATTTAATGTTTGTTTTGGACACCTTTTTTATAACTCTTAGTGTGGTTGTCTTATTTATAAAGTATACATACATAGGCCTGTCGCGATAATCGATAAATTGACTTATCGTACGATAAATAAAAATGGACTCGATAACTTTTCTGAGCTCGATAAATTGCCGTTTACATAAAGATGTGACCAGCATTTTAGCCTGGAGCGCTGTGGCTGTCAGGCGCGCTGTGAGGGGCGGGGCTGACACACAGCCAGGTCAGGACACTCTGCGTGCACGTGCAGCAGCGTAGCAGCCAAATTAATAATATAGCGACAAGCGGGAGACAACGTGTGACTTACTCGCGGGGAATTTAAAGTGAAATGGAATTGGTTACAAAACCTTACTACACATCTCGATTCTCCGGTGTGGCAGTATTTTGGATTCAAACCAAATCAACGAGGCGAACCTACGGACTTGAATGAGCCGGGCGGTGTGTCGCATTGGTTTAAAAAAGGTAGCGACAAAAGTAGGCAATACCACGCATTTTAAACCACCTAAAACACAACCACCCCATTCCGTTTTCCCAGCTGGGAGCAAACACGGCAGCTGGAGATGGAGAGCCCCGCCCGACAATGCAAACATGTTGGTGTTCCTTGCTCGAAAACTTAGAAAAACAGATTTGGATATGGCCTGTTGAGGCATCTGGGTCTTTGACAGTGGACTGTACACTTGACTGTTGTTTTAAGGAGTTTTATTTTGCTTGTGAGATAATGTGTGCTCATATTTATTTATTTATTTATAAAGCTCTGTTTTCCAGCCTGACTCTATTTAATTTATTGTTTTGGTTGTGTGTGATTTAATTAATTTTTTATAATTTAATTAATTTGTTTTATTTATGAATTTATATATTTTAATATTATTTCACATTTCATTTGCAATGTTGAATGTTCAATAAAAAGTTATGTTTGAAAGGATGTACTAGAATTATTATTATATATTATCATTATGTCTAAAATGCTCTTAAAGCGGTGCCGACAATATTATCGTTTATCACAATAATTTCCAGAAAGATTTATCGTCCAACACAATTAATTATCGTGACAGGCCTATACATACATACATACATACATACATACATACATACATACATACATACATACATACATACATACATACATACATACATACATACATACATACATACATACATACATACATACATACAATTACCCCAAACATATGATAATTTAGGTGTGTATTTTTGTCCTTACCCTTAATGTTAAAGGAAAGAAGGGCGGAAAATGTTGACAATAATTTATATATCTGGCTACCTTTCTCATGTTTTTAAGGTTTCCCAAAACCGGAGAGAGGAGGCGGCAGTGGGAAGTTGCCCTAAGAAGGGACGGTTTTGTTTCCTCTGGCAGGACACTGCTCTGCAGTGAGCACTTCAGGAGTGAGGACTTTGACAGGACGGGGCAGACTGTCCGGCTTAAAGATGGTGTTGTGCCAACAATATTCAACTTCCCAGCTCATCTTCAAAGGGTATGTGTATCATTGGCAAACAAGAATTCAAGGTGTATAAGATTGATATATAAATATGTGGTTAAATGTCACACTTTAGTTTTTCTTTCTGCAAGTTTAGGAATAAATAATGTGTTGTGTATTACTGCACATTTTAAACACTCAAAATGTCTTTAATTATGTTTGTTTTAGCCGGAAGCAACAAGAAGCACAACCACTTCTAGAAGAGCGGAAGATGACCTGCCAATGGACTTGTCTCAGGATGAACCTCAGCCTAATGTTGTGAGTATTCTGAATGTGGCCAAGACCAGAGAGATAGTCCTTGGTTTCAGGAGGGTGAGGACGTCTCCTCTACCCCTGTGCATTCTGGGAGATGATGTTGCTGTTGTGGAGGACTACAAGTACCTGGGAGTGCACTTAGACAATGGGCTGAACTGGAGGATCAACAAAGCTGGGTCTGTCATCGGCATCAAGCTGGACCCCTTTGAAGCTGTGGTGGAGAGGAGGACACTGAACAGGCTGTTGTCCATCATGGATAACCCCCCCCCCCCCCCCATCCTCTCCACCTGCAGCTGGACAGTCAACCGATTTCCTTCTCCAACAGACTGCTGCAGATGCTCCGCTGTTTTTTCTTATTTATTGTAATTTGCATTGTCCCTTATGCTGCTGTAACTAAAAAATGTTTCCCAAATTGGGATCAATAAAGTACCATCTTATCTTATCTTATTTGCATGTGGAATTTCACTAACAAATGAGAGCATCATATGGCTTGTCATATTAAATCCTTTATCTCGGTGGTACCCAGGAAGGTCTATGATGCACCGTGCTGTGAAGTGCTAACGTATTTCAAAGGTTCTGGATTTGTTTACAAATCTAGAAACTAAATACAAAACTAGGACGATATGAAGATCTCATGTCAAAATAATTGTGATAAATGAGACAGAACTGGCCAGGACCTACTGTCTGTGAGATAATTTTATGTTGGTTTGGTTCTTCTGATAAAGGTGTGAATATCTAAATAATATACCACGATATGCTATTGTCATTAGTTGTGTCCCTGTTCTTCAAGCTAAGGCATTGCTAAATTAATAACGCTTGGCTTACAGAGTGGTAACATGAGACCGATTTTTATATATAAAATATAAATATATTTTAATTTTATAATTTATTTTAAATATTAACAATACAATAAAATAAATGGAAATATATACCGGTAAATATAAATACCTTGTGTGTGTATAGCTTTTGCTTTATCTGCTTGATGTTATTTTCATATGAAAGTCCATGATTATAAGTATGCAGTATCATAACTACATCTTTGATGTTTATAAAAAACCAAACCGTTTGAGAATTGGTTGAAAATTTAGCAAGCTATGGTGATTTAAATAGTAAACCATAATGTTATGAATGAGAGCGCTACCTGTAGCAAGATGGCGGCCATGTGGCAACGTCAGTCTCCATTGGCCAGCAGCGCGGGTGAGTCATCTAGTGTTTATATATATCTATGGCTGTGTGTGACTGACTCCAGCCTCGTCATTCTGAAATCTCCGCCCCTTCACTTCAACCCCCCTCCCTCCCCCCACATCTACAGGTGAAAATTACTTTTGGGACACATTTATCGCAAAAAGTGTAGCAAAAGTCAAGACCGCAGATTCGTCGATTTATACTGCCACAGAGCAGATTCGTCAAGTTGTAATGACTGATTTGAGAGGTTGTAATAACCAAGTTGCAGTTGTAATGGAAAATATATTTTTAAAATATGTATTTTTCTGCAAGTGAACATTTCATCACTAAGTTCCTTTTTTTTTACAAGCTACAAAACTTCTTTTTTTCTTCTGTGACTTCAAATTGCTTCACAGTTATGTGGATATGTTATACAAGTGTACATTTGGTTCACAGTTACGTGGATATTTTATACAAGTGTAAATGTATGCACACAAGCTCAGATTTTTTTTCTGCAAGTGCTCACATCAGATTTTGCACGCCCTCGCATTTTGCACCATATCTACCTTCATATCTTTCGTGTTCTATTTGGGACAGTGGTGGAATTTTGTTAGCCCCATAGGGCCATTTTAAGGGTGGGGCGTAACAAATAGGATTACAGTGGGTTGAAGAGGTCAGACCAGATACGGTGGTGATATCCACATATTCATTATCCGTATTAAAAATCATACAGTCAACAACTGTCAGAGAAGATATACTCATAGAACTTAACCATAGCTTGTTAAGACTTCACAGAGGCGGTATAGATCTTCAGTTCTGCTGGGTGCTTGCACATGAGGGGGTAAAAGGGAACGAGTGTGCTGATAAATTAGCAAAAAGTACATTAGAAAAGGAAATACCAGTTCAACTTGGAAAAGCAGTAATTAACCCTTTGATGCATAAGTGGGTCTTTTTTGACCCGGTGAGGTGGTTTTCTTAGAGTATCTTTGTAATTACACTTTTTTATCATTTCATATTCCAGCTATTCCTCAAACAACATGTTTTGGATATCATGCCATTCACATTTTAAATGTTATACATTTTAAGAAATTGTAGTTTTTGTATTACTACCCTAAGCTTCCATAATTGGGTCTTTTTTGACCCATTGAGGTGGTTTTCTTGAAGTATCTTTGTAATTACATTTTTTTATCCTTTCATATTCCAGCTATTCCTCAAAAAACATGTTTGAATATCATGCCATTCAAATTGAAATTTTAAGAAATTATAGTTTTTGTATTTCTACCCCAAGCTTCCATAAGTGGATCAAAAATGACCCACATGCATTTTCTATGGAATTACGTTTTTTTTTCAAAATGTAAAAAAAATGTCTAAAATAAAAAATAGTGAAACATTTAATATAAAATATGTGTAGTGTGAACCAAAGATGTAATACTAAATAGTATACAAGTGATTTTTCTGAACCAAAATGACAAAAATGGCATACAAATATAATTATTCTAATACGGGTCCTTTTTGACCCACTTATGGAGAGAGAGAAAAGTGTAGGGTCCAGTCACTCGTGCATCTAAGGGTTAAGAAAATACTAAAAGGGATGGAGATCTGAGAGAAAGACCAGAAAGGCAAAGAGTATCATACAGTACAAAAGACAATCACAATTAATATTTATAAAGAAAGAAACAGAAGGGAGGAAATCATGATAGCTAGACTCAGACTGGATCACAGAGCATTGCATAGTACTCTGTATGTCATGGGGAAAAGTAACAGTGACAAGTGTGGGAACTGTGGAGTTAAAGAAAATGTCTTATTACATTGTGAAATCTATAAAACTGAAAGAGAAAAACTAAAGGATAAAGTTATAGAGACAGAGAGGGAGTGCAATGTGGTTGGTATTCTGGGAACAGAAGGAGTAAGAGCTACCAGAAAGGCACTGTTTACCTTTCTGAGTGAAACTGGGGTAGGTAAAATAATCTAACATTAGGATAGAATAGATCATGGATTTTTGTTTTGTTTTATTTATTTTATTTTTGTTTAGTTTATGGATATAGACGTCCATGAGTTGAGTGATGGAATGACATGATGATACACACTCATGTACAGTAGGTGGCGGTATGCAACTAAAAGCTGTTTGCGACCCGCCATTAAAATAGAAAAGAGAAGAAGAAGAAGAAGAAGAAACGGAGTTACAACCCTATTTTAAACAGTGTATGATTGAAAGTATGTCTAAAGTAGACATGTTGAGAGAGGTGGTGAGCGAGCGTCTCACTGCGGCGGCTTTAGAGATATTCGGGCTGTTTGAGAGAACCGTGGCTGAATATGAAGAACAACTCTGTCGTTCTAAAGAGGAGAACGAGCGGCATCGGAAACTTCTGGACGCTGTTCTGAAGCCGGAAGTCCGTTTACACAGAGCAGGTCAGAAACTAAACTTCGTAAACTACTGTTTGTTCTATTCCTGTGCCATTACCCTGCTGAAAAAAACAGATTAGACCATCTAAGTTGACCAGCTAGTAGATGGGTTGGCTGGTTTAGAGAGGTTTTGGACACTTTAGCTAGCCAGGATGGCTGGTGCCAGCTAAACCAGCTACCAGCTAAACCAGCGATCCTGGCCACCTAAAGTGTCCAAAACTTCACGACGCTGAAGTTGGCTTCCGATTCAGAGCATCCGATTCGGCAGTTAAGGGGAAAGTTAAGGGACATTTAATTTACAGCGCTGAGCGAACAATCCTCCGTGTTTGAACCTCTTAAATCGCTGCATAGCCGATTTATTTGGACTGGATTATCCCAGAGAGTCTAAAGATTATTTATAACACCGTTTCAGATTTGTGAAACCTTTATTCTATTTGTGAAAATACAAACAAGGGAGATTTCAGTGCTTTTTTCGCATCCTGACCACATTAGACCAGGTCCTGATCTAAAACCACTTGACCTAGACTCATCAAATCTGGACTGGATTATCCCAGAGAGTCTAAAGATTCTTTATAACACAGTTTCAGATTTGTGAAACCTTTATTCTATTTGTGAAAATACAAAAAAGGGGGATTTCAGTGCTTTTTTTTACATGTAGACCACATTAGACCAGGTCCTGATCTAAAACCACTATACCTAGACTCATCAAATCTGGACTGGATTATCCCAGGGGGTCTAAAGATTCTTTATAACACAGTTTCAGATTTGTGAAACCTTTATTCTATTTGTGAAAATACAAACAAGGGAGATTTTGCAGCTTTTTTCGCATCCTGACCACATTAGACCAGGTCCTGATCTAAAACCACTAGACCTAGACTCATCAAATCTGGACTGGATTATCCCAGAGGGTCTAAAGATTCTTTATAACACAGTTTTAGATTTGTGAAACCTTAATTCTATTTGTGAAAATACTAACAAGGGAGATTTTGCAGCTTTTTTTAAATCTAGACCACATTAGACCAGGTCCTGATCTAAAACCACTATACCTAGACTCATCAAATCTGGACTGGATTATCCCAGAGGGTCTAAAGATTCTGTATAACACAGTTTCAGATTTGTGAAACCTTTATTCTATTTGTGAAAATACAAACAAGGGAGATTTCAGTGCTTTTTTTTACATGTTGACCACATTAGACCAGGTCCTGATCTGAAACCACTATACCTAGACTCATCAAATTTGGACTGGATTATCCCAGGGGGTCTAAAGATTCTTTATAACACAGTTTTAGATTTGTGAAACCTTAATTCTATTTGTGAAAATACAAAAAGGGAGATTTTGATGCTTTCTTTTAATCTAGACCACATTAGACCAGGTCCTGATCTAAAACCACTACCCCTAGACTCATCAAATGTGGAATGGATTATCCCAGAGGGTCTAAAGATTCTTTATAACACAGTTTTAGACTTGTGAAACCTTTATTCTATTTCAGGGTGTCCGCGGGGTCTTAAAAAGTATTAAAAGTTGATAAATCAACTTTTAATACTAAACGACTACGGTAACAGGTCCCAAGGTGGGTAGACCGGCATACGCAACGCGCTGGGGCTCCAACGGCTCCGTGTGTAAGCCCTAGTATATGATCGTTTTCTGATAACGATTAAATAGCCCGCCTCCCTCTCCCCGCGTCTCCTGCTGCTGCTGGGTTGTCAGAAGAGGGGGAGGAAAAGAGAGGCAGGCACCGTTTATTAAATATTATTATATTATTATACAGAGAACAGAGTCGTTATCAATTTGTTTTAAAGCTCAATAAATAACAAAGAAGACCTCTGACCGGCACTTTTCTAATTTTGTACGGAAGATTTAAACTTTAAAGGACATGTTGACCGGTGGAACATTTCTTTTACGGAAACTCTGCCGCACGGTCCCCTCGTTCCATGGAAGAGGCGGTGAGGTGGATGTTTTTGATCTGCTGTGGACTACCGGAGAGATATACAGCAGGAGAACACGCCGTCCACCGCGGAGAATAAACAGAAGGGCAACCATGGCAACCATGCTCCGGGGTCTTCTTCGCTGCTTTTGGTGTATTTCGGGCAGCAGCAGCGCCACTTACAAGCCTGGCATATGTACTACATCGTTTCCAGCATTTCCAGCGGTCTAGTGTGAACGGACACGTTAATGAATCGAATGCGTGTGAACGGAAGCCTTTTTTGCGCTTGCGTATGCGTTTTACCGTATGCGTCTACGTGGAGCCGGGGTCTAAGCCAAACTATATCCGGTAGCACAGTGATCTGCTATTTTAAAGTAAAGTCAACACATATCGACCCTAAATATAGTCTATATTAAGAACGAGAAAAGTCATAACATATATATCCTTTTTTTGTAAACATATGACAAATGTGTGAGGGTGATGACGTCAGAGCATCGTCCTATGTGCCAGGGCTTAGCCCCGGACAGCCCCAGCCCAATTTAACCCCTGGGTATTTGAGAGGGAGCTCCTATATGGCATTACCCCGCTGAAGCTCACCAAAGTTTAACATCGCATAGTTCAAAGTTTTTTCAATTGTTTTGTTTATTGGTCAAATACTGGTTTCTAATGGTTTCTGAGGAGTTTTACTGGAATGAAAGAGCACAGAGTCTACAGAAGCAAAAAAGCAGCATACTGCATTAAACCTGACCTTCACAGAGAGGTTGAAGTTCATGTGGAAAGGAGGCTTCAGTAGTCTATCTGCACTCTGTTTAGTTTTGCTATCTTACAATCAATATAGTAAATGTGAGGTAAAGTGTGTTGTCAATGTAACCGGTTAGAACTCAAAGTTGCGATGAGGTCTTAAAATGTATGGAAAGGGTCTTAAAAAAGGTCTCAAAAGGTATTAAATTTGACTTCAGGATTCCTGCATACCCTGTATTTGTGAAAATACAAACAAGGGAGATTTTGCAGCTTTTTTAAAAATCTAGACCACATTAGACCAGGTCCTGATCTAAAACCACTAGATCTACACTCATCAAATCTGGACTGGATTATCCCAGAGAGTCTAAACATTCTTTATAACATAGTTTCAGATTTGTGAAACCTTTATTCTATAAAACCTTATACCTTATACCTTATTATACCTTAAAACCTTATCTTAATTCCAAGGGCAGCGGTCAGTGCAGCTGACAGTAATACACTTCTGTGCTGCTCACATGCTGAAGTTGATCATTATGAAGTTGTCCATGGTTCAGTGCAGAAAGGAGACAAAACTATTTTTTTTGTACTGTTTTGCCCTCCTTCAAAATGCTACTGTATTTGGCCAGGTATTGTCAATTTCAAGGTGTATGGTACATGTTTTTTCATCAAAGACTGAAACTAATGGGTGCAAGAAACATCTCTCAGC
Source organism: Notothenia rossii (assembly GCF_949606895.1). Lineage (NCBI taxonomy): Eukaryota > Metazoa > Chordata > Actinopteri > Perciformes > Nototheniidae > Notothenia > Notothenia rossii. The sequence continues at coordinate 37,771,241 of NC_136903.1, forward strand.
ACTGCAGGAGCCCATACCACAGAAGTCAGAAAATATCAATTTCAAAAATGAAGATTAAGACCACACACCTTCTGATTTTGAAGACCTGCACAGATCGCTCACAAAATCATCCCCTTTCTTTGCTCCTATCAAAGAGGTGGTCACACAAGCACAGGAGGAAGCAGGGAAGGAGGATGACGCAAACGGAGCATGCCAGCCAAATCCTCATTATTGTGAGACACTTGTGGAAATAATTCTCCATTACACTGGTACTGTGCCTCTTTGGACAGGTCTGATGCTTAAAGATCTTGGCAAAACCTGTGACAGTAATGCTGTTGTAGAGAACTGGTTCCGCACAACAACAAAAAGTGATCCTTTCATCAAAATTGCGCAGAAGAGCAGGAGACTTTCTCCAGCTACAGCAAGAGTTTGTGGTTGGAAGACTCAAGGGCGTTGCAATAATGAAAAAACAGGTGCATCCTTCAAAAACATACGCTGAAGACAAAAGACAATCTGAGGGACCAGAGACATTTCCTCTGTCACAAGAGGAGACATGGAAGAAGCGAAGTAAAACGCAGAAAAGAAAGTCGAAGTACTTCAGCCACCCTACTCCAACTGCTCAGAGAAAAAAGTATAAACTGTCTGAAACAGATGCAAGGGAAAAGCAAAAGGGATGCTGTCCACATTGGGGAGGAGAGGGAACAATTGGACAGCAAACTGTGTCAATGACAACACTTGCACAGTGGACAACCTCCTGTACACCCTGCATCTCGCAATAAAAAGGAGACATTACATTACATTTAGCTGACACTTTTATCCAAAGCGACTTACAATAAATACATTCGACCCGGAAGATACAACCTTGAAGAAAACAGAATCATATAAGTACATCAGGTTTCATAGAGCTAAAACATTTCAAGTACTACTCAACTGGCTTTAGATAAGCCAGTCCTTTATTAGTATATAAGTGCTTTGTTAGTAATTCTATCGCTCGAAGTGGAGTCTAAAGAGATGAGTTTTCAGTCTGCGCCGGAAGATGTGTAAGCTATCTGCTGTCCTGATTTCAATGGGGAGCTCATTCCACCATTTTGGAGCAGGGATAGCAAATCCACGTGTTTTTGCTGATGGGAACTTGGGTCCCCCTCGCAGTGCGGGTGCAGCGAGCTCTTTGGCTGATGCAGAGCGGCGTGCACATGCTGGGGTGTACGGTTTAACCATGTCCTGGATGTAGGAAGGGCCAGATCCATTCGCAGCATGGTACGCAAGTACCATTGTCTTGAAGTGGATTCTAGCAGTTACTGGAAGCCAGTGAAGGGAGCGGAGGAGCGGCGTGGTGTGGGAGAATTTAGGAAGGTGGAAGACCAGACGAGCAGCTGCATTCTGGATGAGCTGCAGAGGTCGGATGGCACATGCAGGCAGACCAGCCAGGAGGGAGTTGCAGTAGTCTAGGCGTGAGATGACGAGAGCCTGGACCAGAACCTGCGTCGCTTTCTGGGTCAGCTGGGGACGTATCTTCCTGATCTTGTAAAGAGTGTATCTGCAGCAGCGGGTTGTGGCAGAGATGTTTGCAGTGAAGGACAGTTTGTTATCTAGGGTCACACCCAGATTCCTTGCAGTCTGAGTCGGGGGAAACAACAGAGGTGGCGATGTTGATTGTTAGGTCAAGAGTGGGACGATCTTTTCCCGGAAGGAAAAGCAGTTCAGTCTTGTCAAGGTTGAGCTTGAGGTGGTGAGCAGACATCCACTGAGAGATGTCTGCTAGACAAGCAGAGATGCGTGCGACAACCTGGGTCTCTGAGCGGGGAAAGGACAGAATTAGTTGGGTGTTGTCAGCGTAGCAGTGGTATGAAAAACCATGCGGGCTAATGACTGATCCGAGCGAGTTTGTGTACAAGGAGAAGAGGAGGGGACCAAGAACAGAGCCCTGAGGGACCCCTGTAGTTAATTGACAAGGGTCGGACTCGGACCCTATCCAAGTAACCCTGTAGGTGCGGTCTTTGAGGTATGAGGTGAGGAGGGAAAGTGCACAGCCTGAAACTCCAAGTTCTTGGAGAGTGCGAAGGAGGATCTGATGATTCACCGTATTGAATGCAGCAGACAGGTCCAGAAGGATGATGACAGAGGAGAGGGAGGCTGCTTTAGCCATGTGCAGTTCCTCAGTGACTGCAAGGAGGGCAGTTACTGTTGAGTGACCTGCCTTGAAACCACACTGGTGCGGATCCAGAAGGTTGTTCTGATGGAGATAACAGGAGAGTTGTTTAAAGACAGCGCGTTCAAGTGTTTTAGACAGGAACGGGAGGAGAGAGACAGGCCTGTAGTTTCTAACATCGGACGGGTTGAGAGTGGGTTTCTTTAGAAGAGGGTTTACTAGGGATGTCCCGATCACCTTTTTTTGCTCCCGATCCGATTCCGATCATTTGATTTTGACAATTTGCCGAAACCGATTTTTCCCGATCCGATCTTTATGCAATGCATTAAGAGAAAAAAAAGCATTCAAGTTGTCCCTTAAGGTTATTTTTTCTTATTTAAATTGGATATTCTATCCAACATGGATATAGCTCCTTTCTTTCACAGCAGCATTGGATCAGTTCAGTTGTGCAGCATTGGATCAAAACAAAATAAAGCTTTCAGTACTCGTTAGCTTACTGCTACAATTGGACACCGCGCCCTGCCCACTCTGTTGACAGATTTGAGAGAAATAAGCAACCAGGTCTATGAAAACAAGCCCCAAAGAAGCAACACATACATGATGTTCTGTAATTTGAAACCAAAACTAAGGCCTCAGGATGACTTTAAGACTTGAACATGGTCATTTTTGTTTTGTAGCATTGAATACAAAATGTAAAAAAAAGTATATAAAAAAAATCCTGATCCCCGATTTTTTTCCTCCCGATTCCGATCTTTTGAAAATCACGTGATCAGCCCCGATCACGTGATCGGATCGGGACATCTCTAGGGTTTACTCTTGCCTCCTTGAGACTGTTTGGAAAGTGACCAGAAGTTAGAGAAGTGTTGATGAAATGGGTGAGAAACGGTAGAATATCAGGAGAGATAGTCTGAAGGAGGTTTGAGGGGATTGGGTCCAGATGACAGGTAGTAGGACGGGCAGAGGTAATGAGGGTAAGAACCTCACTTGGAGAGAGAGAGAGGAGAAGGAGGTCAGTGTGTGGGTGAAGGGAGGGTCTGGTGAGTGAAGGTGAGTCAGAAAAAGAAAAGCGAATATCATCAACCTTTTTTTCAAAGTGGTTAACAAAGTCGCTTGACAGAAGGGAGGAGCGGGAAGGGTTTTTTGGGGGGTTTTAAGAGGGTGGAGAAGATAGAAAATAGTTTTTGGGGGATTGGAATAGGAAGATTGGATCTTATCTTGAAAGAAAGTGCTTTTTGCCTGAGAGATCGAAGCAGAGAAAGAGGAGAGGAGAGCCTGATAGGTTAGGAGGTCGTCATGGTGTTTGGATTTCCACCATTTCCGCTCTGCTGCCCGAAGGATGGTTCTTTTAGCAAGCAGTGCGTCATTTAGCCAGGGAGCAGGAGGGGACTAATGAGCCTGCCGAGATGTGAGAGGACAGAGAGAGTCCAGAGAGGATGAGAGAGTAGAGAGGAGAGTTTCTGCAGCAGAGTTTGGAGGAAAGAGTTGGAACGAGTCAGAGGAAGGGAGGGCTGAGAGCAAAGATGAGGCAAAGGTAGAGGGGGAGAGGGAACAGAGGTTATGGCGGACAGGTGTAGGATGAGAAGAGATTAGTTTGTTATGTTTGGAAAGGGGTAGAGAGAATGAAATGAAGAAGTGATCGGATGTGTGGAGCGGGTTTACAAAGAGGTTAGAAGTAGTGCAGTTCCTTGAGAATATGAGATCAAGGACATTGCCAGCGTTATGAGTTGGTGGGGATGGAGACAGTGAAAAAGCAAAGGTGGTTAACAAAGATGTTAGTTTGTCTATCTTCCCTGTCTGGAGGTTGAAGGTATCGTGGTTTTAGATCAGGACCTGGTCTAATGTGGTCTGAATTTAAAAAAAGCTGCAAAACCTCCCTTGTTTGTATTTTCACAAATAGAGTAAAGGTTTCACAAATCTGAAACTGTGTTATAAAGAATCTTTAGACTCTCTGGGATAATCCAGTCCAGATTTGATGAGTCTAGTTCTAGTGGGTTCAGATCAAGACCTGGTCTAATGTGGTCTACATGTAAAAAAAGCACTGAAATCTCCCTTTTTTTGTATTTTCACAAATAGAATAAAGGTTTCACAAATCTAAAATGGTGTTATAAAGAATCTTTAGACCCTCTGGGATAATCCAGTCCAGATTTGGTGAGTCTAGGTCTAGTGGTTTTAGATAAGGACCTGGTCTAATGTGGTCTAGATTTAAAAAAAAAAGCATCAAAATCTCCCTTTTTGTATTTTCACAAATAGAATAAAGGTTTCACAAATCTGAAACTGTGTTATAAAGAATTTTTAGACTCTCTGGGATAATCCAGTCCAGATTTGATGAGTCTAGGTCTACTGGTTTTAGACCAGGACCTGGTCTAATGTGGTCAGGATGCGAAAAAAGCACTGAAATCTCCCTTGTTTGTATTTTCACAAATAGAATAAAGGTTTCACAAATCTGAAACGGTGTTATAAAGAATCTTTAGACCCTCTGGGACAATCCAGTCCAGATTTGGTGAGTCTAGGTATAGTGGTTTTAGATCAGGACCTGGTCTAATGTGTTCTAGATAAAAAAAAGCATCAAAATCTCCCTTTTTTGTATTTTCACAAATAGAATAAAGGTTTCACAAATCTGAAACTGTGTTATAAAGAATCTTTAGACCCTCTGGGATAATCCAGTCCAGATTTGATGAGTCTAGGTATAGTGGTTTTAGATCAGGACCTGGTGTAATGTGGTCTAGATTTGAAAAAAGCTGCAAAATCTCCCTTGTTTGTATTTTCACAAATATAATAAAGGTTTCACAAATCTGAAACGGTTTTATAAAGAATCTTTAGACTCTCCGGGATAATCCAGTCCAGATTTGATGAGTCTAGGTCTAGTGGTTTTAGATCAGGACCTGGTCTAATGTGGTCAGGATGCGAAAAAAGCATTGAAATCTCCCTTGTTTGTATTTTCACAAATATAATAAAGGTTTCACAAATCTGAAACGGTGTTATAAAGAATCTTTAGACCCTCTGGGATAATCCAATCCAGATTTGGTGAGTCTAGGTCTAGTGGTCTTAGATCAGGACCTGGTCTAATGTGGTCTAGATTTAAAAAAAAGCATCAAAATCTCCCTTTTTGTATTCTCACAAATAGAATAAAGGTTTCACAAATCTGAAACTGTGTTATAAAGAATCTTTGGACTCTCTGGGATAATCCAGTCCAGATTTGATGAGTCTAGGTCTAGTGGTTTCAGATCAAGACCTGGGGCCGTATTCACAAAGCATTTTATCTTACCACTAGAAGTGCTCCTAACTCGCGCTAAAACATTTTACGTAGGAGTATTTTCTTAAAAGTTATTCACAAAGCCGCTGAGACCTACTCATACTAAGGATAAATCACTAAGAGTGAACTAAGAGTGACGCACCGTTGCTATGGATTACGTCGATTCTCGTGCATGAGTTTTGAAGCGGTCAGTACGGTGATTGGTTGTTCAGAGCAGACGGTCTCGGTGAAACTCATCCGCAACATCCCACAAACGAGCCCACTAAATCACAGAAAAATAGGGAAATAGCCTAGGCTAGAAATGTATTCCTATCAAATAGTTATGGACAGTGCAGTTAGCAGAATACACGCATGATGACAAGTTTGGGCAGACCACGATAATGACGTTGTATATGCACGTTAAAGAGTGAGAGCAAACAATAAAAATACGTAAATTGCATTAAATCAAGGAGGCAATTAAAAGCACCTGCAAACTATTATCCAATGAGCATATTTCCAGCACTTAAACACTTTCAATAACAGCCCATACCGCCGTTCAAGTCCCCCTATCATGATGAATGAAAACAATCTGCGTGTTGATGGAATGTACTTTCTTTCTATTGACAAACACGTCCTCATCTTTTGATGGCGCAATTATTTTTATGTGCGTCCCGTCAATAGCACCGACCACACCGGGCATACCTGCAATTGCCATGAAGTTGGCTTTGATCCTGTGTAGTTGTTGATTGTCCAAAGGAAACCGGATAAACTGTTGGATGATATGTGGTCTAGAGAGCGCGTTGATGGTTTGGTTTATGGCATGGCTGACTGATGGTTGCGATATTCCTAAATCGTCGGCATTGCAAAGTTGCATTTTCCCTGTTGCTAAATATCGTAGTGTTGCCAAACATTTTATTTCCGGACTAATCGGGTTATTCCTGTTAGTCGGGGATGTTATTGCATCCCGCACTAATTCCACAACAAGTTTGATACCCTCACGATTTAGCCTATATCTCTTGATCAATTCACAGTCTTCCATTGTCTCCAAAACTTTTTGTCTCGCAGCCAATTTCAGATTCTTTGTGAATAGGTCTTACTGAGTTAGGAGTCCTCTCGAGGACTTTTAAGCTCTCCTAAACTTAGGTGCTACTTTTAGGCCTAAAACACTGTGAATTGCTCTTAGTGAATAAAATAAGGAGTCCTAAATTTAAGACTGACACGCCCATTATGTTTAGGAGTTTCTCCTAAATTCGCCAGTTAGGAGCTACTTTTAGCCCTAAGATCCTTTGTGAATACGGCCCCTGGTCTAATGTGGTCTACATGTAAAAAAAGCACTGAAATCTCCCTTTTTTGTATTTTCACAAATAGAATAAAGGTTTCACAAATCTAAAACGGTGTTATAAAGAATCTTTAGACCCTCTGGGATAATCCAGTCCAGATTTGATGAGTCTAGATATAGTGGTTTTAGATCAGGACCTGGTGTAATGTGGTCTAGATTTAAAAAAAAAAGCTGCAAAATCTCCCTTGTTTGTATTTTCACAAATAGAATAAAGGTTTCACAAATCTGAAACGGTTTTATAAAGAATCTTTAGACTCTCTGGGATAATCCAGTCCAGATTTGATGAGTCTAGGTCTAGTGGTTTTAGATCAGGACCTGGTCTAATGTGGTCAGGATGCAAAAGAAGCACTGAAATCTCCCTTGTTTGTATTTTCACAAATAGAATAAAGGTTTCACAAATCTGAAACGGTGTTATAAAGAATCTTTAGACCCTCTGGGATAATCAAGTCCAGATTTGGTGAGTCTAGGTCTAGTGGTTTTAGATCAGGACCTGGTCTAATGTGGTCTAGATTTTAAAAAAGCATCAAAATCTCCCTTTTCGTATTCTCACAAATAGGATAAAGGTTTCACAAATCTGAAACTGTGTTATAAAGAATCTTTGGACTCTCTGGGATAATCCAGTCCAGATTTAATGAGTTTAGGTCTAGTGGTTTTAGATCAGGACCTGGTCTAATGTGGTCTAGATGCGAAAAAAGCACTGAAATCTCCCTTGTTTGTATTTTCACAAATATAATAAAGGTTTTACAAATCTGAAACTGTGTTATAAATAATCTTTAGACCCTCTGGGATAATCCAGTCCAGATTTGATGAGTCTAGGTATAGTGGTTTTAGATCAGGACCTGGTCTAATGTGGTCTACATGTGAAAAAAGCACAAAAATCTCCCTTTTTCGTATTTTCACAAATAGAATAAAGGTTTCACAAATCTCAAACTGGGTTATAAATAATCTTTAGACTCTCTGGGATAATCCAGTCCAAATAAATCGGCTATGCAGCGATTTAAGAGGTTCAAACACGGAGGATTGTTCGCTCAGCGCTGTAAATTAAATGTCCCTTAACTTTCCCCTTAACTGCCGAATCGGATGCTCTGAATCGGAAGCCAACTTCAGCGTTGTCAAAACTTCTCTAAACCAACCATCCTGGCCAGCTAAACAAACAGCATAGACCAGGTCACCAGCATCCATCTATCACCAGTTTATGTTTAATAATAGCATTAAATATACCATGCTGGAAGCTTACCAGGATTCCAGGTGACCAGAATTGTTTATGATTATTTAAACCAGAGAACATACATATATTATAAAGATTAATTGTGTCATGTATTCTGGTACAAAATAAAGACATTGTATAGTGTTCATAACATTATTTTTGATTTAATAAATAGCAATACCAAATTAATAATAATACTTTTTTTTTTTTATGAGATCCATTTGTGGCGGACGATATTTATTTGTGGCGGCCCGCCACAATTAAATCAATGCATGGGAAACACTGATTCAGAGCTTCCGATTCGGCAGTTAAGGGGAAAGTTAAGGGACATTTAATTTACAGCGCTGAGCATACAATCCTCCGTGTTTGTACCTCTTAAATCGCTGCATAGCCGATTTATTTGGACTGGACTATCCCAGAGAAGTTCAACATTCTTTATAACACAGTTTTTGAATTTTGAAACCTTTATTCTATTTGTGAAAATACAAAAAAGGAAGATTTTGCTGATTTTTTCGCATCTAGACCACATAAGACCAGGCCGTGCGCCGAATATTCGGCCACCAAAAATTATCGGCCGAAAATGGTTAAAAAGGCCCTTTCGGCTTTCGGCCGCGGGCATGGTCGCGCGCCGTGCTTGTCGCCGCGTTTTGATTACGCCATCACAACAACACGTTAGGTTACCAAACTTATAGGTGCATTTGTTGTTGTTGAAGGCCTGGCTGTTACAGTCTTTATTTACACTATTTTGTTGTGGGCCTACTGGCCTAGATGTTTATGCAGTTTTAAAGCACCTTGGCTTTGTTCTGAATGCACTTTGTTGTAGTTATCGTACAGAGAAAAGAAAATGCACTTGACTTGGAATTAATGTACTTTATGCCTTCAAAAGTGCTGAATAAATGTTCTATGAACCCATAATAGTGATTATTATTTAAGTTAAGTTTTGCCATAATTATGTCTTTTTACATAATCAGGTAGCTGAACAACATTGGTAAAAAATGTATACATTATATATATATATATATATATATATATATATATATTTCTATTAATCGTTTTCGGGCATTCGGTTTTCGGCCAACTGTTTCCTATTTTCGGTATCGGTTTCGGCCAAGAATTTCCCATTCGGTGCACCCCTAATAACCACTATACCTAGACTTATCAAATCTGGATTGGGTTATCCCAGAGAGGCTAAACATTCTTTATAACACAGTTTTAGATTTGTGAAACCTTAATTCTATTTGTGAACATTTAAAAAAGGGAGATTTCAGTGCTTTTTTCGCATCTAGACCACATAAGACCAGGTCCTGATGTATTAACTAGGTTGCTAGTGGCTAAAGCTATTGAATGTTGTGTCGGAAGCATCCTGAGGCCACAGTGGCTTGAGAACATGTATATAGTCTATCTTACAAAACATCATGAATTTATTTGTAGAAAGTTAGTTTGTTATTTAACAGGTATGGAGACTTTTTTTAGTTTCATACATTTTCAAAAATACATTGTTAGAATTTCTAAAAAGTACTCTTACTCAAACCACTAAAATAATGTAAATGAAGCAAAAGGCTACTGAAATCTTTTCACATGTGTACTCACCAGTGTAACGCTGCCTTGCTGTGGTCCCAGTATATTTAAACTTCATGGGATGATGGCTACTAATGAGCACTGCACATGATATATATCTGGAATGCTTTATTGATTGAAGTGGGGGCTGCATTTTGAATTCTTAAACAAGTTATGCTTGTCAGACTGTGGCATGACCTTTGCAACACAAATATAATAAAGACATGAGCATGTTTAGCAAGTTTTGATATTGTTGCATGCTGTTTATACTTTTTTTGACATAGAAAAACTGATTACTAATGTAAATATAGCTTTACACTGGTATGATCTGGAACTGTGACAGGCTCTGATAGACTCCAATCCACTTCTGTAGTTGCACTTGTCATAGCAGAGTATAGCATAATAAAGGGAAACAATGGCCTTTACGAGTCTAACTGGTCACAAAAATCAAACATTTTTAGATTTTTTTAGGGTTTTAGATCAGGACCTCGTCTAATGTGGTCTAGATGCGAAAAAAGCACTGACATCTCCCTTTTTTGTATTTTCACAAATAGAATAAAGGTTTCAAATCTCAAACTGTGTTATGAAGAATGTTTAGACTCTGGGATAATCCAGTCCAAATAAATCGACTATGCAGCGATTTAAGAGGTACAAACACGGAGGATTGTACGCTCAGCGCTGTCAATTACATTTCCCTTAACTTTGCCCTTAACTGGCGAATCGGAAGCTCTGAATCGGAAGCCAACTTCAGCGTCGTCCTGCAAATCAACCTACACATCAAAATCAATATATTATCTAAAACAGGTGCATTTTATTTAAAAAAAAAAAGAAGTAATACATATAATTCAATATTTAAATCGTAACAAAAACAGTAACACTATGTATGATAAGAAAAAGGCAACAAAGAAAGTGTTTTCTGTTTTTCCTTGTTCATGTTCATAATGTTTCCCGTTGTGTAGCGTCCAGCCTTTCCCAATCTGGCCTGCATTTATGTCTGTTGAAGCCACTTCTTGAAGCAAACTGAAAATAAATGTACAGAAGTACACTGTAAAAAGAAAACTTGACATTTACGTTAACATTTGGGCTGCTGTGGTTGCCAGAACTTGGCCGTTGAAGTATGGTAAAATACATTACAAATTACTGTTAGTTGGCATAGACGTTACAGTCAACAATTGCTTATGGTGAATTACAATGCAGGGCTCGACATTATAAATGGCCCGCTGGCCCGGAAGCATTTAGACACCCCGGGCCAGCATAACGTACTTTCCACTTGTCGGGCCAAAAAATTGTCGTGTGCTATTGGTATTTTGACGAGCAATTTTGCTAAAGTTTCATTTATTAATGCCACAACATAGCGTTTCGTGAGGCGGTTGTCGTTGTTGGAGGAAAAACAAACAGCTGTTTTTGCTGCGGAGCGCAGCGCGAGCAGTGTCCAATGAGCGGGAGCGCGCTCGTTCACTTCAAACTTTAGCGCCACCTAACCATTCACCAAAATGTTTTTAATACCAGCGGTAACCGGCCAATTGCCGGCAAAAAACAATCTTAAAATAAAAGAATGTCACCGGAGGAGTTAAAGGTCCCATGTCATGCTTTTCTGGTTATTACCCGTACCCATATTTTCTATTTGGGTATAGTGACGTTACGTCCACGGAGCCGTTACGTTACACACACACTCAATCAATCTCAGCTGCAGCTCTGCCGATTTCTCGAGAAGCCCCTCACTGCAGTGCGCAGTACCACACGCCCCTCCTTCTCAACCTCAAGATCGCCCCTCCTTCTCAACCTTTGAGACACGTGACGGGACGGCCCCTCCTTCTCAACCTTTGAGGCACGTGACGAGCTTCACTGATGACGCATTGCATCCTGTTTCCGGGGTAGCAGTTATCTTCCCTCCCTTCAATCTAACCCTTCCCTTCCCCCCATCCTAACCCTAACCACTCCCTACCTTTTTACCTAATCTTCTTTCCTCCCTCCCAAACCTAAACCCCAAAACCTCTCCTACTGTAAGAAATTAAAATCAATGTTGATATGACGTAATTTAAATTAAATAAAGGGTTTTAATATAAAGCAGTTTTATTCTGAAAAAAACGGAAGTTCACACTAACTATTAACTTAACAATTTTATTCTGAAAATTCTTCATTTCCGGTTAGCATTAGCATGTGGCTAACGTTTTGAAAACCGTGAATTGAAGGTGAAATGAGATGTGATGTTGCACACTAAACACACTGGGATTAACACTCATTTATTGACGCTGACATAACGGTTATCAGGGAATGTTTAAATAACCACAGACATCAGAATTATATATATATTAATAATATAAGATATAATATGTATGTTGTACACAAAACGGGAGTCGGGACGTCACGTGCCTCAAAGGTTGAGAAGGAGGGGCGTCCCGTCACGTGTCTCAAAGGTTGAGAAGGAGGGGCGTCCCGTCACGTGCTCAAAGGTTGAGAAGGAGGGGCGATCTTGAGGTTGAGAAGGAGGGGCCTGTGGTACTGGGCACTGCAGTGAGGGGTACTACGATTTCTCCGACTGAGACAGCGGGACGCGGCGAGGCTGTGTGTGAGCACACACACAAACTCCCAGTCAGGCTGCAGGTGTGTGTGCTCAGGCTGGTTTTGGGCTGGGTTTCGCTGTGTCTTGCTGGCTCGCAGACGGCCACTGGGCTCACAGGGAGGGGGCGGCAGGAGCTCCAACAAGCCGCTTAGGACAGAGAGTGAATACACATACTATACAGAGATGCTGTACGAGAAACCAATGTGAGTTTGGAAAATTGCACAATGTAAATCTATTTTAGTAGACCTCAACAATGGAATTATGATCAGTAGAAATGGCCATGACATGGGACCTTTTAAAAAGGAGAGTGACAGGGAGTATGAAAAGAAGAGGGAGAGAAAGTTTCAGCCACACTGGCTTGATCGATGGATTTGGCTTCAATATGATACCAATATAATTGTAGCGTCCCCGGCTGAATGATGGTCAGACTGATGGTATCTGTTTATTGCACATCCTTGCATTTATACAATCATTACCAACGTAAGAGCTTATGCCCTTATCAGCCATGTGCTAAAAACCGAATGCAACTATTTAGTATGTTAATTTATTCGTTATCTATCCGTCATTATACATGTGTGTTTACACTGCTCCGTTGTCCATTGACTTCCGGTAAAAGTTCCTTCAAAATAAGAGTCCCGTTCTTCTTACTATCAGTGTGCAAAACAAAAACTTTACCATAGAAAAATATTGTCATGCAAATATAATCACTTTTCTAAAAGGTAACTCCTTTTAAATATAGTTAGACATATTCAAGGTAATTTACAGTAATACAAATAATATTAATATTAAAACTGCAGTTACAGAAGTGTGCGCAGTGATGAGCGGGCCCTCGCGTCCTTTTGCCTGTCTGGGAGGGCAGCCGGTCGTCCCGGCGTCAAGCAGACGCGCGCGAGTCCTTGGAAATTAGCCGTTTGTCATTTTTCTAATTTTTGCGTCACAGGTCCTCCGGCAGCGACCCGGAAACGGATGTTGGCACGCCATCTCGAAGGAAAACAGATTTCTCTAAAGGCTCGTTGAGGATCGATTATCGAGGAGGCTGTCTGGAGGTGCCGTAACCAAGGATACACTGATTTAGAGAAGAGAGGAGTCTCTCTGGAGGAGCTATAACCGAGGGTACAAAAATGTATTCACCGGAGTCGATTTTGGATTGGAGGTGCAGCGCAGCATATTGTCATTCAAGAGATGCGCAGTTCTTTTGGAAAACATGTTTTTCTTTTAGCCTATTCACCTCATTAGCATAAATAATACTCATTACATTGAAAAATGCATAATTTGTAGGGATGTAACGATATACCGAATATCGCGGTATCGCGGTAAATAAACTTCCCAATACCGTCGTGAGACTGACAAAATCTACCGCGATTTTTAAAAAATAATAATTTTAAAAAAATATATATTTTTTTTAAACACTTTTTTTTTTTTAAACCTTTATTTAACCAGGTGGTCCCATTGAGATCATCGATCTCTTTTTCAAGAGAGACCTGTCCAACATGGCAGCAAGTAGGTTACAACATGAAAATAAAACAACAGATAACACAAAAGGACATCGTATTTACTAGGGATGCACCGAATATTCGGCCGCCGAAAATTATCGGCCGAAAATGGTTAAAAAGGCCCTTTCGGCTTTCGGCCGAAAGGGTTTTAGCACCGAAAAAATATCACCGAATGTCAGGGGACAGGGTTACGTTGGTAAGCTAACGTGTTGTTGTGATGACGTAATCAAAACGCGGCGACAAGCACAGCGCGCGACCATGCTCGCAGCTGGCTCACAGCCAACATGTCTGGCGCTTGGAGTTATTTAAAAATATCAGAGAAAGAGGCGCGGATTACAATTTGCAAAACGTGTTCAGCTGACATTTCTCGAGGGGGTGTAACTGCAAAGACTTTCACCACTTCGGGATTACTCCACCACTTGAAATCAAAACACCCGGACAAATATGCGGAGTAAGATCAAATCACAAGCACTGACAGCGAGAGACTGTTCAGCGCTGCCTCTCATGTGCTTGATGAGAAGAGGAACAGACTTATGGCTGATAAAGCAGAGACGCTACTGTTCATTAAAAAGAACCTCCCACTTTTCCTTAATAAGTAGACAAGGCTGGCTTATCATAAGCTTATCTAGTTCTACATGTCTACTCTATACCCACTTTCCTGAACAATTTTCATTGTGAGTTATAATTCACCATCTCAGGTTATCATTAGGGGGAAATGACAGCAGCACAGTGTTCAATATATTGTACTTTCGGTATCTAAATGATACAATGTTGTTTACATTGCTCATGAGGACAGACAACCTTATTTGCAGATTCTTGAAATTGTAATTTAATTTGTAATTGATTGTGGATTTTGTATCCAGTTTTCACTTTATGTATCTTTATACAATGTTTACTACTTTGCTTATGAGGACAGACAGCCTTATTTACAGATTCTTGAAATTCAATTGTAATTTCATTTGTAAATTGTTACATTCATGTGGATTTATCCAGTTTGCACATTTGTATGCATGCACTTATAGGTGCATTTGTTGTTGTTGAAGGCCTGGCTGTTACAGTTTTTATTTACACTATGTTGTTGTAGGCCTACTGGCCTAGATGTTTATGCAGTTTTAAAGCACCTTGGCTTTGTTCTGAATGCACTTTGTTGTAGTTATCCTACAGAGAAAAGAAAATGCACTTGACTTGGAATTAATGTACTGGATGCATTCAAAAGTGCTGAATAAATGTTTTATGGACCCATAATAGTGATTACTATTTAAGTTAAGTTTTGCCATAATCATGTCTTTTTCCATAATCAGGTAGCTGAACAACATTGGTAAAAAATGTATACATTATAAATATTTCTATTAATCATTTTCGGCCTTTCGGCATTCGGTTTTCGGCCACCTGTTTCCTATTTTCGGTATCGGTTTCGGCCAAGAATTTCCCATTCGGTGCACCCCTAGTATTTACAGGGCTACATTTACACACCTAGAGACATTGACAAGTACCAACCATATATTTATATCTCGCCATGTCAATAAGCCTGGCGTTAGACTTTTTCGCTGTCCGTCATTTTGACAGACAGGATCGTAAAATATCCGTCAAAATCCCTTATTACCCGTCGGGTCTGAACATATCACGATAGAGCATGCTCGTGAACTGTCAACGGTGGGGGGGGGGGGGGGGGGCGGTGTTATGCCGTGTGTGCATGCACCTCGCGGGACGCGCACAGCCTGAAGCAAAACCTCCCAGACATGTATTGATCTGTACGGTAAAGTACGGTTTGGGAACTATATCATTTCCTTTTGGAGGGCATGCATAACACGGCATAACACCAGAGCCTCGCTGCGGGGAAACGTTGGCGCTGTTCCGAGTTTGTTCTAATCTGTCAAAATGACAGACTGCTTTCAGATTTTTCTGTCATTGTTAAATAAAATATTCGGTTAACGCGACCACTGGTGTCCCAGCAACATCAGTACCAAGCGAGAGAGTTGTTTCCAGAGCAGGGGATATTGTAAATGCCCAAACACCCCAGCTTATAAATACCTGGAAATGTGGACATTCTCATATTCCTAAAAACCTGTCTGATGATGCTGAGTGAGTGACTAGTGAGTTTGAGTTGAGTTACTTGAAAAACTAAAGTGAAACTTGATTTATTTTATTGCAGGGTCTGATTATTAAATGTCCTTGTTTATTTGTGAGATGCAGTGGCATAAAGAAAATGCTTACTTTGTTTGGTAGGACCAGTAGGTACAAAAACACTGGTTTTCTTGTTCCAGTCTGTTACTGTCACTTTGTTTTTGACACTTTAAAATACTGCTATCCTACAAAAAGGCTGTAAAAATCAGATTTATTATGTAATAAAGAAACATTTTCCGAGTAAAAAAATGTTTTATTGAAAAAAAATATTTTATGATTTTTTTCTTCTTCCCTTTATTATTCAATATCGCGATAAATACCGTACCGTGGACTTGTTATCGCGATATTGTCGTACCGTGAGTTTTTGCTATCGTTACATCCCTAATAATTTGTGATTAAAATAATGGTTGTTGGTAATGAATTAGCGACCCCCACAGATGTATGATTTCACTGCGTCCGTGGGAGCTCAGACCCCTCCTTAGGGCAGCTCAGCTCCCATTGGCTCCCACATAACTCGAACCCTGGTTTCGTGAATATCGGAAAAACTATATGCGAGTAGTTTGGAGCAATTTGCGTAAATTGTCAAAAATTGTGTATTCGCTGTTAGCTTACGACCTCCACGATGGATTTATCAAAAATGTATTCCGCAATTTAGCATCATATTGGATAGGGGCTGAACTTGTCCTGGATTGGAATTTTTCCGATCATTCCCCTAGGAGGAGTTCGCAAGAATGTGCTTAAAATGCATGAAAAACGCACATTTTTCAAAATGGCCGACATATTACAAATGAGTAATATGTCCGCAATTCCATGAGGAATGTCTGTGCCTAAATTCGTGAAGTTCTGAGAAACGATATGTGACTACCACACAATAGGGGGTGCTACTGAGCTGTTTTAACACAAAAATAAGTTGGTTTTTTATATTCTCGAAAAGGTCGTGGGCTTTGACGTGTGTCCCAAGTTTTGCGCTCCGAAGCATATTTTAGCACATTCTCATAAAAAAAAAGTACAGGCCACGCCCACATTTGTCATTCGTTGCGACACTTTAAATATAAGTTCATACTCACCCCCAGAGTATGTCTAAAAAATTCAAAATGTATTTCGTCCATCAGTTCTTGAGTTATACATTTGTCATGTTTTTGGCGCCCCCTGTAGTCCAAAAAGAAAATTACTTTTTGTGCCTATTCCCCAATGCAGATTGAACCTTACCACCAACATGTTTTTTTTTTTTATACATTGTTGATGAGTTATGAGCATTTATATCTAAGCCCCGCCTTTTTGCGAACACACAGGCTGCTGTACAAATAAAAACCACTCTCACTGACATAACACCTCACTGAGTGATTTAACTCATATGTCTAGCTTGCAGGTTTTTCTTCAGGAATATTAGTTGATCAATATGATCAGGATGAAGCAAGCTTTGCTGTCACCGGCTGTACTAAACACTCGTTCAGAGGGTACACTTGTTGCAGGGATGGACAGTCATTATTTCACCTCTCCATGAGAAAACATCCAAATAGCAACTCACCTGCAGCCTCACCCCGACAACCAAACCAAACATTTCCCTCTCATTTTAAACCCTGGGTCACGCCCCCTTTGGTGAGCAGCTCACCTGATCTAGTGGGAGGAGCCACGCCCCCCTTCTTCTTCAATGGATTATGATAAATTTATATTTACAGAAATATGGTTTCTGGAGCTGAAAGTTGGTTGAATTATACATATTTACGAATTGATCAAAACATGAATAGAAAAATGTTTTTAAAAATCTCGCCCTCCTTACTTCAGAGATCTTCTCCTAGGAATTTGATCCTATCGACTCCAAATTCGGAGGGTAGCGTCTCAAGACATGGAGGCTGAAAAATCATAATTTTTTAGCGCACGGTGTAGTCGTTATGCGGCGCCCATTTTCACGTTCGCTCGATGCTAGGAGATCCCTCGCCATGGAACACGATGATGTCATAACTCCAACTGACGATCGTCCACCAAACTTTGGTTGTATATCACCGGTCCATTCCTCAACAGCTCTACCAAGTGCCAAATCTCAGGTCTCATCATATGCCATTATCCCTCGCCATAAAACACGATATTGTCGCAACTCAAAGGAAAATCGTCCAGGCGGCACCAGACTTCAGATGATGGTTAATGGTCCGGACCTCAACATATCTATGTGCCACTTGTGAGTTTTCCTCAAAAGCCGTTGCCATGTCAACGCATCCCTCACCGTTAAACACGATATTGCTATAAGTTCACGTGTGCTAACAGCCCAGCCCTTAAGACAGATATATTTAATTTGTGAGATTTCGTCAAATGCCGTTACCAAGGCAACACAATGCTCACCATGAAACACGGTTTTCTCATAACTCTAGTGAACATGCTCCAAACGGCCCAAAACTTCACATGTTCGATAACGATGCAGACCTCAAGTCATCAAAGCCTATTATGGGGTGTCATCATATACCGTTGCCACGGCGACAGATCACTCGCCATGAAAAACGGTTTTCTCATAAATCCAGTGAACATGCTCCAAACTGCACAAAACTTCACATGTTTGATGATTATGCAGCCCTCAAGACATCTAAGCCTATTATGGGTTGTCCTCAAATGCCGTTGCCATGGCGACATATCACTCGCCATCAAACACAATGTTTATGTTACTGCTGTAACTCCCATGTACATTGTCCGATCGGCCTGAAACTTCCCACGTTTGCCAACGACCGAGTCCTTATAACATCAGCGCAACGTCGACATGCGGAAAACAGCGAGCCTACGCGGATGGTCGAAGACCCGCTCATCGCTGCTCGCAGCTTTAATTGTTTTTTAAATTCGTTTTAAATATATTTATGTTGCATTTTTGAAGGAGCCTAGGAATTAAGATTGTCTTTGCCAAAATTATAAGTATCATCACTGAGCGATCAGAACTTGCGACAGGGGAAGCAAAACTAGACAACACACAACGTAGCTTTAGGTAGCAAAACACAGAGATATGCTCACCTCTTTCTGTTATTCTGATCAAAAGTTGTGTTCAATGGCATTAAAACAAGAAAAACGCGGCTGAAGGTTAATCCATAGGTTAATCCAATGTGTCTGTCACTTTGAAAAAATGATTGATAATCCATAATTCCATTTTTATGTAAAAATATTCATATTAGCTGATAATGATAGCTTCCAGAGTGTATGACAGCTTGCTGTTTTGGTTACACGCCACTCTCACTCCTTATGTGGTAACATGTGTGTGTATGTGGAACCTCACCTCGATTTCCTTGGCTCTATCGGTTAAAAAGAGATTTCAATCATCAAAATCAACCAAGGGGGGCCAGAGATAGGTCAAATCCACCCAAATGACCCCAGAAGTGTTTTTTGTGTGCTA
The DNA here is from genome assembly GCF_949606895.1 of Notothenia rossii. NCBI lineage: Eukaryota > Metazoa > Chordata > Actinopteri > Perciformes > Nototheniidae > Notothenia > Notothenia rossii. The sequence goes on from NC_136903.1 coordinate 37,790,251, forward strand.
AATCTCTCTTAAAAAGGTCAAATTTCACTTGTTTTGCTTCAATCTTGATACAGGGTACTTATTATATGTTATTGTTTGGATTCCTAAAGCTTTTAGTCAACCATCCCATCATTCAAGGGTGGTTTTCACTATAAGTAATGTTTTATTTTTGGACAGACATAATCATTTAAATTGTTTTACTGCGTTCAATCAGATTTTTCTTTAAAGTACAAAAAAATCTATATTGATTCTGACTCTTCTACATCCAACTGTTACGACCCGCCCTCTACCAAAAGGTAGTGGCTCATGGGAAGACCCGCAACACAAAATAAATCACACCAAACACGCAGCACTTAACGGCGAGCATTTATTTTAGAGCACAGCCGTTACTTACATGGGCCAACCGGCAAATGAACAAGTTCTGGAGGACGTGCAAAAACAAACAAAAGGAAGAAGGGGGCCTGGCTAGCCACACCACGAGCCGTAGGTCCCAGAGCTTCCCTCCTCTACTCAGAGATCTAACAAAAACCCTACGGGAAAAATAAAGCCGCGAAAACCTATACTACCTGGTCCTCCAGAGGACACATATGGACATAGTAACAAAAGGGATCTACGGATCAAAACAGCAGAGAGAGATTGTCCACGGACGGAGTCTTCCGGCATAAGGATAGGGAGAGACACCTCTTCTCCTCCAGCTTCTCCTTTTAAGTCCCCAACTGAATGGAATTAGGACACCTGGGGGAGGCGGAGGCAGGGGCGGACCAGGTGTACCTGCGCAGTAGAGAGACAGAGAGGACAACAGAAAAGGGAGCACGTAACACCAACTCACAGATTTATCATTGCTTTGAGAAGATTATTAATTTACCCCTTTTAGAAGTGAAGTTATGGTCATGATGTTTTTATTTTAATGTCAATTCAGATTGAACATAGTGTAAAAATGTAAATTATAGTTTCCGTCCAAAAAAAACCCATTACTTATAGTGAAAACCACCCTTAAATGATGGGATAGTAGACTAAAAGCTTTAGGAATCCAAACTATAACATATAAGTACCCTGTAACAAGATTGATGCAAAAAAAGTGAAATATGACCTTTTTAGAGAGGTTTAGAAAAATAAAACCACCTCTGGGGTCATTTGGGTGTATTTGCCATATCTCTGGAAACCGTTGGTCAATTTTGGTGATTGACACCTCTTTTGAACCGTTAGACCAAATCTAATCTAGGGGAAGTTCCTAAATCAACCTAGACGTTACCATTCAGGAGTGAGAGTGATGCGCACGCAATTTGCCCAAACCGAAAGCTATCTTACGCTCTGAAAAAACTGAAAACTAGGCTTATTGCCATAAATATGATGATGGATTATCAGTAATCATTTCAAAGGGACACAGAGACATTGGATTAACCTTCAGCTGCGTTTGTATGCGTTTTAATGCCCTTGAACACAACTTTTGATCAGAAAACAGCAAAGGTAAGACGTATTTGCCATTTTGGCTATGTAAAGTGAAGTTGTGTGTTGTCTTTGCTGGCTTTCGATGCCGCGAGTTTTGGTCGCACAGTGTTGATACTTATAACATTGGAATCTGTGGAATATCGGCTTTCAGGTGATATCTTGTTTGTGCAGATCCGTTGAAGTATATAATATTTCTACCTGGAGTTATGTGCGTTAGCACTCTTTCGCTTAGTGCTAATTCAGAGGCTCGGCGTTAGACTTGTGTTTTGTTTCGATACAAATGGTTAATATCATCAGGTAGCTGAGTTTCTTTTCGTTAAGTGGGTAAGACACATTCATAGTTTGTTAAATCTTAAGAGGCCCTCAGACGCTGTTTCTTGCAAGATGTTGCCGGGGGCACCGGGTTTCACAGGTTAAAAGGTCAGATAATAGTGAAGTTCAAAGTCGATGCAAATGTCTTGTTTTGTCAGTACAAAGCCCGAAGACATTTCAATGCATTTCTTTTATATAATATAAAACAGGAAAAGCAGATAATCTCTATATTTGAGAACGTAGCAGGACACATAATCAGGGCTGTGCTCAAATAAGATTTGGCTGTCCTTCATGAAGTGACAGGAAGTCACACATGTTAGTGTGTAGAATGTTCTGCTTTCGTTACTTTGTTTTAGCCTGTAGCAGGATTCTCCTTTGTTGGTGATCTTTTCTCATCAGTGACCGCCTCTTCACACATTGTCCCTTACTTAACCGTTCCCTATAACTTAAAATGTTCAACATTAGCATTAGCAAGGGGCTTTAGTTAAAAACTATAACATTTAGCATGAATGTAACGCAGCATCATTACAATTCCTCTAATTAATGACTGCCTTAATGTGTTTCTTGTTTCAGTATTATCTGGAGATGTTCATCAGTCCCCCCACATTAAAGAGGAACAGGAGCAACTTGTCGCTGTGAAGAGCGAAGATGATGAAGAGAAAGCTGAGCCACAGCTAAATCAGAGACAAGAAGAAAACAGCAGCTCAGCCCCACAGATGGAGAAAGAGAGGTATAGAGAGGACTGCAGAGGATCAGAACCAACCAGAAGCTTAGATCCTGATGGCTTCTCACAGCCAGCTCATGATTACAACCCTGCAGATAAACAAGCTGACACTGTGACATTAACTCCGATCCGGGCAGGTGTATCCCTCAGTCCACCAGCTGTGGACGACAGGACTTCAGACTCTAGTGAGCCTGAGACTGACAACAGTGATGAAGACTGGCAGGAGCCAGGGAAACCTCAGCCAGATCTAAAAAAGATCAAGAACAATAGTGTTCCCAAGGGTAATAAAGAAGGTAACACTGGTAGGAAGTCTTTGAACTGCTCTAAATGTGGTAAAACAATTGAGTCCAAGGACTGTGTGTTGGCAAAAATTCCTCCATTCGTTTGCACCGTTTGTGTTCCAAAACCGTCACAGGTTGCATGTTTTGTCACAAATAAGATAAGTGCCTCAGGGGAAAAAGCATTTGGATGTTCGGTCTGTAAGAAACAATTTGGCTTCAAATCAGACGCCGTAAGACATATGAGGATTCACACCGGAGAGAAACCCTTCAGCTGCTCAGTTTGCGGGAATAGGTTCAGTCAAAGCACGGGTCTGAGCTCGCACATGAGAACCCACACAGGAGAGAAACCATACAGCTGCTCTCTTTGCCCTAAAAGCTTTATCCGCAGCGGAGTTCTGGACCGACACATGAGAGTTCACACCGGAGAGAAACCTTACAGCTGCTCAGTGTGCGACACACGTTTCTCTCTGAGTCAGACCCTGTTGAAACACATGAGGATCCACACAGGAGAGAAACCATTCAGCTGCTCCGTTTGTGATAAAAGATTCCTACAACAGGGACACCTGACACAACACATGACACTCCATACAGGGGAGAAGTCTTTCAGTTGCCGTGTTTGTGGAAAAAAATTCACTAGACAGTACCGCGTGAAAAAACATAAGTGTGTTACTGACAGCAGCGGCAGTCAGTGAAACTGCAAAACTGCAACACAAAACTGAATGTCATATGCCAAAGATAGATTAGAAGGTTCAGATAAGAGCAACATAAATCTATTTAAATATTCTTTTAAGAAAGAATTTGTAAATGCTTATATATTTATATTACTGCGCCCACTAATGTCCACTGATTACTGTTAATGACTCATGACAATCATTATTGATAATGTGCCTATACTTCATATTTATGCTGAAGTTGTACAGAGACTAGTTCTTTGTAGGATTTGTCCAGCCCTTCCTTAGAGGTGCGGTAGGTAAGTTTGAGAAACCGACTCGAGATACACTTTTTGTTACATTCCATGGAATGCTCTTAACATCCCGATAGCAATGAATATCTTAAGTGCTTTGACAAAAAATCGATAAAAAAATGTAATCTGTGGAAGCCGTAGTACTGTAAAAAGCAAGACTAGTAACTGGATGTCCTACCTGCCTGTCAGCCTTCCATCTGTGCACAAACTTATCTCGTGCCCTCATTGGTCATGTGCGCGTTCGTGTGTGTTGGAGGAGGGGCTCTATAAGGAAGTGGCAGATTTTTTCCGGTTGTGTATTTTCAAATTCTAGCGCGCTCGAGCTAGTTTCTCCAAAATAACCTACCCCACCTTTAACTGTCATTAACTTTCTATAAAGCGTTGCATTTTTTCACTTGGCACACAACAAAAATGGATTAGCGGCTCAGCGCTGGGTCACCTGCTAGCTTCTACAGGACCATTGCTCTCCTTTTTAAAAGTGTCCTTAAGTGTACAGTGGTTTATTGCAGCATATGCCTGAGTTAGGCCTTAATGAATTGTTGACAGATCTGCTGTTTAAGTGGCCGTGACAGACCTCACTTTTACCTCACTTACCTCTATTAAGCTTACTGTACTGTTCTCGTTTTCAACGTGTGGATATTGAAACTTAACAGCCAGCTAAACTCTCCTCAGCATCATTCCTCCAAGTAACAGGCAGGAGTTGTATTTGGCAGGGATTTTAATGATAAGAAGTGTGAAACTGAAACAAAATACATTTCTCCATAAGTACACATAAAAACAATGATATGTTCTTAACATTTACAGAATAAATGTACTTTTTACAAGAACAGGTTATTGCAGGTAAATATGCAATGCGACATTACACAGCATTACGTAACACACTATAACACAGCAACACGTTTTTACAAAAATAATAATTATCCTTAGTACAAAAATATATTACCACAAATAATATCAAACACTTGTAGCTAAGATAATAATTAGTAACTTGACTTCTGCTACGTTTTGGGCTTAGAACGAAGGATGGATGGGGATTCTGCAGCTAGTGTTCCCATTACATGTTTATTGCATTAGTGTCCATGTATAAAAGGACTTCCTCTAACTTAAGGAAGTGGTCATAGCCACAAAGGAAGTGCCATCTTTTTCAAAGTACATTTCAAAATAAAAGCTGCCTTCTAACTGCTAATACATTCTTATTTGTGTTCCATGACACTTACCATTGATCAAAAATGCTAAATCGGCTATAATTTGGTTTGATGGAAAGGATTTATGTCTCAATAATGTCTTATCAGACATGTGAAACCAGACAGAACATCCTGAACTCTTGACCAATGCACATTATGCATTTTAGAAGGTGCAAGCAAAGCATAAATGTTCCAACCACAATTCTAGGAAGGTGTTGTGGTTTTTGACAACAGTTATGATTGAGGACAACAATGCACACAGGATGTGAGTGAACTGTGTACAGACTGGATGATTTTAGGTCCAACATCCAGGAGCAACAAATCATACAGACAATAGTGACAGTTGTTAAGTTTGTTTTTGTTAATAAATTAAAGTATAAAGTTTGCATATTTGTTCAATTTTGAAAAACTCAATTCTAAACATGACATTGAAAATGTGTTTTGCTTTCATAAAAATGTTAATATTCCCTTTTGTTAAAATTGCATATCATTACTGTAGTCTTCATTGTTTTAATTTGAACTTTACATTTTTAATTTATTCATTAAAGAGAAACTTCCAGGTTAAAGACACTTGTGAATAAATGTGTAGGAAAATGATGAATACACTAGATTTTTAAAAAACATATACAGAAATATACAGTACAGTGACATCTGGCGTCGTTTTTGTAAGAAATGTTCAATTCCGCATAAAAAAGCCTCGGCACGTGACGTAACACGGGGGACACAAGGGGGAGAGCGGCCGATGTAACGTATTAATAAACATGGACCCCAATGCTAGTTTCGACACAGAAGACACAGAAGAAGTTGAACATGAATATTCGAATGCATATGACGGACCACAACCTTATAATTATAAGCCTGCTAGGCGTTCAAGAGACCAGGAGCAGCCAAGGATTAGAAGAAATAACGGCCATCAGAGAGAAATTGAGCTGTGGTGTGAGGAGAACCAGTGGAGAACTGGGCAGCTATCTTGGTCAGTGACCGGCGTTAGCTACAGAATGTTAGCTAATGTCACATCACAACATTGTAAAGTTAGCTATCATATATCAGGCTATAACTAAAGTAGCGTTGATAATATAGTAACGTTACTGGCAGGACTGTTGATACTGATCCATAACAGAAACGAATGCGCAAGTATCAGCCGTATCTCGCGTTACTTAATGCAACTCCACACCACGGTGCTGTGTACCGGAGGAGAGACGCGAGATACGGCTGATACTTGACGATCTGGCGGAGAAAGGTTGTGGAGCCTCCGTTGATATGTCGTTGTAAATGGCTTGATGGAAAGCAGGTGTGTAGTCGGGGAGGGTGCACAGCTGATTGCAGCAGGTGAGTGGAGGTTGAGCCGGGAGCCAGGAGTGACAGCCACCACGCACACACAAACAACACAGACAGGGGGAAACAAATAAACACAAAGGAGACGGCTGGAGCAGTATAGCCACCACAGCGTTACCTAATGCAACTCCACACTATGTCTTACGTTGCCGTGTACCGGAGGGGAGAGAGAAAGAGCAGCGAAGGAGGGGGGGGGAGAGAGAAGTAATACGGTTTCCTGATAAAGCTGTGGAGAGTATGTGCTGCAGGGAGGTGGATGCACAACGCACCCAGGAACGAACGCTAGCTCCGGTCCTTTTTACTGTGGACTCAATGTCCTGACAGGCTGGTATTTGTGCAACCTGCACAAACACAATACTGCACCATGATTACAAATGGTGAAATACAATGTAAAACTACAGAAAAATACCAGCTCCTTAAAACACAACCGCTCTACTCAACGCAACTCTACTGTACCCGCGGTCAGAGAGCGGAGATGTGTCCCCTGTGTGATGTAATATGACGCGTTTGACGTATGACCTTAAAAAAAAGCAGTTTTTAAGAGCAGAGCTCAAAATTGCTCCTTTCCCTCTGAATTCATGCCCTTATGTCTCGTAAAACATATCAAATCCTGCATTCACTTTTTTAATTGTAATTTTCAAGCAAGTTTAAGCATAAATGTAGAAAAAAAAAAAAACTGCAAGATGCTCTTTAAGTAAGAATTGAACCTACGGGACATCTTTCTCACTTCAAAAAGTCCCTACAAGCTCTCAAAACTTTTTTGAGGCTTGATTTTGGGTCTTGGCTGGCTCTTTTAGAGGCTCGACGGGGGTTCACTTGGGAACCTGTTGCTGTTATACTTTGACCTTGTGTCCTTGTAAAACTTTTGTATCTTACTTTTGTTATTTTTAGGATATTGTAAATCCTCAATTTTTGTTAAAAACTTAATAAAACCGGTTTGTACATTGTACATTTCAACCCAATTCCTGGTCTCTCTGGTGGTCTCTGAAGGTATCTTCTTGGTCTTAATGTGAGGTAAGAACACCCTTCCTTGGAAAAGGCTGACATTAGTTGATAATTTGGACTTGAAATTGTTTATAGGAAATAGAAACCCTGCTATGGTTAAACTGTAGTTTCATATTAGTTAGTGTAGTTGATGTGGTTTTGATTGATGCTGAACTATGGCATGTGCTCTGCTGATGTGGTAATATCACTGCTGTGATATCAATGTTTGACTCTGGCTATGTTTGATATCACATTTTCATTGTTTTAATTGGTATAACTTGGGATCAAAAAAGGAGATGCGGGATTGTGGGTCCTGAAGCTGCCCTAATTACAAGGCCAACACAGTCTCACTCCCTAATAGTCCAATAGCGACGCTTGGTCAGGGTCCTTTGGCGTGCAGTTGTGACGCGCCGAGTCTCCTTCAGCTTCATAAACGGACGCAAAGAGCTTTCAACTGATTGCAATGTATTCCCATCGGCGGCGGTATTTGACGCTCAGGGAAGCAACGCATCGGTCCATGTCGGCGGCAGTTAAAGGCAATGTGAAAGTCCATTCCCATTGGATAACGGAGGATTTTACACCCGGATATAAGTATTCTCCTTACTGTCGATTGATTTTACAGTGATATCTGCACTACTCATCAACTCAAAAACACCAGATGATCCTTATTAATTACACAACATTGATTGGTTAAAATGTGTACAATGCTTTTGTATTTTTTCATCCTGGGCCTGATGCTGACTGAAGAGCCTCTGTATGATTGTTTGTTACCTGGGAGTGTTATACTAGCTATTTTAACTAGTATTGAGTGCCACAGTGACGCGTCCTAAAACCCGGATGTAAACTCCTTCCGGTTCCTTAGACAAAAACCAATGCAATTTCTCCATAGGATTTTTGGAAATAGATCGAAATAAGGTCTGTGGTTGACCCAAATTGAAGAGACAGATCACGTTTTGTTCAGCCGGACAATCTCCACATGTCTACCCTACTTTTATAATTTTTGAATCATAAATCTAATCGATCGATTTATGATATTATCCGGCTGAACAAAACTTGATCTGTCTCTTCAATTTTTGTCAACCACAGCCCTTATGTCGAGCTATTTTCCAAAATCCTATGGAGAAATTGCATTGGTTTCTGTCGAAGGAACCGGAAGTGGTACAATGCTAATTTACTTTCGAGTTTTAGGACGCGTCTGTTACGCTCTCCACGAGCTTACATGATTGAACTCACAATGCTGAACACCGGGAAGAGGAGAGAGAGTTTGAGGTAAAAAAGGTTTATTAACCAAAAAACCTTTCAGGAGACAAAAAAAGGGATTAGATGTCCACTTAATCCTGGGCCAGGGTTTTCACCAGCGGAGGTGCGGAGATGCACGGAGGTACGCTGGCAAGGTGAGCCGAGGATTCAGAGCTGGCAAGAGTTTACCAGTTGGAGCTGGTGTGCGTGGAAGCACGGGGGAAACACTGGCGAGGGGAGCCGGGGATCCAGAGCTGGAGAGAGTTGACAGGCTTGAGCTGGTGTGTGTGGAAGCACGGAGGAACACAGACGAGGTGTTGGTGGCTGGACGTGGCAGGCAGAGGAGTAGGCAGACGGATGCTGGACAGAGAGAGCACAAGGTAAGGATAACAAGGACACAGAGAGTATAGTTTAGCTATAGCGAATATACCAAGTCGTATTACCAGCGTGGTGAAATGACAAACTGGTGAATACTGGATGGAGGAACCGGGTATATATGCAGGTGAAGGTGAGTAGTTGTAATCCGGATGATGAGCAACAGCTGAGGGGATGAGTTGGCGGGAAACAGAAGTGGGTAGCCACGCCCAGCCAGGAAGACAAACTGAAGTTACCTACTGTAACTCCAGCTTCAATGAGTATTGGCTTAGCCCACTAAGGCTATCGCTATTGGGTAATCCCCCTGCGCACCCGCGCAGCACTGACACACTTGTAGTCCACGCCCACCCGCAAGGTGGGCCCCACCCTCGGGCTCCCTTCCGGTATAAATAGGAAGGAGGCCCGACAATTTGCTCCCATACAAAATAACTTTTCTTCAGCTATTCGTGGAGCCAGCGGGGCCCAGCACTTAGAGGGTTACGCCATTACTCATAGAAGCTGGAGTTACAGTAGGTAACTTCAGTTCTATTTCATATATAGCTTTGCCCTCTAAGGCTATCGCTATTGGGTTAAGGGCGAAGCATGATGTAGTCTGTGCCCCACTGGGTCCGCCCGGTACTAGAAGCACAGACACACCTGCTCAATAACAACCCATGCCTATTGCGCCATGCGTAATGGCGCATCACCGTCCCTGGAATATAGCATAAGATGAATATTTTCCATGAGGGGACGAAGGCTGGGAACAATACATACCTGCCGCTGTGAAAAAGTAGAGACGAAGGTCACACTTTGCCCAGCGACAAAAGAGGGGGAACGGCTTTGTTTAGTGTGCGTAACACCAAAGCCAAATCCCACTGAGGCGCCAGTGCGCGTGACACAGGTCTGAGTCTTCGTACTCCTCGAAGAAAACGTTTCGTCAGGGGGTAATTAAACAACGTCCCAACCCTGAATGATATGGCAGCAGCATAAACCTTGATTTTGTTGAAGGCCACATTCCTGTCCAATAACAGCTGGAGGAATGACAGCACGTGAGGCAGGGGCCACGTAATGGGGTCCAGGCTTTTCTATACACACCAACGCTGGAACGCTGTCCACTTGGCTGTGTAGGACGCTGGTAGACGCGGCCCTGGCTCCCTGAATGGTACGTACAACATCTTGAGAGAGGCCCAAGCCCTCGAAGTGTTCCCGTTCAGCGGCCATGTCCATAAGTGCTGGCCTATCACTGGGTGACTGCTGATCGCTCCCTCCACCTGCGAGAGAGTGTCCCTGCGCCACGGAATTTCCCACGGTCTGCCTGACAGCGTACGCTGTAGGCATGGAAACCAGGAAGTAAGTAAGAAAGTAAAACTTTATTTACATAGCACCCTTCTCAACACGGATGTACAAAGTGCTTTACAGTACAGTACACAGGACACAATTCAAAGTACAACTATAACATGTAGAATAAAAGGCATAAAACAGCAGCAGGTAATACATAGGATAAAACATACGATAAAACACCCATAAAAAAGACAGGCGCATGGTGGCCATCCCTCCTTCCGTGGGTTCAGACTTAACCTATTGGAAGTCCCCTCGTCCTGTCAGCGGGTGTGCCCCTGGGCAGCGTTACGTCACACATCTCTGTCACACATCAGCGCCTGTGCGCTCCGGGGCAATTAGGATCACTGACAGTCGCTCCTCCTGCACTTGGTCCAGGAACCGAGGGATCAGCGGGACTGGTGGGAAAGCGTACAACAGTCCCCTGGGCCATGGACGATGTGCGAACGCGTCCACCCCCATGGGGGGGGTGGTCCTGCGCTTTCAGAGAGAACCAGAGGGCGCATTGCGCTCTCCGGAGTGCGGCGAACAGATCCACCTCTGCTCTCCCGAACCGGCTCCAAACCTGGGCGATCAGCTCGGGATGGAGGCTCCCGTCCCCCTGGCGAGGAACTCCTCTGGACATGAGGTCTGCCCCTCTGTTCAATTCGCCGGGAACATACATTGCTCTGATGGAGAGCAAGTGTGCGCGTGCCCAGATCAACAGCCGCCTGGCTGTGTTCAGAAGCTGCGCTGAGCATACTCCGCCCTGGCGATTGATGTAGGCTGCCGCGGCTCTGTTGTCTGTGCGAATCAACACATGTTGATTCTGCAGTAACCGGGCAAAATGCTGAATTACTCTCCGTACGGAGAGCAATTCCAGCACGTTTATGTGGAGGGACATGTGAGCCGGCAACTGCCCCCCCCACTGCCTGCGACATACACGTTCCTCCCCACCCTGAGATGTGTCTGTGAACACTGAGATGTGTGACGTAACTATGCCCAGGGGCACACCCGCTGACAGGGCGTGGGGACTTTTCCAATAGGTTAAGTCTGAACCCTATTTAGGGGCAATGGATGTCCATTCTCGGGAGACGACCGACAGTGGTGCGGTTACCCAAAGTGACAGACCTAATGTTAGCCCTATTTACAGGCAATGGACGTCCACTCTCAGGAGAGAGACCTCCAGCGTGTGTCCCTGCCATGGGGACTCTATTTATTTCACACTTCCAGGACAGAGACCGGGGAAATCTCCTATCTGTGGCCCCTCCAAGAGCCAAATGACGGACTAATGACCTCCAGCGTGTGTCCAGCAGCCGCTGATATGGACTGAAATCTGTCCGTTTCGTTAAAACGCCGGACTGGAGCCTGTGCAGGACCCCAGTGAGAGCTCCAGACTGTGTGCACTGTGTCCCCAATCTGATCAATGATGACATGTATAGCCGCATGTCATCATTTCAGCGCTGGTTGTCTTGGTGGTGCCCAGCAAACAATGTGGGCTTCGTAAATAATTGGACAGCCTTCTGGGGAAAACCTAGTCTGATTAAGAGAGACGGCATTCATTCTACTTTGGAAGGTGCAAATCTCATTTCGGCAAACATTTCAGGGCTCTGTGGACTTAATCCATGACAAACTGGAGTTGAGACCAGGAGGCAGAGTCGCAGTCTTACACGCTTCTCTGCGCTCTCTCCTAGGCAGTCATCCATAGGAATCCCGACCCCAATAAAATACCCAATATTAACGGTGTGTGTGTCTGCCCAAGGACAATTTAAGGTAAAACCTAATAGAGGTGTCATACATAATAACCTAATAAAAGTAAATGTAACAACTACTACAGTGCAACAAAACAGGAAGATTAAATGTGGTCTCTTAAACATAAGATCTCTAGCATCTAAAGCAATACTGGTAAATGATTTAATATCAGATTATAATATTGATATATGCTGTCTCACTGAAACTTGGTTGAGACATGAAGAATATGTCAGCATAAATGAGGCCACTCCACCCAGCCATATCAATACTCATATTGCCCGAGGCACGGGCCGAGGAGGTGGAGTTGCAGCAATCTTTGACTCAAGTTTACTTATCAATACTAAACAAAAATTAAATTATACCTCCTTTGAAAGCCTCATTTTCAGTCTTACGCATCCGACCTGGAAAACTTTGCAGCCAATCTTATTTGTTACAGTGTACCGTGCACCAGGTCCTTATTCAGAATTCTTATCAGAATTCTCTGAGTTTTTATCAGCTTTGGTACTTAAAACAGATAAAGTAATTATCGTAGGTGACTTTAATATTCATGTTGACGATGATAAAAATAGCCTTACTGTTGCATCTAACTCTATATTAGATTCTGTTGGTTTCTGTCAGAGTGTAAATAAACCAACCCACTGCTATAATCACACTCTTGACCTTGTTCTGACTTATGGTATAGAAATTGAGCAACTATTAGTCGAACCGCATAATCCTGCTTTATCCGACCATTTCTTAGTAACTTTTGAAGTACTGTTACTAGACTACAAAGCATTAGCCAAAAGCTCCTGCAGCAGAAACCTATCTGTTAGTGCTATAGCCAAATTTAAGGAAGAGATTCCACCAATACTTAACTCGATAGCATGTCTGCATGTAGGGGAGGAAACTTATACAAAATGTACACATCCAGTGTGCATCCAGACTCGGTGAGGATACTATCGATACTGACTCAGCAATCACTGTAAGTTATATTCTTGTTTAAATAGACTTCTCTGTTTCATTTATTCTACTCTGTATAATTGTTCTGTAGTTATTGTAGCTAAAACGGCGATTTCTGAGAGATTTTAAAATCTCAGATCTGCTCTAGTCCAGCAGCTGTAACTCAGGTCTCAGTGAGTCACGCCCCTCAAGTGTGCATTCCAAGAGGTTGGAAGACTCTGCTGATTGCGTGAAGTGCATAACGCTTCCCAGCCGAAAAACATTTTAAATAGCGCATTTCAAATCAGAATAACTGAGTGTGCATCCAGACTCGGTGAGGAGGACACTATCGATACTGACTCAGCAATCACTGTAAGTTATATTCTTGTTTAAATAGACTTCTCTGTTTCATTTATTCTACTCTGTATAATTGTTCTGTAGTTATTGTAGCTAAAACGGCGATTTCTGAGAGATTTTAAAATCTCAGATCTGCTCTAGTCCAGCAGCTGTAACTCAGGTCTCAGTGAGTCACGCCCCTCAAGTGTGCATTCCAAGAGGTTGGAAGACTCTGCTGATTGCGTGAAGTGCATAACGCTTCCCAGCCGAAAAACATTTTAAATAGCGCATTTCAAATCAGAATAACTGAGTGTGCATCCAGACTCGGTGAGGATACTATCGATACTGACTCAGCAATCACTGTAAGTTATATTCTTGTTTAAATAGACTTCTCTGTTTCATTTATTCTACTCTGTATAATTGTTCTGTAGTTATTGTAGCTAAAACGGCGATTTCTGAGAGATTTTAAAATCTCAGATCTGCTCTAGTCCAGCAGCTGTAACTCAGGTCTCAGTGAGTCACGCCCCTCAAGTGTGCATTCCAAGAGGTTGGAAGACTCTGCTGATTGCGTGAAGTGCATAACGCTTCCCAGCCGAAAAACATTTTAAATAGCGCATTTCAAATCAGAATAACTGAGTGTGCATCCAGACTCGGTGAGGATACTATCGATACTGACTCAGCAATCACTGTAAGTTATATTCTTGTTTAAATAGACTTCTCTGTTTCATTTATTCTACTCTGTATAATTGTTCTGTAGTTATTGTAGCTAAAACGGCGATTTCTGAGAGATTTTAAAATCTCAGATCTGCTCTAGTCCAGCAGCTGTAACTCAGGTCTCAGTGAGTCACGCCCCTCAAGTGTGCATTCCAAGAGGTTGGAAGACTCTGCTGATTGCGTGAAGTGCATAACGCTTCCCAGCCGAAAAACATTTTAAATAGCGCATTTCAAATCAGAATAACTGAGTGTGCATCCAGACTCGGTGAGGATACTATCGATACTGACTCAGCAATCACTGTAAGTTATATTCTTGTTTAAATAGACTTCTCTGTTTCATTTATTCTACTCTGTATAATTGTTCTGTAGTTATTGTAGCTAAAACGGCGATTTCTGAGAGATTTTAAAATCTCAGATCTGCTCTAGTCCAGCAGCTGTAACTCAGGTCTCAGTGAGTCACGCCCCTCAAGTGTGCATTCCAAGAGGTTGGAAGACTCTGCTGATTGCGTGAAGTGCATAACGCTTCCCAGCCGAAAAACATTTTAAATAGCGCATTTCAAATCAGAATAACTGAGTGTGCATCCAGACTCGGTGAGGATACTATCGATACTGACTCAGCAATCACTGTAAGTTATATTCTTGTTTAAATAGACTTCTCTGTTTCATTTATTCTACTCTGTATAATTGTTCTGTAGTTATTGTAGCTAAAACGGCGATTTCTGAGAGATTTTAAAATCTCAGATCTGCTCTAGTCCAGCAGCTGTAACTCAGGTCTCAGTGAGTCACGCCCCTCAAGTGTGCATTCCAAGAGGTTGGAAGACTCTGCTGATTGCGTGAAGTGCATAACGCTTCCCAGCCGAAAAACATTTTAAATAGCGCATTTCAAATCAGAATAACTGAGTGTGCATCCAGACTCGGTGAGGATACTATCGATACTGACTCAGCAATCACTGTAAGTTATATTCTTGTTTAAATAGACTTCTCTGTTTCATTTATTCTACTCTGTATAATTGTTCTGTAGTTATTGTAGCTAAAACGGCGATTTCTGAGAGATTTTAAAATCTCAGATCTGCTCTAGTCCAGCAGCTGTAACTCAGGTCTCAGTGAGTCACGCCCCTCAAGTGTGCATTCCAAGAGGTTGGAAGACTCTGCTGATTGCGTGAAGTGCATAACGCTTCCCAGCCGAAAAACATTTTAAATAGCGCATTTCAAATCAGAATAACTGAGTGTGCATCCAGACTCGGTGAGGATACTATCGATACTGACTCAGCAATCACTGTAAGTTATATTCTTGTTTAAATAGACTTCTCTGTTTCATTTATTCTACTCTGTATAATTGTTCTGTAGTTATTGTAGCTAAAACGGCGATTTCTGAGAGATTTTAAAATCTCAGATCTGCTCTAGTCCAGCAGCTGTAACTCAGGTCTCAGTGAGTCACGCCCCTCAAGTGTGCATTCCAAGAGGTTGGAAGACTCTGCTGATTGCGTGAAGTGCATAACGCTTCCCAGCCGAAAAACATTTTAAATAGCGCATTTCAAATCAGAATAACTGAGTGTGCATCCAGACTCGGTGAGGATACTATCGATACTGACTCAGCAATCACTGTAAGTTATATTCTTGTTTAAATAGACTTCTCTGTTTCATTTATTCTACTCTGTATAATTGTTCTGTAGTTATTGTAGCTAAAACGGCGATTTCTGAGAGATTTTAAAATCTCAGATCTGCTCTAGTCCAGCAGCTGTAACTCAGGTCTCAGTGAGTCACGCCCCTCAAGTGTGCATTCCAAGAGGTTGGAAGACTCTGCTGATTGCGTGAAGTGCATAACGCTTCCCAGCCGAAAAACATTTTAAATAGCGCATTTCAAATCAGAATAACTGAGTGTGCATCCAGACTCGGTGAGGATACTATCGATACTGACTCAGCAATCACTGTAAGTTATATTCTTGTTTAAATAGACTTCTCTGTTTCATTTATTCTACTCTGTATAATTGTTCTGTAGTTATTGTAGCTAAAACGGCGATTTCTGAGAGATTTTAAAATCTCAGATCTGCTCTAGTCCAGCAGCTGTAACTCAGGTCTCAGTGAGTCACGCCCCTCAAGTGTGCATTCCAAGAGGTTGGAAGACTCTGCTGATTGCGTGAAGTGCATAACGCTTCCCAGCCGAAAAACATTTTAAATAGCGCATTTCAAATCAGAATAACTGAGTGTGCATCCAGACTCGGTGAGGATACTATCGATACTGACTCAGCAATCACTGTAAGTTATATTCTTGTTTAAATAGACTTCTCTGTTTCATTTATTCTACTCTGTATAATTGTTCTGTAGTTATTGTAGCTAAAACGGCGATTTCTGAGAGATTTTAAAATCTCAGATCTGCTCTAGTCCAGCAGCTGTAACTCAGGTCTCAGTGAGTCACGCCCCTCAAGTGTGCATTCCAAGAGGTTGGAAGACTCTGCTGATTGCGTGAAGTGCATAACGCTTCCCAGCCGAAAAACATTTTAAATAGCGCATTTCAAATCAGAATAACTGAGTGTGCATCCAGACTCGGTGAGGATACTATCGATACTGACTCAGCAATCACTGTAAGTTATATTCTTGTTTAAATAGACTTCTCTGTTTCATTTATTCTACTCTGTATAATTGTTCTGTAGTTATTGTAGCTAAAACGGCGATTTCTGAGAGATTTTAAAATCTCAGATCTGCTCTAGTCCAGCAGCTGTAACTCAGGTCTCAGTGAGTCACGCCCCTCAAGTGTGCATTCCAAGAGGTTGGAAGACTCTGCTGATTGCGTGAAGTGCATAACGCTTCCCAGCCGAAAAACATTTTAAATAGCGCATTTCAAATCAGAATAACTGAGTGTGCATCCAGACTCGGTGAGGATACTATCGATACTGACTCAGCAATCACTGTAAGTTATATTCTTGTTTAAATAGACTTCTCTGTTTCATTTATTCTACTCTGTATAATTGTTCTGTAGTTATTGTAGCTAAAACGGCGATTTCTGAGAGATTTTAAAATCTCAGATCTGCTCTAGTCCAGCAGCTGTAACTCAGGTCTCAGTGAGTCACGCCCCTCAAGTGTGCATTCCAAGAGGTTGGAAGACTCTGCTGATTGCGTGAAGTGCATAACGCTTCCCAGCCGAAAAACATTTTAAATAGCGCATTTCAAATCAGAATAACTGAGTGTGCATCCAGACTCGATGAGGATACTATCGATACTGACTCAGCAATCACTGTAAGTTATATTCTTGTTTAAATAGACTTCTCTGTTTCATTTATTCTACTCTGTATAATTGTTCTGTAGTTATTGTAGCTAAAACGGCGATTTCTGAGAGATTTTAAAATCTCAGATCTGCTCTAGTCCAGCAGCTGTAACTCAGGTCTCAGTGAGTCACGCCCCTCAAGTGTGCATTCCAAGAGGTTGGAAGACTCTGCTGATTGCGTGAAGTGCATAACGCTTCCCAGCCGAAAAACATTTTAAATAGCGCATTTCAAATCAGAATAACTGAGTGTGCATCCAGACTCGGTGAGGATACTATCGATACTGACTCAGCAATCACTGTAAGTTATATTCTTGTTTAAATAGACTTCTCTGTTTCATTTATTCTACTCTGTATAATTGTTCTGTAGTTATTGTAGCTAAAACGGCGATTTCTGAGAGATTTTAAAATCTCAGATCTGCTCTAGTCCAGCAGCTGTAACTCAGGTCTCAGTGAGTCACGCCCCTCAAGTGTGCATTCCAAGAGGTTGGAAGACTCTGCTGATTGCGTGAAGTGCATAACGCTTCCCAGCCGAAAAACATTTTAAATAGCGCATTTCAAATCAGAATAACTGAGTGTGCATCCAGACTCGGTGAGGATACTATCGATACTGACTCAGCAATCACTGTAAGTTATATTCTTGTTTAAATAGACTTCTCTGTTTCATTTATTCTACTCTGTATAATTGTTCTGTAGTTATTGTAGCTAAAACGGCGATTTCTGAGAGATTTTAAAATCTCAGATCTGCTCTAGTCCAGCAGCTGTAACTCAGGTCTCAGTGAGTCACGCCCCTCAAGTGTGCATTCCAAGAGGTTGGAAGACTCTGCTGTCGCCCATCAGCAGAAAATAGTTAACTAATTACAGCGGCGTGCCCCCAAAGCTGTGAGAACTGAGCAATCAGGTATCCATCTTAGGTTGCGTTTTCCTGGAGCGTCAGCTTCAGCGTCAGCCAGACGAAGACTGACAAAGACATTAAGAGTCCTGTGGGAGTCACGTGGGAGGCAAAGAGGAGGCAAATCCTACTCTGCTTGCGCCAAGTATCGCTGGTGTTATTTAGTTTTATTCAATTCTCTTGGGTTCTCTAGCCCCTCATGCTATAATCATGTGTATTTTCTGCATTCCTGTTCATGTGTCTTCTCGCAATTATCACTGGCCCCGTGTTTCTCCTAATCGATTTCACCGGCCTGCTCTCGTCTATCCCACATGCTCCACTGAGATCCAACATCTCGTTTCAGGGGGCCTGTGGAACTGCCAGTCAGCTGTCCCTAAGGCTGACTTCATCTCTGGCTACGCTTCCCTGCAGTCTCTGGATTTCCTTGCTCTCACGGAGACCTGGATCACTCCATCCAACACATCCACCCCAGCAGCTCTCTCCACAGCATATTCCTTCTCCCATACACCCAGACCCTCTGGCAGAGGAGGTGGCACTGGTCTCCTGCTCTCTCCCAAATGGAGCTTTTCCCTCTTCAAGCTACCTAATTTCACTCCTTCTACCTTTGAATTCCATGCCGTCACAGTAACCCATCCTATACAATTAACCATTGTTGTTCTCTACCGTCCACCAGGCGCCTTGGGGGACTTCTTGGAGGAGTTAGATAATCTCCTCTCACACATCCCTGAAACTGGCCCTCCCGCTGTACTTCTCGGAGATTTCAACCTCCAGACAGGGAAGATATCTGAACTAACATCTCTGTTAACCACCTTTGCTTTCTCACTGTCTCCATCCCCACCAACTCATAAAGCTGGCAATGTCCTTGATCTCATATTCTCAAGGAACTGCTCTACTTCTAACCTCTCTGTAAACCCGCTCCACACATCCGATCACTTCTTCATTTCATTCTCTCTACCCCTTTCCAAACATAACAACCTAATCTCTTCTAACTCTGCTCCTGTCCGCCGTAACCTCCGTTCCCTCTCCCCCTCTACCTTTGCCTCATCGGTGCTCTCAGCCCTCCCTTCCTCTGACTCATTCCAACTCCTGCCTCCAAACGCTGCTGCAAAAACTCTCCTCTCTACTCTCTCATCCTCTCTGGACTCTCTCTGTCCTCTCACATCGCGGCCGGCTCGTCAGTCCCCTCCTGCTCCCTGGCTAAATGACGCACTGCGTGCTAATAGAACCATCCTTCGGGCAGCAGAGCGGAAATGGTGGAAATCCAAACACCATGACGACCTCCTAACCTATCAGGCTCTCCTCTCCTCTTTCTCTGCTTCCATCTCTCAGGCAAAAAGCACTTTCTTTCAAGATAAGATCCAATCTTCCTATTCCAATCCCAAAAAACTATTTTCTATCTTCTCCACCCTCTTGGACCCTCCCAAAGCACCTCCCCCCTCCTCCCTTCTGTCAAGCGACTTTGTTAACCACTTTGAAAAAAAGGTTGATGATATTCGCTCTTCCTTTTCTGACTCACCTTTACTCACCGCTGGGTCACCAGACCCTCCCTTCACCCACACACTGACCTCCTTCTCCCCTCTCTCTCCAAGTGAGGTTCTTACCCTCGTTACCTCTGCCCGTCCTACCACCTGTTCTCTGGACCCTATCCCCTCAAACCTCCTTCAGACTATCGCTCCTGATATTCTACCATTTCTCACCCATTTCATCAACACTTCTCTAACTTCTGGTCACTTTCCAAACAGTCTCAAGGAGGCAAGAGTAAACCCTCTCCTTAAGAAACCCACTCTCAATCCGTCTGATGTTATTAACTACAGGCCCGTCTCTCTCCTCCCGTTCCTGTCTAAAACACTTGAACGCGCTGTCTTTAAACAACTCTCCTGTTATCTCCATCAGAACAACCTTCTGGATCCGCACCAGTCTGGTTTCAAGGCAGGTCACTCAACAGAAACTGCTCTCCTTGCTGTCTCTGATGAACTGCACACTGCTAAAGCAGCCTCCCTCTCCTCTGTCATCATCCTCCTGGACCTGTCTGCTGCATTCGACACAGTGAACCATCGGATCCTCCTTCGCACTCTCCAAGAACTTGGAGTTTCAGGCACTGCACTTTCCCTCCTCACCTCATACCTCAACGACCGCACCTACAGGGTTACTTGGAGAGGGTCCGAGTCCGACCCTTGTCAATTAACTACAGGGGTCCCTCAGGGCTCGGTTCTTGGTCCCCTCCTCTTCTCCCTGTACACAAACTCGCTCGGGTCTGTCATTAGCCCGCATGGTTTTTCATACCACTGCTACGCTGACGACACCCAACTAATTCTGTCCTTTCCCCGCTCAGAGACCCAGGTCGTCGCACGCATCTCTGCTTGCCTAGCAGACATCTCTCGGTGGATGTCTGCTCATCACCTCAAGCTCAACCTTGACAAGACTGAACTGCTCTTCCTTCCGGGAAAAGATTGTCCCACTCTTGACCTAACAATCAACATCGGCACCTCTGTTGTTTCCCCGACTCAGACTGCAAGGAATCTGGGTGTGGTCCTAGATAACAAATTGTCCTTCACTGCAAACATCGCTGCTACAACCCGCTGCTGCAGATACACGCTTTACAACATCAGGAGGATACGTCCCCAGCTGACCCAGACATCAGCGCAGATTCTGGTCCAGGCTCTCGTCATCTCACGCCTAGACTACTGCAACTCCCTCCTGGCTGGTCTACCTGCATGTGCCATCCGACCTCTGCAGCTCATCCAGAATGCAGCGGCTCGTCTGGTCTTCAACCTTCCCAAATTCTCCCACACCACACCGCTCCTCCGCTCCCTTCACTGGCTTCCAGTAACTGCTAGAATCCACTTCAAGACACTGGTACTTGCGTACCATGCTGTGAATGGATCTGGCCCTTCCTACATCCAGGACATGGTTAAACCGTACACCCCAGCACGTGCACTCCGCTCTGCATCAGCCAAACAGCTCGCTGCACCCGCACTGCGAGGGGGACCCAAGTTCCCGTCAGCAAAAACACGTGGGTTTGCTATCCTGGCTCCAAAATGGTGGAATGAGCTCCCCATTGAAATCAGGACAGCAGATAGCTTACACATCTTCCGACGCAAACTGAAAACTCATCTCTTTAGACTCCACTTCGAGCGATAGAATTACTAACAAAGCACTTATATACTAATAAAGGGCTGGCTTTCTAAATGCCAGTTGAGTAGCACTTGAAATGTTTGGCTCTATGAAACCTGATGTACTTATATGATTCTGCTTTCTTAAAGGTTGTATCTTCCTGGTCGAATGCACTTATTGTAAGTCGCTTTGGATAAAAGCGTCAGCTAAATGCAATGTAATGTAATGTAATGTAATGTACACCACCCCAAATTGATCATGTTGTTGATAGTGCTACAGATGCGCTGCGAATAAAATTAGACTCTGTTGCTCCTTTGAAAAAGAAGAAAATAAAACAACATAGATTAGCTCCATGGCATAATGCCGAAACCCGCAAAATAAAGCAAAAGTCGAGACAACTTGAAAGGATATGGCGTTCCACTAAACTTGAAGAATCTCGTTTAATTTGGCATATTACTCTCAATGAATATAAGAAAGCACTGCGTAAAGCGAGAGCAGCATACTACTCTTCATTAATAGATGAGAATAAGAATAATGCAAGATTTCTTTTCAGCACTGTAGCCAGGCTGACAGAGAGCCACAGCTCGACTGAGCCTTCTATTCCCATAGCACTCAGTAGTAATGATTTTATGTGCTTTTTTAACGATAAAATTGTTACTCTTAGAAACAAAATCAATGACCTCTTGCCTTTGACCAGTATAGTGTTATCAACAGCTCCCGGAAACGTAAATTCTAATAATATTACACTAGATAGTAAACTAGAATGCTTTTCAGCCATAAACCTTGAACAATTAAATTCAATGATTCTCTCTTCTAAACCATCAACGTGTATCTTAGACCCGATTCCAACTAAGCTGTTAAAAGAAGTTTTTCCATTAATTAGCACTTCTTTATTAAATATTATGAATATGTCTTTATTATCAGGCTATGTTCCAAAATCATTCAAAGTAGCAGTGATAAAACCGCTTCTTAAAAAGCACAACCTCGATCCAGAGGTTTTAGCCAACTATAGACCTATTTCTAATCTTCCGTTCCTCTCAAAAATTCTTGAGAAAGCAGTCGCAAAACAGCTGTGTGATTACTTAAGAAACTATGATTTATTTGAAGATTTTCAGTCTGGCTTTAGAACACAACATAGCACAGAGACAGCTCTGGTTAAAGTCACAAATGACATTCTAATAGCCTCTGACAAGGGACTTGTCTCTATTCTTGTCTTACTCGATCTTAGTGCTGCATTTGATACTATCGACCATGATATCCTATTGCAAAGACTAGAGCACTTAGTTGGCATACAGGGAACTGCTTTAGGCTGGTTTAGGTCTTATCTATCTGAACGCTCTCAGTTTGTACGTGTCAACGATGAATCTTCCATGCAAACCAAAGTTAGCCATGGAGTGCCACAGGGCTCAGTGCTTGGACCTATTTTGTTCACCCTATATATGCTTCCGTTAGGCAATATTATAAAGAATCATTCTGTAAACTTTCATTGTTATGCGGATGATACTCAACTATATTTATCAATCAAGCCTGATGAAATTAATCATCTAAATAAAATTCAAGACTGCCTCAAGGACTTAAAAACGTGGATGACCTTAAATGTTTTGATGTTAAACACGACCAAAACTGAAGTTATTGTACTTGGCCCGAAGAATCTACGAAACAAATTATCTAAAGATATATTAACTATGGATGGCATTAATTTGGCCTCCAGTGAGACTGTAAGGAATCTTGGTGTTATATTTGATCAGGATTTATCCTTTAACGCCCACATAAAATCAATTTCAAGGACCGCCTACTTCCATCTACGTAACATTGCAAAAATCAGGCATATCTTGCCTCAAAACGATGCAGAGAAACTAGTCCATGCATTTGTTACTTCAAGGCTGGATTATTGTAACTCCTTATTATCAGGGTGTACCAAGAAGTCAGTCAAGTCGCTTCAGCTGATTCAAAATGCTGCAGCTCGTGTACTAACCAGAGTTAGGAAAAGGGACCACATTACTCCTGTTCTGGCTGCCTTACACTGGCTCCCTATAGAACACAGGATAGAATTTAAAATTCTTCTTCTCGCCTACAAAGCCCTTAATGGGCAGGCGCCATCTTACCTTAAAGAACTCATTATACCCTATTGTCCTACTAGGGCATTGCGTTCCAAGAATGCAGGGTTGTTGGTTGTTCCTAGAGTCTCTAAAAGTACAATGGGAGCCAGAGCCTTTTCTTATCAAGCTCCACTTTTGTGGAATCAGCTTCCAGTTTGTGTTCGGACGGCAGACACCCTATCCGTTTTTAAGAGTGCGCTTAAGACCTTCCTTTTTGATAAAGCTTATAGTTAGGGCTGATTAGATTCAGCCCCTAGTTTTGCTGATATAGGCTTAGTTTGTCGGGGGACATCTTACTTCTTCCTTCTCTCTGTCTATACCTGTGTACTCTCATGTTCCGATTAACCCAGCTTCCCCAAATTTCTTTCTTTTTGGTGTCTATATACGCCGGGATCCGGAGTCATGGATGATCCTGCGGTCCTGTGTCATGGATTGCGAGTCCTGGATCTTGAGTCGTGGCTGCGGTCCTGGATCATAAGTCCTGGATGGATATCCTCGTGGATTCATCTTCTTATTATACACATATGCATTTCAAAACATTTGGACTACCTATGTTGCAAATGTATTATCTTTTCAATTTACACACGGCATCTATTGCACGTCTGTCCGTCCTGGGAGAGGGATCCCTCCTCTGTTGCTCTCCCTGAGGTTTCTCCCATTTTTCCCTTTAAACTGTGGGGTTTTCTCTGGAAGTTTTTCCTTGTACGATGTGAGGGTCTAAGGACAGAGGGTGTCGTATTGTCATACTGATATTCTGTACAAACTGTGAAGTCCACTGAGACAAATGTAACATTTGTGATATTGGGCTATATAAATAAACATTGATTGATTGATTGATTGATTGATGATAGTCTTCACTGGGGTCTTGCTTCCGGAGGCTTCTGCGGACCGCATCACAGATTTGAGAGGGGTCTCACTCGCAGAGGCTTCTATGGACCGCATGACAGTCTTCACCTGGGTCTCACTACCGGAGGCTTCTGGGGACCGCATCACAGACTTGAGAGGGGTCTCACTACCGGAGGCTTCTACGGATCGCATGACAGTCTTCACCGGGGTCTTGCTTCCGGAGGCTTCTGGGGACCGCATCACAGACTTGAGAGGGGTCTCACTACCGGAGGCTTCTACGGACCGCATGACAGTCTTCACCGGGGTCTTGCTTCCGGAGGCTTCTGGGGACCGCGTCACAGACTTGAGAGGGGTCTCACTACCGGAGGCTTCTACGGACCGCATGACAGTCTTCACCGGGGTCTCACTACCGGAGGCTTCTGGGGACCGCATCAAAGTCTTCACCAGGATCTTGAGAGGGGTATTGCTGCCGGAGGCTACTGTGTTCATGCCGGGGGTACTTGAGATTGCCAGGCCCTTAAATCGTATACATTCTTCGTCTTCCTCAAGCAGAGCAGCAGTGGAACTCTGCTTCCTGGGTTTTAGACCCTGTTTCAGCCTGGAGCGCAGGGTCTTCACCTCATCAATGAGGGCATCCTTCTGAGCCCTCAATGCCACATTTTCCAGCCTCACCTGCCTGCAGTCCTCTTCGTCACACTCGGTATGTGGGGAGAAGGGTGGAGGGTGCACCGGGTATTCCTCCTCATTGTCTATATCCAATGATGTAGCCATTCCAATGATGGGATTAGTCTCTCGGAGGTCATGGAGCAACTGCATGGCCACACTATGTGCCTCATCTCGGGAGAACTCAGGGTGGTCACGAGTTACATGACGGTGTAGTCTCTTCCCAGCATACGAACACCCTGTGATGGGAAAGGGTTTGGTCTGAACATTTATTCTGCCACTGGCCATTTTAAGAATGATGCCTCTTTCCTCCAGGTTCCGCACTGCATGTTTGTGCTTAAGGTGCTTATTCAAAGCCAGATAGCAGAGTCTGCACACCGGGCATTCGGACAACATCCTTCCTAAAACACACACAATGAATTATATTTAAATGGTTTTCTGTTTCTCCGTTTATATGCGTTAGCTAACTGGTGATTGCAACCATGGGTCCGATGCTTCAATGCAGGGAACACGGACCAAGGGGAGGACTTGGGCTACCACCTGGTTAAAATGGTCCCACCTCCGCACCAACTCGGGGCTGGTGATGGGTCCGATACATTGATTGTTTTTTGTTTCATGGTTCTGCCACGAGCTCACAAGACAGTTTTGGGTACGAAAACGTGGGGATAACAGTACCTCCGGGCGCTCCATCCCGCTCCGGCCTTCGCCGCAGCGGGGGGAGGAGGCATGGAACCCCTCGCACCTGCCCCCGGAGGAGGCAGGGGAGTCAGGTACCCGGAGGCGCACGGTGGTCGGCCAGGGCGAGGCCGCCACACCGCACTGGAGTCAGGGTTCCGAGTTTTTCGAGCCAGATCCCGGTGAAACGCAGTACGGAGCACCCGGCAGGAGCCTCCAGCAGACCCCCCCGCGTGGTTCCCTCGTCCCTCGGAAGAGGCGGAGAGGTGGGTGTTTTTCATCTGCTGGCGGACTGCCAGGGAGAACGTGCTGCTCGGGAGCCAGGCTCAGAGTTAGTGGCAGTGAGAGCCCGTGCACCTGCCTTTTACAGCAGGCACGCGCTGGTATCGGGGTGGGGAGAGAAGGTAGAAGCAGAGGCTGCAGAAACAGCCAGAGCCTTCCCCTCTAACACACCCCTCATTCGGTTCATAAGCACTGGGCAGAGTCCCCTGTCAACTCTCCTTATATTCCTCCGGAGACCAGTTGGGACATGGCAGCATCCCACTTCTCCTGGTACACCATATCGTTAAATGAGCTCAGTAATGTACTGCACAAAATCACATGGGTAAATGAGCTACGTAATGCCCTGCAATATCACATTTGGTTTATTTCCAAAAAGCCTGGAAAAAACACATATCCGTCATGTCCTGTAAAATATCATTCTTTGTTTATTTCCATCCTTCAGGCAAATACACATATCTTTGTCCGCTCCAGGAGCACAGTCGAACCCGCAGTTTGGAGGAACCGACCGCCAAGCACCGGAACCTGGACCCGGGGAGGAGGCCCTCCGATGGCGGGTCAGATTTGCTGATACCGCAGCTGGCTGGACACTAGCCGTAGAGGAAACCCCGGGCGGGACCAGGCATTTCCCTCTTTGCAGACAAGCATATATGTGGTTGTTACGCAGGATCAAACAGGTAGCCTGTGATGAAGTAGGGTCCTGTGCCCGGAGCAAGGCCAATTGCTGAATGCCGCAGCCGACTAAGGCCGCTATGCAACAATGGAGGATTAGAGAAACAGGTGTTTGTCTTGCACTCCGCAGCGGAGTGGGGAGGTGGAACTTCCACCCCGCTACGAAACCCGTGGTGGGACCCCTGAGTCAGACGGTTCGTCTTGGAAACGCTTCATATCGGTCGGCCCGGGAGGTAAGAGACACGCAGGGTAATGGACACGCAGGGTTACCCCCACGCAGCCCACGCAGCACACGGAGGAGGCAGGGGAGTCAGGTACCCGGAGGCGCACGGCCGCCACACCGCACTGGAGTCAGGGTTTCGAGTTTTTCGAGCCAGGTCCCGGTGAAACGCAGGACTCCAGCAGGAGCCTCCAGCAGACCCCCCCGACGGTTCCCTCGTCCCTCCCGGCCATCAGAGTCGAACCCGCAGTTCGGAGGAACCGACCGCCAGAGCACCGGCACGAGGCCGGGCCGGCAGAGGCCCTCCGATGGCGGGTCACGTTTGCCATTCGATCTGTGACATCCATAAAAAAGGGGTGAAAATGAAAAAATGTATCCCAAAATAGTGCCTCATAATGCGGGTAGAGTCCCCTGCCAACTCCCCTTGCATTCCTCCAGACTCAGAAAAAGTCTAAGTCAACTTTTTGGAGAACCATAAAAAAGGGTTAAAAGTATCAAAATGTATCCCAAAATAGTGCCTCATAAGGCAGGTAGAGTCCCATCAAACTCCCCTTGCATTCCTCCAGAGGTCATTTAAAAAACTTAAAGTTTGTTAAAAAACCATGCTGGGGGGTCTCCGAGGCAACAAATGTGTCCGGGAAACTCAAAGTTTGCAACCATGACAGAGTGTGGTTGCTCCACAAGTGGTATTCAAGCCAGAATGCAGTTGGGGTGTATGTACAAAAATAATGTGTCCGAAAATGCTGCTCATAATGCGGCTACAGTTTCCTGAAAACTCGTCTTGCATTCCTCCACTGTCACAAAGTAACACTTTACTTTTTGGAGAACCGTACAAAATGGCTAAAACTGTTGAAATGTATCCGAAAATTGTGTCTCATAATTCCTTGACAACACCTGCATTCCTCCAGAGACCAGTTTGGGAAGAACCATGCTGGGGGGTCTCCGGGCAACAAAATGTATCCGAGTCAGAGTGCACATACAGCGGATGAATTCCTCCATGAAGTTACACAGCCGTTTTTTTTCTGAGTCCTCTCAAAAACCGGGTTTCCGATTTCGTGCAGACAGTAGCTTGAAAAACATGAACGGTTTATTCGGACGGAGAAGGGGAAGTTTGGATTCCCCTCTCCGTTGTAAATTGCAACGGGGGGGTGGAAAAGTGTTCGGGGCTTCGGCCCGAAGCGCCGAAGGGTTGAGCATCTCGGAACCCCTTCTCCGTTGGCACTCTTCATTTTTGATTATTTTAAGATATAATTGACCGTTTTCTTTCATTTCTTTTTCTTTCCACGGGTGGGGGCCTATGGCAGGCCGCCTATGAGCTCCCAAATTCAGCCTGGAACCTCCAGGATTTGTGGGATAAGCTCCATAAACTGACAAAGTCATCCAAATATGTCACTTTTATAGCCCAAAGATATATAATGCAAATACATTAAAATAGTAAAAGGTAGAATTGTGCTCCGCATTACCCGGAATTTGATTTATATAGCCCCAAAAAAATGATTAAAAATCATTTTCGTGGGAAAAAGTGTTGAAACGCCTGATTAAAGCATATGCAGGACCTCAGTGAGCTCCAGACTATGTGCATTGTGTTAAGGGACCATGTGAGTGATAGCACCCATCATTTAAACGCAAAGGCCACGATTAAACATCACTTTTAGGGGGAAAACGCCGGCTCTGTCCGTTCCGTTAACAAACTGATAGGCAAATGGACGGAAATGCGTCCGTTTCGTTAACAAACTGATAGGCAAATGGACAAGCGGGTGAAAATGGCCGAGTCGCTGCTCCAGGCTGTGTGCATTGTGTTAGGGGGCCATGTGAATGATAACATCCATCATTTGAACGCAAAGGCCACGATTAAACATCACTTTTAGGGGGAAAACGCCAGCTCTGTCCGTTTCGTTAACAAACTGATAGGCAAATGGACGGAAATGCGTCCGTTTCGTTAACAAACTGATAGGCAAATGGACAAGCGGGTGAAAACGGCCGAGTCGCTGCTCCAGGCTGTGTGCATTGTGTTAGGGAACCCTATGAATGGTGTACATGAGTGTATACATGTTTTAAATAGTAGGATACCTCCAGGGCGCATCACCACATTTTACAAGCCAAGGAAGGTGCATGGATCCTGGGTAAACATTGATTAAGTGTTTTTAAATTTGTGGAACAGTGTTTTGTCACTTTCAAAACTCTCCTGTCATTGACCGGAGAAATTGGGTCGATGTTGTATTCAATCTGGCCATTAATATTCCAGTGAGATGAAGTACGTACATTGACCGGAGTGATCCCATGTTAATTTTGTCCAAAAACCGGAGCATTCCCTAGCCCATCACAGGGTGTTCGTATGCTGGGAAGAGACTGGACCGTCATGTAACTCATGACCACCCTGAGGTCTCCCGAGATGAGGCACATCGGGTCATGACAAGGCTGAAGCCTAGTGTGGCCTTGCAGTTGCTCCATGACCTCCGAGAGACTAATCCCATCATTGGAATGGCTACATCATTGGATATAGATAATGAGGAGGAATACCCGGTGTACCCGCCACCCTTCTCCCCACATACCGAGTGTGACGAAGAGGACTGCAGGCAGGTGAGGCTGGAAAATGTGGCATTGAGGGCTCAGAAGGATGCCCTCATTGATGAGGTGAAGACCCTGCGCTCCAGGCTGAAAAAGGGGCTAAAACCCAGGAAGCAGAGTGCCACTGCTGCTGTGCTTGAGGAAGAGGAAGAATGTATACGGTTTAAGGGCCTGGCAATCTCAAGTACCCCCGGCATGAACACAGTAGCCTCCGGCAGCAATACCCCTCTCGAGACCGTGATGAAGACTGTCATGCGGTCCCCAGAAGCCTCCGGTAATGAGACCCCTCTCAAGGCCCCGGCCAAGACTGTCATGCGGTCCCCAGAAGCCTCCGGTAGTGAGACACTCTCAAAGCCCCGGCCAGGACTGTCATGCGGTCCCAAGAAGCCTCCGGCAGCAATACTCCTCTCAAGACCCCGGCCAAGACTGTCATGCGGTCCGCAGAAGCCTTCGGTAGTGAGACCTCTCTCAAGACTCCGGCCAAGACTGTCAAGCGGTCCGCAGAAGCCTCCAGTAGTGAGACCCATCTCAAGGCCCCGGCCAAGACTGTCATGCGGTCCCCAGAAGCCTCCGGCAGCAATACCCCTCTCAAGACCCCGGCCAAGACTGTCATGCGGTCCGCAGAAGCCTCCGGTAGTGAGACCCCTGTATGCCAGAAGACCCTTGTGTCTGTCTCCAATAAGCTGAAAGCTAATCTGGCTAAGGATTGCCCCTCTCCCCGAAATCAATTGTCCACTGGGAAGGGACGGGGGAATACCATGCGTGAAATCACGTTGCCTAAAAGCATGGAGACGTACATTCAGACATACAGAGGTCATTGTGAGGGTGTCGCACCGACAGTAAAACAGAAAGAGAATTGTCTGTCCAAGGTCAGCCTGAAAAAGAACTTCCTCGTATTCATGGCCCATGGTGTTAACCGGCTGTCAGACTGGCTGTTTCTAAAAGACACGAAGAGGGTCCGTGGCTGGAGAGAGTATATTTCAAAGTCGGGCCGGGCAGTCACAACATCGCTGTTGTTCCTGAAGAATGTGAACCATTTCCTGAGTTACTTGTCTGAGTCAAAGCTCCGGGGGTGGAGGATCACCCAGTCTGATATGACCCACATCATCAGAGAGGTGACAGCCAACATGAACGACTTGAAAAAGTCTGTCACTGTCCACCAGTTTAAGGTGAAGAGGAACAAGCTGGATCGTCTGCCGAGCCAGGCGGAGCTTCTCGCCGACATGGCGGCCGCTGAGAAGCGCATCCCTGATCTCCTTGACCTGATGGCTAGCAATCCGACCTCAATCACTCAGTACCTGCTATATGGCTATCTAACCCTCCATTGGAGCCTCCTGTATGGCCACCGTCCGGGTGTGTACGCAAACATGACCAACACGGAGGTCTTTCAGGCGGACAGAAGGGGCACTGCTGAGGGTTACATTATCCACGTGCAGGATCACAAGATTGCCAAGACATTTGGCAAAGCACAGCTGGTGCTTACAGTAAAGGAGTTTAGCTGGGTCATGCGGTGGATGGGGATTTAAGAGGGCTTGTCGGGTCCTCAGAATGAATTCTTCCTTTTCACAACGGGGAAGCACGCCTTGTTGGAGATTTGGAGGATGTTCAAAACCAACCTCGTCTCCGCGTGTCGTTTGATAAGCTGGGTAAATTCGTAAAAAGGAAGGGATTAAGAAACACCAGAATGCAAGTTAAACAATAATCTTGTTTTAATGATAAAAAGTAACAATACAAATACAAATACAAATACAAATACAAACACAAAGGAATTACTTCCTGCTCTTCCTCCAATCTCACGGATCTGGTCAGTTTGAAGAAAAGAAGAGAGTGGTCTAAAGAAAACATCGGCTTATATCCAAAACCCCAGGAGGAGCTATGCGGCTGCCCCCCCCCCCCCTCCCCCCCGAGGGGTCCTCCACTTAGAAAAGACAGCCAATCAGAGGCGACCCTTACATTCGAGATAACAAACCCCTCCTTGCAAGTTTCACATACTTTTGGCATTTTATAAAGATAGTTTTAAGATATAGTTTTTTATAGTTGGATTATACAAATAACACATGTGAGTTACCTTAACCTCAAACAATAATAACAAGAGGAAAACATCAGCTCTGATCTCAAGCAGTAAAAAGTACCGCACACTCATTTAGCCTGCAGCTCTTCCAGACACTTGAGCTATTGTTCTTTAAGAATATTCCCTGCAGAATCTTTATTTCAAATAAAAGGTTTCACATTGCATATTTCCAGCTTCCTTTACACATACTGCTATTATTAATACAAAGTAATCAACCACACACATCTATTTAAAACAAGTAGATTTCCCTGATCATTTGACATGCTGCTTCCATTTCCCATAGAGTAATAAAACATGTTTAAGCTAATTTCTCCACACTGTTTGTAGCCCTCCAGTACCCACATATGAAAGAATAAAAGCAGAGGAATCAAATAAAACACTAATACAGGAATAGTTGATAAATGATTATACAGGACATCTGATCACAGTAAGAAATACACACACATATTCTCTAGGAAGTGACCCTTGTTATAGGTCCGAATGTCCTGTCCCCTGAAAGTCATGAGTTTTGGTTGATTAACAGAAGTTTAATTGTTCTTGTGGCTTAATGGCTTCCCTGAACTTCCCTTCACCCCAAAGTCAGCTTACTAGGAATGAATACATTTTATTGATAAGCTCAAAAGGACGTTTATCTTGGTTACTGCTGGGTGACCCAAGTCTCCAGGCCTGCAGGATGTGTAGGAGATAAACATTAATTCTACAAGACTTTAACTACATTATCTGAAAATGTATCTGGGACTTCCCCTGTTGATTGCAAGGACTATTGATAATTAACAGAGAGACCCTAGGGGCCTCTTCTTGGTATCTGCTAGGCAGAAGTCACTCAATGCAGAAATCACAAGTTTAACACATATTCTATATAAGGTGACATTAAAATGAATATACCAGATTGAACTTTCCTGCCATAACACGTTACTTTAATCCTTCAAATAACTCAAATAATACTTCAATCCCCCTTTTGGTCTCCCCCCCACGAGACCAACTCACATAAGACATTTGAAACACAACTATTGTCCTTCCTTGCCACTGTGTCTGCTCCCCAACAGTATACCTTTGTGAACAGAACACAACTTTCAATGTCAGTGAAGGAACTATCAGAGTGCGAACCTGAGTGCCAGAAAGCAGCATCCTTGCGTGTTGTTGAATCCTCAGGGCCCCCCCCCCACCCTCAGCGGAAAACGCCAACAAGGGCAGCTGATAGGGAGGGGGAGATGCGGCTTTTCCATCAAAGGTGGAACTGATGAATCTGATCAGAGAGAAGTAGACTCCTCTGCTGCCTCGAGAAGTCCCCCAGCCCGCCTGCTGTCGGGATGTCCGCGAGGTCCTTCTCCTCCAGTCCGCTGATGACAGCTTCCAAGTCGTCTGCTGTAAGGATGTCCTCGTTGACGATAGCCAGGTCCGTCCTGATGTCCTCCATGGTCCTAGCCGGTGATTTCCTCGCCGCACACTGGCTCCAGTAGTACCAGATGTCCCCCTTTGCTCCTCGGCGGACTGCATGAGATGTCCTCTGGGTCACTCTGTAGAGGCCGCAGAACCTGGAGTTGAGCCACGTAGGCCTCTTGACCTTCAGCCAGACGAACTCCGCTGTGTCGGCCTCCTGCTCCTCGGGCCCCCCTTTTGGCGTCAGCAACCTGTGTGGAGAAATCTGATACCCACCCCTCAAGTCTACGCTCAGGGCTTCTGGGCCCTCAGGTGTTTGACCCACCACTGGTAGGCCACTTCAGAATTCTAATACTTGGCCTGTGTCAACAAAATAAACCCCAACATCTTCAGGTGAACTAAATAACATATCTCAATAGCTCTGAATTCCTGACAAGCATCTGTGTTATTATAAATGAAATCCTTGAGATCCCATTTAAAATCTAAATATAATATGAACTGCTAATGTCTCTGGTAATGGAACACACTAATGTTATGGATTAAAAACAACTAAAATCATGATACTGACAAAGTGAATAATTTCCTGGTGATACTACTTCTACCTGTCACTGCTTGGATATTATCAAGCTGAAAAATGAATACAGAAATCCAACATACTGTCATCAAATGTCTTTCCATTATGAATTTAAATTAAATGTACATCCCAATAATGATCTAAACCAAAAAGTCTATGGCTTTTACTTCTTTACCAGGCTAGTTACAAGATGTTGTCTAAATTAAATTCTATCTCATTACATTACTATGTTTTAACTTAACTCTAATATGTTCTTTCTACATTTCAAACCTCAGTTACTTTAATACCTGTTGAAATATTACAAAATTGTTTTCATTATCACCGTTCACCTTCTCATTCTCATCCTGGAATTACCTCTCTCAGTAGCCCCTTGGCCACTGATTCTGCATCTGTGTTACCTGTTATAACTCAATCAATATTAGAAACATTTCAACATTCATCAAACAGTATCTTATCCCCAGATATGGAGCAGGTTAAATCTAAAACTGTCAATCAATGGTCAGATTGAACATCTGAGTTGGGGCGGCAGGTTTCTTCCAGTCCCTAAATGAAAAAATCCCACACTCCCCCTTTTTACACATGTACACATGTGTAACAAACTGCTGTATGGGAAGAAAACCTTCAGGTAACCAGTGGTTATAAGAAAATACCAAACATTATTCACAAAAGTACATCCATCATTTTTCACAGTAAACACTCCAGGGAAAATAAGTATTCATTTCCAGCTGGCAGTCCTAAAAGAAACAGAATCTTTAGATTTTAGTTTGAGTTTTACATTTGCAAACCGCCAACTCCTGTGGGAATTAGAAACGGGTCACATGTGGTTAACCCCCTTTTGCAGAATTTTTAGGAAACCTATGTTTCCCTTGGAGCTCCAAAATAATATGTTAGTCCAAAGACATGCTCGGTTAGTTATTGTTTTAGAATCAAGCAGTTGCACTGATCACATGCAGAAATACATTCACACTCACTCTGTCAGGTAGTAAAGTCAAGTTCGGTCAGCCCCAGAGTCTGTCATTGATAGTGCTTTTCTCAAGTCACACTGTCAGTCAGGGTCAAAGGTCATTTGGTCTCAGTTTCATTGGCCATGTGTCGTGCTCTGCAGAGACTTTAATATTCTACTAGCTGGAGTTGTACTAGTGACATCATTGTGTTGATGTCAACCAATGCAACAAAGTTTTTCTCGTGTTCGCAGCACCATTTTCTTCAGATGTTCAACAAACAAATGATCAATACACTTTATTAATATACCGCCCCTAGGAAACACAATAACAAATGTTCTGACAAATGTTCATGCACGGCATTCTTAAGTGAACCTGCAGAAAACGGCCTTTTGAATTAATATTCCAAATTAATCAATAATAATAATAATAATCCATTTTATCAATTTGTTTACCCTTAGAAGTGAACATACCTCATAATGTTACATCAGGATGTTAAACTAAGTTTTGGCCAAATCAATCATTATTACTGTTTCAGATCTAACTGGAGGTTGAACAAACAAAACCTTTTTTTTTTTTTTTTTTTTTTTCATGTAAACCACTAACATTTTTTCCAATTTCAGCATCAGCCCTGTTACTCGAAAATTACATCCTAGATAGGAATATCAGGAATGGAACAAACATTTAATCTTCAGAAATGTTCTCAACAAATGGAGAGTAATGCCATCTCTCTATCTAGTGAATAGCCAACATATTTAAAAAATGTCAGATATACAAAAATAAGCCTAAATACTCTTTTACTATCAAAGTCTAAAGCTAGACCTAAGCAGAACAGTTTTGGTAATGGACAATTTAATCTAGAAACAAAACAAAACTGGACCTGTGTTCTTCAAAATACATTAGTAAATACCTTGTGAAGTATTCACAATATAACTAATCCTCTCTAGGATATGAAATCCATTCATCTTTAACCAGATACTATTTCCCTATTTATTTTTAGTTCATGATAATAATGGTATAACGTCCACACGTTTACCCATAGCTAGTCACTATGTCAAGATTATCATGTGTGACATAATAATCAGATGTCTTGTTTGCCAAACAAGGATATTAAACTTTATTCTTTTCAGCATTCCAGACCATCATTAAACAATCAGCCTCCCTTCCTAAACGCTGAAGCATATCGTTCTACACCCCCTTCTGATAAACTCTTCCACAGTTATGCTGTAAAATCATTGCATGATTTCTTCAGAGTCTGAACAGACTGAGACCAGCCTGTCTCTTGATCTTGTCATATTGAGAACAGTCAATGATTCAATGTCCTCTTCAGCTGTAGTCAGTGGCAGGGCCCCCAAAACGCTAGAACCGGCCCTGGTCAGTGGGCTCCAAGGAAACTCTCTCTGGCATTGGGATGTCCTGAGGGGGAAGGGACCTCTGGATCAATGTGATACAATCAGAAGACACACGTTGTCCTCTGTACCGCAGAAATCCCCACAAACTGCAGTAGCCTACCTCTTCACACCACGGTTGCCTTGACAACGAGGCACAAGCAAACTGTCAAAACCTCCTTTGAGATGTGTTCTTTGCACAGTTCTTCTGTTTGCAATGAGCAACTTTTCACCAACACACCGATTCAGAGTACAACCCAAAGGTGGCGCACAACTATCCAATGCTGCTGTAATCACAGCAAATCAGCTACTGAGAAAAACTCAATGTAAATCTCTCCCCCAGCGGGTTACAAAATAAAACAGCTGAGTGTCTATATGGTCAGGAATGCTGAAACATGTGAATGCCAAACCCATTAATGGTAACAGTCTTCCTATTCTTCATTACTTCAGTTCTCAGTTAATAGGCAAAACAAAAGACTTTTCTTAACTACTATAGATTCATCTTTAATCTTCTTGCTTATTCTATTCTTTTTCAAATTGTTTATCTAAGTTGTGTTACAAGCATGGTTAGATTTGTAACAGAATACAAAACTAACTGTATCCAGCGCTATATATTTAAAACAAGTAATCTGACTACAGTTAATGAATATATTTTGGAACACTTAAAGGAATTATTACAAAATGTAATCTTCATTATTACTAAAGCTGAAACCTAAATAAATCATCACGGAACATTTTTCTGTCCTTATTACTTAATTGTTTCAATAAAAACTAAAAGCATTGTGAAAACTCCCATTTTTGAGAACATCTCTCAACACTTTTATTCCATCTAAGCACGAATGTTTATGACAAACTCGTCCTATTAATCCCAAACGGTCTTTAATGGTATCAATTGTGAACATTTCTTAATATTAATTGTAAATGCAACGTACGTTCTCTTTAGAACAAAGACAGGATAGTTGCAGCTGAAACTGGCTAATAGCAATGTTCTGTTAACCTAGATAAGCCTGTTGTTCTCATATCTAGTAAATATATTCTTATCTTATGTTACTCATAAAACAATATGACATTTTCCAGAATAGTAGTAACTCTATATAACCTGTACTCTCTCTACTCTT
Source organism: Notothenia rossii (assembly GCF_949606895.1). NCBI lineage: Eukaryota > Metazoa > Chordata > Actinopteri > Perciformes > Nototheniidae > Notothenia > Notothenia rossii. Next base: position 37,826,852 of record NC_136903.1, read on the forward strand.
TCAAACCGTCTCATTTCTCCTGTCTTTCTGTCTCACTGCGCCCTGCAGCTGCCTCCGCTCCAGCCCATCACAAATCACCCCTTTGTGAAACTGTGTGAGATGGCTGGAGCAAAACCTCGTGCAGGACCTCTGTCATGCTTAAACATGAACAGATTCCCTCTGACTGACACATTTACAAAAACCTTATTTTTACTGTCTACTTCTTCTTCATAAACTAAAAAACACCATTGTGGTGAATCGTTTACGTTTTCCGTTTCCTATCTACTTTAAACAACCATCAACTGAGAGTAACTGTATATGATAACAACTCCTAAATAACCTCACAATATATATATTTCTTCCAATGAGTTCGTTATTTCATGTCTAACAAATGTTCCTCTTTCCATGTCGTATTCTAGATGGAAAAATCCACCTATCATATTTAATTTGAATAAAACCTTAACTTTAATGTACTTCATATACTCAGTAAATCTCTTTTTACTTTCCCCTAAGGTTACTGTATGTAATATAATTTTCCTTGAAGTATAATTAAGTACAATCCTTAGTTAATGACAAATACCATGAAATTCACAACGCAATGCAACGGTATCAATCAGTTCTCAAAGACTATGTTTAAATAGCAGCAAATCATTGTTTCTTATTTATTTCAATATATCTACCAGTTCAAATCACACATTGATCTGTTCATTTTCAATGTCTTTCAGTCCAACTTCAGATCACTAGAGAAAAAAGCAAGCAGACACCTTCCAGGCTGCTGCTGCTGCTCTCGAGAGGAAAAAAGGTGGGGGGAACTCTCACAGACAAATACTGACACCCCCTTCTCTCTCCCCCGCTGTAGCTCTCAGCCTCTATAGGAAAAGGGGGCTTCTTTCAACAATTAGCACTTCTGCCATCCTTTTATTCACTTTTTCTGCTTGAACCCACTGTTCTCGTAAGCTCTTAACTCACGCTCCTCTCATTAAAATTCTCCCTTCATTATGACTTCGTATCTATTCATCTGACTTAGGCTGTTTCTGTTACCAGTAAATATTCACAGACTTCATATTGATCTGACTTACTGTCCTTGTTACCAGTAAATATTCACAGAAAAAATTCCTCGTACAGTCTATTCAGCTTTTATTGTCCGATGTTTATTCCAACAAGTTTAGCAAGCCTCTCAGCGCGCTTCAACACCGTCTTTCAACGATGTGACGCTGACATGGAGTAACCCAGGCTTACAGAACTCTTTATCGTGACGTTTGGCTTTATAGATTCAACCCCACAGAACAAAGGATTAATGAGATCCGGTCACTTCAAAATTGCTTTTTGAAGGTTGCGTTTCTCTCCTTTGGATGTACTTATAACTCAACTTCGATTCCTATGAACCTAAGAATTGTTATTCTGATTCGTCCCCGGATGCCGTCTGAAAACGGTCACTGGACATCCCCCAACGAGTCTTCAGCCGTCTCCTTTCTGAAAAAAGTACGGGGCCTTTCACCTTCGTCTTACATACCTCGTTGATTCACTTTTATGTTATATAACTTTCCTACCTATCTAAAATATTTATTTGTACTGTTACTATAAAAACACTGTAAACTTCGTCTGACAACCCTAACATTTGGAATATGGTCAAATCACAGGTTTCGAATTAAATCGTGTCTGCTCACCTGGTAGCCTATTGTACAGAGCTCTGTTTTTAGTTGTCAGAAGAAGCCGAGATGTTTAGCCCTGGACTATTCCGTCCGCTTGCTGCTGCTGGTCACTTCCCCGAAAACACCCCACTCAGACACGTCGGGTCACCATTTGTTGGAGATTTGGAGGATGTTCAAAACCAACCTCGTCTCCGCGTGTCGTTTGATAAGCTGGGTAAATTCGTAAAAAGGAAGGGATTAAGAAACACCAGAATGCAAGTTAAACAATAATCTTGTTTTAATGATAAAAAGTAACAATACAAATACAAATACAAATACAAATACAAATACAAACACAAAGGAAGTACTTCCTGCTCTTCCTCCAATCTCACGGATCTGGTCAGTTTGAAGAAAAGAAGAGAGTGGTCTAAAGAAAACATCGGCTTATATCCAAAACCCCAGGAGGAGCTATGCGGCTGCCCCCCCCCCCCCCCCCCCCCGAGGGGTCCTCCACTTAGAAAAGACAGCCAATCAGCGCGAGCCAGAGGCGACCCTTACATTCGAGATAACAAACCCCTCCTTGCAAGTTTCACATACTTTTGTCATTTTATAAAGATAGTTTTAAGATATAGTTTTTTATAGTTGGATTATACAAATAACACATGTGAGTTACCTTAACCTCAAACAATAATAACAAGAGGAAAACATCAGCTCTGATCTCAAGCAGTAAAAAGTACCGCACACTCATTTAGCCTGCAGCTCTTCTAGACACTTGAGCTATTGTTCTTTAAGAATATTCCCTGCAGAATCTTTATTTCAAATAAAAGGTTTCACATTGCATATTTCCAGCTTCCTTTACACATACTGCTATTATTAATACAAAGTAATCAACCACACACATCTATTGAAAACAAGTAGATTTCCCTGATCATTTGACATGCTGCTTCCATTTCCCATAGAGTAATAAAACATGTTTAAGCTAATTTCTCCACACTGTTTGTAGCCCTCCAGTACCCACATATGAAAGAATAAAAGCAGAGGAATCAAATAAAACACTAATACAGGAATAGTTGATAAATGATTATACAGGACATCTGATCACAGTAAGAAATACACACACATATTCTCTAGGAAGTGACCCTTGTTATAGGTCCGAATGTCCTGTCCCCTGAAAGTCATGAGTTTTGGTTGATTAACAGAAGTTTAATTGTTCTTGTGGCTTAATGGCTTCCCTGAACTTCCCTTCACCCCAAAGTCAGCTTACTAGGAATGAATACATTTTATTGATAAGCTCAAAAGGACGTTTATCTTGGTTACTGCTGGGTGACCCAAGTCTCCAGGCCTGCAGGATGTGTAGGAGATAAACATTAATTCTACAAGACTTTAACTACATTATCTGAAAATGTATCTGGGACTTCCCCTGTTGATTGCAAGGACTATTGATAATTAACAGAGAGACCCTAGGGGCCTCTTCTTGGTATCTGCTAGGCAGAAGTCACTCAATGCAGAAATCACAAGTTTAACACATATTCTATATAAGGTGACATTAAAATGAATATACCAGATTGAACTTTCCTGCCATAACACGTTACTTTAATCCTTCAAATAACTCAAATAATACTTCAGCCTCCAAGAACCTGAATGCTCACTTGAAGAGGGCTTGGGCTGATGCTGGGCTAGAAACAGCCGTCACCTTCACCATCTTGCACACTGCCCTGGCTGACAATATCAAGCATCACCAAGATCCAGAAAGCAGGTCGATTCTCGCCAGGTTTATGTGTCACGACGTAAGCACTGCAGAACGGTTCTACGCGAATACGCCTGGAATAAAGGAGGGATTGAAGATCCGCTCCATGTTCAGGGCGGCAACAGCTGCAGCAGCATCATCAGAAGGAGGTCTACTGCCGTCAATCAATCAATCAATCAATGTTTATTTATATAGCCCAATATCACAAATGTTACATTTGTCTCAGTGGACTTCACAGTTTGTACAGAATATCAGTATGACAATACGACACCCTCTGTCCTTAGACCCTCACATCGTACAAGGAAAAACTTCCAGAGAAAACCCCACAGTTTAAAGGGAAAAATGGGAGAAACCTCAGATACCTCCGAAGAGGGCTCAGGGGCGGAGAGCAGCGATACCTCTTCTTCAGAGCCGGTTGATACTCCTGATGAGGGGACAGGGGCCGTGGACTCAACCTTTTTTCCCCGGTGCACCGTACAAGTTAGACGGCTAATATGGCCCCCAGGCCCCCACTAATCATGTTTGTATTATGTTTATTATGTATATTGTGTATACTGTTTTTGTAAAAATCGTGTGATAATTAAATAAATAATAAAACATTAGTATAACCTTGAAGGTTCCCAGGGGTAGATACAGTGCCAGGTATCAGACTATTTAAACAATGTTTACCCGTGATTCAGACACCTTCCCTGGCTTGTAAAAGGCAGTGATGCGCCCTGGAGGTATCATACTATTTAAAACATATATACCCAGGATTCAATCACTTTTCCTGGCTTGTAAAGTGCGTTGATGCGCCCTGGAGGTATCAGACTATTTTAAACAACTTTTCCCCGCCTTTCAAACACCTATTCCTGGGTTATAGCCTTTAATTTTGCACGATATCATTTAACATTGAACCTCTCCTGAAAATGCACAAATTCCGTGCATTTCCAGGAGAATTTCAATGTTAAATGATATCGTGCAAAATGACAGGCGAAAAACCTCTTCCAGACGTTTAAAAACACTTTTCCCAACCATTTAAACATTATTTCTGGCTTGTAAAATGCGGTGATGCGCCCTGGAGGTATCAGGCTATTTTAAACAACTTTTCCCCGCCTTTCAAACACTTATTCCTGGGTTATAGCCTGTCATATTGCACGATATCATTTAACATTGAAGCTCTCCTGAAAATGCACATATTCTGTGCATTTCCAGGAGAGGTTAAATGTTAAATGATATCGTGCAAAATGACAGGCTAAAACTCTCTTCCAGACGTTTAAAAACACTTTTCCCGACCATTTTAACATTATTTCTGGCTTGTAAAGTGCAGTGATGAGCCCTGGTAGTATCAGACTATTTAAAGGGTTACCAGGAGCATGAGAATATCCTCCACAGAAGGGGTGGTGGTGCCGTGAATAAGGCCGAATATGGATGCTGATGGGCGGACGGTAAAGCACCGCAAAATCCACCCCCCTTTTAGGGTCACCAGGGGCATGAGGTTCTGTAGGGTGTGATCATCTGGGTTTAGTCCGTGGGGGAGTGCTTAAGTCCGCGGGCCCGGGGACCTACGGTGTGCAAGGTTATTGAGGTGCCCATGTCAGGGACACATGCTGGAGGTCTGTTGTCCTTCCTTTGGGGGTCTTGGAGAGGCCACAGAGAGGTGATTTCCCCGGTCTCTGTCGTGGATGTCTGAAATAAACAGAGTCCCCATTTCAGGGACACATGCTGGAGGTCTCTCTCCCGAGAGTGGACGTCCATTGCCTCTAAATAGTGCTAAAATTAGGTCTGTCACTTTGGGTAACCGCACCACTGTCGGACGTCTCCCGAGAGTGGACATCCATTGCCTCTAAATAGGGTAAGGGTTGGGGTTGCAGATCCTGACAGGCACCCGTCCATCCTTCAGTGTGGCAAGGGTTCATCCCACACGCCATTCTGTGTCACTGTCAGGGAGAGGCTCAACAACAGCATTGCATGCCTGGTTAGCTTCACCTTCAGATACCTGTGTCCACAGGATCATCTCTGATCGGGGTGGGATTATGACCGGTTGTTGTCGTGGCAATTTTGCTATGCCCTGATAAGCTGGGAGAGGCATTCTGGTGGCGACTCGTTGACACTCTGTAAATGCCTGTTCCCAGAGCTATCCGGCAGCATGAGGCATGGTGGTTTTGAAAGCCGACAGTCCTGGGTGGTTGCCCTGAGTGAGAGCAGACCAAACAAGTTGAATAATGTTCATGCCAGTAAGCCCTTATCGGGTCCCAAACAATCATCATTAACAATGATCACTACTTTTCCAGACACCTTAATGCTTCCTACCATACAGTCAACCAAGGGATAACCAACATATGGGATCTCCAAGCCATTTGCAGCACGAAGGGTCAGCCATGAGACCTCATCGGCACTGGTCACATTGGTCCCTTCTAGGCATTTCCTGAACAGGCTCCGGCTCAGCAATATGACCTGTGATCCTGTATCAAGCACAAAGGGAATTGGACAGCCATTCATGTTTACAACAACATTTGGACACTCACCAATCAGGGTAGACTTAGGCTGGGATGTGGGCTCCTCCTGGGAGATTACTCCTATGGCTTGGCCCTCGGCTGTAGGGGGTTCTAAAAATCCTGGGTCCCTGATGATCCGTGGGGGCGTTGGCGCTGAACATGGTCGGCTGCACCACAACTCCTGCAGATGGGTCTGCCCTGTATATCCCACTGGTAAACTGGTGCTGCTGTGTCTGTTTGCCTTCTTCTCGCCTGGGGGAATCGTGTTTCGGCTGCGTGATGATGCCGATTCCTGGTTGGGGATTTAGGAGTAAGAAGCATGTCCTTCGTTGAGAACTCCATCCTCATCTCCTCCATCAAGTTTGCAGAAAGAGCTTTCATTTGTTCTGCAATCTCTTTCCTCATTTCCCCCATCAGCCCCTGTTGTAGCTCAGCTTGTATCTGGCCCTTTAATTGTTGCAGATTTGAGTTTGGTGTGGTGGGAGCAGTTACCCTTCGAGACAAAATGGCGTCTTCTTCATCATGCAATTCCTGCTCCAGGGCCCGGGCTTCTTTGCAGGTAGCCGTGAAGGTCATTCTTTCGTTCCGCCGGAACTGTCTGTTTATTTCTTGTTTTATTGGTCCTGGTGTTAGACCGACCATTAGCTGGTCGAGCAACAAGTCATCCCCCTCTTCGGTCCCACCTTTATCACGCTCTTGCCACTTGTAAAATTGTTCTCTTAGCCGGAGTATAAAAGCACTGACCTTTTCATCAGTCCGCTGTTTACAATTAAAAAAATGAGATCTCAACTGTGCTTCTGTAGGTCGTTTAGCATACAGTGTTTGCAAAATGTCCAATACTTTCTGTCCTGTGTCTTTGTCCCTTGGAATAACAAGCTGTAGTTCACGCTTGGCTTCTCTCTCCAAGGCGCCCAAAACAAAATCAGCCTGTTTCATGTTGACTGAGTCCTTGGGCCCTCCGCATGGCGTCCACCTGAGCCCTCCATTCAACAAATTTAGCTTTTTCTCCATCAAATTTAGGAATCCAGGCAGCCCCCATAAACCATGGCATCACAAATTGAGCAGTTACAGATGGACTAACACTAGGTCTATCCTGGGCTTCCTCCATTCTTTAACAGTGGAGCTGGTATCCTGCCGACAACGCCAATAAATGTCAATCCCAAGAAATACAAACAAGATTCACAGATAAAATCATGCAATAATCACTCCATTAAAAACCACACAACACAAGTAAAAAATCATGCAATGATCCTTATAAAATCACACCTTAGAATAATGTTGATTAAAACCAAACTTGAATAAATAATGAAAAACATGCACATTTTGGGATTTCAGGCCAATAGAATACTGCCACCCCGACATAAGTATAAACCTAATGCAGGATTTGATATATGGTTAGTTGAAGCGGTGGTTACTAAACTAAAATTAAACTTGTATTGGGCTGCAACAAATAATTATTTTCATTATGATTATTATCCTGGTTTTCTCTATTTAGATGTTTACACATTAATAAATTAAATATGATAGTTGTACACCTTCAAGGAAGATTACAAATGTATATGTCACGGCCCCATGAATCAGGGACATGTGTCCCTGATTCCTAGTGTTTTCCCCAGTCTCCCTTTTCCCTGTGTGTGTGTGCGTGTGCGCGTGCGTGCGTGCGTGCGTGCGTGCGTGTGTGTGTGTGTGTGTGTGTGTGTGTGTGGTTTCCCTTGCAGGCAGTAGCCTGATTGCACTCACCTGGTCCGACCTACTCAGCCATCTCTCATCACAGCACATCTGCTCCGGTCCCCCAGCAACTCACTTCAGATTGTTTTCTACACCAGTGGTACTGCATCCTCCCGGCTGCTCAGTTGAGTTATCTTTTCTGAGTGTTTTTCTGTACTTTATCTAACAAGTTTCTCCTTGTGCCTCCAGTGTGATCCCTCAGCCATCAACCACCAGACCCTCCAGCCAACCTGCCTGCTTCTCCCTTCCCCATACCTGCCTGCCTTGTTCTGTGCTCAGCCTGACCTGCCTGCCTCCCCTTCCATACCTCCATAGTCCCGCCATCTCCAACCCTGCCTGAGTCTCCGAACAATAAATTGGTTGAACATCTTGAGTCATTGTCTGTGACTGGGTCCAGTTTAAAACACAATCCTAACAGTATATGAGGACAATTATTAGTTCATCCCTTACTACTCTGCTGCCCTTTCTTTCTCTTTTTAAATATGTAATCGCTAAGATTTTTATGACAGATTTTTGATACCTATACTACTTCTTATAATACTTATTGAACAGGTGTTTGTTTGGCTGCAGGACATTTTGAGGTAATGAAGCTATATTCAGTCAGGAAGAGTACCTGCTGTTACTGAAAAATGAAAGATTATTTGCTAAAAAGACCAATTTAAATCAGCAGAGCGATAACATTGCATTGCTTTACTTATGGATTTAGTGACGTAGAAATGTACATTATATGGAACTAGAAAATGCATTTCCTGCTGAAAATGCGTGCGAATGCTGTAAACTGTGTACATTTGTTGCTGAATTTAGCTGAAAATGCAGAAAAAGCAGAATATTTTATTAGTTGAATGGTCTCTGTAGCTGCGGAGAAATGCAGAAAAGTGAAATGATTTGAATCAAAATTGTTACAGCTCAAATGCATTGCAATGGCTCTGTTTAAAACTTAAAAGTGAAATGTTAAACTGGAAAGAGTAGGAAAAATAGTGAAGAAGCTTAATATTTAAAAGAAAAGGTTTAAAAAAAGGTATAAACAACTAAATGTATAGCCTCAATGTCCTGAAATAGCTAAATAATGTAATGGTTGAATGGTTTCTGCAGCTGAAAGTAGGCTGAAGGAATTAAATATTAAATGTAAGTAGTAGTGAATGAATGTGTATTAAGAAGAGAAAAGAAAGTAAAAACGCTTTGAAAAGCATCAGAATATTTTAACTGCAAACTTTTGAACTAATTGTGACGACGTTATCAAACACCTGTGTGTGTAAGCCCAGAGATCAAAGGTTACCATGGTGACGACGTTATCAAACACCTGTGTACGTGAGCCCAGAGATCAAAGGTTTCCATGGAGATGTGCTGTGAAAGGAGAGCCTTTCCATTGTTCTGAATGAGAAATAAACCTCTTACATTTCTAACTATAGTTTAAAAAGGTAGCTGTTTTCGGTAGAATGTCAACACGTGGAGTATGTCAGGACCGTAAGGAGCGTCGGAGTCTGCTTTTTGTGTACTTTCGGCTAAATAATGTGGCATTTTTGGCAGATTTACTAAAGGTGTGCAGCTGCTGCTCTGAGTAAAGATCAGGCTGAATTTACAATGGGCCTTAATGGAGACATGTTGAACGTTTTTGTCACTTCATGCCCTCAAGAGGCATTTTGTTGAGTTATTTTGCTTACTTTTTTTAATGTTCCAACCTAGTAGAGGTTTTCCTACGTTTTTCATGAATATTATGTCTCAGGAGTGTAGGATTTGGGATTTATGGCAGGTTTGAAAAAAATGTTTAGGGCAAATTTCAGACTCCACTCTGTTTTGAGATCAAAGCACTGTAGACTTAACGAGCGGCGCAATACACACTAATGTTAAAATCTGAAGAAAGCTTCTTTACCAAGCTCCAAACTAAGTTAAATATCTCAAAAAGTGTAAAAGATATCAAATATCTGAAGAATACCTTTTATAGCTGAAGGTCTTGTCACCGTTTTAAAATTGGAATGAAGTCTCTCGCTGAAAGTATGTGGAAGGAGAAGCATTTGACGCTCGGTGTAGGTACAAGAGGATTTGAAGGTTCCTCCCATTGAGTTACATGTTAAAAAAAGAGTTTAAAAAGCTGAATATTTCAAAAAGTATGAATGTCAAATACAAGCAAACATGTCCTGAAGGAGCTGAACATTTTAATATTTGAATGGTTTCTGTAGCTGAAAGTATGTGGAAGGATTAACAGTTGGCGCACCGTGTAGGTAAAAGAGGATTTGAAGGTTACTCCCAATGAGTTACATGTTAAAAAAAGTTTGAATGTGTGCGCCGTCTGAACGCTCACTCACTGCTAGCTATGCAACTAATGGCGCGTTTCCACTGCAGCGCGGAGCTCGCTTTAAGCGTGCCGAGTCGTGCGGGGCCCGTTTTTTGTTGCGTTTCCACTTGGCCTAGTACCGGCATCGGGTCCTAATTCAGTTTTTCTGACCAAATAAAATCGTGGTTCTAGGGCCAGGAAGAACCAGGCTGAGTCGGGCTGAGTATGCTAAACTAGAGAGAATCGCTGGCAAGGGGGCTACAACTACAACAAGATGAACATATTTGACCATGATTTAATTGTAATACACGTTTCAAAATGATGCCGAAGTAACAACATACTGATACCGGTCAGTAAAAACCATGAATTAATGCTTTGACAAGTCTGCAGACAGACGGCAGGAGAAAAACCTTTTACATTGCGTGTTTTCTAATGGAGATTTGGCTAAGCTAACGTTGTAAATGCTCCGACCGTCCACACTCACAACAACGGCCTATACAGACATAAATAAACCAGCGACTGTATTCGCCATGACACAGATAGTCTGTGGTTTGTACTTGTTTAACTTTTGTCTAGTTTCTGAACAGATATGAGGCAGGGCTGCCAACATTTGAGTTCAGCTTGGAGTTAGATTTTTTTTTTTTGGTGAACCGAAAAAAGAAACGTTCATGTGTACAGTGTTACAAATGTATTGAACATGTACAAACTAGGGTTTCCCATTAATGTACCGGGCGCTACAGTGGAATGCGCACATACACAGTGTACCCGTGACTCTTACAATGAAGGCTTGATAATCAGCTCACAGCATATAAAATAGCAGATAGGTGTAAGCAGAGGTAAAGTGCTATTTTATAAGTGCGGGGGGGGGGGTCCTCACCTCCTCTAGGGGGCTCAGGGGGCATGCTCACCGGGAAGACTTTTGTTTTAAATATTGAAGTTAAATGCATCAACCTGGTGCACTTTGAGACCAAATGAATCTATGGTTAACAGATTTTCTTTTTCTTTATGGATATTTTACAAATCACTCACCTTTTAAACTGTATTCTTGCTTTACTGTTATATAGTATTTCATAACTGTTTTCCTTTATTCTCATAAATGGTGACCAAAACGTTTGAGACCCACTGAGATAACTAGACTAAAGTTAACTAAACAGAGAGTCCCTTACATCACTGAGCTGTAGTTATCTCTCAGTCTGACAGGACAGAGCTCTCCCTCTCCTTGTTTTAGAAACAGCTTTTAATATCCGTTAAGCTAACCAGATGCTAAAAACAACAATGCAAATAGTGAGTTTGGTAGAAATATACTGTATAGGCTAATAGTAAAGTTATTCAGCCATATTTATTGAAGATTTTACATTATAAATATTCCCCAAAATTATTCAAAAGCTTATTCTTCCAAACTCCTTGCTGTAGTACGCAGGGCCGGCCCTCGGTATAGGCAGTATAGGCAAATTCTAAGGGCGCATCAACCCATAGGAGATGCCGAAAATTGGGGAGAAAAAAAAAAAAAAGTTAGAAATTAAAAATATATTTCTTTTTTCATTTCATAACACAATTTCCCGATTTTGGATCAAGTGTACATGTTATTATCTTATACTAACAGAACTACGCATATATTGCATACCGTGTCCATAAACTATGGCACACCCCCCCCCCAAAAAAAATCAAATTGAACTGCCCCAGTAAAAACCAGAGGTTTATGTGAAATTGTTCTTTTTTTGAAATAATGGTTTTAGTGTGCAATTATAGGTTTTAATTTTGTATTTGTGTTAATTTAAAATAAATCAAACTCCCAAAAAACATATACAGCTGCTGTGTGCTTTTATTAACATTGGAATTTACTGTGTAAGCGGCCGTGGGTGGGAGAGCTTTAGAGAGCTCTCTCATGAAAGACTGAGCGGCTCTGATAACCTCAGCTCAGTGAGGTAAAGGCACACCTTTATATGATCATTATAGCTATAAAAAAGTGAATAGATGAAAAACAGGTATAAAATACTATATGACAGTAAAAAAAAGTTGTTATTAATAAACAAGAATACAGTTTGAAAGGGGAGTGATTTGTAAAATATCCATAAAGGAAAAGGGGGGGGGGGGGGCGCCAGCTAAAATCTTGACTAGGGCAGCAAATTGGTCAGGGCCGGCCCTGGTAGTATGACACTATTGATGTGTGTAGTGAGTTTGGTAGTAATAAGCTGTATACAAGTGATTTAATATGTATTCTCTTTTTGCGGAGTTGCACTTTGCAGACGGTCCCTGAGCACTCGTTTCTTCTCCGGCTGCGGATAGAGACCAATGTAATGTGTCCAGCTAAGAGGACGGCGCGTATTGGCTTTTTTTTTTTTATCAAAATTTGATTGTAGTTCGTTGTCAAACTTACCACGGTACTTAGGAGACGTCATTTGTGTCTGAATAACGTTTTGTTCATGAGTTATTGATCCGTGAAATCAGAATCTCCCAATATCGTTCCAACTTTACTGAACTAACCCAGAAGACCGTCTCATTTTGTAGACCGCACGGTTTGCTGTTCCTTCACTTTATTTTTATATTTATATACATTTATTTTTGGACGAAAACTTAGCGTGAGGAAAGGCAAGTGTGGCGTGAGTGCGTGAGATATGGGTTAATTGCGTGACTCTCACGCATTGGCAGCCCTGTATGAGGAGCTGTGAGCTCTGAGTGCTAACAGCTAATGGCTGTGTTGTTTTTCTGGGGCTCTCATTGAAGATGACGTCACGGCTCCGTCTACACTGCGTTACTATAGATACTACCCCAGTTTCTAAACTGTAATGGAAATGCGCCATAAAGTGAGACAGTCCTAACGAGGCCTAACCAAACCGAGCGAGGCCGTGTAGTGGAAATGCGCCATAACTGTCCCTGCTGTTAGGCTGCTCAGCTAGCATTGTTATGGATCTAAAGGTAGCAAAAGCTAACTTTCATAGCACAGCTTTTCTTTACTTCTCACTTAACACAATAAAGAAACACATATAGTACAGCTGTATAGTACAGCACAAACAACACAAATGATCAATACTTACATATATTTTCACTTGTAGTATTATAATAATTGAAATGCTGGTTCTTCTGGGGGTCTTCTGTCCGTGCTCAGCTACTGCAGCTGCACTGTACACTCGCTGGGGGACTGGGCTGTCACTCAAAAACTGAGTAGCCAATGGGGACGCACCCCTGAAAGTCCCGCCTACTTGGGACGTTTGTGTCAGAATTGAAAACAAAAAATGAGGGAGCGCAAACGAGAAAGCTCAGCGAAAGCAAAAGTCTGATCATTGAGAAAGAAGCAAAGAGAACTGCAAACAAAAAGATGTGTTGAAACAAAGAAAAAAGACTTATAGTTTACATGATTACACAAATGATTTGTTTGCAACTTAGTTTTATTTTTGAAATTAAATTTATTTTTTCTCTTAAACTCTTATTTTTGCTTGATTCTGAGAAAGTGTTGCTTTATCTTTATGAAACAAAACTAATCCCATACCATATACATAATTGAAGCAGGGAATCATACTTTACTCTGTACAAATATTATAGAAATACAATATTTATTCAGACTTTACATGGAAACTCACATTTTGATCCTCCTCTCCACATTTTATTACAGGAGAGGCATCATCATCTCTTCAGTCTCAGTTCAAGATGATGTTTTATAGGCAACATTAAAGCAATCAACATAGTTATACATTTATGATGATTAAAGTATTTTATTCTTTAATGTAGGCTAAAAATGCGAAGCTACATTGGAAGGAAAAACATAAAATATATATTAAGAATAGAAAACGTATACAAAGCAAACTTTAAACCTTGGTAATGCAATGAATTGAAAACTATCCATCCATCCATCCATCTTCTCCCGCTTATCCGTGGTCGGGTCGCGGAGGTAGCAGTTCCAGCAGAGAGCCCCAAACTTTCTTTTCCCTGGCCACATCAACCAGCTCTGACTGGGGGATCCCAAGGCGCTCCCAGGCCAGAGAAGAGATATAATCCCTCCATCTGGTTCTAGGTCTACCCCTTGGTCTCTTCCCAGCTGGACGTGCCTGGAACACCTCCCTAGGGAGGCGCCCAGGTGGCATCCTAACTAGGTGCCCGAACCACCTCAACTGGCTCCTTTCGACGCGAAGGAGGAGCGGTTCAACTCCGAGTCCCTCCCGGATGACCGAACTTCTCACCTTATCCCTAAGGGAGACACCAGCCACCCTGCGGAGAAAACCCATCTCGGCCGCTTGTACCCGCGATCTCGTTCTTTCGGTCATGACCCATCCTTCATGACCATAGGTGAGGGTAGGAACGAAAATGGCCCGGCTTTGCCTTCTGGCTCAGCTCCCTTTTCGTCACAACGGTGCGGTAAAGAGACTGCAGTACCGCTCCCGCTGCTCCGATTCTCCGACCCATCTCACGCTCCATTGTTCCCTCACTCGAGAACAAGACCCCGAGATACTTGAACTCCTTCACTTGGGGTAAGGACTCATTCCCTACTTGGAGTGGACAGTCCATCGGTTTCCTGCTGAGAACCATGGCCTCAGATTTGGAGGTGCTGATCCTCATCCCAGCCGCTTCACACTCGGTTGCGAACCGATCCAGTGAGTGCTGAAGGTCGCAGACCGATGAAGCCATCAGAACCACATCATCTGCAAAAAGCAGTGGTGCAATCCTTAGTCCACCGAACTGCAGACCCCCTCCCCCACGACTACGCCTCGAAATCCGATCCATGTATATTACAAACAGGATTGGTGACAAAGCGCAGCCCTGGCGGAGGCCAACCCTCACCTGAAATGGGTCCGACTTACTGCCGAGGACCCGGACACAGCTCTCGCTTTGGGAGTACAGAGATTGGATGGCCCTGAGTAGAGACCCCCTCACCCCATACTCCCGCAGCACCTCCCACAGTGACTCCCTGGGAACCCGGTCATACGCCTTCTCCAAGTCTACAAAACACATGTAGACTGGATAAGCATACTCCCAGGCCCCCTCCAGGATCCTTGCGAGAGTAAAAAGCTGATCCGTCGTTCCACGACCAGGACGGATTCCGCATTGTTCCTCCTCAATCTGAGGTTCGACAATCGGCCTGACCCTCCTTTCGAGTACCTTAGAGTAAACTTTCCCGGGGAGGCTGAGTAGTGTGATGCCTCGGTAATTGGCACACACCCTCTGATCCCCCTTTTTGAAAAGGGGAACCACCACTCCGGTCTGCCACTCCTTCGGTACTGTTTCCGACTTCCACGCAACGTTGATGAGACGTGTCAACCATGACAGTCCCTCAACACCCAGAGCCTTCAGCATTTCTGGGCGGATCTCATCCACCCCCGGGGCTTTGCCACTGTGAAGTTGTTTGACGACCTCAGTGACCTCCCCCCGGGAGATTGGTGTCGATCCCCCTTCATACTCCAGCTCTGCCTCTAACATAGAGGGCGGAGTTGTCGGGTTCAGGAGTTCCTCAAAGTGCTCCTTCCAACGCCCTAACACTCCATCAGTTGAGGTCAACAACGTCCCATCCTTACTGTACACAGCTTTTTGAATTGAAAACTATAAAAATGAAATGCAATAATGAGACATGTTTCAATCATATGTCATGCATCTGTGACCCTGCTTTGACACTACCGACTTGTTTTTATGACATTTGCAGTGGGTATGTGTGAAGCCTAATAAAGAGCAAAATAATAAACTAATGTATGGAACCTTCCTTTCGCTCAAATGTGTAAATGTTTCTTCAACCCTTACCCAAACCTCATAAACTCGTTGTAAATGGCTTTTTATTGATATGTGGAACATTGACATTTTAATTTCCAAGATTGAAATAACAGATGTCTTTGTTTATACCTAAAGTACGCTGTGCCTGTCTTTAACATGTGACATACTTTTAGCGTCGGGTTAGGGTTAGGCCTAAAAACATAACAAACTTTAGGGTTTTCAGGCATAGAGGCCTTTTTATCTGGGATAAGCAGGTAATCTGCAGTATCTTGGGCACACACATGATGAGTAGGACAAGCATCAATGCTTCAAACCTGTTATATTTTTAATCAGCTTTACCTTATCCAATAGTTTCCTCTTGCTAAAATGAATACACAACTGCAGTTGCAAATGTATTCTTTTTAATAAAAATCCCAAGTTCAGCAATATAAATCAATTTGTCTGCATTTCTTTTATTGGCACTTTGTGCAAACTAGTAGCTGGGCTTTAGTCTTGGTAAATACTCAATAATAATAATTTGCATGTTTTTGTGTACATGTGCATAAAGTATATGCAGATTTATAGATTTATGTACACTTTGCAAATCTGAGCATGCATTATTATCATACGTATTCTCAAAAATGCGTTTAAAGGTGGGGTAGGTAATTTTGGAGAAACAGGCTCGAGTGCGTTAGAATTTGAAAATACACAGCCGGAAAAAATCTGCCACTGCCTTACAGAGCCCCTCCTCCAACACACACGAACGCGCACATGACCAATGAGGGCACGAGATAAGTTTATGCACAGATGGAAGGCTGACAGGCAGGTAGGCCATCCATTTATTTTAGCCGGGCCGGCTAAAATGATTGGTCGTGCTTTTTACAGTACTACGGTTTCCACAGATGACATTTTTTTATGGATTTTTTGTCAAAGCACTTAAGATATTCATTGCTATCGGGATGTTAAGAGCATTCCATGGAATAGAGCCAGTTTCTCAAACTTACCTACCCCACCTTTAAGTGTACAGTTTCCTGTACTAATTAAAAAAGTATCAGTTTATTTTACAAATCTAAGTGCACACACTAATTGAGAGCCACATATTAACCCCCTCCCCCAATCAATTCACATCTCATCACCCAACTGCTCTCCCAGTTGTTGGAATGTACTGAAAAAGGATAAAACACAAAGTTAGTTAGCCTGAGCTAGTAGGCTATTAGCAATTCCTGCCAGCCAAGCTCTGCTAATGAAGAGCTAAGGATGAATGTCTCCAGCATCAGAGGCTCCCAGTGCTGTTGTGCGGCCCAGACCGGGGGTGCACTGTAGTGCTGTAGTTGTTGTTGTTGCTGCTGTTGCTGCTGTTGGCCTTCCCCTTCCCGGACACCCTGCTGTCAAGGTTACGGCTCTTGCTGTGCTCTTCCCTCATGAAGAGCTCTACTAGTAGAATCTTCTCTTTGTGGATCTGCATGCTGATGTCTTTTGGGATGTCTGGAATCAGCCAGTCCACAATGTCGCTCATCAGCATCACAACGTTCTGGAAGCGAACATGAAAGAATCTCTTTATCCTGTGTATTCTGGGAAACTTAAAGTAATGCTTGGTCATCTCACCTTCCTACCCTGGGTCATGATTAAGGCAACCTATCATGTATTGTATCCATCTTCACAATATTGTAACAGGCAAGTTGTTTCTATAAGATAATCTTCTTACAGATGTGTTGATAATATCAAATATGTCATTTGTTATCAACTTAGAGAGAGAGAAAATGTTTTTCTTAGTAAATGGAAGAAATTGAGGATTTATGCCACAGCAGAAAATACTGATATCATTTTCCAAGAGGCTATAGGACTTTTGACAATGGCCCCGTGTCACCAAGGTTACTGAATTTTTGTTTTTAGTTCATTTGTTTTATTAAGTGTTTTTTTTCAATTTTTTTATTTCATTTGTATTGCTCTGTTCTAGCCTAAACAAGGTTACAAGTTACTTGTTGAATGTAAAAACGAAATATTTGTAAATATAAAAGTAACAAAAATGTGGGATAAAACACTTGTAACACAAACTTAAAGAACTAAGAGAGGTTTATTTTTATTACACGCTTATTTTGGACCATCAGAGGTCTGGTATTTCTTGATAGCAGAACACTGCACAGGTATAACAGACCATTGGTAAGGCTTATGAAACTTTCTTAATAATCTATTTCCTACTTTCTTTAATTTTCACCTTACCTGGAAAATAATGACAAATGCCAGTCGCACCGCCAGTACTGTCCAGAATTCCTTTGAGATCTCGTATGGTGTGGCTGACCAAGGCGGTTCTCTGTAGTCCTTATACCTTTAGAGAAACAAACACATCTTTTGTTTGGTCTTCAACCCAACAAACATTCTTACTATAAATGTGATCCACTTAAGCGTGACCCTGAGCTCAACAGAACTTCATCAATTTTATTTAATATTGAAATCTCCTGAAGACAATAGATGTCTCAACCTTGGTAGCATTTGATTAATTATATGAAGTAACACATTACAAATGACAGTGGTATATTGATGTTGATAGTTTTTTCATGAGATTGACCATTGTGAACTGAGTTTGATTTCCCACCTGCATATCTCAACGTGGTAGCCAAGGTGCAGAGGATCCATTGGTTCTTTTCCTTCCTGGAAATGGCTGACATTAAAGTAGGAGAGCGTATGGTTGACAAATCCATGCATGGAGCCATCAGGGCTGTACATGTACTGGTAGACCATCCGAGGGATGAAGTCGGATGTGAAGGAGATGACAAATGCCTAGGAGTTTCGGTTTGGGAGGTGGAGGGAGAGGAAGGGGTTCAGAGGTTATGGACATACATGGGAGTTAGAATGTGAAAACAAGATGGTGTGGAATTTATCAACATGCAGTGTCAAGCTGAAATGAAACAATCCATTGGACTGAAGTAGTTGAGTTGAAGATGTTTCATCACTCATGCAAGAGGCTTCTTCACATTCTCTACCCTAAACACATCTCACAACAAGCAGTCATTTACCTTTTTCTGTCTCTGTTATCCATATAAACTTTCATTTCTGAGATTAGAAATTTGACATTGCTGTGTTTAAAACGTACTTTTGAAAAATAAATAGAGCTACCTTAAATTAATAAAGTGTGGATTAATCTTTGAAAAGTTGTATGATGATATGTTTGTATTAGTTTATCTTTTGAATGGTGGTTAGACTGGGGTGTGGTTTAGGGAGGTGGGGGTCAGAACTGACGTCACCCTTTTGGAGGTGTTGGCTGACTTGTTAGCGGTTATGAATGGTACCTGTGTGAGACACCTTTTTTGGAGGACTTTGGGAGCTGGATTGACCTGCCTGACACCGGAGGCAGGACATTTTAGGAGACAACATTATGCCCACCTTTTAATCTGAACAACTACATCGAAGACCGGGCTGGACTGACTGGGTTTTTTCTCAACGGAACATTGAACTACAGATAAAACTCTATGTTATGCCAGTTCCTCATTGCGCAATGTCACATACATTATGTACATCATCAGCTTTTGCTAAATCTGTTACCATTGCACTTGTAGTTTGCTTATATCACCAACACTAACTTTTCAGATTTTGTACACAAGTGTTGCTAGCAGGACTTTTCTTCGTGTTTTTAAAAGAAAAGTTAAAGTTAGCAGCCTGTAGTATATTAATGTTGGCTAGCTGATAGTACTTGCTAGCATTTGCGATATTTTCTCTCGAAATTCAGAGTTTTACATTGTTTAACCATCTTATTGTTTTATTTCTTACACAAGGAATACAAGGAATATTCACAAAAGAAATAGGCCTGAAAATGTTGAATGATTTTTTAAATCAAGTAGTCCTGTTGGTGGAGTTAGAGTGTCCTCAATCTCTATATACAGTTATCTGACTATGAATTGGGAATGGCACTATACTGTATGTTTATATTGGAAATGTTTATAGTTTGTTCGTTCTCCAAGTACCATTGACTAATCATGTTTGAGCAGGTTTTGGTTAAATGCAGGTAAACAATCCGTGGGAAAAGCAAAATGGGTTGATCAAATGCGATCTGGGAACTGGGTGTAAAAGGTTACTCGTGAAACATGGATATCCTCTCTCAATTGGTTTGCTCTGGATTTGGAGCGTGCTCACAGGTCTCTAGCCCCAATCAAGCCTGGGGCTCCATGAGACCTTTCGTGGTGCGTTTCCTGAGATTCCAGCAAAAGGAGCACATTAGAAATGTCGCGAGAAGAAATAAGCTTCTACCAGGATTTCTCAAAGGCAACGCAAGATCGGCGACGCTCCTTTTTGGAATGTAGTGCATCAGAAACGCTATACTTATAGAAACTTATAAGCGTTATCACCAGGGTCGGCTCTAGAACAAATCGAATGTGGGGGAAATCAGTTACCAAGGGGGGTCACACATTGCCGTCAACAACCAACACACAAACACCAACTTCAATTTAAAAACATGCTGTAAAGCCTATTGTCTTTCACACACATTGCAGGGGTGTAGTGCTATTTTATAGCGCACCTATGACTTGTGCATACATGCACGGTTGTGGCACGAC
Source organism: Notothenia rossii (assembly GCF_949606895.1). Taxonomy (NCBI): domain Eukaryota; kingdom Metazoa; phylum Chordata; class Actinopteri; order Perciformes; family Nototheniidae; genus Notothenia; species Notothenia rossii. Next base: position 37,846,906 of record NC_136903.1, read on the forward strand.
CACCAAAACAGAAACATATAAGGACAGAGGGTGTCGTTTTCTCATACTGATATTCTGCACAAACTGTGCTGTTGTATTTGCTTTAAAGTGTCTTTACTGTAGGTTATTTTTTATTATATGTACAGCACGTATGTTTGGCTCGATCAAAAATTGTTTAAAAATGTGCTATATAAATACAATTTGATTTGATTTGATATGGACTATAGGCCGCTATAGGCGGCATACGCTTGCATATAAAAAGTATGCAATTGTATTTAGTATCCTATCCATGTGAACATGTTTTAGGTGGGGGTGGGCCTAACCTCCTGTAGGAGGGTCTGGGGGCATGCTCCCCCGGGAATATTATTTTTAAAATATAGAAGTTAAATGCATCAATCTGGTGCACTTTGAGAGCAAAATTAAGAGATCTATGGATAGCCTACATCTCTCAGCATCCATACTGTATGAAACAGAACTGTAAACAGATGTACTTTTTCTTTATGGATATTTTACTAATCACTCCCCTTTTAAACTGTATTCTTGTGTTACTGTCCTATAGTATTTCATACCTGTTTTTAATTGATTCTCTTATTCTTTAATAACTATAATGATCATATAAAGGTGTTCCTCGCAAATACTTGTTTAGATAAATGGTGACCAAACCGTTTGAGACCCACTGAGATAACTTACACTAAAGTGAACTATCTAAACACTGAGAGAGTCCTTACCTCACTGAGCTGAGGTTATACGATCCTCTCAGTCTGACAGGAGAGGACTCTCCTCCACCTTGGTGAAGAAACAGCTCTTTATATCCGTTAGCATAGCTAGCTAACCAGATGCTAACAACAACGTTCTACGTTACCGCTCGCGCACTCACAAAATACGCTCGTGCCACACACACACACAGAGCCGAGCTTGAATTAAACACAGAGAACCAGAAGTACTTGTACTGTATATCATATTATTTTCGATGGCTTTACTGTATGATTAGTGTAACAGATGAACAGATCACCACTGGGCTTTCATCTAAACACACAGCCACGTAATGATAACAAAACAAAGGTTGGGGGTCATTGGTCAAGCAACACACCAATCAGAGAGCAGCAGTGAGCACACCTCAGGCTGTGTTTTATATTTATATTCTTTATTTCTGATGTATTTCACACCAAAAACTTTAGTGGAAACGTTTTTCCCGTTGGGGGGGCACAGTGACTCATCTGGGGGGGCATGGCCCGCGAATGACCCCCCATGACGCCGACCCTGGTTACCACGGAAAGCGGACTGTGTCTGAGTAAGCTGATTATTTACCCCTCCCCTGAGGAACACTGAGTTATTGTGGTAAGAGATTATGAGCTCCGGTTTTATTAAATAATTCATAGCTGTTTGGCATATGAATATTCTAAGGGCTTGGGGGGTGGGGGGGGGAAAGTGAAGTTTCAGCTGCGCAAGTGAGTGTCTATTATGTATGGAAAGCCCAAAGTGCCATAATTGCGCATCCGTGCTCGCGGGTAGATGGCTGGATCAAGATTGATGCAAAACAAGTGAAATGTGACCTTTATAGAGAAATTTAGAAAAAAACAAACACTTCTGGGGTCATTTGGGTGCATTTTCAATATCTCTGGCCCTCCTGGTTCGATTTTGATGATTGACATCTCTTTTTAACTGTTAGAGCCAATAGAATCGAGGGTAAGTCCCTAAAAATCCATCTAAATATGACCCATTGGTGAATGATTGCTGCTCAGCCAGAATGTCCCTGAACCGGAAGCTGCGATACACTCTGGTAGCTACCATTAGCAGCGAATCTAAAATCTCCGATTTTTACATAAAATTGAATTATGGATTATCAATAATTTTTTCAAAGTGACAGACACATTGGATTAACCTATGGATTAACCTTCAGCAGCGTGTTTATCGTTTTAATGCCATTGAACACGACTTTTGATCAGAATAACAGCTAAGGTGAGAGGATCTCCCGTGTTTGCTCCGTATTGCTACGTGGTGTCTGTGTTTGCTTTCTCTGTCACGAGTTCTGATTGCTCAGTGAAGATACTAATACCTATATAATCTGTGGAATCTCAGTTTTAATCGGATATCTTGTATGTTCAGTTACGATAAGTAATAAGGGTATTTCTACCTTGAGTTCTATGCTAAGTGCGTTAGCATTTTTTCGCTCAGGAGTCATTTAGACGCTTTTTATGAGACTTGTGTTTTGTTTTGGTAAAAATGGTTCGTACTGTCAGTTAGCTGAGTTTCTTCCCGTTAACCTGGTATGACACATTAATAGGTTTTTAAACGTTAAGAAGTCCTGAGACACAGTTTTGTGAAAAACCTGCCGCCCCCTCTACCGGGGGCTCTCGGGCTAAACAGGTTAACAGTGTACGGACGCTGATGTGTATAGGCTTGGTGGGAGAGTGCTGGTGCGAGTGTATGCGTGTGTGTGGGTGCTGGGCAGGCTGTACGGCTGGGCGTACATCGACATTCCATGTGAAAGTGGTACAAACTACTATCTTGTTGTATCTATTTTTTGTTTATTTCACATGTTCTTACGTTACTTGCCCACCTTTTTATTTTTATCTTGATTATTTTATGTTGTGATGGATCTTTTAAATGTGTTCTGATGACTCACTACGCTGATGCGTTGCTCAGCAGTTCGTTAGATCGTCTAGCAATTAACAGATATCACCTGTTCTAATGGCTGGTGATGGTGCTGCCCCTCTTGGGCAGTTAGAGTTCCCAGATTTTAGTTGTTTGTCCAGTTAGGGACTTATCAGGAATGTCGAGGAGTGGTGTATCTCCTCACTCTTCTTGGGTTGTTTTTGAGTTTGTTTATGTTTAATTTTTTTAATTTTTTGGGGAAGGTTTTTTTTTGGGATCTAGATCATGCTTGGAATCCATGTTCCCCATTACGTCACTGGGTTTTGTTTTCTTTCTTTAGATTTGTTTGGTACTGTTTTGTACTGTATTGCATTTTATGTTATTGATTGTACCATTTGTTTAATAAATAAAAATGTTTTGCAGAACGTGTGGCAGAAGCCGACAGAGCTATATTCTTGTGGGAAGCCAGCCTCAATGGCCAGGTGTCACTTAGTCAGAATTTAATTATTGTTTTCTATTCATTCACAGTCTCTGAAAGTCCTAATTAGCATTTCAAAAATAGTGTGAGTACAGAACCAAATCAGTAAGAACATCTTTATACTCTACACTACATGCAACAAAATCAACAAATACAATAACTTTTTACTTACATTTATGATGACGGCCACATTTGCTACCCCTCTCAGTAAGTTGTACCATATACCTGTAGAAAGAATAATATGTATTAACAGCTAGATTGTACAGATATACAGACTATATTATAGTTATAGTATAGATATTCTACAGTACATGGAAATGTTTCCTTGCAGTTTGTTGGTTGTATCGAATATATGTACAGCAACATTTCACCTAGATCTTGCCTTTACTATTGAGTACTTTCATGCATTGTAAGCCTTTTCATAATACGATACGATAATACTTTATTTGTCAGATCAAGTCTGAAATTTGACTTGCGTCACAGCAGCTCTATGTCCAACATCAACAGACAAGTATCCAGACACAATACATGAAACACAAACAAACATTTAACATAACAGCACAATCAGTGAGAGAAAACATGCTCAAAGCCTTCAACGTGCATTTGATCTGGGATTTAGCTCTGTATTTACTGTGAGGATTGACTGATGCACAAAGGAGTGCTTCAGTCTGACTTTATTGAATCGTGGGACCCTGTATTAGATTAGATGGTAGCAGTTCATATTCACTGTTCAGAACATGGTTTGGGTCAGAGATGATGTTGTTGGACAGCCTCACTAGGTTGCTATGATAGGCTGAGTCATAGAGTCTCTGACAGGGTTGACCAACAATCTTTGAGCAGATATTTAACAGGTGGAGCAGTTTTGATTTTAAAGCTGCTGACAAACATTTGTACCAGGTAGTATTGCAGTACTGCAGAATAGACAAGATCACAGATGTAAAGAACAACAGAAGAATTTCTCTGCTCGCCCCAAAAGACCTAAGACGGCGGAGAAAATAAAGTCTTTGTTTTGTCCTTTTGCACAGATATTCAATGTGATCCTTCCATGACAGCAGATGGTCAATCATTAGACCCAAGTATTTGTATGAAACTCCCTGCTTGATTTCTACAGGAGAGCTACAGTATGATGAAAAGAACCCACCAATATCTTTGGCTCTTGCTGCCACCGGTCTTCGCAACTCAGTCACAAATTTCTTGGCATCGAGTCGTATTTCAATGATGTTGTTGAGAAGAGCAAAAAGCGGCGCCAGGGGGAAGGACGCCACGAACAATGTGACAAAACCAAACTGGATGACTGGACAGAGAAGAACAAATTAAAAATCCTGATTGGCATCCCATGCATAAACATAACAAGATGGAGATTAATTATAAGGTGAGAGTTTATATGAATAATTGATTTGGATTAAGTTTGGTAATGAAATTAAATGTACACGAGATGCATCATTTCCCTATGTAAATGGTCTTTTGTTTTGGGGAGCACTTTGTAAAGTCGTTTTTTCTGTTGTTGATAGTCCATCGAGTGTTGCTAGTACCTGGAAATGACTTAGTATTTAAGCAATCCCTGTTCCAAAATTTTTGTCCATGTTTTTGGTTAGATGCCTGATAAACAGTCTCTCGTAAACACAAGCAGAGGACATTTTCGTGTTTTTTTCTAAGACATAAATTAATTTCCGTTCTCCTTAACACTAGAACCGCCAACGGGTCAATTTTACCCGCAGCTGTTTTTTGATTGTATGTAACTTTTTGTTCAAAAAGATGTCTCCCAGTTCATGACTTTTCCTGAAAGTGTGTTATGTAGCACCCTCTGTTGTTAAAAATTGTCAATATGAAGTCAGATTTAAAAAATCACAACATAAATTGCCATTTATACCTATATCCGCCAGTGGGTAATATTTACCTCATAGAAAATGCAGCGTAGAGAGAGAGAGAGAGAGAGAGAGAGAGAGAGAGAGAGAGAGATAGTTATAGATTGTGTAATAATAATAATCAGCTCACGTTGATGACGTAATGCATGTGTGCAGGTTATACCACTCACAGGCTCCGCCCTCTACTGGACTCTATGGATACTACCCTCTATGGAAGCATTCACCTACTGAGAATTCTATAGACGTAGCCGGCCTAGGGCGGGCCTACCTGAAATCGCGCGCATCACACCGTATATAACGAGGCCTGGTCTCCTGCCCATCATCCCTTTCTCTTCAGTGAGCGGGCAACATCTGAAGCAGAGATAAGATGTTTGAAAGAAGAAGAAAGAGTTATCATACCTCCAGGGAGTCGCCACTGCTAGCGGGCCTGTCCTTCGTGCGTGCCCTAGCTGAAATAGCGGGCGCCGATCCCCACCACCTTTGCTTCGAGTGTTTGGGGGACCAGGATATGGCCGCGGCGGTGCCATTCACGTTCGCAATTCCTTCCGGGTCCGGCGTCCATGGAAGTCCACCGCCCAGGGCTGTATTCTTCCTGGATGATGATCATGGCGGCGGGTGTGTGGGCTACTCACTCATTGCTAGAGATGCCCCCGCCTCACCAGGTCAGAGCGATTATTGGGCCGCAAGGCAGAATAAGTAGCTTGGTCCACGGGCCTTGCCCCATGCCCGGTTCCCCTCAAACACAACATCTTGGTGTCATTCTGGACAGCTCCCTCTCATCTGCACCCCACATAAAAAACATCACCCGGACTGCATTCTTTGTACTGTCTTAAAACCTTTCCTTGGAATATGTTATGAATTGTAAGGTGTCCTTGGGTGCTTTGAAAGGCACCCCTAAATAGAATGAATTATCATTATTATTTATTATCTGAAACTATGTAATAACTTTTAAAACTTTTTCCAGTCACTTCCCCCATGCATTCAGCAGCAGCAGGCCATTCACTTTGATTTGATCCCGTTATGAAATGTCATCATTTTGACAATAAATAAATGCTACATAAACGTTATCTTGCGCATTTGATCTAACCATCTCCGTTTCTAACTTTCAATATATTTTAAAAGAGATCTCTCTCTCTCATCTGCGTGCGGGGGCGGGGCCTCACAGACACGCTGCATCTCTCTCTAGCTCACAGACATGCTGCAGCGCTGTGTAGTGTGCACACAGTTCTGCCGGTAATGAATATTACATTTTGTGAGGAAACTTTTCCACCAATAATTCTAATAAGTATTCCAAAATGTATTCACTTCAGGTTTACGAAAGTAACTGTAATCAGATTACTCGTTTTTCAAATGTAACGCCAGCTGAATACAGTTAGCCTACTTGATTTTTGTATTCTGATTACGTAACGCCGTTACATGTATTCCGTTACAACCCAACCCTGCTTCTAGGCTACTGTCCCGCAGCACCTGCCTCTCTGGTGGACTCTGTCGCAGCGGGGCTACTGCTGTGGTGCGGAGCACACAAAGCAGACTCTTCACAACGAAGGATCACTTCTTCTTCAAGGCAGGGAAGGTTTCACAGTACACAGTCTACTGTCCCGCAACTGCTGCCTCTCTGTTGGACTCCGGTACTGCACCTTACTCACGAGACGTTGTAAAAAAAAAATGGGTGGGGGGCGAAAGCAGTAACCACTCCGCCAACTCCAAACTCACCCCCGTCGTGCGGGCCGGATGAGAATGTCTGGCGGGCCGGATGTGGCCCGCGGGCCGCCAGTTGGTGGTCACTGGCCTAGAGCAAAGACTCCAATTAATGCAGTTTACCGTAGTGGTAAAGGCTGCATTATGGCGGAGCCCGCACTTACACAAGAGCGTGTGGCGGTGCGTTCAGGGACCTTAGTAAAAGACACTACGCCTATAAAGACTCAGATTAATGCTGTTTACCGTAGTGGTGAGAACAGCATTATGGTGGAGCGCGCGCTCACACAAGAGCGTGCGGCGGTGCGTTCAGGGTCCTCAGTAAATAATCGGACCTTTCTGTGTCGACCCTCCATGGGCAAATCTTCCCTTCACGGGGAGTTGTGCGGCGGAACGGGTCACCAGAGAGTATCACAGGTTCCTAGCTGCGGCTCCACAGCTGAGGTCTTGTCCATTAATACAATGTTATGGGGAATGGAAACTCAGCTGTGTGCTAACAAAGTGGATGGACAGGACGCTGAAACGGGGCTCTTCACTCCAGTTTTGCAGCATCACACTGTACCACTGTATCACATGGACCACTGTCTTGTGGGTGTCCCACTCCTTATTGGCCACAGCGGAGAGGCTGTGGTTATGGGCTTCAGAGGTGGTGTTCTCTCTGAGAGCACTCTCTATAACTGGGCCCAGTTCGGGAGGGCGGAAGTGGATCTGTTCGCCAGCCGGCGCAACAACCACTGTACCCTGTGGTTCTCCATGGTCCTGAGTGACGACCCACCCTTGGGGGTGGACACGTTTTCACACGAGCCATGGCCAAGGAAGCTGCTATACGCTTTTCCACCGCTGCGTCTCATTCTCCCTCTCCTGGGGAAAGTGAGGCGAGAACGTCTGTCAGTCATCCTAGTGGCTGCGGACCGTGTCGGGGCGCCGTGGTACTCAGAGATGACACAGATGAAGGTGGGCCAGCCCTGGGCGGTTCCCCAGTTCTGGGGGGAGATGTCTCAAGAGGCAGGTGCAATCGGGGTGTTACCCACTCTCAGCCAACCTCTCCAGGCTTGGCTCCTGAGAGGGACAGGCTGAGACAGGGTGGATTGTCTGACAGTATTATTCAGTCTATCCAGGCAGCTAGAGTTGGATCCACCACAGGCTGTTACAGGCCAAAGTGGCTGGGATTCCAGCGATGGTGTGAGGAGCAGAGAATAGAGCTAGTGAGTTAGGCTCTATTTTATCCTTCTTACAGTTACTGGTGGACAGAGGGCTTGCACATTCAACAGTGAAAGTGTATGCAGCAGCCATCTCGTCCTGCCATGAGGGATTTGGCGGCAGGTCAGCCTTTAGTCCAGTGTTTTTCAAAGTGGGGGGCTGCCAGGGGGCGCCAGGGGGGTCGCGCAAAGTTTGAGGGAAGGGGAATTTTTTTTCTTTTTTTAAAGTTACATTTTTTTTTTTAGATGTTATTAATATCTATCAATCTATGTGGCCTTAGATGGCAATATTTTAATTTTTTAATTTATTAATATTTTTGTTTTATTTTTAAAATCACATGACCGCCTTTCAAACCAATCAGAATCGAGCTGCCGCTACTGAGAGTGAAACTGAGTATCTGCTCAGCTTTTGGAGCAACTGAGAGCTAGTGAATATTTCGCTCTGCAGCTGGATGAGTGCATGGATGTAGCAAATATTGTTGTTTATATATGTGAATATAAATATGTTTATTGTTAATATTACTTTTGAATATTATATATAATATTATTAAGACATAAATAGCTTTCAAAAATGCTAAAAGTATATTATAATTGTTCATATTACTGTTCAAGATTATATAATATTATAAAGACAGAAATCACTTTAAAAATGCTTTAAAAATATGTTTACTGTTGATATTACTGTTTAATATTGTGTTAAGAATGTTTATAACAGAACACACAATGAATGTAATGAATGACAAACAAAAGATAAATACAAAAAATGTTTAGAAGAATAACTGATTTTTAAGCTGTATGATTCATTTGTCATATTTTCCATGATAATGTACTCATCATTTCAAAAAAGAATTGCAACAGGGGGGTCCCCGCCAGAGGATAATTCTATGTGGGGGTCCTTGGCATGGCAAAGTTTGGGAACCCCTGCTTTAGTCAACCACTGATGTCGCGGTTTTTACAGGGGGTCAGGAGGCTGCGCCCAGTAGTGCACACCTCCACCCCGCAGTGGGACCTGCCCCTAGTGCTCGAGGCTCTGGTCTCAGAACCATTTGAGCCTCTGCAGCTCTCCTCCCTAAAAGCACTGTCGTGGAAGACAGCATTGCTTCTTGCCTTAACGTCAGCCAAAAAAAGGGTCCGAGTTAACCACTTTGTCGGTTCACCCGAGCTGTTAACTGATTCGGGGTGACCGGAGCGGCGCGACACTCAGACCGAACCCTTCCTTTGTGCCCAAGAGCCTAAGGAGTGCGTTCAGGTCGAGGGCTATTCAGTTAGTGGGTTTTAGTCTTCCCCCCCATGGTGGGAAAAGGGAAGCTAAACTGCACCTCCTCTGCCCGGTGCGTGCGCTAGCATGTTATGTGGAGCGCACGGCTGCCCTTAGATGCACCGAACAGCTGTTTGTATGCTTCGGGGGCGGGGTGATCGGGAAATTTCTGTCCAAGAAACGCCTGGCAGGCTGGCTCTGCGAGTGCATTGCACATGCCTACGGACAGGCAGGGAGAGCCTTTCCCACAGGGATTTGTGCGCACTCCACACGAGCTGTAGCTGTGTCAACAGCCTTATTCAACGGTGTGAGTGTGGAGGATATATGCACAGCGGCGTCTTGGTCAACGCCAGGCCCCTTCATAAAGTTTTATCTCTTGGACATGTCTGGCTCTTTCTCCGCGTCTGTGCTTGCTGGGGCAACACAGGACTGGTGAGGAGGGGGGGGGGCTGTGGGTCAGTGGGCATCTGACCCCCTCCCCAGACGTAATGCGCTTTTGCTTTCCCGGGCCCTCTGAGGTCCCGGGACGGGCGAGGTGCGCACTTGCCCATTACGGGACACTCTCCCTATGATCCTTAGGGACTGGGAGGGTGGGTCCACAGTGAGCCCATACAGGACTGGGGATTCTCCCCATCTGCCTATGGGCGGAGGTCAGCAGCTGCTGACCAAGAAAGCCGGTCAGGGGCAGTAGGGTGGAATGGTGTTGGACGACAGTGCGTACATGCATCGGGGCTCCACCCACTGTACCCATAGAGTCCAGTAGAGGGCGGAGCCTGTGAGTGGTATAACGTTGGGTTACGTATTGTAACCCAACATTTTTATATTAGCACAGGCGAAGCCCTCTACATTCAGGTAGGCCCGCCCTAGGCCGGCTACGTCTATAGAAGTCTCAGTAGGTGAATGCTTGCATAGAGGGTAGTACCCATAGAGTCCAGTAGAGGGCTTCGCCTGTACTAATATAACAAGGGTTACAATACGTAACCCAACGTTACATACCAGTTGAATAAAGATGGACACTCGGAATGAGAGAAGTAGTCCGCGTTGTCTGTTTATGTAGACAATTATATGTCCATAGAACAGAACATTACAGATAGATCAATAGATAGATAGATAGATAGATAGAGAGAGATAGAGAGATTTGTACCTAAACAAAAGTCTAAAACCAAGCGATATTTTATCCTTCATGCTATCTGCACAAACTATGTCATATGACAAGCTGAGAGTTCACAGGTTCTATTGGTATAAGTTTCATCCCTGTGCGATCAAAAATCACTGTTCTGTATGATAAATAAAAGAACATTGTACCTTGAAAATCAATAGCGGGTAAATGTGACCCGACCCAATGCTGCAGTTTGTCATGAAAAACGATGGTTGCTAACAAGTGACTAAATAAACTAGTTAATGTCATCACATGAGTCAGTCTTTGGCTCGGTGGTAGTGAAGCGTAGCCACGCCACTGTGATGTAGTTTGTTTTTAGCATAACGTTCGCTTTTCACAACTGGCGATTGCATTTACGCTTAAAAAAAATCTGAAAATGGCGTTAATATGTGGAGAATATCCTGCTTATTTAAGGCAAAGTAGCTAGGAACTAAATCCTTAAAATAAATGTAGTGGTGAATTAGAGCATTACATTTAAATAGTAGTTAAGCAAAAGTACCTCAATATTTTACTGGATTACTAAATGAGCGTAGTTACTTTCAACCATTAGGTGTGTGTGTGCGTAGTGATATCACGTGTGGTACTGACTCATTTCCATATATTCAGGTGTCAACCCAGCAAATGGTTCCAGGAAGTGATCCGTTTCATATCTCTGCAGCCTCTTCTTCCTCTCTTCTTCTTGAAAGGTTCCTTGCTTTGACCGAATGTAGCGAATCAACTTCTTCAGCTTGCTGAGGAACACACAAACACCCACCCACCCACCCACACACACACACACACACACACACACACACACACACACACACACACACACACACACACACACACACACACACACAAAAGCATACACACACAAACCAATACAAACAGATGTAAATACACTAGCATGAACACAATTATCTTGTATGTTTGATATGTTATTCTTTGAAGCTTCATAAGAGGTGTATTTCAATTCAAACACTTTTCTTACTACTCTGTCATGTTGTGCAGCGTAAACCCTTATTGAGTGCATGAATTTTAACCATGTAGTGTTGTCTCAAATTACACATGGCAGCTGTGCCCTCAGCAGAATTGACGATCGCCGCTGTTAGCTAGCTAGCTAGCTAGCAAATCAATACAGACAGCTCAATTAACCCTATACAGTTTATAGGGGCTTCTTGTCCTTACTATGGTGGCATGTAAATTAAATAGTGACAAACCACACCTGTAGGCTATAACCTTTATTTGTATAGTGCTGTGTTTACTGGAGCAACCTTAATCGCTAAAACTGTAACATAGCCAATGTTACACACTCAACTATTTGAATGTTATGTGTTAAAGGCCATGTAATGCATCTAACACAGGTGTTTTTTAACATGTAGTTTAGATATCACCAGAATAAAAATAAATAAAAATGTTTAAAGTTTGGTCATAATTAAATGACATATACGTTAAAAACCGATGTTGGTTCCGAAGTTTGCCGAGTACGCCCCCGATCACTCCCGAACGAGCGGTGACGTCACACGTGGCAAATATTGCCATTTGATCAAATCAGTCCAAATGGCAAGCAACGCGACAACCTCAGACAGCGACAGCGACAGCGATCATTCAAGCTCAGATTCGGTGGGTTATCTGGATTCAGTTTCAGAAGTAGAGAGTGAACCGGCTAGCCTTTCACTTCAAGGCATCTTGCCTTATCAGTACGAGCCTCCTGCCCGGCAATCGAACAACGAGGCAGAAACTTGTGAAAGAGAAGCGGATTCCGCAGCCGGCAAGACTCGAGTCGGCAATACTGAATGATAAATTCTGTTTTATTTAATTTGACCTGCACTAAATGTCGATCTTAATTTGTCATCTGTTCCTCACACGTCCGGCAGATATTGTTTTTTTTTAATGTTATGTACAATATTCAGGTGTACATGTCAATGCTGTGAAAGCATGCCCACTGCAGATGAATGTGTATGCTGCAGAGAGATCTGGCAGGTGATGGAACAAATAGACAGTTTGCAACCTACTGACCAGATAGCAGAGTCCTGCATCGGGTCGGGTATATGCGGGTACCCGACGGGTAACCCGCAAAAAAGGTGATTTGCGGGTGGTATTTTTTCAAACGCTTTTTTCCGGGTTCGCTTCTGGGTAAAACAAAGATGATGCGGGTCGGGTTGCGGGTGTTGCATAATAAATATATTTAAACAATAATAATTTAGTTTAATGTTTAAATCCTCAGACCTCTCCTCCGCGGGACCGAGCATAATCATAACCTCTGCAGTGCATCTATCTGCTGCTGAGCGCACCACATTCTGAATGGCTGAGGTGAAGCTCTCTAGCGGAGAATACAGCATTTTCAATGACTCTTCCTCAAGAGCGAAATCCAACGTCTGGGAGGCTTTTGGTGTCATCCTAGATGGAGAAAATAACCAACATCCCAGGCTTTTTGAGCCAAATATGCAACTGCGTGTGTTAATAATTGCACGTTTTCACTGCTTATATATATGCGGGTTCGGGTCGGGTTGCGGATCTTGTGCCGGCGGGTCGGGTCGGGTTGCGGAACTAATTGGCAATATGTGCGGGTAGCGGGGCGGGTTCGGTATTGCACGTCACGGGTGCGGGGCGGGAGCGGGTCTTGAAAATCAGACCCGTGTAGGACTCTGTCGGATAGAAGACGCCGACGAGAAACCAAGGTGCATTATTTGCCACCCAGGCTTTAGAGAAGGCTGTCTCAGTGTTTGGACACTGAAAATAGCGTATCTTCAATACAAACAACAACACAGAGCAGTTGATGGCCCACTACACCAGTAAGTAAATATTGATTGACCCAACTGCCTATTGCAGCTTTGCTTTCATATAATACTTTTAGTCGCTACAGATATGGTACACTTTTAAAGATAACATTAAACTCTTTCAAGCAGTCAAAAACAGCTTGGCTTTTATTTTTTCTGTGTATGCAAGTTCAATATATGCTTGGGAAAAGAAACAACTACACATGTGAGGAAATATATAAGAGCCCTATGATTCTGTCAAGCAGTCATGTACAACCTCATATTTATTTTGTACAAGTAAAATACAAATATCATGTTATAAGCCAATTTGTAACCATTGCTACATAATAGTACTACATAACATTTTATTTTTCTCCAAATATATTTATAATCTGTATACTTTTTTTTCATGAGGAAGTATCGATATACAGCTTATCGACAGTTTGTACGTTGGTGCTGGGGTGTACTCGCCCCAAAAATCAGAGTCCCGCTGCCTGCATGTGCTGTAACCGAGATACGGAAGACTTACCCTGAACCGGGAGGCCGCTATCAGGGATTTCAATGGCCAAATCTGTAATTTGACATAAGTCATGCAGCTGAACTGGTTAAAATGGTTTCGCATGATGTAAATAATTTACAAAGTACATCATTTAGAATATTATTTTTCCAAAGAAACATGTAAATATAACAACATTTTCCAAATCACAAGTTTGTAAGATTGTATTAATTTACTGTTTGATAAATAAAAAAGGGTTCTTTTGTTAATTTTTCAATTGTAACATTTGATCTTTATTGCAGTGTACATTAGTCTATTTTGGTATATGTGCGAGCCCACAAATAATTAAAAGTGGTAAAAATAATAAAGATATTCAGACGTAATTCATTTTTGGCCTTACTTATTTCACTTCAACTTTTATATATTTCAGTCACTAGGCAAGTTCACTGTACTCTGGTGACATTTAGCTCAAGCTGGCATAACACCTGTAGTAACTTAATTCTGACCCGAGTTTTGTGCACAATCTTCCAGCACCCATGATCAATGTTTATAGCAATCAGGAAACATTCACAGCTCACAACTACACATCGCTTCCCCATCATGAATTGTTAGATAAAAAAAGTTTAGCGAGGTCCGATTACACATATGTTGAGCGGAAATAGCGGAAGGATACAAAACAAACAATCCAGACGAGGCTGGTGTTTGCCACGTGTGACGTCACACAGCTGGGTTAATGGCTGGCAAGCTTTTCGCTACCGGAGCGGAATAACACGGGAAAGTGGCACACATTTCATGTTATTTGGGGGGTATTTATGGAAAGAATCATTGATGTTGATATGTCAAATGAAACAGTGGAAAGTGATGAAGCGATTTATTAACACAGAATAATGTTTATTTGGGACATTTCATGGACTTTAACCATCCGGGTACTCATTGAGCACATATTGTGCATTGGAACAACAGTGTAACAATCATTAATTTTTTCTGTAGTAATGGTAAATTACTCCAAACGTGTATGAAATGTTTATCATGTGGTTTTTTTTTAACTGACATGGTGGTTTCTGTTTACCAGCTTATTACAACAACAGAGCACATCTTTGAAATACAGAGAATTGTTTATAATCATTAACAAACAATTTAAAGTGATGCATACTTACGGTACTCCAATCTCAAAAAGGTTGTTCTGAATAAGCTGCTTTCCCAACATGGTGATACTCAGCTGGATACACAGCTCCATCAGACAGCCTCCATGAGCACACTGCAACACAAAGCAACACTAAAGTCCAACACAGCAAAAAGGCATTTTAACAACAGGCCTAAAGCAAAATGACAACATGTATGTAATGGCTTAAACAGAGCCGTGGCATAGGCAGTATAGGCGAATGTTAAGGGTGTATCCATCCATGGGGGGTGCTTAAAATAGGGGGGGGGGGGGGAGAAAAAAGGTTGTATATAATTAATTAATACTATTCATATTAAATCAATGGTGGCTGGCCCATAGAGGGCGATAGGGCGCCAGCCTCCCTAAACCACACACAAAAACATTATTATTAATAATAATACTAATTAATTATGTAAATTGTCAATATTTGAGTCTTTAAAATATGAAGTGCACCCAGAAATAAGAGTAAAATGTGTTTTTTAAATAATTTGCGCAAAATATATGCTTTTCCTATACACTGTATATGACTGAAGTTCAGTTCTGGGGCGATGGACAAAATCGCCCCACGGAGACGGGTCTCTGTAGCAGGTTAGCCAATTGCTAATTCAAAGTATATATGTATATATGTTTGTATATATGTCATAAAATGTAGCCAAGCAGCGTGCTCAAAACTAATACTAATTGTATCGCCCCAAGTAAGCAACTGCTACGCAGCTGGACGACGGCCACAGGATTGTGGTGAGGAAACACAATGAGGAGGCGGATAATGACGTTTTGTTGGGCTTTTGAGATGGATTTGTGTGGGCATGACGAGACTAACTCTTCAGTTAACCCTGGCCTTTTCAGGGGATTGGTGGATTTTGTTTCCTCCCTGCACACTGTGCTGGCAACACACTCTCACTCCATAATCGTCCAGGAGCGACGCTTGGTCAGGGTCCCGTGGCGTGCACTTGTGATGCTCCTAGGCTCCTTCAGCTTCATAAAGGGACGCAAATAGCTTTCAACTGATTGCAATGTATTCCCATCTGCGGCGGGATTTGACGCTCATGGAAGCACGGCATTCGTTTGTGTCGGCTGCCCTTAAAGGCAATGTGAGCGTCCATTCCCATTGGATAACGGAGAATTGTACACCCGGATGTAAGTATTCCCCTTACTGTCGATTGATTTTACAGTGATATCTGCACTACTCATCGACTAAAGAACACCAGATTATCCTTGTTAATTACACAACATCGATTGGATTAAATTGTGTGCAATGCTTTTGTATTTTTCCCCTTTGATTCGGAGAAACAAATATTTTTTCGGAGTAAAGGATGGCAGAAGACACTAAGCTGCCCAGAATCCCCAGCTATGGTTTAGGACTACATCCATCTCTGTTTGACAAGCCCCGTGAGTAGCTCTCAAGCTCTGTGATTGGTTGACCTCCAACTGCATTCCATCCATTCCAATGGCTGGCGTCTATGTCACGTGATCTTCAAATGTATCCCTGCAGAAGAAAAAAAACATGGCCGAACTTTTTATTCTCGGTGGAAAATGCCTATTTTAAAGTTAGTTTGGCCATTAAAATGCGTTTTGATGTCATTTGATGCGAGAAATATGAGTTGTTATTTCAGATTATGTGTGCAGTGGATGTACATGATCTTTAGTTTGCTAGTTATTACGAAGATTACTTCAGGAAATTGTGTCCATACAACGTTTTCATTGTTACCAAGGTGGTTGCTAGGGACGCTGCTATCGATATTATTTCTGTTATGTTGTGTAACTGTTTAATGGTGTTATCTTTATTGCTACCCCCTTCCCCGTCAATTTATAGTGTTGGTCCACAGCGCAAACGTATTTGTTTAACAAAATCCGCATCTAAAATTGTGGCATATATACGTTATTTTCCCCTGTGCAATTCCAGTCTCACATCTCACATCACATCGTCATTAACAAATACCGGAAACAGACCAAAAACATTTTAAAAAAATTAAATAATACTTTATTCCGAGTGTGCTTGCTCTTCTCTTTGAAAGTCATCACATAACGGCATTGTAATACACGGTTCAGCTGCATTAAATATTACATATCTGCCATAGTTCTCTATTTATAGAGCCCTGATGAGAAGACTTCTAGACAAACATGAGGAACTGCCGCCAACACTGAAAATGTGACGTGGATCATAAATATATCAGCAAGTAAACAACATCTTACATTTCTTTTCACACAATAAGTCTCCTGGCAGCATCAACACTAATTCGGCTGACTTTTATATTTGATCCAATTGGTAGATAGGCTGTATTTACACAATAAAATGTGCACAGCTGATATAAAGGGACACCTAGTGGTTAAAGCATGTTATTGAATTTCATTATTTTTATTATTAGATATTAATAGGATCCCTATAAATTATATTCATTACTCGTTATTCTCTACTATTACTTAATTAAAGACTGTATATAATGACTATTTTGCACATCCCTTTCAAGATTTCAAGATTTTCTAAGGTTTATTGACATATCATATACACAAACGGTGTAGTTATACAATGAATGAAAAACTTGGGTCGCAGGTTCCTAAATAGTGCATTACAAGACATCTATCAATATTTGTGCATACCTCCAGCAATGTTAACTATGTTGAAGCACTTATTTTAACTGATATTATAAATAATGTATTATACTCTTATAAGATGTATGTATATATTTCATCTGGGGGTGAACAATCAATAAATAAAGAACACAGAATTATTAAATATAAAACACAGAATTTGTGTGATTATACTAAATGATTTACAAATAAACACCACTGCATATTTACAACTGTTACACATGCTGATGTAACGCAAATGTTTCCAACTTGGGATCAATAAAGTATATCTTATCTTAAGATGATCGATGGCTACTGTCATATTTGCAAAATTTCCCTCTGAACCTTGACAAGTGCATGTTTCAGGCTTATCAATTAACAACAGGAGGGGTCACAGACATAAGACCAGCTGTTAAATAAAGCTCTTCTGACCTTAGCTGGCATGTGGGTATATATATTAATGCTGCCCATTATGGGCACAAGCTATTTTCACTCATTTATTAATTATATTTTTTTAATTTGAGTGTTTCCTATCCCCACAGTTTAATACTGGGAACTTCTTATTATGGGGAATATGAAAACGTCTTTTAAAACTACAACTCCCAGTAGAGACGTGCCATAGATAGAGAACATGTTGCAAAACACAATAGCCAGCATGTGTAGTTATGGGGACGGGGTGGGGGAGGGGGGGTCGGGGTGGACCCGTTCAAATCCAGTTTTGGATAGTCTGCCGTGGTTCCATCTCATTTCAAGTGCTGTTCGACGCTCGGGGTAACCCTCTGAGCACACTCTCCAATCACAGAGCTTGAGGACTATCACGGGGTTTGTCAAGCGAAGCGGAGAGAATACTTACTTCCGGGTGTAATATTCTCTAAAGCAAATGAGCTGATCTGACCCTCGGTCCTGACGGACTCCAACTTGTGTTTATTAATCAAACAAATAAATAAACACAAGGATAATTATGTGTTATTGTTGAGTAAATGGAGAATTGCACAGGGGAAAATAACGTATCTATGGCACAATTTTAGATGCGGATTTTGTTAAAGTAATACGTTTGCGCTATGGACCAACACTATACATTGACGGGGAAGGGGGTAGCAATAAAGATAACACCATTAAACAGTTACACAACATAACAGAAATAATATCGATAGCAGCGTCCCTAGCAACCACCTTGGTAACAATGAAAACGTTGTATGGACACAATTTCCTGAAGTAATCTTCATAATAACTGGCAAACTAAAGATCATGTACATCCACTGCACACATAATCTGAAATAACAACTCATATTTCTCGCATCAAATGACATCAAAACGCATTTTAATGGCCAAGCTACCTTTAAAATAGGCATTTTCCACCGAGAATAAAACTAAGTTCGGCCATGGTTTTTTTTTCTGCAGGGAGAAATTTGAAGATCACGTGACATAGACGCCAGCCATTGGAATGAATGGAATGCAGTTTGAGGTCAACCAATCACAGAGCTTGAGAACTAATCATGGGGCTTGTCAAACAGAGCACATGGTGTAGTCCTAAACGATAGCTGGGTATTCTGGGTAGTGTAGTGTCTTCTGCCAACCTTTACTCCGGAAAAATATTTGTTTCTCCGAATCGAAGGGGAAAAATACAAAAGCATTGCACACAATTTAAACCAATCACTGTTGTGTAATTAACAAGGACAATCTGGTGTTTTTTAGTCGATGAGTAGTGCAGATATCACTCTAAAATCAATCGACAGTAAGGGGAATATTTACTTCCGGGTGTACAATTTGCCGTTATCCAATGGGAATGGACGCTCACAATGCCTTTAAGGGCAGCCGACACAAACGAATGCCGTGCTTCCATGAGCGTCAAATCCCGCCGCAGATGGGAATACATTGCAATCAGATGAAAGCTATTTGCGTCCCTTTATGAAGCTGAAGGAGCCTAGGAGCGTCACAACTGCACGCCACGGGACCCTGACTAAGCGTCGCTCCTGGACGATTATGGAGTGAGAGTGTGTTGGTGCTGGAGGAGCACCTGAAGACCACCACCGTTTTTAAAGGCACGTCAAAGACGTACACCACATTGATTTTAAGAATAAGAATAATAATTATTAGTTACATCTTCAGCTTTTTGCATTACTGTTGATTATACCGTTGTTCTGTAATATATGTATATATATATATACATACATATGCATCTATTAAATATATCATACATATATATTTCCATACATATATAAATATATATGTATGCAAGTATTGCCAATGCCATTGTTTTCAAGTTTTTGTACATAGTCCTCAGTCTCAAATGCTTAAGGGGGATAGAATAATCTCTAGGTAAATATCAGAGGGTTGGGTAAGGGACCCTTGGACCTAAATCAGACAGCGCAAGATATGTAACCCGCTCTATCGAAATCAGTCGGAAGTCGCAACGACTCATTTCAAAATAAACGTGGACTTGGGTGTTTTGTTTGATTTTAAATAAACAAAGTCTTGGCTTTCAGAATATGAAACTTTTATTTCCAAAATCACACGATAAATACATTTTTGAAGATTGTAAAGGGAAGATGTATACAACTCAAAATGTGTCTTCGGGTCAATGCGACTGATTTTGATGGAGCAGGTCACATATGGTTATTTTTCTAAGAAATTGGACTAGGATTTGAGAAGCCATCAAGATGATCATATTTAGATAAAGCCCTTTACCAAGTTAAGGATTAATATAAAGAGAGAAACACCTTGCTCAATAAATGATGGTGGCATTCAATGAGAATACGTCTCAGTGCTTGCTTGTATTGTTCAATATCCTTTCTCCTCGCACAAGATCTAATTAACCTTTAAAGGTCACCTATCATGCTATTCTTAGGCAATAGATATATAATAAATATATTAAGAACATGTCTACGAAGTGTTTTGCTCAAAATACCAAACAGATCACCTATTCTAGCCATGCCTCATATCCCTCTATATCACTTCCTTTTACAAAAGGGCCGATTCTGGGTATAAAGCTTTAAAAACAAAAATATTTGAGAAAAGAAAAAGAAGAGGGGGCGGAGCTTATGCCTGCTCATGCGTGAGATTCTACTGCCGTGATGAAACGCCATATCATGTTCCAAACCACATCAAGGATTATTTCTGAAACAGTATGGAGCTCAAATGCTTTTCTCTTGCGGGTTTAACACAAGGTGAGTTCCTTTTTATATCCGGCTTTTTTACACATGTGCTCTCTCCAGTACAGCTTAGCTCTGAGTGTTAGCGATGCTTGCTAACCTCTTAAGCCCTGAGCCTGTTTTTCAGGTTTCAGGCTCCAAAATGCCACTAACACAGCAAAGACTATATCTTCACTTCTAAAAGGGGTAAATTAATAATCTTTTCTCTCAAAGCAAGGTTACATCTGTGAGTTGGATGTAGTAGTGTCAGAATCAATATAGATGTTTTTATTTGAAAGTAAATTCATATGGAACATAATAAAAACATGTAAATTATAATGTCCGCCTAAAAGAAAACCATTACTTATAGTGAAAACCACCCTTGAATGATGGGTTAGTAGACTAAAAGCTTTAGGAATCCAAACTATAACATATAATAAGTGCCCTGTATCAAGATTGATGCAAAATAAGTGAAATTTGACCTTTTTAGAGAGGTTTAGAAAAATAAAGTCCCGGCGGACACACCTCTGGGTAATTTGGGAACCAGCAGTTCCATTTGACCAAAAACCACTCCTAGCTCCCTTATTACTTATCCCAGCTGCACATCCAACACATCGCTTATGATCGTAAAGACACAGAATCTAACGGTGCCCACCTCAATACTGAAAGATACAAACTCACAACGTTATCAACCAAAACGTAAATCAGAAAAAGTGGCGCTAGGTAGCTACACAATGCTAACATGGCTTACCTTTGTCTTTGTCAGGTCTAAACTGGTCTTCAATGGCATTAAAACGATAACAACGATGATGTAGTTAATCTATAGGTTAATATCCAATGTGGCTGTGTCCCCTTTGAAATGTTCTGATAATCTTTAAGCAATAAAACTGCAATTCCGTTATCTGCTGTCCGCTCTGTGCTCCGTGCGCTCTGGGTCCTGCAATTCCTGCTTCCATACGGTAGTAAACAATAAGTAAAGTCTGCTGCGTAAAGTGCTTACGCCGGCTGGCATCCTTCTTACTTTACGCAGGACCATATCTCTGGAACCCATTGGTCGATTTGGGTGATTTACACCTTTTTCTTAACGATGTATCCAATAGAATCGATGAGCAGTTCCCAAATCCACGTAAACAGAGCTCTCAAGTGTCACGCATTTGGCGTGAGACACACGCATTTCACTCCATTCACACGCTCACATGCCACACCTTGTATTTCTCACGCAGAGAGTTCTTTCCAGGGTACCGCCCACCAAGTTGCGCCGCAATTTTGTAAACAAACTAGGCTTGTTTGAGAAGCTTGCACTCCACTAGCACCCCCCCCACTTTGACATTTGCAATACAGAGGGCTTCATACTCCACTAGCACCCCCCCCCCCCCCCCCCCCGTTGACATTCGCGGTACAGAGGGCTTCATGGGAACTTTGAGGGGAGCCAGAAGTTGGAGTACCAAACACCGCTGCCAAAATCTCACTCTGAACTCTGTTCAAAACTTGAGAGCCCTGCATTACCATTGCGGACGTAATAGAGAAGCAAACAAAGCACATCTCAAAGTACAAGCCTGGACGGCAAAACTTTATACCTGGTATATTGCCATAAATATGATGGTGGATTATCAGCAACATTTCTACATGACACAAAGACATTGGATTAACCTTGAGCGGCGTTTTTATTCCGGTGAACACAACTTTTGATCACAAATCGAAAAAGGTAAGATGTAATTATTGTAATATCTTTGAAACCGGATGTTGTTTACTTTTCTGGCTGATAGCTCTGCAATTTTGGGTCCTACAGTGATGACATTACATGTGTGGAATCTGTGGAGTCTCAGCTTTAATCGGATATCTTGTTTGTGCAGTGACGATAAGTAATAAGGGCATTGCTACCGTGAGTGCTGTGCAAAAGTCCGTTAGCATTAGTTAGCATTTTTTCGCTCCATGCTAATTCAAAGGCTTGGTAGGCTATTACTCTTGTGTTTCTTTTAGCTAAAAATGGTTCATATTGTTAGTTAGCTGAGTTTCTTATCGTTAAAAGGGTATGGAACATTAATAGTTTCATAAATGTTAAGAATCCCTGAGACATAGTCTCGTAAAAAAAATGGTGGGGGGGGTCCACTGTTGGGACCCTCGGGCTTAAGAGGCTAATGTAAACAAAGACCATATTATGTGCAAAACAGTCGGGCATTGTTTCTGATAGCAACTTTCTTATAGTGCCGTGGGTCCGTATTGCCGACATTACGTCATATCGGACACAAATCTGGATCAGCCCTCCAATGTAGCATAAATGTGAACTCTCATTACAGGAACAATACCGGAAACAGACATAGGAAAGATCCTCAGCTTGCTGATTGGATGTTTTAGCCGCAATGCACGTTGGGAAGCCTGTGTTTATGCGATGTGAAATCCGAAAACATTTAAAAAAATAAATAAAAATACTTTATTCCGAGTTTTCTTGCTTTTCTCTTTGGAAGTCATCACATAACTGCATTGTAATATACGGTTCAGCAGCATTAAATATTACACATCTGCCGTAGTTCTTTATTAGAGCGCTGATGAGAAGACTTCTGGACAAACTTGAAGAACTGCCGCCGAAACTGAATACGTGACGTTGATCATAAATATATCAACAATTAAACATTTATTTTCACAAAATACGTCTCCTTGCAGTATCAATAGTAATTCGGCTGACTTTTATATTTGATCCAATTGGTAGATAGGTTATATTTACACCATAACGGTGCACAGCTGATAGAAAAGGACTTAAAGATATTACTGATTTTCTTTGAATATAAGAATATAAATACTGAGCTGAGAGAATAGTCAGGGGATTTGGGTGATGGGAGACACATCTATGGATTCACAATTTCAATAGCTTACCATTAAATGACGGATATATCTTTCTGTCTGTGATGTTTTACAAATCAGATAATAATGTGTAGAAGTAAAACATGAGAAATAGTATAGCAATATCCTGTAAAATTATGTAAAAACATGAATAAAACTACATATCTTCAGATGTTATACATACATAAGTGTCCTACACTAATAATACAACGTTATTATTAGTATGCTGTGTGTACCTTGTGTGCACCGCCTCTTGGTTAAAGCACGTTATTGAATTATTTTTGTTGAATAATGTTCAAGTTTTTCATTCATCGCATAACTACACCGTAGTTGTGTATATGATATGTCAATAAACCTTAGAAAATCTTGAAATCTTGAAAGGGATGTGCAAAATAACAATTATATACAGTTTTTAATTAACTATTAGTAGAGAATAACGATTAATGTATATACTTTATAGAGATCTGCAGATAAATGTTTAATCTTCTCAAGCACCAACAATCAAATATCTCTCCTGATTGTTGGCACTTGACAATCACCTTTCCCTGAATTGTACTCAGGTGTAACTAAAGTCTGCTTTAAGGGTTGTTTATATTTCAAATCATTAATCAGAATTTGCAAAGTAACTAAAATAAATGTAGTGGAGTAAAAATACCAGGTTAACCTCTGAATTGTAGTGGAGTAGAATTACAAAGTAACAATGAGCTGTCATGTGGGTATATATTAATACTGCCCATTATGGATACAAGATATTTTCACCCATTTAGTAATTACACGTTTTAAATTTGTACACACCAATTTGTTTCCTATCGCCTAAACCTCCAGGGCTGTACACAGTTTAATACTGTCAACTTCTAATTTTGGGAAAAACGAAAACGTCTTTTAAAACTACAACTCCCAGTAGAGACGTGCCATAGAGAACATGTTGCGAAACACAATAGCCATAATGTGTAGTTCTGGGGGGACGTTCGAGTCCAGTTTTGAATAGTCTGCCGTGGTTTCGTTCCATTTCAAAGAGCTTGACGCTCGGCGTAACCTTGGCACACTGCCACTCCAACATTAAATCCCGGAGCTTGAAGATTAATCACAGGGTTTGTCAATGGGACTGTAGTCCCAAACAATAGTTGGGGATTATGGGTAGTGTAGTGTCTTCGACCATCCTAAACTCTGAATTTTTTTTCAGATATCATCGCATTAACACTGTGCAACGTGCATTGCGGCTAAAACATCCAATCAGCGGACATGAAAACATTCCCAGTTAAACATGCAAAAACAAATCGCTAAATAAAAAGATAAAACACTGGCATGTAATTTCCGTTAGAATAAATAGAATGGTTTTGAATAATAGATGAGAGTAAAATCTACGTCACTTTACAGCCCCGCCCACTTTTGTGGAAACCAACGCTGTCATTTGAACGGCGATCAAGCCTGAAGCCACAGAGATCTTCTTTTACTGTCCTTTCTTCTTAGAGGGAGTACAGAAACACGTAACTCTGGATTAGTTTTAATGTTTGAGGTGCAATAAACAACACAGCAGCTTTTTGGCATGTTAAAACTAATATTTTTATCCTCGCTCATGAGAGTAACAGCTGGCGAAATTACAGCCTTGTCTACTGATTTTAATTTAACCATGTATCGAGCCCGATTCTCGATTTCAAATTTGAAATCAAGACTATTATCATTATTATAAGCAAGACAATAAATGGCAAAGATATGTAGAAAATAAACGTATTTAAGATACGTTCATAACAAACGTAACGTGGGAGAAAATACGTTTCTAGCTAAACGTAATTGAGAATGCAGTTACCCTGCTTGACAAAATGTTGTTAGGATGTCAAATGTCTTTATCCCTGCACATTTGCTGTTTCCTGGAAGCAGCATTACCACTGTAGATAACATACTTAAAAACATAAAGAAGTTTAAGTAAAAAGGATTAGTTCATGATTTTTCTTTGCAGCACTTTGAAAGCATTTAATTTTTTTCTGATTTCCAAGGTTTTTCACAAATGTACGAGTCAATGATTAAACATTGTTATAAATAACACCTCGAGTCGTAGTTACAAAAGGTTTTGTGTTCAGATAATGTGTAAGTGTTAACCTTACCTCTTCCATTCTGTAGGACTCAAAAACATAAAGGTAGCTGCCTGGTCTGCCTACCAGTCTAGAGAAAAAGGGGTAGATTTAGATATAGATTGGTTCGACATGAACAAAAAAAAAAGGTACAAAATGATACTTTAAAATAGAACATGGTTCCACACCTGCCCCTGAAGAAAGCAATGTAGATGATGGGGGAGAATGCATTGACAAACTTGAGAATGAAGGTCTTGAAGATAAGTCGTTCCTCAAAACTTTTGTCTGTTTTAGGAACCTCTGAAAAATGAAAAGAGGATTTTCTTTTGATGTGTTGCATACAAAATAGCCACATGCCAGAAACATTAATGTCATGGATGTGTTAAGAGAACATTGGGCAGTGGGCATTACGTGGCTGATGCCCAATGCCCAATGGCATCAGGTAACTGACACAGATGTTGTAATACAACTGATTGGTCTAAAACTAAGTTACTTTAATGCCAGGTGAACTTCCTGCGGTCTTGATTCAAAGATCATCACTCTTAAAGGCAATTTGAAACCCAATCAGAAGGTAGCAATCACACACAATAAAACACAACAACAGGAATTGGACAGGGGGCAGCTACAGTATATTTAGAGTTCTTAGAACTGGAGTAACATCCAGTACCTGCTGGGTACATGCACTCTCTTATTCCTCTATACAGTACAACTACTCTTACCAGTATGTTTTTTGCTACCACTGTAGGCTGTTAGGGAGCTGACGTATTCCTGATGCACCTGAAAACCGTAACCCCCAAACATTTGGGCCAAACAGCTGACTTGCCAAAAGACATCAAGTGGTCCTACCATTAAACTTGCCCTAACCAAAATAAAGGCAAGAACGAGTTCCCAAGGCATTCTCAAGAGGCGATCCAGGACTGTCTTCAGTTGTAGTGCAAAAGAGTGATAAAAAATGTTGCCTTTGATTAAAAGTCCCATTTTCCACTGTTTGTCAAAAACATGTGACCTGGTTAAATGCCTACATTTAACCTAACTTACCTAGCACAGTGAGCCATCGGGCCACAGCTCCGTACACCTCGTCCAGTATGAGGATGACCACCAGGTTAATGATGGCTGCAGTGGTTTTAACCGTCAGTTGTGCATGGCTCCGTGTGACCGGATTGGAGCTCATATATAGAGCAGCTTTGGTTGAGATCCGGTAGAGGATCACTCCAAACACAATGGCAAATGTAACACCAATCTGACAATGAAAAGGTTTGCAGGATTACAAACAGAATCCAACTGTGAGGGGATGGAGAAATAACCCTCATCAACCAAGTCGGATTTTCTTACCATTAACAGCATCATGACAATGTTCGTCATGTAGGCTGGGAGGCGGTCTTGACATGTGAGCTTTTCAGTCTAAAAATGAATAAATAAAAAATATATTCACCATTCACCACCATTGTAAAAACAAAAAATATGAACTAACTTGTAACAAAGAAATTTAGAGATGCAAATATGTAGAGCCTACCATATAATTACCTTGTGATGAGATTTCTGATCTTTGCTCAGTGTCTTCTGCATGACCCTTAATTCATATTCAGCCCTAGGGTGATCCTGTGATGGGGACACAAACAGAAATAATGGACAGAAAAAGTGAAATAAGTGGAATACCAGCTGGAAATGTGCCTGGTGTAGAAGAGATTGTCTGACGGAACCATCAGTTCAGAGATCAATGAACCGGTGGACCAAAGTTGTTAAACAGCAGTTCTGCATTTCCTAGCAACTTTTTATTTTATTTTAGATTTGACTATTCAATGTTATTTAATTTAAGTTTATTTTGAGTGTGTGTGTTCGCTACTTTTAGTCTGGCTTGGATAGATTTTCCGAAAGTTTTCGTTGTTTTTTTTAGGATCATGCATAATGTCTCAGTAGTGTGCAGCTACAGTACATATAGAATATGTAAGGACAACTTTGATAGTGAGGGCCATTTCTCAGTCCTCTCTCATTACCAGGCCCGGTTCTACGGGGGTGCATAAGGGTGCATTGCACCCTCAGTTGAGTCGTTATGCACCCTCATTTGAAAAATGTAAAGTGAAATTATAATTATTTTTTAATTAAAAAGGAAAAATATTACATATATAATAATAATAGTAGTAATAATAATAATAATAAGAAGAAGAAGAAGAAGAAGAAGAAGAAGAAGAAGAAGAAGAAGAAGAATATAGTTGAAATAAAATAAATTGTGGTTAAATAACATTGTCTTCTGCATTTATTTGGTCAATTTAAACGGTAAGTAACGTTGTTATGTCAGGTGCGCGTGACCTGTGCCCCTGCGCGTTCGTCATCTAAGGTGCTTACACAGCATTCAATGATGGACATCAGAAAATGGTTAAAACAACCAGCCATTATCGCCAGCAGTAACACTGCATCTACTGCAGGTAATAACAGTTCAGATCATGGGGACACTAACGTCCTCCCGCCGGACTCGCCGGCTTTGCCCGCCTCGCCCACGGAGCAGCCGCAGCCGTCTTCGTTGCCCCAAACAACGCCACCCCTCGGCGGCCCGCAAGTGCCAGAGGACCTCGGCAAAACAGAGCCTGCCCAGGTATATTTAAAAAAGTACCAACTCGCCTGTACAGTGGGGTAAGGCGCTCATTTTGCAGCTCATGGTTTCAAAACAGAGATTGGCTGGAATATTCCTGTAGACATTTCGGTCTTGAAAGGGGAGTGATTTGTAAAATATCCATAAAGAAATAGTAAACCTGCTTACAGTACTGTTTCATATGGGTGTTGAGATGTATCTATAGACCTCTTCATTTTGCTCTCAAATTGCACCAGATTGATGCTAATAACTTCAATATTTAAAAAAAATCTTCCCGGGGGAGCATGCACCCGGACCCCCCTAGAGGAAGTGAGGACCCCCTAGAGAGTGTTAGGTCCACTCCCCACTTATAAAAATAGCACTTTACCACTGCACCCTCTCTAATCTCAGATGCACCCATCAGTTTGTTCTGGAACCGGGCCTGCTCATTACCCAGTTAGTTAACATTAGACCTGGTGGAACAGCTTGGTTGAATCGCATTGGATCTATTAAAATATTTAAGCAAGGTTCATGTTACTCAAAGCAACATTATGTTGTTGCACACTTGGTACTGGCAGTTTTTGTATGTATCTGAATTTCTGGGATTTATGGACCGCTTTAAACATACGTTTGAAATGAATACACTACTATGAAAACATTTTAATGATATTGAGGATGCGGAGGACATTGTCTGAGTAGAGGGGCTATCTGGGGCCACGAAGGGTTCAGTTTGCGGGGCAACAATGGTGACTAAATAAGGGCCTTTCTGCAACTGAAACCTTTCAGGTTATAGAGGGCGTTACACCTTCAACTTAATGGGATCCGGTTCAATTGGACAAGCAGGACAAATAGGGTTGTGTTTTCTTATATATATCTTCTGTAATGTAATATGAGTTATGTTTGAGGGTGTTCTACTCTCTCAAACACCATTAACCCTACCTACAGTTAACAGGTTGCAGATCAATTTTGTTGGCATTTTAATGGAGTCAGAACAGGTAGACGTGCCATTTAACAAGCACAACAATAGAGTGCATACTCAATACCTGAAACAATAGACGTGTGTAATATAAAATACATTTGACATCAAACATTTTGTAAGAAAGTGAAAGCTTTCAGCTAAAAAGTGAACAGAAGACAAAAGGCTTGAGCTGTAAAGTCAGGAAATAATCACAGTGCTGAAAAAGAAGAAAAATAGTCATATTGTAAAAGTTGATAGCAGCAGCTTATGGAACCTGGGAGTTGGATTTTTATTTTTGTTATGAGCTATGTAATAAAACTACAGATATTCTTTTCCCCGAAAATGTGTTATTACTTTGTCAGGGATATATTTGGAGGTAATCCTATTTGTCTTATTTTGTCCATCTGCTGTGGTAGTAAACCGTTTTCTGGCATCCATCCCAGGCTCCATTCAGTGTGACTGTCAGAGAAAGAAGCAACAGTGATTAAATTAGCAAAGCAATATTGATATTAAGCTAACATTAAGTAATTCTTTCTCCGATTTGATGTGTCACCTCTGTAGCGCGATATACAACCACTTAGCTATTAATATTTAATGTTAAAGTAAAATTGCTACAACTAAATAGCTAAGGTAAGGCTATAAACAAGCTACATAAGCATGACTTCTGGTCACCACCACCAGGCTAAAGGCGGCTAATGTTTGTCGTCATGACATTTAGTTGCTAACAAGTGTCTAAATTAGACTACTAAACATCATTACGCCGACACGAGTCCGCCTAACTTAGTGGTGGTGATGCGCAGCCATGTGACCATGATTTTGTTTGTTAATAACCTAGCACTAACTTTTTACTTCTGGCGATTGTATTTAGGCTTCAAAAATCACAAAGTGGTGTTAATATGTGGAGAATGTCCTGCTGAACAACATGTGTTAAATATCATAAATGTACAGTACCAGTCAAAAGTTTGGACACACCTTCTCATTCAATGGTTTTTGTTTATTAGAATTTTGTTCTACTTTGTAGATTAATACTGAAGACATTTAAACTATGAAAGAACACATACGGAATTATGTAGTTAACAAAAAAGTGTTAAAAAAAATCCAGAATATGATTTATATTTTAGATTCTTCAGAGTAGCCCCCTTTTGACTTGATGAAAGCTTTGCACACTCTTGGCTTCTCTCTGTCATTTTCATGAGGTCATCACCTGGAAAGGTTTTCAATTAACACGTGTGCCTTGTCCAAGAGTCAATTTGTGGAATGACTTGCCTTCTGGATGTGTTTGAGACCATCAGTTTTGTTGTGCAGAGGTAGGGTTATCCGCCCCTCCCTACATGCAGATCACGCAGACTGCGTGGGGCCTCATCTTATGCGCAAATGCGGCGGAATTAATCTAATGCACAAATGTGCCGCAATTAGGAGCTCCGCAGTTACCCCGTTGCGAGGCTCCGGCGAACTAACAGTTCACGAGCGTGCTCCACACTAGCACCCCCCCGTCAACGCTCACAACACATAAGGGGGGCCTCATGAAACATCTTTGCGTGGGGCCACACGTTGGCCAGGGGCAGCCCTGGTTTCAATCAGGAGAGACGTGATGTATGAAATACATGTTTATTACAAGGACACATAATATGAAGGAATAGTGATTGACGGATTACAACAAGTGAATAGAATGATGTTTGGCAATTAGGCCCCGGTTTGCAGGATGATCATTCAGGAAGGGAAAACTGCTCCGATGAACCCCCCGGAGTCTAGACACTGGTGGTGGTGATAAGTAGTTGCCAGGGCCGGCCCTAGACTTTTGGGGGTCCTAAGCGAGCTTTGGCTTGGGGGCCCCCCTCACTCTAGCGCGCTCTCACTACACACAACACGGAACCAACTTTTGTCTTATGATGTTAGCATGGTCACACATTTTTTTTTTTAAATAATGAAGTTAAAAGCATCAATCTGGTGCACTTTGAGAGCAAAATTAAGAGATCTATGGATACATTTCTCAACATCCATATGAAACAGAACTGTAAACAGATTTTATTTTTCTTATATTTTACAAATCACTCCCCTTTCAAACTGTATTCTTGTTTTGTCATATAGTATTTCACAACTGTTTTTCATTTATTCTCTCTGGCTGTCCATCTCATAATGTTCACATAGAAACTAGCTGTCAATAGGAATATCATTCAGAAGAATTATAATTTCATGTAAAAATCTGTCACAAAAAGAGGTTGCACATTTAAATTCAGGTGTTGTTATGGCAATGTCAGTGGCCAAACAGCAACATTTACGACTGCAAATATGTTCAAACATGCTGTCGACACGTAAAGCAGTGGCATGCCACCATGTCAGCTGACCTTTTCTCAGAAATACTGTCACATAACATAATTTCATTGCTAGGTTGATGCTTAGCTAAGCTAACTATGAAACGCTGTAACTGACAGAACTAAGTATCAACTGTGTACTGTAAGGTAGCTTCTAGCTTCATCGAACAGTAAGTCAACATTTTCCAGAGAGCTTTCTTTGAAATCACCAGGTAACGCTAAAACACATTACATTTAGATTGTATGACTAAGTGTTTATTTAATATATCTGGCAAGCTATAGCTACTTGCTAAAGGTTTAGCTTACCCCCGCGATTCAAAGTAACTTCAACGTAGCTGTAATTTATGCTTTGCTTACATGTTCGCATATCTTGGAAGTTTACTGACATTTACATACCATTTACCTTTCTCAAGTGGTGGCTCTGGGGTTGTTGTGTGAGCCACAACTTGAGAATTGTCGTCTTTTTTAAGAAAAGATGTTCTTATGTCCATCTTTGAGTCCGACTGGCAGTTCAAACATTGTCACAGCTCACAGGATAGGTACCTGTCAGCCAATAAGACAGATGTGTATTTCCATTCAACTCTCTGGTTGGTCTAGTGTCTTGCCTCTGTTGCATTCACTGAACACGGGAAATTACAATTCTGCCGTCCTCTCTAGTGTCATGATGAGGTTCAGGTAAAGCATGGTGGATGTATTATATGATTGACTCAATAATATAACACATGACTTTGAGAGTAGGCAATCTAGGCATATTAACACAATTAATGAAACATACTTATCACGGCGACGGTGTACTGAGATTATTATAATCTTTTTCATTTATTTATTTTTTGCTAGGGGGCCCCTAGTGGCTGCGGGGCCCTAAGCGGCCGCTTATGTCGCTTAATGGGTCGGGCCGGCTCTGAGTAGTTCGGTCCGATCTGAAGGGAGAAGGTTTTAGCTTGGCCCTGTATTAGGAGACAGGAGGCGAAGGGGTGGAGGAGGGTTGCGCGTTGACACCTGAAATGACAACTGACGGAGAGGGAAGAGCAAATTTAAAGGGGTTAGCGGTAGCGATGATTGGCTAGCCGGGGAGTAACACCCCTGATCACTTAATGAGAGAGGAGAGAGTATTGAAGTGACGTGTAACACCAGAGGATATTGGTCTTCCTGATTGAACTTGCACTGAGCTACATTAGTGCACAGCGGAAAGCCCTATTTGACTACTGTTGTAATCCATATTATGGCAAGAACCACTCGACTCAGTAAAGAGAAACGACCGTCCATCATCAATTTAAGAAATGAAGGCCAGACGATCCAGACAGTGGAAATCTGTGCTTTGGTCTGATGAGTCCAAATTGAGATTTTTGGTTCCAACTTCTGTGTCTTTGTGAGACGCAGAGAAGGTGAGCGGATGGTTTCTGCATGTGTGGTTCCCACCTTGAAGCATGGAGAAGGAAGTGTGATGGTGAAGCATGGAGGAAGAAGTGTGAGGGTGGGGGGGCTTTGCTGGTGTCACTGTTGGTGATTTATTCAGAATTCAAGGCACACATAACCCGCATGGCTACCACAGCATTCTGCAGTAGCCAGCAAAGTATAAATCATATCTGGATTTTTTAAACACTTTTTTGTTTTCTAGATAATTCCATGTCTTCTTTTATAGTTTTGATGTATTCATAAATCTATGTAGAAGAAAAAAAGAAAAAAAAATTTGAATGAGAAGGTGTGTCCAAACTTTTGACTGGAAGTGTATATTTGCCACAGAGCATACTTTCTACAATATATTGAAATCCAATGGAAAAATCCCATTGCATTTTGTCGAGGTAGCCCTTTGCGATGCTAACTTCCGGATTAGCCTACAGAAATACGTTATCACTGCACCACTCTATTTTGACCACCTGTCCTATAAGCAATTCGCTTACATTTGGCATTTGGTGTTTTTTTAGAAGGCTTCATTCATTCATTTAAAGGATTTAGTT
The DNA here is from genome assembly GCF_949606895.1 of Notothenia rossii. NCBI lineage: Eukaryota > Metazoa > Chordata > Actinopteri > Perciformes > Nototheniidae > Notothenia > Notothenia rossii. The sequence goes on from NC_136903.1 coordinate 37,879,930, forward strand.
TTTTCGTGACAGAAGCAATTCTGGTACTATCTGGCCTCACTCACATCAAGCTAATATCAACGGCAGCCATGCTACTAACTATATCGGCAACAAGAAGTTGTCTTTGTTAAAGCACGTTTTGTAACATGAACTATACTGATGGATAAACCTAAAATGTATTGCACACCATGTATGTTGCCAATACCATTTATATTAACACATGTCATTGATGTGTTTTGAAGAGGTTTGCAGCAGCAGCAGCAGCAGCAGCAGCAGCAGCAGCAGCAGCAGCAGCAGCACAGCAGCAGCAGCAGCAGCAGAAAGGCCACAAGAGGAACGAAAGGAGTTTATCTAGAAATAGGAATTTATCCAAACCTTGAGAGCTTCCTGTGAAAGAGAGAGGAGAGTGGACACGGAAATGGGGGGTGTTAGTAACAACATCAAGGATGACCGATAACAGAGTAAAAAGGATAACAAAATGAATAGTGAGCTAGATGGCTTTTGCCCTACTGTGGTTGCTGAAAAGTGTTCCCTGAATGATTCCGTGATCATTTTTCTTTTTGCTAGGCAGTCAGAGGGCTGCAGGCTAGTCAAATACATTTGGGAGGAAAGACAAAAGTTGTTTAAGCAAACTTTTTCTAGAGAACATTAATGCAGACTTTGACAGATTTGCTCAAAATCTATTAATGTAAAACCTGGACTACCTGGAGCAGAATGCCACAGACAGATGATCCAATAATAAAACCATACAAAAAAAATCACTTCATGTTTTGAAAAACTAAAAAGGATTGGGAATATTAATTCACATATCTGTAACTTCTTAAAAACCCGCCCTTTTACTTTTTTTGTTATGGTTTCATTGTGGCATTTCAGAACTTTAATCTTGAATATTATAGAGCAGGGGTCAGCAAGTAAGTTTGGCCTTGGGTCAAAACATTTCTGAGCCACTAGATGGGGGGCAGGAACATAATCAAAGGCTAATTTAAGTAATTGATTGTTAAAATCGCGGCAGTTATTATCCAGTGGAAAGTCCTTACCTACTGGCCCAGTTAAATCAAAGTGGTTGATTATTTTTGGCTTGGCAGTGTAGTTTTACACACCGTCTTATTTGACTTTCTCAGGACTGTAAACTGTTTTTTGGGGGCAGACCCCCACAAAGAAAAAAATATACACAAGGTCATCATCTTAACAGTTTATTATGCTCATCGAGTCATCCGTGAGCAGAGCATTAAGTTGGCATGCCTATAACAGCTAAATGCAGCGATTACCATCTTGTTCAGCAAAACGCCTCACAAACGTATTGATCCAAAGCTTTAGTGCATTTTGATTCAATGCTGAGTACAGCCGAACTTGACTCTCTTCTCTGTCACCGTCCCATTCAAATGAAATCGCCGCCAATCACATTTCCATGCTCGCGCGAGGGCCGGGGGAGGGGTTACAAGGATCGAGTCTTGTGCTGCATTCACTTGCACTCGGACATGAGGGATTTTCTCTCATAAATGTCTGATGAGCCAAAACTTTTCTTTCAAAACAAAGCTAATTTTCCGGGCCAAATATTATTGCAGGCGGACCAACAATGGCCCATGGGCCGCCTGTTGCCGACCCATGTTATAGGGGAACCATCTTCAAATGTGTCCTAATTTGTATTGCATACAGTAAAAACATATGTTTAGTGCAGCAGAAGTGGTTCTACATACATGTTTAGCTCATCTCTTCCTTTTCTATGTTATGGTATGTGGGCCCCACTCACCTCCTCATCTTCAAACCCTGTCAGGTCCCACTCATAGTTCAGTCTCATCTGCCTCCTCTTCCAATGCTCCATGAACATGGCAGCTGAACCAGACATAACATAATTAGTTAAATAAACACAGGAACTCAGACACAGAAATTAATAACACTTCAAATATACCTCAAATTAAAACCTTGGTAAGTGTGCGACTATGTGCATTAATCAGCAGTGGTGATAGCACTTTAGCTATTGGTCTGACGAAGATTTCATCTTAAATTAAGGCCAATATTTCTGGAGCTTCAGAAAGCAGTACTGTGGATATCCTTGTTGAGATTTCCTCCACATCCGCCAGCTATAGTTTACAATCTGATTAGCAACTTTGATGTCATGGGACGACATAACGACATGTTACATCAAGTTGTTTCACAGGTATCCAGTTCACACGGCATTCCATTTGTGGCCAATGCGTCAGTCTCACCAATGTTCCTCTCCAAATGGGTTGTTTACCTGCATGCAACTAAAGCATGCTCAATGGTGGTACTCCAATATCAAACGTAAACCACACCAAAATCTTGGGGTTATGTGTCAAGACCATGTAGATCAGTGGTTCTCAACTGGTGGGTCGTGACCCAAAAGTGGGTCACGGACCCGTTTCGAGTGGGTCGCGGATGTGTGAGTGAAGAACAAAAAGTCGTAGTTACAAAAGGTTTTGTGTTCAGGTTTTTTGGGGAAAAAGTCAAACTTTTCTTTTGAAGGCCCGATTTTCTAACGCTGTGCATGCAGTCGGCGTTGGACTGGAAGTAACGGAGACCATAAACAGTTTTGAAAACTTCTGTCACGTAGTGATCATCTTCTCAATAAAATGTCTTTGCTAAGGTTTTTTCGAGTCTTTTGGCCAATCAGAATCAAGATTGTTGCCGGAAGTCCCCACGGAGAATAACTTTGCGGTAGAACTCTTCTTTATACATCCATGGGTACAACTTCAGATAAAAATGAACACATAATGCAATATGACCCCCGGTTTGATGATTGACAGGTCACAGAACAATGGGAGCTATCTACCCTTTCCCACAATTTAAAGTAAGTCACACAGACTATCTCCTCTTTACTCTTCTCGCAGCAAGATGTCAGAACGAATTGAAAAACAAACTATGGCATAAAATATTATTAATATGTCGGGTAGTAATAGATTTATTTATTTTCTTATCAGAGTGTACCAGAATGCATAGTTTATGTTAGTATTTTCAAAAAATCCCCCCAGACCCCCCTGCTGGGGTTGGGTTTTCAGCATGTGTGTCTTTTTTATATAGTTCAGCTTTGATTCCATCATCTCATTAAACCTTTTTTTTAAAAAGCATACTTTAGTTCTGTCAACGGATATATCCACTATACTTCACTTGTATTAATATTGTATGCTGAAAAGCATATATATTACAGCAGGTTTTTTTGTTGAATAGATTTGAGTGCTTCAAAATGTTGGGTCGCGATGTATTGACCAAGTAAAAAGTGGGTCCGAGACCTGACCAGTTGAGAACCACTGATTTTGATGATAAAAAACATATAAATCTACAATTACTTTGTATCTTAAGCCTAACTACTGCCCGACTGTCATGGTGTACTGGCGATGAGCCATTGAAAAATATACAACCAACATTTCTGCTGGCAAAATCAACATGACAACAATGAGAGGCCTGCTTTCTGTCCGATATATACCAATTTGCACTATTACAGAACATTTCAAGTCTTCCGACGCTGTCAGGTAATTGCATTTAGCATAAATTGCTCAAATTGAAAGCTTGAAAGGTGTAGTAACAGTAATAAATGGAGATGGGGTTTAATGAAGGGTTAAACTGCACCTGAAACGACAGCCTCAAAGATGACCGCAAAGATAAAACAGGACATATTCATGAAGTTGACAGTGTTTTCATGTGTGCTTTTTTAAAGTGAGCAGGTGTGTGTTCATTCACCCCACAGAGCCATGAAGATAGAGAAGAAGACGGTGGCGGGGTTGTCGAACAGGTGGCTGGCCCGGGCCGTCCCACAGGCCGTGCTGAGCTTCCAGTAGCTGCACACTTTGTCACACAGTGGGCACATGGTGATGTTGTTCTTCGGGTGGCAGATCTCCATGCTGGAAAACAACACACAAACACACGCACACAGAAATACACGCGCACACACACAGAGGGTCAGAGGTTCGATCCCCAGTCCCTGTGTAACAATTGTAAATATGCAGTGGTGTTTAGTGTTAAATATTTCTTTGTAAATCATTTGGTCACAAATTCTGTGTTTTGTATTTAATAATTCTGTGTTCTTCATTTATTAAACGTTAAATACCTGACTAAGTCGGAAATGAGTGGTCGGAACCTCCAAAATTCAGTCACTGTACTCAGAAGATTCTTTTTTGTGGGGACTTCCTCCCCGCTTCATATTGTGTCCCTAACGTTTTCCTCTTCCCTTTTTTGTGAATGTGTTCCACGTGAGAGGAGTCAGTGTGAGGGAAAACCAATTAATAAAGACTGATTTGTTGTATATCTGTTGTCAGTCAGTGAATAAACGGAGATCGGCTAAACTGTATACTGACTTAGGTCTCATCCTTCAACGAAAGATACACAACGCAGACACCGCTAATCGACACCGGTTACACCTGTAGTCAACATGTCAACATGTCCTTACGCAAGATCCTGAACTCCAAATGGCTCCCGTAAGGATGTCTACGCTATTGGAATGTATGGAGGTTGCTTTGGTTAAAACCGTCAGCCAAATGTCATGTAATGTAATAAAAAAAATAGGAAGAAAAATCCGACAGGCAGCAGGTCTGGTTTGTCTCTCTGAGTGGTTAAGTGTACGGGTGAGACATTAACACTTGTCCTGAGTGTGAGGTGTGAGTCCGCAGTGAGTGTGTGCCGGCAGCGTGTCATAATATCCTGTGGATGATGAGGAGCAGGATCAGGAAGCGCAGGAGGCCGTGTTTCCCGCCTCATTAATCAAACCATTTCCTTTATCTCCATAATTTATGTTTTCACATTTACCTTCTTCACCTCCTACCCTGTAGTTCACACAATTACATTAGCACATTTGGTTGCCCATTAGTCCTAATATTACCTCAAATAGAAGTCATGATGAATTCAATAAGTGTCAAGATGATTTAAAATGTCAAATGTTCAAACCTTTGCAAATGTGTTTTATAAGACTCTTAAACATTATGCCTCTGACCCACTCCTATGGGAGGTTGAGAGCATTTTAAAAAGTTCCTTAACCTGATTGCATCTAAATAATCAAAACAATTCCAAATATATATCGTTTTTGAGTGGTTGTGAGTTGTGCATGCTAGTTCCTGACTCCTAAGAAGTCAAAGCCTAAATTCAGTCAGGGCAAGCTTTACATTCACTCCTCAGTGGCATCCGATTGTCTGATTAAGGGCGTCCATTCTTGCCAATCTACATTTTGCCACGATCTCCATCAGCCAATCATTGTGCTGCTGTGACACTTTGAATCTGTTCTCCTCTCTACTGCAGTCAGCTTTAATTGCAGGTGTTCCTCCACCCCATACAGCACCCTTTCACTCATCTCATCATCAAATCCAGATGTTCTGCATGCTCTTCATCCCATCAACATCACCACCAGTGTTTAGACCAGGGGGGGTTCTATTCTACGCTTACGGCTGCACACACAGCACTCATAGCCCCCCGTTCATTTAGCTTCACCTTCCTCCCTGTATTGTTACAGAAAGTCAATATGCTCTGTTGTTTTTCACCCTGAAATAGTACGAATACTCTTGTATTTACATTTACGTCTGAGTAAATCAATAAGGTCTAAAAATGTTATCAGTGGGTTTTGGAGCCGTTGTTAGGTGTATTTGTCTGAATGTAATGTTATATTTTCTGCAGAACATTGGATCTCATGGTATTCAAAGTAAGATTTTGTCACAAATAAGAGGATTGACAAGAACAAGGGATCGATTAATAAAATCAAGAAATGTCTATACGAGTCAAAATAAGTTCAATTTAAATTGAAGTGTGTGTGTGTGTGTGTGTGTGTGTGTGTGTGTGTGTGTGTGTGTGTGTGTGTGTGTGTGTGTGTGTGTGTGTGTGTGTGTGTGTGTGTGTGTGTGTGTGTGTGTGTGTGTGTGTGTGTGTGTGTGTGTGTGTGTGTGTGTGTGTGTGTGTGTTTACCTTGGTAAATTGTCATCGACTGTTGCACAACCATACAGAAACACAATGACTCCCACCAGAGAGGCGGGAATCAGCATCTGGGTATAGAGACCCAACCAGGCGAAGTACAGACCAATCTTCTCGCCAAAATACTTCCTAAACAACACAAAGAAAAGAAAATCATTCAGAAAATACTGCCATGACGATTTGGGGATATAGGAACCTGAACTGTACTTACGTACTTGACCAGGGTTAGCACATTCCATAGTAATACAATGCAAGCCAGGGACATGGGGGGGGGGGGGGAGGGCCACCAGTATACTCTAATAAATATGTGTGTAAATCTGGCTCCGATACGGGCCTGTGCCTTCACATCCACTGACCTCATCACACGCCACTGGTAAGCAGGGATTCGTGACAAAAACAGCCCTGCACTCAAACAGCCGGGGGCTTTATTGGGCCGTGTTGTTGTACTAATGAGACGATAAACTCTGATATAGGAAGTCCAACTAGAGATATGCAAAGCTGTGACACAACCTCAAACCAGTCAGTTCTTTTGATGCAGAAGGTATTTCTGAGAACCACTTAATAATACCTCTCTTTTTTCAAATAAATAAATCACTAAACCCATAAATCATTACCACAATAACAAAAGATGTGCAACAAATTCAACACTCTTTGATGTTTTCAATTTCCGAGGTGCTTTGACCTTCTTATTTAAATCCCTGTGCAGGATTATAACAGTTCTGAACTTGGATCAATCCTCTGGCAGTATAAAGGATTACACTGTTATTTATAATCCTGGGTATGTAATATAGTGTATGATGTAAAGTACAAATCTATGAGCCTGAATCCTAAATCCTTCAAAATAAAAGCCCAAGCTGAAGAACAGGAAGGGGATTTTGATAGAAGAGCTGTTACCATACGGGAATGTTGGAACTAAATGATATTACTAAACGCTAAGTGTCCTTACCGCACAAGTCCGATGGGCTGGTACTTGAAGAACACACTGTAGTTTGCCCACTCTTCATACAAAAGCTGAGGAAGACAATCAACAGTGTTTTGTTGCATTATTTGGTACAGTTTTAATCATGCATTTAATCTTTCTAATTCTACTTCTAATTTAATACAACGCAATTGCTGTTTACTTCACAGTGAACTGTCACCATGCTAGTTAGCTTAGCCCCTTGATGTACATTTCAGGCAACAAAATGAGCTAGAAGAGCCTCCATCGTCACGGGTAAAGGTGGAGGTAATAGATGAAACCTGTTTTTAACAACATTAAATTGTACAGTTGAGTCTAATGATTTTTTTCTATATAATTATAAATATGAAGTAAATGCATTTGGTGGGGGACTATTTTAAGCAGCGGATTAATACGGCGAAAACACATTTGGTACTCAAGTGAGTTATCTCAGAAGCAAGATAGTAGGCTAAATGCTTGTAAACTATATAAAAATATACATTCAAAACAACAACAAAAACTTACCAAACTAAATATTTGAAACTTTGAAACATGTATGATCTACTGTAAAAACGTTAGCAAAAAAAAAGAGACTTGAGCATGCAGGTTTAATATTGACCTTGTGAGTGTTGCAAGTATTTGTAAAGTTTAGAGATAGCTAGGTCACAGACTTATGGACCTAATTACCATTCATGCACGTGTGCAGAGCTTTACAAATGCAATGTGTGAACAACAGTCTACCAGGACCTGCTCACTTCCTCACCCTTCTGTCATTGTGTACTGCGCTCTCCTCATTAATGTCCCCCTGTAAGGAAAAGAGAAACACTGATGCTGTGCATACTAACCAGAGACTGTGACCTGGGACTCTTCTTTTAATAACCTATTGGTCAGGATTAGTACTACTCACATCATGAAGAGGGTAAGCTGCAGTATAGATACCACTCCCCAGGAGACTGGTGATACCTGCAAACAAGAGGCAGGTGTTAGGGTGGGTTCCACATCTTTATGGAGGCTTACTGGCCATTTCATTTTCAGTTTATGAAGATGGAGGAGAAAATGTAAGTCATCGAAAGACCAGGATAAGTGATTTGAACTCAGAGCTTTATGCCGGGTTCGGACAGCACAATATTTGCTGTTACATGGTCACTGTGTCGGATACGATTTTTTTGTCATAACATCTTGCTGAGACTTGGCAGAGAGACACGACTGCAGCACAAATCAAAGCTCGCCTTCTTTCATAACATTTCATAGAAAATCGCGAAAACCCCAGTTCCACCTGGAGCTCAAACATCTTTATCTCTCCCATCATGGTCTTTGCTGAGAAAGCTCTCATCGCTCTCATCGCTCTCATCGCTCTCATCGCTCTCATCGCTCTCATCGCTCTCATCAATGTAAATACAAAAATAAAAAGTCACAGCATCCGGGTCAAACTGCGGTTCTCACTGTGTGAAGACACACGTGCTTTAACACATGCAGAATAAAACCTTGGATATGCATGGAAGTAAATCTGGTCCATCTTTTTAATCTGGATTGTATACATTGAATCTGAGCAACTGAAAATGTGTGGTTTGTTATAACTAAATTCAGAGGCAAAAAATGTATAATTATTTGGTACTAGAAATTCAATGGCTTTTAATTGTATAATCAGATGGAATCAGATTTACTTCCATCTCAAAAGGAAGAAATTACAACTTCAGCACTGGATGAACCTATTAATATTCCTTATGGGCAGAATTGCATCTGTTCAAATAAATTCCTCAATTAAATGATCTATTTTCAATAACTCCAACGTAACCCACCCTAAACTTACTAAAGTAAGATTGACTCACCTCTAAACTCCACTGGAAAACAAGACAGAGAAGTGAACTGTTGAGAGACTCACCCATGCTGTACTTGGCCTTGCATTTGGTTCTTTTTAATATTTCAAAAACCTGGAATAAAATGAAAACACAATGACGGAACATGACAAGGCACTAGGACAGTTAAACTCTTTATAACTCTTGTATATATTGTAATACACATTTTATATATTGTAGACTAGTACAATGTGCACATTTTTACTTAAAGTTTCCTATGTTTACATTATTATTTTAGGCTATTTCATTTTATTGGACATTTTACTTACATTTCTTATTTTACATAAATATCTTCATTTGACTATAATTATTTGCACATTCTTATGTTAATTTTCCATCTATATAATACAGTGCATATTTGTTTAATGATTTATCTTTTATCTGTTTCATTCTGAACGGGAGTAACTGTCCCCCAGAAACCTATGCTGATTCTGATTTTCATAATCTGCAAAAGCAATAATGACCACAACCAAATTGACCTATGTGGGTCAGAGAGAAGGTAGTATTTACATAAATTCCTTTATTTTTACACGTTATGGCATGCATACGATCCTTGCACAATCTGTCAGAAGAATTCATAAAAAAAGTAACATGTTCGTTATTGTAAGAAACATCCCAGACAAACTTCCGTGGACTTACTATAGAACTCCTGGTTTTGCTGTCAAAGAAGTTATCTTTGTCTGAGAGGTCAAACCTGTAAATGAAACAAAAAAACACCGTTCTTAGATACTGCTTAAAGTAAATCGACGTTTTCACCTTAAACTTTAATAGAAGTGATATCAAAAACATTTAAAACATTTTTTTTATGTATTTGTGATATAAAGTGTTTATTAAGCTGTCTTTTGTGGCCAGCAGCTATGGCCATGCTAACAGTTAGCCTCCATATTGAAACACTTCTCTGGTTAAAAATAATTGCTCTACTTCTCATAAAGGGTTTCCTCTTTGTGGTTGTGTAGCATGTACACCCATATTAAGCTAAAAAGGTAACACATATGAAAACACTTACAGGTGTTGTTTCTCTCTGGAGAACGTGTGTGAAAGGTGTTTGATGTTCTGTGGTTGATGTTCCTCAACATGAGGGTGGAGAGGTTCCACGAGTTTACAAGCCAGGGAGCAGATCTTCTCCACAACACCACTCAACTGCTTCACCTCATACACCTAGAACACACACAGTTCATCAAGGTTACTTTGTGAGTGAAGTGCATTTAACACAAGAACAGACATGAAAGACATCCACAATCCATTTCAAGTTAAGCCATCCTGAAATACCATGACAATGTTTCACTTTTTTTTTTTTGGAGCAGCGTGGGTTTAACTGTATGCTTGTTTAATGCTAAACATGGTTTTATCTATGTTTTCCCTATTACATTTAGAGCACAATATGTACTGGGAATTCGTAAACTGCATATAGAGTTCTCAACTCACCAATAAAAGCTTGTTGGAAGTGTTGCATTAACTAAATGTAAAGTGATGAAGAAAAAAACAACAACCCCCGAACTGTATATGCCTAACTGAAATGATTGTATTATAAATATGAAAATGTATACTCGCTTCAACATGCTTCCACTGGGTCGGATAATACAAATCAATACGTTTCCGTAGCTATGTAGACGACACACACATTTACATAACCATTTCACCAGGTGACTTGCTGTCCAGTACAAACACTGAGTAAATGCATCGAACAAATCCATGGTTAAATGTGTCAGGACTTCCATCAAATAAACAAAGATAAAACTCAGACAATAGCGTTTGGAACAAAAAGGCATTGTTTAAAAGTCAGTGCTCATCTTCTGTAGAGAAGGCCCAAAAGCTATAAGATTTTCTGGATTTCTGTTATTATATAGTGTTAGTATCTGTTGTTTCGGTTCATCGGTGGTTATCTAAGGGGGAGTCACACGTCAAAGGTATTGGGCCTCAGGCAGTAAAAAGGTTAAGTGACAGACGAAAGTTGGGCAGCAGTGCATTAAGTTTCATTTCAAGTGATGTGTGCATAAAGAAAACCACGCACACATAGGATCTGTATCACTGCTGACTTTCACTTATTGACAAAGAGAAGTCAGTAAAGGAATATCAATCATCTCTCACCTTTGGATATTTGTCCTTTAGAGATGTTCTGACCGACACACCGGTGTGAGCCTCGTGATAAATACAGAACTATTGCCCAGACAGAGCTTATCCCTATATGTCCACTATGCTTTAATCGGAAAGGTTAAAAACAACTGAAAAGGCCAAAAATCTAGGTGTAGTCATGGACTCTGACATGAATTTCCCAGCCACATTAAAACAATTCAGCCTACTATCACCTTAAGTTATATCTAGATTCAAAGATTCAACCACTGTAATGGTTTCGTCACAGGTCTCAGTAAAAGATCCATCAGACAGCTGCAGCTGATTCAGAACGCTGCTGCTCGAGTCCTCACTAACACTAAGAAAGTGGATCACATCACTCCTGTTCTGAAGTCTTTACACTGGCTTCTTGTGTGTCAAAGAATACTGCTGTTGGTTTATAAATCACTGAATATTTTTTTTCTGATCTTTTGCTACATTCAAACTCTCAGGTCTTCTGGGAGGGGTCTGCTTTCTGTCCCCAGAGTCAGAACTAAACATGGAGAAGCAGCGTTCAGTTATTATGGTCCATAAATCTGGATTGAATCCCAGAAAACTGCAGTTCAGGCAACTTTTATTATTGTAATTTTGTACCTGTCTTGTTGTATTTTAGCTTTTTTTCATGTGTATTCTCAGTTTAAATGTGATTAAATGTTTTTTTTATTTTACACCAAGTCTTAATGTTTTTAATAATTTAATTGTAAAGCACTTTGAATTGCCTTGTTGTTAAAATGTATAACATAAATAAACTTGCCTTGCCTTACTCACATGTAATCAATATGAAGGGAAGCATATACCAAATACAGTTTTACTGTCATTAATATACTCAATATTCATGATTTACACTTGCATAAACAAATGGAGAATGCTCTGTATAACTGTATACTGTAACTATAGATATCTGATATGTAGTAGCCTCAGTGAAGATGAATGTCTCTGAGGATGGACAGGCAGATGTCTTATTAGACAGTTATTAGTTATAGTTATACATTTTTGCAATTACTTTTACCACCTGTTACGAAACAATCCTCCAAAAATCCAAGTATGTTGTAATACTATATTTATCTTTTTCTCTCATCTTTTTTTACAATATATTGCTTAACAGTCAATGCAGGTGTAAAAACCAGAACAAGGACATCACTTCCTAAAAACTGTACAAAGGTAAGAATAAATGCCAACTTTTTACAGACACTGTGATGTCTTTCTACAAAGCCCACTTTGAAGACTGTAACAGAGTGTAACAGATATGGTCAGGAAAACTGTTACACTGCATTTTATTTTCCTGTATGTGGATAGTGGGCTTTAAAAGAGCCGGACCCTGACTATAAAGGACAAGACTTTGACACCAGAGAACAGCCTTTGTGTGGTTGGATTAAGGGAACAAATGCACTGTAAAGTGCGGTCAACAGAGAGTGTAATAGGGGTAACTTTACAGCCTCAACAGAGTCTTACCTTCTTGGTGGGCATCTTCAGCTTCATCAGCTCGGCCTCTCGACAGAGGATGTTCCAGGGAGCATGAATCTTCACAAAGCCAACCCCTGCAATCTTGGTCTGAAATACAAAAAATGTATTCATGTTTTACTGTGGTCAGAATTCAAAAAGCACACTCGGATAGAAGAATTGAACGTTGCATGTAAAACTAATCTTAGAAAGGACCATGGCAGAGTATTTGAATGCATGTACAAGGGGGACAACCCAAAGAGCAATCTGGACCAGGACTGGACTTCACTCTGCTTAAAGACAAACTCATATTTAACATCAGTTGCGACAGAAAAACTACTCCACGAGCTGAGAATTAGTAGTTCATTTTACTATTAACAGCATATTAGGGTCAATGTAAATTAATATTTCCGATGTTGTGTATTTGTATATTTTCGCTTATTTAAGGGGATGAGAGGAACTCAGGTCAATGGAGATCATTCAATCAATCCATCAAAGTCTATTTTATAGCCCAATTTCAAACATTTGTCATTTGTCTCAGGGGACTTTACAATTTGTGCGGAATATGAACATGTCCATACCCTCTGTCCTTAGACGCTCACATCGGACAAGGAAAAACTCAAAAGAAACCCCACAGTTAAAAATGGCAGAAACCTCAGGGAGAGCAACAGAGGAGGACTCATCGATTTTGACACCTCTTGCTACTGTATTCAATCAATCAATGTTTATTTATATAGCCCAATATCACAAATGTTACATTTTGTCTCAGTGGACTTAACAGTTTGTACAGAATATCAGTATGACAATACGACAATCTCTGTCCTTAGACCCTCACATCGTACAAGGAAAAACTTCCAGAGAAAAACCCACAGTTTAAAGGGGAACATGGGAGAAACCTCAGGGAGAGCAACAGAGGAGGGATCCCTCTCCCAGGACGGACAGACGTGCAATAGATGCCGTGTGTAAATTGAAAAGATAATACATTTACAAAATAGGTAGTCCAAATGTTTTCCTTCTAAAATATAAATCAAGCCTCTGACAAACACAATCATGTTCTGCTTGTGATGCCGTTTGTATATGCCCTGTTTTCAGGAAATCAAAAATCAAGCACCTCTATGTACTTACAACCTCAAGTCCATAGGCGGATTTTGCGGGGGGCAGGGGGGCATTGCCCCCCCCCCCCCCCCCCCAGTGGCTGAAATATGTTACAACATTACTACGTCTAAAACTGTTCCAATACAAATATTTTGTATATCAATATTTTAATAAGGTAGGACACTGGTTAATAATATTGTAGCGTGTTCAAGTAACCAAGGGATATACAGTAGTAGTTATCAAATAAGTATAAGATGTGCATAGTTATGATAAGTTTTACAGTTATGTAATGCTCTGTTGTTGGGGGGAGAGACCGCCCCTTCCATATGAGTGTGTGTGTACGGCGGGCATGGAAAAGTCATACTCAGTGCGTTGAGCGCTGGCTTTATTGCTACTGTATCCGTAGCACCCCACGCAATAGTTGGGACTGTGTACTGGCGTCCAGTGTTCGAATTACCCATTTGCTTTCGGGGGAGCCCTATTTTTCAAATAGTGCTTCAACATTCAAATCGTGCTTCAGGCTCCGCATCGGCAGGCCTCTCCCTCGGTGTGGAGCTGTCAAACTCGACCCTAACGCCGCTTACAGTCGGCCAACTAAAAGTTGTTCCGTTCACGTTGTCATTTTTAGACTCCTTCGCTTCTTTGCTTGTGAATCCAAAAGCTGCGGGGCTTGGCTGTTTTCGTTTCGTCATATTTTTTAAAGAATGCAGCGCCGCCACGTACAGATGGCAACACCCAGAAAAATTCACAAATATAAAACAAATATTCAGAAACTGTAATGAACAATTACTATTATTTATTTCTAGAACTAAGAACTTTTATTGACAGAAACTCAACATTTCTAATCTGTGTGACACAAATATGCACAATTTTTTAGGCTGCCCCTATTTATCTCAAAGTCAGCCTTCAAGGGAGCTGCCCCCCTCTTTAGGGGAGCCAAGCTCCTCCTGATTTCGAACACTGCTGACGTCAGTAAAAATGGTTTGCCCCCCCAAGCGCAAATGCCAAACTCCGCCTTTGCTCAAGTCTGCCATTTCAACTCACTGCTGTTGAGAGCCTTACATTCTATTTTTATGCTGGCATCAGGACATCTTATACATAGGGAGAATATCATTTTACACTTTTACACGGCTGATAGGCAGATATATCTAAGTTGCCACACTGCAAATAGTTTGACAAAAATGGCCTGACTTTAGGAGTGGAGGTCTCAATCTATCAGTGGATGTCTGTGCAATACATTAAGCTCCACCTTAACGAGACATAACTGATGTTTTCTCACATCCAAGGCTTGTCGATCCTGTCGGTCCCGTAGCGTCACGGTTCGGACGTCACGGTTCGGCACATGCAGTCACACGACGAATACGCCTTTTTTTTACGAGTGGGAAAAAAGTCTGTCACTGAGCGCATTATCCATTACACTATATATAATACAGGGGGCGGTATTGTGCTTAAAAGCTGTTTGCCAGCCGCCCTTAAACAACAAATGAAGAAGAAGAAGAAATTTGGGACTTTTTTTTTGCTTTTTCTTGTTGTACCGAACCCGTACCAAACCGTGACCCCCAAACCGAGGTACATACCGAACCGTGAATTCTGTGAACCGTTACAACCCCTACAATCCACACTAAAAAACCAGGAGGATGGGTCCAGTACTGATCCAGGCCAGCACAACGTCTTTCAGACTGAAAACCTGCCTTTTACGCTTGTACCGTGATCATTAAACCACACACACACCAACAAAATAGTAAGCATTAGCAAAGTAGCTAATTAGTTTAGAAAATTAAATGTTGTCTGTTGTTTTGCATTCCATTCTTTCTGGTTTACAAGACTTTATAGTCACTTTGAATAAACGCATCGGAAACATGAAAATGCAATGTAATCAATCTTATTTTATATAAACAAAACATGGATGGACCTCAGGAAGACACAGATGAGTAGAAAGCAGAGAGGAGGAGAGGAGAGGGGAGGAGAGATGCAGGAGAGGGGAAGAGAAAAAGGGAGGTTTGTAAACTCCCTTTATTGGACCCTCAGAGGGAAATGTGAGATCACTGTCAAATTGTCACTTGAAGCCTAAAATTCAACAAAACCTGAGTTCTCCTTGCCAGATTTTGGAAAAAAAATAAACAAAAACAAATAAAACTCTCCCACAGACTGAAAAAAACGTTTTAAAAACTCAAACTGTGTCGACAACCAAGGACACTAAACAAATAAAAGCACCAGGGCTTCAGTTTGAGAACCAAAAATACACTCCTGCCCTGGCCCTCGGTGCAGGGGCCCTCTCTAACTTTTTCTATTGTTCATTGCACAACCCTCCACTTGCCGTGACTGTCCACTTTTCAATGGGCAGCTTGTACAGGCACTGCCCACTGACTGACAAGCCTCCATGCCTGCCAGAGCATAGGTTCATAACCTTAAAATAGATTTGTAAGACCACTTTTTTTCCTTCTCTTCAATCCCCACACAGCTGGGGTTATACACAGAGTCGGGAAATTGTACTCACATTCTTCACTCCACTGGTCACTCAGAGTATGGTCTTCTGAACATGCTCTTAGAGATTGTGGAAGGGCAACAACCTTCTCGACAACTCTGTTGCTTGATCAGCCTGTTGAGGTGATGTTGATGCTGTCTCTCAGGGTGCAGGTGTTGCCTTCATCTTCATGATACCAGAAAAAAAAACTGGATGTCCTCTATCAGACTTGTTTGTGTTTAGAGCAATACGTTTGTGGCAAAGATTCAAGGAAATCAAATGCAATTACTACTATCAAGAATCTTTCAACCTGAATAGCTGTGTCTCAAAAGCTAAGCTATATAGTTCATCTGATAGGACAACCATATCTTATCCCTCAATGTACAGGCATTGGATAACTCAAGCCAGAAAACCATCACATACCAAGAGAGAAGAAATATTAAGAGTATATCAAAAGCTTTGTGTTGGTTCAAAGACATTGGTTGGTTCATTGATATAATAATGATCTATACCAGTGGTATTCAACTAAAATTCAATGAGGTCCAGTTAGAGAAAATCTCCCCATGCAAAGGTCCGGAACATCAAAATGTCTAACTTGCTTTATGAATTAATGTGATATATATTGAAGTAGCCTGTAGCTTTATCAACATCTGCATGTAATCAACAACTGACTGCCAATCAAATGGAGAAAGTACAATTAAAAAACAACAATATTTATTGTCAATTAACATTGACCTATACAGATATACAGTAAATACTGTGGATATGTGTAATGTTCCTCTCGGGCTGCATTTAAAAATAAAATAGAGAAAATAAATAAAATAGCTTTTGAAAATATGTGCATCTTAAAAGTGCTTAATTTTAGATAAATAAAATAAAGTTTAGCAGCAGCTTGAGTTTCCCTTTTTCTTTGTTAACCGTTTCACATCATGACTTAACAGTTTCAGACGATTATAGAACAATATCAGTCTTTACACATCATAACAATTGAACAGTTTTAAAGTTTCCCTCTTATATTGCAGCCCCTCACTCACTTTTTTTAAATTCAGTGCGAGAATTGAGCTCGAGCTTGTCCTGCCAGGAGTTTGTAAATCTGGGCTGAAATTGTGTCAGGGCCATTCTCATACACATGCAGGTGTTCATTGGTTACAGTGATGCAAACACAGGTATGGTGAAAAAAGTGAGAACTATTCGAAGCAGAAAAGAAACAGCGTAATATACCATCTGACAAAGGCCTGTGCTATAATGCTTCAATTAACTGGTTATTCTTTATAATATACTCAGATCAATAGGAGACAGAGATGTTAAGTTTTTTTATTATTATTTACAGCAGGGGTGGGGAACCTTTTTCCTTTCAATTTTTAAATAATCCTCCGAGGGTCGTACAAATGATTGAACTCAACCTCTGCTTAAAAAAACAAAAATCACAGCCCATTCCTTTGGCCTTTCTTTCATGCTGTGCAAAGAAAAAGCAACCTCTTAATCCAGAGATCTTACCATGACTCGCGCATGCATGCACGTGCACGGTTGTGGCATGACCACCAAAACAGAAAGATATGGACACAAGATGTGTGCAAATGTATTTAGTATCCTATCCATGTGAACATGATTTAAGTGGGGGGGACCTAACCTCCTCTAGGGGGGTCCGGGTGGCATGCTCCCCCGGGAAGATTTTTTTTTTTTAAATATTGAAGTTAAAAGCATCAATCTGGTGCACTTTGAGAGCAAAATGAAGAGATCTATGGATACATCTTTCAACACCCATATGGAACAGAACTGTAAGCAGATTTTTCTTTTGGGATATTTTACAAATCACTCCCCTTTTAAACTCTATTCTTGTTATTTTTAACAACTTTTTTGTTACTGTCATATAGTATTTTTTACCTGTTTTTCATTTAGTTTCATTAATAACTATAATGATCATATCAAGGTGTGCCTTAACCTCACTGAGCTGAGGTTATTTGAGCCTCTCAGGAGAGAGCTCTCTTCCACCTGGTTGTAGAAAAGGTCTTTAAATTCGTTAGCATAGCTAGCTAACCAGATGCTAATAACGACAGATCGCCACTGTGCTTACAACTAAAGACAAAGCCACGCAAACACTGCGGCATTTGTACTGCAATATTTTAAGGGCTGGAGCGGCGTTCCGGTGCTCTCCGTCAGCACTCCTTTCAGACGAGACATACCACGTGAAGATACGTTACGCTCGTGTTGTGTTCAAGGAACCTGTCCTTGGCCAGGAAAAAAAGGTACTTGCTTGTTTAATTATTTTTGTAGTCTAGATTCCTTCTTCTTCTTTGAAGTGAGAAGTTGTCCGTCAGTCGGACTGACGGACGGACTCCCCCCCCCCCCCACCCCCAAAACGAAAACTCTTCGGTTCTCCACGAATTACACAAGTCACCCAAATCAGCGTTAAAAAAGCGGGAGGCGCCGAAAACTCCCCTATTAATAGGGATGTAACGATATACACTAAAGGACATCGTATTTACAGGGCTACATTTACACACCTAGAGAGATTGAAAAGTACCAACCATATATTTATATCTCGCCATGTCAATAAGCCTGGCGTTAGACTTTTTCGCTGTCCGTCATTTTGACAGACAGGATCGTAAAATATCCGTCATAATCCCTTATTACCCGTCGGGTCTGAACAGTTCACGATAGAGCACGCTCTTGAACTGTCAACGGGGGGGGGGGGGGGCGTTGTTATGCCGTGTGTGCATGCACCTCGCGGGACGCGCACAGCATAAAGCAAAATCTCCCAGACATGTATTGATCTGTATGGCAAAGTACGGTTTGGAAACTTTATCATTTCCTTTTGGAGGGCATGCATAACACGGCATAACACCAGAGCCTGGCTGCGGGGAAACGTTGGCACTGTTCCGAGTTTGTTCTAATCTGTCAAAATGACAGACTGCTTTCAGATTTTTCCGTCATTGTTAAATAAAATATTCGGTTAACGCGACCACTGGTGTCCCAGTAACATCAGTAATAAGCGAAATAGATTTTTTCCAGAGCAGGGGATATTGTAAATGCCCAAACACCCCAGCTTATAATTACCTGGAAATGTGGACATTCTCATATTCCTAAAAACCTGTTTGATGATGCTGAGTGAGTGACTAGTGAGTTTGAGTTGAGTTACTTGAAAAACTAAAGTGAAACTTGATTTATTTTATTGCAGGGTCTGATTATTAAATGTCCTCGTTTATTTGTAAGATGCAGTGGCATAAAGAAAATGCTAACCGGTACTTTGTTTGGTAGTACCAGTAGGTACAAAAACACTGGTTTTCTTGTTCCAGTCGGTTACTGTCACTTTGTTTTTGACACTTTAAAATACTGCTATCCTACACAAATGCTGTAAAAATCCGATGTATTATGTAATAAAGAAACATTTTCCGAGTAAAAGAATGTTTTATTGAAAAAAATAAAATTCTGAATTTTTTTTCCTTCCCTTTATTATTCAATATCGCGATAAATACCGCACCGTGGACTTGTTATCGCGATATTATCGTACCGTGAGTTTTTGGTATTGTTACATCCCTACCTATTAATGTATTGATTATAGGTCCGGGTCCATATAGGTCGCGTCTGGGTCCTCCTGATCTATACTGTACATCTAAAGCATCTCATATAGGGAAAATGTTATCCAGGATTGTTCTGTCAGGAACACTATAAGTCTCCATCCATCCATCCATCTTCTCCCGCTTATCCGTGGTCGGGTTGTGGAGGTAGCAGTTCCAGCGGAGAGCCCCAAACTTTCCTTTCCCTGGTCACATCAACCAGCTCTGACTGGGGGATTTCAAGGCGCACCCAGGCCTAGGTCTACCCCTCGGTCTCCTCCCAGCTGGGACGTGCCTGGAACACCATAGGGAGGCGCCCAGGTGGCATCCTTACTAGGTGCCCCAACCACCTCAACTGGCTCCTTTCGACGCGAAGGAGGAGCGGTTCAACTCCGAGTCCCTCCCGGATGACTGACTTCTCACCTTATCCCGAAGGGAGACGCCCGCCACCCTGCGGAGAAAACCCATCTCGGCCGCTTGTATCCGCGATCTCGTTCTTTCGGTCATAACCCATCCTTCATGACCGTAGGTGAGGGTAGGAATGAAAATTGCCTGGTAGACAGAGAGCTTTGCCTTCTGGCTCAACTCTCTTTTCGTCACAACGGTGCGGTAAAGCGACTGCAGTACCGCTCCCGCTGCTCCGATTCTCCGGCCCATCTCACGCTCCATTGTTCCCTCACTCGAGAACAAGACCCCGAGATACTTGAACTCCTTCACTTGGGGTAAGGACTCATTCCGTACTTGGAGTGGACAGTCCATTGGTTTCCTGCTGAGAACCATGGCCTCAGATTTAGAGGTGCTGATCCTCATCCCAGCTGCTTCAAGCTCGGTTGCGAACCGATCCAGTGAGTGCTGAAGGTCGCAGACCGATGAAGCCATTAGAACCACATCATCTGCAAAAGCAGTGGTGCAATCCTTAGCCCACCGAACTGCAGAACCCTCCCCCACGACTATGCCTCGAAATCCGATCCATGTATATTACAAACAGGATTGGTGACAAAGTGCAGCCCTGGCGGAGGCCAACCCTCACCGGAAATGGGTCCGACTTACTGCCGAGGACCCGGACACAGCTCTCACTTTGGGAGTACAGAGATTGGATGGCCCTGAGTAGAGACCCCCTCACTCCATACTCCTGCAGCACCTCCCACAGTAACTCCCTGGGAACTCGGTCATACGCCTTCTCCAAGTCTACAAAACACATGTAGACCGGATAAGCATGCTCCCAGGCCCCCTCCAGGATCCTTGCGAGAGTAAAAAAGCTGATCTGTCGTTCCACGACCAGGACGGAATCCGCATTGTTCCTCCTCAATCTGAGGTTCGTCAATCGGCCTGACCCTCCTTTCGAATACCTTCGAGTAAACTTTCTCGGGAAGGCTGAGTAGTGTGATGCCTCTATGATCCCTCCGATCCCCCTTTTTGAAAAGGGGAACCACCACCTCGGTCTACCACTCCTTCTGTACTGCTTCCGACTTCCACGCAACGTTGATGAGACGTGTCAACCATGACAGTCCCTCAACACCCAGAGCCTTCAGCATTTCTGGGCGGACCTCATCCAGCCCCTACAATCTGTCTGTACAATTATTTGCAGAATGTCCTTCAGTCTGTTTGAAAAGTTTCTGGGCACCTTATAGTCTTTAGGGCAACTGGCCTGTAGTTCTTAAAGAGCAACTTGCAGGTTAGAGACCGCAGTGAATAAATGTTTAGCAAAATTATTTATACACTAGATTTTCAAAAATATATACTTAGATATACTGACAGTGACATCTGGAGTCGTTTTTGTAAGACATCTTTACTTCCGCATAAAAAAAGACCACCCGCGTGTGACGTCACATATCTTATGAATGAACATGGATCACAATGCTAGTTTTGACACAGAAGAGGTTGAAAATGTATATTCGTATGCATATGATTATAATTATGAGCCTGCTAGGCGTCCAAGAGACCAGGAGCAGCCAAGGATTAGAAGAAATAACGGCCATCGGAGAGAAATTGAGCTGTGGTGTGAGGAGAATCAGTGGAGAACAGGACAGCTGTCTTTGTGAGTGACCGGCATTAGCTACAGTTAATTTTAGCTAACGTCGGTCACATCACAACATTATAAAGTTAGCTATCATATATCAGGCTATAACTAAAGTAGTATTGATAATATAGTAACGTTACTGGCAGGACTATTGATACTGATTCATAACAGAAACTAATGCGCAAGTTGTTGTGTTCTAATATACTCCTGCCAATAGGGGGCGCAGTGTAACCAGAGTATACATACAATGTTGAGAGAAGAAGAGTAAGCCCGGGAGTTGATGCTGTGGCAGTTAAGCATGACGAACAGTAAAGAGTTGAGTACCCGTATCCTCTGTCCCTTGTTTCATTAATTTCTTTCTACTAATACACAACAAATTGGCGACGAGGATGGCCGTGGCTTCTACTCCTTTACCTCCCACCTTTCTTCAGTGTCCGGGAGAACCTACTATGCCATTTGGAACATGGCTAAAAATGTTCGAAAACTATCTGCTAGTGATCGACGTGGAAGGAGCCAAGTGGCCGGATACCCGTATACGTGCAACGCTGCTACACAGCGTCGGAACCGAAGCACAGAGGATATTCTACACATTGACTGAAACGGGAACTACATACAACCATGCCGTGGCTGCACTACGGGCGCATTTCGTGCCGAAGGTAAACGTAATTACGGAGAGACACAGGTTCCGCCAACGAGCCCAGAGACATGATGAAACAATTGCACAGTACGTCTCTGCGCTACGTGAAATGCTCATTTTTTGTGAATTTGGAAATGCAGAACAGGATATGCTGCGTGATCAGATCGTGGAAAAAGCCTACAGTGGACGCATACGTGAACGCTTGCTGCTAGAAGACAAACTGACACTGGATAAAGCCATTCAGATTGCAAATCAGGTGGAAATGGCGGCGCGCAACGTGGCCGAGTTCTCCAACAGTGAAGTGCCTGTGAGAGAGATCAGCGCGCCAAAATGGGAACAAAAACGTCCCGCTGCAAGTAAACAAAGGCAAGGTGAGAGAAAGTCTGAGCAAGCACGAAGATGTTACAGATGTGATTCAGATAAACATATGGCCAATTCCACACAATGCCCTGCTACAAACAAAATATGCAAATCCTGTGGAAAAACTGGGCATTTTGCCAAAGTGTGTCGTTCAGAACAAAAACGTGAAGTGAGGGAGGTCGTTATTCCAGAACTGACTGTTTTATTGCTGAATAATTCTGCCCCAAAAGAGAAGAAAATAATGTGCACTGTAGATTTGGGACTTTCTCCTGCTAACCAGTCATTTGAGATGATAGTAGATACTGGTTCTTCAGTGTCACTGCTGCCGGCTCATGTGTACGAGACCTATTTCAGTCACATACCACTGAAACCTACAAAGGTTCCTCTAGTCACATACTCAAGACAGAGAATCCCAGTACTAGGGAAACTGCATTTACGTGCATTCCATGACGGAAATACTGCCTCAGCTACCCTTTTCATTGTGAAGTCAGGTTCAATACTGCTGGGCCTGGACCTGTTTGAGGCACTGGAAATGGTCATCATGAGAAACAGAGTGGTACTGAAGTCAGAGCACACAGTCAGAGAGATAACAACCCCACCTGCAACTCCTACTACACCGACACCTACTGCATCTGCACCTGTTAATACAGTTTTACCTATGGGCTGTGTTAGGAACATAGTACACAAAGTAAGAGTGAAAGATGAGGTGAAGCCTGTGCAGCAGAAATTGAGAAGGCTTCCATTCTCAGTCAGAGATGCTGTTTCTGCAGAGTTAAAGCGCCTTCTTGATGCTGACATCATTGAAAAAATAGATGCCTCTCCCTGGGTATCACCGATCGTTGTGACTCAACGAAAGAACTCATCTAAAATAAGGATGTGTACAGACCTCAGGGAGCCTAACAAGGCCGTCATAATGGATTGCTACCCCATTCCACACATGGAGGAGCTCTTCTCAGAACTCAGAGGAGCTACCATATTCTCGACCTGGCTAATGCATACTACCAGCTTCCACTGCATGAGGACAGCAGAGATCTGACTGCTTTCATTACTCACGAGGGACTTTTCAGGTACAAGCGAGTTTGCTATGGGCTAGCATCAGCACCCTCAGCATTTCAGAAGATGATGTCCATGGTGCTGAAAGATTTACCTGGAGTGCAGGCATATCTGGATGATATCATCATTTACTCCTCATGCCGTGCTGAGCATGAAACCCGCCTGAAAGCAGTACTGTACCGACTGCAGGAAGCTGGACTAAGTCTCAACACAGATAAATGCAAATTCTACCAGGACAAACTAACGTATCTAGGACACAGCATAAGCAAGGAAGGTCTGCTGCCAAATGATGACCACATTGCAGCTATTCGGGATCCTCCATCACCCAGTGATCCAGTGACTCTCAGGCTGCCACTGCCACACGGACAGGACTGCACCTCAGACACGGAACCAGAGATGGTTGCTGCTGTCTCTGCCCTGCTGACTGCTGTTCCCTTGTCTGACTTCACAGATTCCTGCACTTCCTGTCCAGAGTTACGTCAGCTACGCAACTACATGACAGACGGGTGGCCAGCTTCATCCAAAGGCCTGCCTGCTAACATGTTGCCGTACTACCATGTGAGAAATGAACTTTCTGCACATGAACAACTCATTCTGAGAGGGAGTCACAGGTTAGTTGTTCCAGTAAAGCTACACTCACACATGGTATCCTTAGCACACGAGAGCCACCAAGGCATTGTACGCACAAAACAGAGACTCAGAGACTTGTATTGGTGGCCTAAAATGGATGCACTGGTACAATCGGTTATCGCCGCCTGTGTGTCCTGCCAGATGAATGATAAAACAGCTAAAACTAACCCTGCACCTATGACACCAGTCCCTCTGCCTCAGGGGCCATGGCAAAAGCTTGCCCTCGACATCGTGGGCCCATTTGAGACTGGTCCGGTGGACTGTAAGTTTGCTATTACTATGACTGACTACTATTCAAAATGGCCAGAAGTGTGTTTTGCCCCAAGATGCAGTACTGCAACAGTGATCACCTTCATGAGATCAGTGTTCAGCCAAAAAGGGAACCCTGTGTCTGTGGTGACAGATAACGGTCCACAATTCACATCCTCAGAACTCGCCTTTTTCCTAGAAGAAAGAGACATCCAACACATCAGGACTACAATCTACCATCCAGAAGGAAATGGAGCGGTGGAGAGGCTAAATAGAGTGCTGAAGGAAAGCATTCTCACGGCACAGAGAGAGAACGCTCCGTGGAAAGCTCACGTTGCTGAGTTTCTTCAGGTCTACAGAGCTACACCTCACGCCACTACAGGGACATCTCCGTTCCAGCTCATGTATGGAAGAAAAATGCGAACCAAACTCTCAATCCTGCCACAGCTTACGGATACTCAGGATCAGGAACTGAGAGACAGAGTGGAAAAGAAACAGTGGCACATGAAAACATATTCTGATGCAAAAAGAAATGCCAAGATTCCCAAAATACATCCGGGAAGCCTGGTGCGTGTGAGAAACCCGCTGCATGTCAAAAAGGGAAAGCCAAAGTTCAGTGAGCCTCTGAAAGTGACCAAGCAGAAAGGACCTCACAGTTACACACTTGATAATGGAAAAACCTGGGATGCTTCACACCTGTCGGTGCTTCCAGAAACATTCACTCCTCCATCAGAAGAAGTGAGGCCTGCTGAGCCAGCTACAGTGCATGGTGCTCAGAGCAGGAACCAGCGAATCAGAAAGCAGCCTGTTTGGATTGAGGACTATGTCACTTAAACTGTGGTTGAATTAATGTTTGAAAATGTTCTGCATATTGTGATATGTGAAGTTATTATCATTACAGATGGTTTCCTGGTTACTACGTAAGTGTCTGTTTAAAATGCTAATGTTATGCATGCTGTTCAAGGGGAGAAGTAACTCTTTTTAAGAAGGGGGGAAATGTTGTGTTCTAATATACTCCTGCCAATAGGGGGCGCAGTGTAACCAGAGTATACATACAATGTTGAGAGAAGAAGAGTAAGCCCGGGAGTTGATGCTGTGGCAGTTAAGCATGACGAACAGTAAAGAGTTGAGTACCCGTATCCTCTGTCCCTTGTTTCATTAATTTATTTCTACTAATACACAACACAAGTATCAGCCATATCTCGCGTTACCTAATGCAGCTCCACACTACGTCTTACGTCCCCTACACACGGCGGTGTGCGTTGTCGCTTGCTGGCGGGGGGGCTGAAACTCTACCAACAACCAATCACATGAATCTCCCGCCCCAGACACACAAGCACGCGGTTTGATTGGCTAGAGCTTGTACTGGCATATGATTCGATTGGCTGACGCCTCCATGGAGGCGTCAAAAGTAGAACATTGCTCTACTTTTGCAGCGAGCACCGCGAGAGAAGCTACGCTTTGCTCCCACAATGCAGTTTGGCGAATCGTGACGTCACCCCATTCAAAGTGAATGGGCAGAAGCGTTGAAGCGGCAACGCACGCCGCCGTGTGTAGGGCCGTTACGGTGCTGTGTACCGGAGGGGAGAGAGAGCAGCGAAGGGGGGGAGAGAGATGTAATACGGTTTCCTGATAAATGTTTTGTTTGATAGGCTTCAGCTGTAGAGAGTATGTGCTGCAGGGAGGTGGATGCACAACGCACCCAGGAACGAACGCTAGCTCTGGTCCTTTTCCTGTTAGGGAAACTGTGGACTCGATGTCCTGACAGGCTGGAGTTTGTGCAACCTGCACAAACTCCAGTTCACCATGATTAAAAATGGTGAAATGCAATGTAAAATTACCGAAAAAATACCAGCTCACTAAATCACAACTGCTCAAACCAACTACAAACTACTACCGCGGATTGGGCAGAGAAGGAGTCCGAGAAAGTTGCTCCCCCATGTGACGTAATATGACGCGTTTGACGTATGACGTTAAAAAAAGCAGTTTTTAGTAGCAGAGCTCAAAACGGCTCCTTTCCCTCTGAATTTCCTGCCCTTATGTTTCGTAAAACATATCAAATCCTGCATTCACTTTTTTAATTGTAATTTTCAGGCAAGGTTAAGCATAAATCTAGTAAAAAAAAAACCTGCAAGTTGCTCTTTAAGTAAGTCCAGGGGCCTCATTTATAACGCCGTGCGTAGGATTCACGTGGGAATCCTGGTTTCCCTTTATAAATCACAACCGACTCGAAATGCAGTGCCGCTTTTGCGGGCTTGACGTAACGCCCATATTTGCCTATAAATAATCAAAGAAACGCCCTTTCATTCATTCCTTTTGACTGACGGCATGGAGAAGATCGCAGGAAATGACGACAGAATAGCTAAAAAAACATCTCACGCCATGTCAGATTTTGATTATTTTGGGGAGGTCGAGATAAATCATATTGTTTGGTGGATGCAGTTTGAACCAGAGTAGCAGCATGGAGGTCGGATCGTCACCAAAATAACTAAATAAGTGGTCCGAAAAGGATAATGACAAAAAAAATGCCTTCCTCAGGCAGTGTGTTTGTACCGGGGACAGGAGACACCCCTTGATGAAAACTGTAAGAAATGATCGGGGAATCCCTCCGGAGTGGAGTCATGACCACTGGATCTGAATTATGTTTTTGTATTTGGTGGTTTGTGTCCCAGCTGTCGATCAGCTGTGCGCAGCGTCTCCATTGCAGCCTGTGCATCTCAACCCCCCCTCCGCAGCAACTCTATATCCGTCAGTTAAAGGAAATACAACTAATGTGTTGTGTTATATTAGCTGTACAATTTACCACATATGGTGCTCTTAGTTTCCATACCTCCTGTGTTTTACGAGCGACATATCAAGTCTTGGCAAACGGCATAAAACACGATTAAAGATGTATTATTAAACATATATAAAACCATGCTCGTCTCTACAACCTATATACATGCAAAACGGCGTCAGTTTAGACGCAATTCTGTCCTCCTGCTTACCGCATCATGTATGAGAAAACATTTCATAACATTAACACAACATATTCGAGGTGGTTTTAAATAACATATCCGTATTTATTTATTTCTCCCAGTTATGTTTTTGTGTGCACTGAGGAGTCTCAAACAGGAGTTTGTTAAATCATTTTAAGATTGGCTTTAATCAATGTTTGAAAATGAATTCTTCATCTATGATAAATGAGAGGTAACATTTTATTTATGGTATTATTTCCACCTATTTCTCTACATTCTTCCTTCTGCCAACGGTGTCGCAGTTTCTCGTCTCTCCCGTTTTTGTGCTTAGTGCGTACGCATGGGTTAGAGTTTGCGTGGAGGTCCGCACGTTTTCCCGTGAAGTTAATATTTTATAAATCGCAAACATTGCGTAGAAACTGCCGTACGACATTTTTTGAGCGTATATCCCTTTATAAATGAGGCCCCAGGGCTTTTTTCTTGGGTAGCAGGGAAATCACTGCTCGGTGACAGGAAACAGGAAGAGATACTGTTCTGAAACACTCCAACACAACTACATGTAAATCAGATCATAGAGTATTTCCGAACTGCTTTTGAAAATCTCTGGAGAGACCATCAATCGCTGGTGCTAGTCCTGATCCCATCTAGTTGACAGTAATGATCAAAAAAACGGTATGGTAGATCTGTATCCAAGATAAGATATATGCATGTGTGTCTTGTATTACCCCCTACCACACACACACACACACACACACACACACACACACACACACACACACACACACACACACACGCACACACACACACACACACACACACACACACACACACACACACACACACACACACACACACACACACACACACACACACACACACACGCACACACACACACACACACACACACACAGCAGCCAGCGCACGTCTGTGTGAAGCAATAGCTGATCGTGCTCTGTGCCATTCTCATGACAAAGAGTTTCAAACAGCCTGTGATTCAATGGCCAAGATTGGATGAAATGTATCACCTTCACAGCATCATCCATAACAGCACTTAAATCAGGGCTCATCCTCTTGCTAGCTAGTGCTTCACGGTGAATAATACAATGCATCAATTTAATGTCGGGATTTACCTTTCTTACGTGTCCAAAAAGTCCCTTTACGCGCCCCATCATCGCAGCTGCTCCATCAGTACAGATGTGGCTGCAGGTTTTCCACTGCAGATCATGTTCTCTGAAGAAGCTATCAATAACCTGGAACAATTCTTCCCCAGTTGTCTTTCCTGGCAGCGTTTTGCAAAATGAAATATGCTCGTTTGTCCGACGCATCTTTGTAACGCACGAAGGACAGGAGCTGCGCTTCTCCACTCACATCTGTCATTTCATCCAGCTGCAAAGCGAACTGACCGGCTAGTTTTATTTTTTTCACATTTGTCCAATTACATATCATTGATCCGACGGGATACGGTGTTATTCGACAGGGGAATTTTCTTGAGTGCTTCGGCTGCTTTCTTGTCTATAATAATTTCGGCCAACGCAGTCGCTGCAGGGAGAATGAGCTCCTCAACAATAGAGTGAGGTTTTTTTTATTTAGCCACAAGCAAGATGCCTCGAGTGCTTTTATTGACACATTCGTGGCTTTCATCATTACTGTCTGGCTCGACTTAAATTCCGATAGCTTTCGTCTGTAAAATTCTTCACTTTTATCGACACTTCCCGAGTGTTTGGTGCTCTGGTGTCTCTGTAAATGCGCTGGCTTCATCGCACTATTAGCCAGGACTTCACCGCAAAAGAAGCACTGAGGCTACGGTGGGTCCGCAGAAGTAGAAATGAATCCAAATAATATATATGTTTCACTGTACTGCCTTGGTTTCAGTTTGGCCTCTTTCTTACGTTTCTCTGCGGGCTCCTCTGAACCCTGGCCTGAATCCAGAGCAAGGGGACGTTTCAGCCATTTATCCATAGCGCAGACCTACCAGTATTTTTCTGGCTGCAGGTAAGCAGCTGTTTTCATTGTGGGATTTTGGCACAGTTGTGCCACAGACTATTGTCTCCCCAGGGAAACTAATCGCGCACTATCATTTTTGACGGGATTATTATTTTTTTTACCTTGGAATTCCACGTACCCCCTGCAGTTCCCTCACGTACCACTAGGGGTACGCGTACCCCCGGTTAGGAAACACTGACTTACACTATACTTAATAGATTTAAGGTGGAGTTAAGAGAAAAGAACAAATGTCAACTCACGTCTTCATCTTTCTCCAGCTCCAGCCCCATGTCTCTCAGTTTCCCCTCAAACTCCTCCCTCCTGAACATCTTTTGATCCTCGTGACCATTGACAGCCTCTCCGGGATGACCCAGCTCCACGTCGGCCCCCGGGGAGGATGGCAGAGACGAAGAGTCCTTGGCCTTCTGTGCTTTGTGATTTCGGAGATGCTCGTTGCGTCCACGGCGAAAGCTGCGGGCCACGGCATTCTCAGTGAGCAGGTGTGACGTCGGTCGGCTGGACCGGGCCCCGGCGGGCTTCTTCACATGGTAGGTGAGGACGTAGTCCACCCGCCGCTGACCGTCCTGGAAGTAGAGTCCATGTTGGCACTGGGTGTTCTCCTCTGGGGTCAGAGCCTTCAGCAGCTGACAGCAGCACATACACAGACAGACAGAAGGGTTTGTTTAAAAGAGGATTTTTCTTTTCATTTTCATGGAGGCAAGATTAAAAGCTAGTGATGATTTGGAAAATGGGTTATAACAGTACATTCCACAGTTGATATGGCATCACAGTCTGGTGAAAAGTTATGGTACGGCAAAAATATAATGACAAATATAATCAGACTCACACGTCCATGATTTCATGTGAACATTATTATTTCAATGTTTACTATTATATAAAGTTGAGACTAATTGCCGAGCCACTCCAATCAGGAATGGTGCCATTCCCTGACTCACTCTCTGATGGATGTATGAATGAAGTGATAAGTAGTAGTACAAGACAAACGTTTTTAAGTGCGTTCACTTGATAGAGCTACTGGCCCATACTGGGGATCAGACCCTGCTGCGGCGGATGAAGGTTCAAATCTGGCCAATAAACCTTTTACGCGTGCATCCCGTCTAGCTTTTATATCTATCTTTTCAAATAGACTGAACTATCAAAGAAAAGTGTTTGTTGACTTGCTATACATATTAATGTTCCCAGTCTGAATGTATGATGAAATAATTATGCATAATAAGAGGCCAGGTGCAGAAACACACAGACATAGAGAGCACTCATCCTCCGATCTGTCAGTGAGAGAACAATGTCCCAGTCCCATAGAACCACACACACATCACTGGGGCAGGGGGAACGAATATGAAATGATTTATGTTTAACAAAACTTGTATTGCTTAGTGACAAAATCCTACTTCAAAGATTTGTCTTCCTATTAAAATGAAAACATATACATAATGTGCAGTTAATACATCAAACTAATAACAGCCGTGAACCCATGAAATTCCATTGGCTCATATGTTATAACTCTCAAAAAGGAAATAAAAAATGGACTGTAGCCTATACCAACATTTATATAAAACGCCAGATAAAAAATACAGAAACATCTGAATCAGTAACAGAAATAAATCTGAATCATGAATCATAATCATCCATTCATAAAAAACGATTAAAAAAAAACATTATAACATTTAAATAAATAAATTATACCATGAAATATAGATACTGTAAACTAACAAACTACGTACAGTGTACACTGACAAAATACTCAGAGTGCCCTCTGTGTTGCTTTTCAGTAGATTGTAAATTAGACATAAATAGTGTGTGGATTATGAGCTGTGCCAAGATCTGAGTCTACAGAATCTCTCCTTCTTAAGTCTACTTATAACGTCTGGCTGCAGATCTGAGGGATGGGGACAGATCAAGCTACACAGACATTTACACAAATATTTTACACCTGAAAACTAGTTTACTCGTCCCAGGTGGGGTTGGGTTCCAATTTCTGGTTCTATGTTGGCGATATATAGATTACTCAAACTCTGACCCTAACACAGCTGGTATAGGGATGCAGTGATTACATATGTGTGTAGGCCAGCCTGGAAGCTATAGCACTGAAAGGAGCCCTTGACAACAAGCAGGGGGATTTCTCCTTTGGATTTCAGACTATTAGAAAATAAGATCTTTGGCAAACACACATTTATGATGCTTACAAGATTTGTTCAGCAGGATAAACTCCACATATTAACACCACTTGGTTGATAGTTGAAGCATAAATGGAATTGCCAGACAAGTTCACTTTAGGATATAAACAAACTACATCACGGTCACATGACTTCACGTCACCACCGCTAAACTAAAGAGGGCTAATTTTCAGCACGATGACATTTAGTAGTATCATTAAGCCAATTGTTAGCAACCACTGCTATAGGAGCAGTATGATATTTTCTGATATACTTTATTTTATGTTCTGTGTTAATATTCTATGTGTCATTAAAAAGGTGGTTGCTAACAAGTGACTCAATGAGATTGTCATCACGCCGAACAGTCTGCATTTAGCTTAGCGGTGGTGATGTGCATCCATGTGACCGTCATGTAGTTTGTTTATAGACTAAGCTAAAGGCATTCTGTTTGGCGTGATGACATTTAGTAGTCTCATTGAGTCACTTGTTAGCAACTGCCATTTCTATGACACATACTACAACTACTACTTCAGACCAAATGTATGTTGTAGAACAAAACTTAAAAATCTCTTAATCTTTTTTAACCACATTTCTAAATTCAGGCAGCTAACCAAAAATCGATTTAAAAAAGTGATTTTACCAAAAGGAGTAAATGCTAACTAATTTCCAGGTTTTAGGACTCATTCTTGCACCATTAAGTATTGAATCATACAATGCACAGAGCATTGTAGACATTTACACATAGCCGTTTTTTCTTTTTGAAGGACATATTATTACCTTTAGCATTAGATAATACAATTCATCCCATAGCAGCGAAATAAAATGTTACTTTGGTCTTGTTAATGTGCTCCCTGAAGTTAGTGTCTGCACTGTGTGTCTCGTCAGAGATCACACAGTGAACTGTTTTTATTAACACCAACATAGAGCCAACTCCTATTCTAAGAAATAATTTAAAAGGATTGTCTTGCTTTGCAGTGTGCTAGATGAATTGAATCAACATGTCCTATACTCGGCTTTGTCAGGATTTGAGTTTCATGTGTTAAGTTTTGAGTTTATTTTGCTGTTCTGTGTTCCCTGTCTCATGTTTTCCTCCTTGTGTCTTGTCAGGTCCTACTTCCTGTTTTTGCCCTCCTGTCGTTAGTTTCCCTGGTGTGTCTGATTGTCTCATTGTGTTCACCTGTTGCCCTTGTGTTTCTCCCTCCTTTACCCCGCTGTTTCTTGTCCCATGATTACCCCTCTCTGTATTTAGTCTTGTCTTTCCCTGTCGGTTCATTGTTTGTCTTCCCTTCACGTCACGCTCTATGTTTGTCCTTGAAGTTTCTGATCCTGGATTCTGTACTCGTGCTCCCCTGTTTTGGTAATGTTAAGTTTGTTTCTTGTTTTCTTTTGTCATCAGCTTTTTGTAAAATAAAGCTCGCTTTTTGTTAATACTGCATTTGGGTCCTACCTTTCCTGAATCATGACAGGCTTATCTAATTGTTCAAGTTTGGAGCTACATTAGACTGTAGTTAGATTGTCAGCCAAAACAGCACTATGTCTGACTTCTCAGTTGAAAAGAAGCTGTAGAAAGGTCTTTGGGTTTTGGTATTTACAAATGTTGTTTGTTTTAAATGATAAAAGCATCATTTAATTACATCTAATTCTGTATTGCATCCAGCTCTGGTGGTGAGTACTACACAGTCTGAAAAGAAAACTTCTTGTCTTACAGTACGTCACAGGAGAATGTTTAAATGAATCTCTGAAACATTGCCATGCTTCTAAGAGTAGCTCCAGCTCCCCAGTTACCTATGATGTCTACATTCTAAAACCTCTGAGATTAGCACTAAATAGGACAGAAAATAACTTTTTTTAAATGTTTTGCCATTTTATTGATAAGACCAATTTTTAGCCCTGGTACCAAACAATTTTTACAAAGGGAAAAACGTGTTTTACAGGAGCTAAGAGTTACAACTGAATAAGATTTTAAGACAAAGATTGCATGCCAGATTCACATTCTACCCACACCGAAATAAACTATTAGGATGGGTGGATAATTAAGGAGCAGGGTTATGGTCCTGTGTTTGCCATGCACCACCTGCAGCCCTAGAGAACCATGTAGCGCAAATACCAAGCACCACAGACAGGTAGCACGTCCAATGACATCAGTGTGCCCAAAATAGTGCCAGGAGCAACGCCACCAATAAGTCAACGGACTGTTTTTGTGAATGAATGTTGCTGCGAGACCTCTGTTTCTGAAGTCAAGACATTGACGAGTCCTAAAGTTGCTAAAAAAAAAACATGAATTTGAACGTCTACCAAATTGAAGATGAAGAAGTTGAACCCTAACCGTAACTCTAGCTTACCAATATTCAGAAATGAATTAATCTGACAAGAGGTTTTCAATTGTTCATGCACTCAAGTTTAAATTAAATCTGTGTGTATGGATGTTTCATAAAGGAGTGTCCATGTCTCTTCAGCTCTTCCTTGATGAGCTCTCTGCTGCCCAGACCACCAGAGAAGAGTCATACTTTATCAGCAGTTAAGTGCTCCTGTCAATTAGCACGATGAACCTTCTTTTGATCTTCCTCTTGGCCTGAGGGTTCAGGTCCATAGATAAACATCGCTGTCAGGGAATCCTTTCTCACAAGACTTTGTTGAATTCTCGATTCTTATTTAGCGATCTGTTATTTATTTGATAAGACTGTTGGTATGGATGCCCCTTCATAAACTTTGGAGGACTACGCTAAATTGTTTCGATGCCCAAAAATACATCAGTTTTGGCATCAGAAAATCTGTTTCATCAGAAAAAACAAACTGTAAATAGTTTTCTAATATTAATATATTATATAATTAATAAGTATATTTTGAGAGCACACAACTTTAGATTTATGATAAATGGCTTAACTTTCCCTAGTAAGTAGAAGAAAAAGAGAACAATTGAACAGCGCAAGAGAAGGAAAGAGTTTGAGAAACAGAGAGCTGGAGGACAGAAAAAAACAGAAGAAGACAAACAGGAAGTAAACACCAACAGGAACATGGTATGACTCCTGTAGTGTTGGAGTGTAGGAAAATAAAACGTTCACACTTACGGGGCGGAAAACCTTGATTAGTGTTGCTGTCATCAGTTTAAATATCCCAAAGGTAAAACGTAGCCTACTCTGTTGCCAGTTTGACGTGATGCATTGTTGCCATGAACGCAATTCCAACTGTTGTAACACACAAATCCTAAAATGCTTTAAACTATTATATGATCCTATTATTGGACTGTACTTTTTGTGTTGTTATAATTCCGGTCTTGAACAATTTCAACTTGCCTGGTCGAATACTTAAACTGAAGACTCTTTGGCTGCATAATTAAAATAAATATCTTCTATATTTTTGGTATCTTTGGAACTTTTGAGAACTCCTCAACAATTCAAAATGAAGTTATGTGAGTTCAAACAATATGTCTGTGAACATAATACGAACACAACAGGAAGTCAGTGAGGTCTTAGAGGTTCAATGAAATTGACATACAATTGTTAAAATGCAAATAAGTTGTTTATTTTGGCTTGGAATCGTCCACATGTGTTGGACATGCTGTCTGCTCGGTTCTGGAGACACTCACCTTAAACTTGCCGTGGAAGATGACATCTTGTAAAAAATGTGGAACCTGTTGCTCAGACCCTGAGGTTGGAGAGAGGTCGACTCCCACTTCTGCTCCCTCTGTCATTGTCCTGCAGGTAGAAAGTCAGTGATGTGCCGAACAGCTGTTTCCAAGCACAATACTCCTCTGTGTGCTCCTCCTGTCTCTCCGTTTGTGTCTCTTGTTTGAGATGATATGTGATAGCATCTGGTGTACCGGCCCCTCTCCTGCCTCGCCTCCTCTTTTCTTGTGACTTGACACTTTTCTGTGGATTTGCTCTTGTCTCGTAAAGCTCTGTGTGGATCTGTGTCTCAGTGAGGAGCTGCGAGACTGCAGCTCTGTTACTTGAGAAGCCGCCTCTGAGCCAAGATCTAAACTTAGACAACGATAAAACTCTGATGAACACAAGGTGCCCTCCCTCACTCTCTCAGTCTGTACTCAACTGTAATCACTACAAGATCTGCCGCAGCAGTACAACACACACACACACACACACACACACACACACACACACACACACACACACACACACACACACACACACACACACAACCTCTGTCAGTCAATGACTTAATCACACACATTTGATGCATTGCATGTAAAACAAATGACAGCATGGCTCACACAGTGAAAACATTCCTGTGTGTGTGTGTGTGTGTGTGTGTGTGTGTGTGTGTGTGTGTGTGTGTGTGTGTGTGTGTGTGTGTGTGTGTGTGTGTCATGATATCAGGCTGCAGACTGAATGAATTCATGCTCAGCTATGAGTGGGGACCCTTAGTGATCTAAAACAGCAGCAGTGCTGGGGAACCCCAGTAGTTACAGAGCTGCAATCTCTGTGGAAATGAGAATCTCAATGCTTCGTTAATCCCAGGGTAAAATTAGGTTTGTAACATTAGAATCAAGTAAATAAACATTTATGAAGAAATATGTTGAGAAAAAAACCTCTGAGATTAGCAATGAATAGGACACATCATACATTTTTTTTATAATATTGCCATTTTATTGATAAAACCAAGTTTTAGCACTGGTACCAAAGGATTTTATATGCCTTACATCGGATAACAATTGGGATTTTTTTACCAAAACTTTGTCCAGGAGCAAACAGTTACAACTGAATACAATTCAAAAGATTGCATGCCAGATTCACATTCTACCCTCACCAAAATAAACTATTTGGATGGATAATTAAGGAGCAGGGTGATGCAGGGCCTGTGTTTGCCGTGTGGAGAACCATGTAGCGCTAACACCAGGCCCCACAGACAGGTAGCACGTCCAATGACATCACTGGGCCTAAAATAGTGCCAGGAGCAACGCCACCAATGTGCCGACTGCATCTAATATCAAGTAAGTTAACGGACAGTTTTTGTGAATGAATGTTTCTGTGAGACCTCTGTTCTGATGTCAAGACATTGACAAAAAGTCCTTACATTTCTCAAAAATAATGTGGATTTGAAAATAAATTGATACTGCATTAGGTTACATAACATCTTTATTGTTTTGTTTATATATAAAGTGGTGCAGGAATGAGTCCTAAAACACAGAAATAAGTTTGCATTTTACCACTTTCGGTTCCCTTGTCTTGACGTTTTTTGAACATGTTTTTGGTTAAATGACTTCTGTGAATCTGTGGAACTCAAGCTGAAGAGATTTTCACATTTTGTCCAAGACATAATACACATCAGTGAATACTCCAGCTTCTATCTGTCATATGAAAAGCGATTGCTAACATGTGACTAACTGCATGCATTTTTTAGGTCATTGTGAATTATTAAGTCAAATTTGTGTCACATTTTCTGTACAGTACACTTTCTTTGTCTTTTGTGTACACATAAGCTTTCCTTTGACCAGGAGATACAAAAGCAGTACTACTTTTTGTCCTTAACTTCACAGTTATATGGTGCAATGTGTTTAAAAGAAATACAGAGACATTGTCCAGGACACATTTCTAGAGAAGAAGGGAGATTTATTTTCACTGTGAGAATGATCACAGTTGTGCGATAGCTAAAACTCTGGAATATAGACTAAATACAGTTTGAGTGATTGACTTCATTTCTGTTAGTGTTAGCTTTTTAAAAAGGAGCCCAGGAAACCTGTGACATTTTTTCCTGAAGTATATTAAAAAGTGAGCAAAACACGGAGCTTGAAGTGAATTTTCTGTGGATATCCGTCTGTGAAGCTGTTCCAGGAAACTGTCTTTCTTCCGTGATTGTTTACTTTGTGAGAACTGAGATCGAGAAACTTTCTGTACAACCTCTTATTCCTGACACTTCAATCCCACAAGCTTATGTAACACAGCGGCAACATCCGCACTCAAGGGTATTTTTAGACTTTAAGAGTTAAAAAAATATACAGAGAATCGAGCAAAAGGAAAGCAGGGACCTTGTAGAGCCCAGCTCCCTGGAGAGAGCATGTGTCTGACTCGATGCTGGGAGCAAGATGTGGGGGTCAGAGGTCAGTTCTCACAGGAAACAGAAGGAAGTGGTTTTTGTGTTCACATACTGTATCCCAGCTTTTCCAACAACAATGGCCAAAACGTTGTGTATACCAGTCAAATGAAGTTAATCATCCTGTATATTTTTATCTGGATCTTACGGACCCTTCAATGGTTTAGTGTTTGTTGCTTCAGCCTCAACAAACTAAGAGGCCAGAGAATTGGCTAAGGCTCTTGTTAGTTTTGTATGATGATGGATCACTGAGCATCTACTCTGTGTATGTCACAAAAGAGTAACACATGCTCATATATAATTAATGAGGAATAACTCATTAAGAAAGTGGCGACATGTCATATTTATGTTTCAATATAATAATTCAATGAAATATATTATAATATATAATATATTCTGTAGCAACTCATCATATCCTGTGACGGAAGAAGTTTAGAATCTGTTAACAACTCAGACACTTAGGAGGTAGGACCCAATTGCACGACCCGGGAGACAGAGGTAAAGTATTGGTAAGAACACAAGAATCGTGACAGAATCATCATTCCATTAGGAGAAACTCAATGCAGCTTCAGAAACGATGCAAATATAAAAACACAAATGTGCCAAAACACATGCAAATGAAGAATCATCTTTACCATCTATTCTTGACAACACATGCACTATTTAGAAAACATTCACCAATAACATCAAAAATCGTTTACTAAAAGCACGGCGTAAATGAAACGCTGCAAATAACAAATGCTACAAGAAGCTCAAAACCCAACGGACCACAGGGGACTAGATGAGGCGCGTGAATTGCGAGCACGGGAGCCTCGCAGCGACAAAACTGTGGCACGCTTCATATGCTATGCAGAGACTGCCTTCTTCATGTCGTGAATTGCAGCTGTTGTTTTAATATGGCAATTGGCAAAAGTTTGAGATTTGACTTATACAACATTCGCAAGTTGTACATTGACTCATACAATAACCCACCTTCGAGTGATGCTCTAGTTTCTTCATGTTTTTTTGTTGTTTTCCCTCTTGCTTGCGCCGGACTGAAACTGTCTTTTCGCCGACATCTCTTCATCTGCACTAGTGGCCGTATCATAGCCGTGATTGGGGGGGCGCTGAGAACTGCGCACAAGCCGAGCTCATAAGCCGAGGCCCCCTGAGCAATGTGAAGCCCCATGCAGCCTGCATGATCAGCCTGTAGGGAGGGTCGGCCATGCTTATACCAATGGAATTTGTGGAATCTCAGCTTTCATATGATATTTAGTTTGTGCAGATAGCATGAAGTATAAAATATCGCTACCGTGAGTTATGTGCTAAGTGCGTTAGCACTCTTTCGCTTAGTGCTAATTCAAAGGCTTGGTGTTATCCTTGTGTTTTGTTTAGCTAAAATTGTTCATATCGTCAGTTAGCTGAGTTTCTTCCCGTTAAGTGGGTATGACACATTAATAGGTTGTTAAATGTTAAGAAGCCCTGAGACACAGTTTCATGAATATTGTTGTGTTTGCCGGCGGGGGCAATTGGGTTAAAGCCTGTGTGCCCTCTGTGGGGGAAAACTTCATTGTAGCAATGCAGTGGGAGTCACTGACTCAGGAAGGAGACACAGGGCGAGCTGGAGCTTTGATGCCAAACACGGATGGTTTGTTCGAATCTTCGGCCGGAGGATTCACAAAACAAGTCACGAGTCAGAGGTTCTGACTTCATGGTAGAGTTGCCACATAAATTCTCAATAACTCTACCCCAGACCCAGCGCCGTATAGACTGAGAGTTACGTCATCTCCGTTCACTCCAATGGACCACTTTTTTACAGCAATGGCGGATCGTGGAGCCTCTCAATCGTTCCCCGGAAGTTAGCGCCAAGGCTAGCAGAGCTGCAGAGTTGCAGCATAATAGACCGTTCGTGACGGACTTTTAAAGGTAAGAAGAAGTTTAAAGATTTATATTGCGGATATTATCAGTACATCTGATTCAAATTAACCTGTGTATTAAAGGATGTCAGTGGATTATCCCTAAATTAGTAGATTTAGGGAACGTTTACAGATAACAGATAAAGCTAGGATTCCGGATCAAGTCAGCAGCACACGTTGAACAGCCTTTTAATTGTAAATTCCGTTCTCTTAATGTCATTTCGACCAACGTTGTTGAATTAGAGAAGAGGGTCTTCTAAAAGGGATTGTATGCGGGGGTGGAGGGAGTTAAATATTAGATAAATATAAACTTTGGTGCGTGTAAGAGTGAGTGTTTTTAGCAGAGCCATATTGTGTCCTTGTGATTATGTTGATTATTACCTGTCTGTATAATGTTGCAGCTCAGCTGATTTTGGATTGATGGCAAAGGGAGAGGGACTTAAGTGAGAGTGGAAACACAAGGTAAGTTTAATACTACTGTTTTATATAAGTAAGCATACTACACATGTATTCTATCACTGTATTATATAAGTAATCTTGTTAGTAACCTACTGTATGGCAGGTGGAGGGGCAGTGATGTTACAGGTTGAGGAGCAAAACTGCAAGACTGCAAACTCACAAGACAGAGAAATCAAAGTTTGTTCTCCAGAGAAGAGGTTGATTTCACTTCATTTATTTAATATTTTCTAAAGATTTGGAAATGGCAACAAAAAAAAACTTGAGAGCTGCAACCAAGACAACTGTAACAACATGAGTAGAGCCACCAAGGTTTTTCAAGTCCATCTCTTACTCCATTTTGCCAACCCAAATGTCCAGGTACATGACGGGACACCTTGCTTGTTTTGGTTGTTTGCGCTCCTCTGGCTGGGTGCTGGCAGGTGGAGGGCAGTGATGTTGGCAGGTGGAGGGGCATTGATGTTACGGGTGGAGGGGCATTGATGTTAGCTGTTACACACCAGGCTCAAACTTAACACATTGCATCCTTCTTTGCAGTGTCCTTAATCCTGGAAGGGGAATCTGCTATTCCTGCAGAGTTTTGTAACCCGTTGGTCCGCACGCAAAGCGAATTTTTAAAGCCTTCTTAATTGTCTCATTGCTCCATTTCATCCCCTTTGTGGTGAGTCTGCCTAATGCCTTAGGTTGGTCTTTTGAAAACGTTTTCTTACATTTCTTGTCCCTAATTTTAGTTGTTTTCTTGAGAGCTGCATTTTCCTTCCTGATTTTTCTTAGTGCAGACTTTGCTTTTTTGGTGATCCCTTCTTGGCTCTTTAATTTTCTCTTTAATTTTTTTAATAGATCTGTTTGACTGGCTGCTGGTTCCCTCGTATGCTGACTGGCTGCTGGTTCCCTTGTATGCTGACTGGCTGCTGGTTCCCTTGTATGCTGACTGGCTGCTGGTTCCCTTGTATGCTGACTGGCTGCTGGTTCCCTCGTATGCTGACTGGCTGCTGGCTGAGTGGGTGGTGTCCACCCTCCCTGTCTCTCCTCACTAGCCATGTCCTCTCTTTCTTCACCCTCACTTTCCTTTCTCTCAGTCTCCTCATCCCTTCTTCCCTCAATCTTTGAGACTAATGTAAGTAGAAGACATGGCACTGTAGATCTTCGAACATTTAAAATATTATACCACTTAAAAATAAGAAATATGACTTTTGTTACTAAGAGTTCATACTTATTATACCTGTGTCACCTTTCACACTATAGCTGTGATCATGAGCTATGGGCTTTGTAGATACAGGTCCCGGGGTGAATCGTGGTGCAGGGGCCCTTCTCTTTTTGACCACAGGGCGATGCACGAAGATGGTGGGTATAGCCTCTACTCTCAGCCTAGTCTTGCCCTTTTTTGTCTTGACAAACTGGTCTGCATCAAAATGTGCCTGCGGAGTGACTTGAGGTAACTTCACACACAGAACAACTCAGTTTTGTCTGCCCACATACATATTCCATAGTGGTTGAATACACAGTATTAGGAAACACTTTATACTTACTGGACATGTTATACTCATTACATACTGTATATAAAATATGACCAAGAATGTGAGACAACAATATATAAATTCATATCACATCTGTTACTGATGCCATTTGTCATACTTTGTTAAACTCACAAATAATAAAGTTCCATAACTTCAGTTGGGAAAAAAGACCACACCTTATCTCCCCAAGGCAATTTCCCATCCAATAGGTGTGCTATATTTAAGCAATAGCTCACGACAGGCCGTGGTATATGCTCATTATATCACAGCTAAGGGGCGTGGTTCGGCCCGACGCGAAGCGGAGGGTCGACAACCCCCTTAGCTGTGATATAATGAGCATATATCACGGCCTGAAGTGAGCTATTGCTTTTATAAAACGGTTACCAAGTGTGGCAATATGAAAGAAAAATACACACTCTAATTTAAATAGTTTTTATTAGTAAATAATGATGTTCAAAATAAAATAGTCCCTCCGTTGCCTTCTGCACAAAACATAGTGCAAGGTGGTTGCTATGCAACAACACTAACAGCAAGCGAACATATTAGACAGAGAGCGTTGATCCATTATTTGGCTGTTTATTTACATGAATGTGTATGTTGCTGTTTATTGTGCAGCCACTGAAATACTGTCCAGCATCAGTAGCATGGCTTACGTGGTCACTTGTATAGGTTGAGGTTGTTCGAGGCTGTTGCTTGGCGTGGCGAGAATATTGCTCCACTTTCTCCGGTCCCCGAGATTGGGCTTCCAGTAGCTCTGGAGAGAGCTTTCGCACCTGTGGCCACTAACGGTCATAATTTCTCTGCTTTGTTTCAAGACCCGCATCAAAAAGCTTTTGAATGGTGCTACTTTTCCAGTTGGTCTACCTGCTCTTCACGTAGCTCTGCATGTCGTAGTTTAGGTGCTTTTTTTTCTGGAGATAGGAACTGCTCAATCCACTCCTACATACTATAGTAAGACCCCCCCGGAGGTCGAAGTTAATCTTAAATGTTTCCATTTTATGCTTTGTAAGTTTGTTTCGTAACGGAAGAAATTTAAATATATTTATAAAACTGACAAGTCAAATCAAGCAATCTGATTGGTCAATAGCGTTTTTGCGGACCTCTTTGATTACAGATTTGAAAACATCGTTGCTTGCTTTAAAAGTAGCACAATTCATTATGTTAAACCTTCAAAAGTATCTAGATATCCCTGCCCTAATGCCAAAGGAACTGCACACTGAATATGTTTTGCCGTTTGATGTCTATGTCTGGACCGCTGCGTCAAAAAGGAGGGCTTCTGCCCCGTTACTTCTCCGCTGCTTTCTTGTTCCAGTATGGCAGTTTGCTTTTCAGCCCAACGGTATACTGTTTTTCTCAGACGCGGAGGGATACTGACTTGTTTTGAAAAGTAACTTACAATTCTACCCGTGGTATACGCTCAGTATATCACGGCTAAGAACCAATCAGATTGCTTGATTTGACTTGTCCGTTTTATAAAGGTGTGTATAACCCTTTCTCCTGTCTGTTACTCCCTCTTTCAGCACAAGAACCAGAGGGGGATTCAATGGAGCCTGAATACCTGCATTGAGACCCTCACCCTGCACCCTGAGTCTCAGCTCTGTGTTTTTCAAGCCTTTCCCTGTTTTTTTTGTATTAAACAAAACATTAAGCTTTCCCAATGGTGTGGTTTTTCGTTTTTTGAAAAAGTGCAAATGCAGTGTTTGTATATAATATCCTCATATCTTTTTTTGCTGTTGGTCGTGAAATTGCTCCTGCTGACTTGAGCAAGCCATTTTTTCTTCCGCTCTGTGTCAGTGGGGAAGCCGTACATTCATACTCCTTTCTCGGAGCGATTTGAGCATCCCCAGGCAGCACAGCAAACCATGGTGGCGACTAGGAGGCAGCACAG
Source organism: Notothenia rossii (assembly GCF_949606895.1). Taxonomy (NCBI): domain Eukaryota; kingdom Metazoa; phylum Chordata; class Actinopteri; order Perciformes; family Nototheniidae; genus Notothenia; species Notothenia rossii. Next base: position 37,923,141 of record NC_136903.1, read on the forward strand.
CAAACCAGGACAACACGGAGGAAAAGGCACAGACAAACTGCATGATATGCTATTCAATGTTTATTGAATTCCATGTATTTGCAATGGATGTTCCTAAAACAACACATTTAACATCATCATCATGCTGCTGCTGCTGCTGCTGCTGCTAGTCCTTTGATAGTCACCTGTCGGTCTCCTGTCCTTTCTGAAAGCCATAAAGATGACATTAGTCATTTAGATAACTTGTGTCCTCAATTACCATGGGATTACTGAAACTACCATGAATTTAAGAAAATGGTAGAAATGAATCTAATCTGAATTTTGAAGCATTCCTTTAGATCCCCTCCCTCTAAATATATCAAACATTAGAAAGTGATGCTCCTGACTACCATACAAGTTTAAGAAGATAATATTGGTTTTAAAGAATTCAAAGCTATAAACAGCAACAGGCTCTTTAACCAAGGCACTGTTAGCCTAACATGTAAACTAGTTGTTCACACTAACCCTAATATTATCACTTAATATTAGCAAATTATATTTTATTTTTTTAAACATATTGATGTAAATACATACACATATCGATTTGTTTTATAAATATTGCAAATCAAAACCTTTATTCTCTAATAATTACCAAAAATCGTAGTTTTATCTCCTGTTATCAATGCATTCACATTGCCTGCCATGAACTTCCGGGGAACGATCCTCGTCTGCGTGAACCACGTGACGATAACCGTTTTTGGACTTCCGCTGTCGTAACTCTTCTATCTATACGGCGCTGCCCAGACCCATGTATTTAGCTAGTTCAGAGAGAATAATCAACATTGTGCATAACAAGATAGAATCATAACCTGATCAGCTGACGCCAACAGGCAGGAACAGGGAGACAGAACACTTAGAGCACACAGCCAAGGTTACAGGTGCGTGTGCTCAGTCAGGACAGTTTGAACTGATAAACTGGGTCAAAGTTATGGGCTTTGGAAAATATTTCCCCAACACCCTCTACTTCCCCCTCGATCACAATCATCCCTCACAACTGGAACTGTACCGCCAAACCTCAAAACTGCTGCAATAACACCAACACTCAAGAAACCTGGATCTGACCGAGATGAGCTGAACAACTACAGGCCAATCTCTAACCTCTCCTTCATCTAAAAAATCCTTGAAAGAGTGGTTGCTGCCTTCATGAACCCTTCCAATCGGGTTTCCGCTCAAAACACAGCACCGAAACAGCTCTGGTAAAAATCACCAACGACCTCCTCCGTGCAGCTCACTCTGGGCTGCTCACCATCCTCATCCTCCTTGACCTCACAGCTGCCTTTGAAACCATCTCCCACCAACTACTCATCAAACACCTGGCTGACATTGGGATCACTGGTACTGCACTCTCATGGTTTTCATCCAACCTCACAGACAGAAAACAATATGTCCGTCTCAGCAACCACAGGTCAAGCTGTTCCACTGTCTCCCATGGTGTTCCTCAGGAGTCAGTACTGGGTCCACTCCTATTCATTATTTACCTACTCCCCCTTGACACTATCCTCCGTCATCATAATGTCCATTTCCACTGCTACGCTGATGATACCCAGGTCTACATTTCCAGCAAACGCAACACTGCCCTCACCCCAACCTCTCTCACCAACTGCCTCCAGGACATCAGGAGCTGGATGAGCAGGAACTTCCTGAAACTCAACGGCAGCAAAACTGAAGCCCTGCTCATTGGCACCAAAACCACCCTCTCCAAAACTCCATCATCCTCTGCCTCCAACCTCATCATTGATGGCTACTCCATCCCCTTCTCTGGCCAAATTAAGAGCCTTGGTGTCATCCTGGACAGATCCCTCTCATTTGCACCTCACATAAATAACATCACCCGGACTGCTTCCTTCCACATACGCAACATCTCCAGACTCCGCCCATCCTTGTCTCAATCAAACACTGAAGTCCTGGTCCACGCATTTGTCACATCCCGCATCGACTACTTTAACGCCATCCTCTCAGGCATTCCCACCAAACTCATCAATAAACTTAAAATCATACAGAACTCTGCAGCCCTGATCACCACCCGCACCAAGTCCTCAGAACACATCACCCCCATTCTCCTCCAACTGCATTGGCTCCCTGTTCAATCCCGTATCAACTTCAAAAACCTACTGCTCACTTACAAAGCCCTACATAACCTGTATATGAGCTGTGCAGTTGCCCAGGTAGGCGTGACCGAAGATCTGGATTGGAGCATGCCGGGCCCGACTCTCTAATTCCCACACACACCTTCCAGGGAAAACTACAAGAATGTGTGCACCTCAGTTAGTCGAGAGAGGTCTGAATCTGTGGCAGACGTCTCTCGGTACTCTCTCCTTGGTCTTACAAACAATATCAGAATCTCTCATGTTCACCACCAGACTCTTTCACGCACAGTATCATACCGTCTTTAACGTACTGTCATTCCTTCCTTCATTTACTATCATACATAAATAATTATTCGCTCTCACAAACAAAAACTAAATCTCTTAAACGCACCATCATACTCTCGTACACACACCACTATTGTCTTTCACAAACAACTATAATCTAATAGAACATTATAATAGTGTATGTGAAAGAGGATAGTAGTATGTGTGTAATCGGTAAACAGTGTATGTAAGACAGAATAATAACCTATGTAAGAGGGAATAGTATGTCATGTTGATAACAATAGTTGTATATGTAAAACAGAATAGCAGTGAATGAAAGGCTGAATAATAGCTTATATAAGAGGTAATAATAGTTAATGTGAATGACTATATAGGTATGTGTATAAAACAGAATGATAGGGTGTGTGCATAAGAATAGTTATGTGTGTGAGAGAGTATGTTTGAAAAGGAAGTGAGTTTGATTGAAAAGGAAGTTGGACTAAATTATCAGTTCCTGATTGGCTCTACGTTTTTTGTTTGACGGACACCGCCCACCCACATAGCGCCACTGTGAGATGAGAAAACGGTGTAAAGGGAGCGACTTAATGAAGCCATAGGCCTTTTAAATAATATTTAGATAGGCCTTCTCCAAATGTTAGCACATCGCTGTCAGGAATGATGGATCAAAGACGACAGTCGACGTCGTCCACAGTAGGCAATTCTAGTGCGAGCGTTGACAAGGAATTGCAGCGGGCCTTCAGACGTGGATCAGGGAGTGGCGGTGGAGCCTCATTAGGCACCAACCTGAACCAAGTGCTGCAACCCCGATATCAAACTCAGCAATATTTTGGGGGATGGACTTCAAAGTCAAGGAAGAGGTACCTTTATTTTTTAAGTGTCAAACGTGGTCATTTTAATATGTATGATGTTGTTGATTGAAGCCAACGTTTCTTACTGCTTGAAGCTATTGCTTCTTACGGTACGTCTACACTACAGGCATCAAAAAATGCTTTCAACGCTTCGCCCATTCGCTTGAATGGGCTGACGTAGAAGATTTTTAATCTTCGCCGAACTGCATTGTGGGGAGCATGGCATGGCTTTGCAAGCATCACGAGCATCTATCGGCATCAAAAGTTGAACAATGTTCAACTTTTGAGACTCGATGCTTGGCATCAGCCAATCAAATTCCGTTTATGCAAATCCCGCCAGTGCAAGCGCAGCCAATCAAACCGCGTGCAAGCTGGGAGAGCCAGACCGCAGTTAATTTCCTCATATTCCAAACGAGATATTACGGTAGCAAATCACCCGGTTCTTTACGACCGGAACTATTTACCGGGATACAAACCGGAGGAACCAGGCATGGAGGGAGGTGGCAGAGACAGTGGGTGAAACTGATTTCGCCTGTTTGGAGAGTTTATATCCAGTTTACTTCGTTTTAACATTGCTATTGCTTTGTATGTCGGGGGCGGGAGATTCATGTGATTGGTTGCTCGCAAAAAATCGCCAAGCTTCAGACATGCCCAGTTTCAAGATTTTTTCATGCCTGTAGTGTAGACGGGCCGTAAGCGGGGCAGTCAAATGTTAGAAACGAGACTAATCACAGGGTTCCCGCGGGGTCTTAAAAAGTCTTACATTTAATAATCAGAATTTAAGCCCTTAAATATGATTTTAAAAATTAAGAAAGGTCTTCAATATGATTTAATACTGTATGTCTTTAAACGGATTTGGAATGTATTTCTGTGTTGCAGTTCCCCCCAAATTATGTATATGGAAATAAATCAACATGGAACCAATAATCACTAACTTTGCATCCCCTGACCCCTTATCGGAGAACGCCCAGCTAGTAACTAACCAAGCTTTAGCTAGCATCAGTCAGAGCCGGAGGTATCTTCGCATCTTTTTACGAACATTATGGGGAAGTGTAAGTTTAACCGAATATGGTTGGAGAAAGGGAAATTTAGTGCTTGGTTGAAACTAGTGGAGGGGAACGTGTTTGAAGCCCGCTGCACCTTATGCTAGTGTGTAAAGGCTTTTGGAATCACACACGCAGTCAGCGAAACATAAGACCCAGGTAAGGAATAAACAACAAACGCCTGCCATGTCCTCTGTGTTCGCCAATGCTTCGTGAGCATCACGCGTGTCCAGTGTAATGTTACCCAGTAATTCAGCTCCCACAACAACATCGGGGATAACCTTGGGTCTACGTCAACCCTAAAAGCGGAGGTGCTGTGGAGTGTGGACGCTAAATACCGTAGCCAAACACCAATCATACAATTATATTGAACGTGAATAAGTTTACTTTGTAAGTAATTCTGGGACTTATTTCTTCTTTTATTGCAATTTTCCTTCATACTTTCTTGCCGTGAAATAGGTATTAAATTATATTCAAAGTGGTCTTGCATTTGAGTTTTTGAAACCTGCAGGAACCCTTATTCAGACCATAAGCTTCATTTCGATACATTAACGGTTGGGGATAACGGTATGCCCTTGTAACTGCGACTGGTACTCTTAATACTAATGATAATACACTCTCAGGCCCTGCTGTATTGTTTCTCACATACAGTTTTTACATAATTGTTACAGATTTAATTTAATGTTCAGTTTCTCAGTTCTCTTTTAGTATTTTTTTTATCTAATATTGCAAGTGTTTTTATTGTTTGGGGGGTTGTTTTTGCTTAGTTTGTATGTATATTGCTACTGGATGTCAACATTTCCCTCAGGATCTATAGAGTATCTATCTATTCTATCTAATCTATCTAACTAACAATAATGATCCTTTCTTTTTTAGGACCACTGGCACTGTCCAAAATCACCCCACCTTCACCAAGGATGTAATTATGTTACCTCATCCAGAATGGGATGCAGTTTGAAAGCACAAAACAAAGAGAAGGCTTCATCAAAAAGGCTTTATTTTAAATTCCTTCAAGATGAAGAAAATCTGGGACTGCAGGACAGTCATTGCTGAGTCAAGGGAAGCATTCAAGCACAACATTCCAGGGGGAGTCAGGTATTGTCTGAATATTTAGGCTATGTCTCGTATTGTTCATGAGTTGATTGCTTCAAATAATTGTATGTGTATTTGTATTTTGCTCTTTTTTTTCAGTATTGAACTTTTGATGCCATGTGGAAACAAACTTGTTTCACCAAAGCTGCGTGAGGGACAGGAACTGAATGGCTTTCTAATTCACAAAGTGTTTAAGTCAAAGGCAGTGTAAATCAGGCTATCAAGCATGCTTCAAAATACGGTAACCAATTTCAAACAATATGAAGCGATACTTATTTTTTTGTAATTTGTTTGTAGCACAGAGGTTTCTTGTTTTTCCAATGAACTTAACCCCTTATATTATTATTTTTAATAATTTTTTCACATTTTTGTTTGTATGTTTTGTTTTAGTTGGACAGCTCAGATTCAGAGGATGGTATGATGGCAGACACACAATCCGCATCCAGTGAACAACACATTTCCACTCAGGCTACCCCTGACTGTGTGACAAGGGCTAGAGGAAACCAAATTGCATCAACACCACTGGTTTCTAGTTATCCTTTCACAAGAAGTAGCAGAGCAAACCGAGCCGGGGCAGAGCAGCAATCTTCAAGTGGAAGAATAACCACAGAAACCCAGGCCAGTGCAGTTCAGCAAGAATCCAGTGGCAGCATGGCCAGAGAGACCCAGCGCAGTGCAGTTGATGACTATACTACCTACCTCTCGATCATGTCCATCTCTGACCATTCATCTGATGATGAGGAGTTAAACCAAGCGATTATGGCCAGTCTTCAGAGTCATATGTAAGTGAGTGGGTCATAACAAATAGTTCAGTAATTAAAGATAAACAGGAACAGGGTGAGCATGAAGTGAATCTGATAGGACTTTTTACAATATTGACTTCATATAGGCACACCAGCCAGAAGCCATTTTCCACTTGTAAAATCCTTTAGGTTTGCAATGAGGGTTTTGTTGTTGAAAAGTATGCTCTTATCCCTATCCTAAAAAATTGTTTTCTTTCTACAGGGAAATCACAAACAGCAAGTCTTCACAGGAAGTGCTCCTCGATCTTGCATCCAAAATTGACGTAAACCGGAGATGCAGGTTTAACATAAATAGGTCGGCAGTTGTGGATGGTGCTGTTCGTGGCTTCAAACGACTTTCCTACAATCCTGCATCCCAGATGTTCGTCAAGTTTTCCGATGACTTGGGAATAGATGAAGAGGCTGTGGACCTCGGTGGCCCAAGGAGAGAGTTTTTAAGACTCCTTATGGAAGCATTGGCACTGTCACCAATGTTTGAAGGAAGGGACAGCAAATTGAACTTGGCTCAGTACTGGTAAGTGTGATATATTTGGCCGATGTGTATTAATTTATTGGGACTCCTCATGATAACAGCCCTTTAGTCAAATATTTTTCCCATTCTTTTAATACTGTGTTTTTTCATAAATATAATTTTTCTCCAGCTTTAAGAGAAGATCGGTATTTCATTGCTGTTAGCCTTGTTCATGGGGGTCCTCCACCAGGATTCCTTGCACCAATACTGTATTCATGTCTTGTTGGTGGGCACTCCTCATTAAGCCTGACTTGGAGGACATTGTTGACACTGACCTTTTTGAAAAAGTTAAAAAGGTAAATGCATTGTAAACAGTGGTGGCCGGCCCATAGGGGCGCTAGGGGCACCGCCCCCCTCTTCCCACATGTTTGATTGTCATTCAAAATAAAAAAAAATAAAAAAAAATATTTCTAAAAAAAAAATATTTTTAATTTTTATATATTTTTTTAAAGCACAAGGTAAATATTATATAGTTGGTATCAGTAAAATGTATAATCTACAATAAAATATTTTTTAAATTGTTTTACGATGTCTAAAGTTACTGATAATTCACATGTTTCCTGCCTGGCCGCAGCGTGTATCATTACCCTCTCTCGTCCGGGCGGTAGAAAGGAGCAGGGTCGGCGTCATGGGTGGGCATTCGCGGGCCATGCCCCCCCCAAATGAGTCACTGTGGCCCCCCTGCCAGGCCAGGCAAGCCCTGCCACTTTGCCGTTTTAAATTTTTTTTTTTTATCATATTATAAGTGAAAACGTTTCCACTAAATCTTTTTTGTGTGAAATAAATCAGAAATAAAGAATATAAATAAAAAACACAGCCTGAGGTGTGCTCACTGGTGATTGGTGTGTTTCTTGACCAATGACCCCGGCCTTTGATTTGTTGTTATTAATTCAAAAAATGCGCGCATAATTAGCAAGTCAGTGAGAAGAAGCTAATGCTCGGACTGTCGGACAGTAATAAAGTAATGGATATACGTAAATGGCTGCAAGGTGCAGCTGCTACACGGCCTCCTCCAACTCCTCCACCTCCTCCACCTCTTGAAAACGAAGGGAATAATGCACCCATCTCCAGCATCGCCGGCGGCACCACCTCTGAAGAGCTGGAGCCGTGCTCTTCGACCAGCCAACCTCCTAGCCAAGCCCATCCACCTGCTGCAGCTAACGTTAGCGCTGGAATTCAACAACCCATAGATGATATTGGAACTGATCAGCCCAAACAAATCTTCTTAAAACAAAACCCTTACAGCATCCTCACTGGCAGGCGGCGTTCGTTTGTCTCTGCTTGGTATCACAACCGAGACTGGCTTGAATACAGTGTCAAGGCCGATGCTGCATTTTGTTTCTGCTGTCGGCAGTCTAGCAAAACCCGGAGAATGGATGCATTTATGTCTGTTGGCTTCCGTAACTGGAAAAATGCGGTGGAGAGAGACAAGGAATTTCAGAAACATGCAAATTCAAAGGAACATCTCTCTTGCAATGCAATGTGGAAGGAGCGAGAGAGGCGTGCCAGCACTGGAAAGGAGATTTCTACACTTGTTAACGCAGACCAACTACGAAAAAACAGGTATTATATCTCCTCTCTTATTGATTTCTGGTGGAAAACCAGCTGCCTTTACGAGGGAAGATAGAGGCTTTTGATAACATGTCAGAGGGGGGCAGTGGCCTTTTCCTCTCCCTGCTGGACTATACGATAAAAAAAGACCCCAAATTGGCTGATGGAGTGAAATCAATCCCTCGAAACGCCACTTACACTTGTCACGAAATGCAAAATGAACTCATAAGTACACTCAGCAATGTGGTGACTGAGGCTATCGTGGAGGATATAGGAGACTCCTTTTACACACTGAAAGTAGATGGAACCCGACCAATAATTTCACCATATATGTAAATAATCTCTGTAATAATTTATCAAAGGCTGCTTTCCATTTTTATGCAGATGATACTGTTATTTATTGTTCATCCTCTTCTATAGAGCAATGATGTTATTCCATCTAATTTATCTCAACTCAAGTTAGTATTAAATACAGACCAATCCAAACTCATTATATTTTTAAATGGCAAAAAGTTAACTTATTTTCTCCCCAACATTTGTACTGTTCAAGGGACTGACATTGACATTGAAAGGGTCACTACATACAAATATCTAGGTTTTATTATTGATCAGAACTTATCTTTCAAGTCACACACTGAAAATGTTGTTTTAAAATTAGGTTTCTCCTTTCAGACAAGGAAACATTTGATCTCTGTAACGTTTTTACCAGTATTGGATTCTGGCGATCTGCTTTACATGAATGCCTCTAACGTCTAACCAGTGCCTAAAGACTTTGGATACTGTGTACCATTGCATTGTGCATTACGTTTTATTACTGGAAGGATATATATATTGTGAGTTTGGAATAAATATGCACTTTATGAAAATTATTAGTTGGTTACTGTTAGTAAAAACAGTAAGGTTAATAGCCTACTGGATGTTTGTTTTGCTAGTGGATCGCCAGGCCCTCTGACCTGATCTGTGGAGTCTCAGCTGTTCATATGAACAGGGCTTGACGTTATAAATGGCCCGCTGGCCCGGAAGCATTATTTATACACCCCGGCCAGCATAACGTACTTTCAAATCGGCCCACAGCTGTTTGCTGCGGAGTGCAGCGCGAGCAGTCTCCGGTGAGCGGGAGCGCACTCATTCACTACAGTCAGTAGTGGGAACCGCAGTAGACAAAAGGCGTCGCTATAGCAACACGTCATGTTTATGTGAAAAGGGGTGGGGTCAATATGACCCGCTGGCGGAAATAGGTAACAACAACAGAGGGTGCTACATAACACACTTTCAGGTGTGTGTGTGTGTGTGTGTGTGTGTGTGTGTGTGTGTGTGTGTGTGTGTGTGTGTGTGTGTGTGTGTGTGTGTGTGTGTGTGTGTGTGTGTGTGTGTGTGTGTGTGTGTGTGTGTGTGTGTGTGTGTGAGAGAGACTTGGCTTAATGAAGCGTGCAGTGCTGTGTGTGTGAGAGACAAGAGACTTTACAGCATGTGTGTGCCCCCCCGTGGTAAATGATTGCCCCCCCCATTCGATTTGTTCTGGAGCGGACCCTGGTTCACACGCATTCGATTCATTAACGTGTCCGTTCACACTAGACTGCTGGAATTGCTGGAAACGATTTAGTACATATGTCAGGCCTGTAAGTGGCGCTGCTGCCGCCCGAAATACACCAAAAGCAGCGAAGAAGACCCCGGAGCATGGTTGCCATGGTTGCCCTTCTGTTTATTCTCCGCGGTGGACGGCGTGTTCTCCTGCTGTATCTCTCAGGTAGTCCACCAGCAGATGAAAAACACCCACCTCTCCGCCTCTTCCAAGGAACGAGGGGACCGTGCGGCAGTTTCCGTAAAAACAATGTTCCACCGGTCAACATGTCCGTTAAAGTTTAAATCTTCCGTACAAAATAAGAAAAGTGCCGGTCAGAGGTCTTCTTTGTTATTTATTGAGCTTTAAAACAAATTGATAACGACTCTGTTCTCTGTATAATAATATAAGAATATTTAATAAACGGTGACTGCCTCTCTTTTCCTCCCCCTCTTCTGACAGCCCAGCAGCAGCAGGAGACGTGGGGAGAGGGAGGCGGGCTATTTCATCGTTATCAGAAAATGATCATATAGCCTAGGCCCTATATACAGGTACAACAACTGGAGAAGACCTTTTTGTCGAAGTGTGCAAAACAATGGGCGAACTTGGTCTGCAATGGGCTAATTTTGCCAGTGTCACTACAGATGGTGCGCTTAGCATGGTCGGATCTACGAGGGGTCTAGTAGGGCGCTTGAACGGCGAGTTCGAGGAACGAGGTCTCGCCCCACCGATTCAAGTTCACTGCCTGATTCACCAGCAAGCGCTGTGCTGCAAAGTTTTGAAGTGGGCGTCTGTGATGAAGGTGGTTATGCACTGTGTCAACTACATCCGGAAAAATGGGCTGAAACACAGGCAGTTCCAGGCCTTTCTCTCCGAGCTGGGGTCTGCTCACCAGGATGTGCTGTACTACACCGAAATCCGGTGGTTAATTCGAGGCAAAGCATTGCGCCGTGTCTACGACCTGCTGCCCGAAATCAACACCTTCCTCCAATCTAAAGGTGAAACGGTACGGGAGCTGACCGACCCGGAGTGGAAATGGGACCTCGCGTTTTTAACTGATGTGACTGAACTGTTGAACCACCTCAACCTACAGCTCCAAGGCAAAGGGAATCTCATCAGCGACATGTATTCCCACATAAAAGCATTCGAGGTCAAACTGCAGCTCGTTGTGCGACAGGTCCAAAAGCTGGACTTCACACATCTCCCTGCCACCCAAAGCTACTGCGCCGAGAAACCAGCCGCCCCTTTCCCAGTCGCAAAGTGCAAAGATGCCCTGGAGATGCTGCAGCGAGAGTTCAGTGTGCGCTTCCGCGAGCTTCATGTCAACAACAAAGACATAAGTCTGTTCCAGAACCCCTTTGCTGCTGACATTGACGACGCACTTCCCTCTCTTCAGTTTGAACTAGCCGAGCTGCAGAATTGTGATGTCCTTAAAGACGCATTCAAGCCTGACCACCGTCTTGAGTTCTATGCTGAGCTACCAGAGGGCACTTACCCAAACATTAAACAACATGCTCTGAAGATGTGTACCGTTTTTGGCAGCACCTACACCTGCGAGCAGACGTTTTCCCGCATGAAGCAAATAAAAAATCCAACGAGGAACAGACTCTCAGATGAACATTTGCATCAAACTTTGAGACTGGCAACCACTAGGCTACACCCAGACATCGGACTTCTCACCAGCCAGAAGCAAGCACACAGTTCACACTGATATGGTAAATATACTGATTTTAAATATTACATTTTTATATGGCTGTAAACATGAACTATGATTTTTTGATGAAATATGATTAATGTTTTTAATGAATTTTAATGAATAATGCTACACTGTATTTGTAAAATCACATCACAAGGAACAACAGGCAGCATATTTATGTAATTTACTGAATGTGTCCAATGTCATCCCTTTATGCCAGGTTTCCAGGCAGCAAGAGAGGGGACTGCAACTGCTGACCTCAAAGATCACTGCCCATCCATCCTTCCTTCCACCCTGGCTACAAGTACCAATTCAGTTCACCTACTGCACATATTGCTGACTTCCCATTCTGTTACTCTCTTCTAGTTTAACCTGCCGAGGGTTTACTGCTCAGTCTCTCCTCCCAATCTCTTCTCTCAGCATCTGCCTCTCCATCGTTGTCTCTCTCTCTCTCCCTCTCTCTCCTCTCTCTCCTCTCTCTCCTCTTTCTCCTCTTTATGCACTGCCCCTCATCTCAATCTCCTATTTCAAAGGGATGATAATTGTGCTGTAAAAGTGTTTGGGTGCTCATTGCATTTTCACCTTGAACAAAAAAAATCTCACCTGAATATACAAATAAGAGTTGGTTATTTGTAGTGGTGGGCCGTTATCGGCGTTAACGTGCTGCGTTAACGTGAGACTCTTGTCGGCGATAAAAAAAAATATCGCCGTTAATCTATTCTCAAAGTTGGGTTGGGAGCTGGGTCTATACTACGCAAGCGATGATGACTTTCACCTTGATAATTTAGCGCGGATGTATACCTAGCCGAATTGCACTGTAGGGGGCGAGATCGAGTCTTTGACCTGTGTTTCTTCTACTGTCTATGGATCTGACCCCGGTCAAATCAGCCACATTAAACGTGACATGCTAACATGGATACAGCAGGAATGAAGCCGCGGGGTTTGCTTCAGGGGAAATTTATTTTTAAGAAGCTTCCCGATGGAAACCTCGACAAAAATAAGGTTGTTTGCACCTTGTGCAATGCGGAATTAGTTTACTGTAGGAGTTCATCCAGTCTCAAGTACCACCTAAACGCAAAGAATCCCTTAGCTAATGCGGAAGATGCCGGGCCGAGCACTGATGTAGCGTGGGGGAAGACTCGTCGTCAAACAACTATGTTTGAGTGCAACCGAGGCAAGCCCGTCAGCACAGCTCTATCAGCCAAGCTAACTAGTCTCCTCGCTCAGTGGATTGCCACCAGCTGCAGGCCCATTAGCGTGGTTGAAGATGACGGGCTCGAGCTTGTTCTCCAGGCGGCCACAGGTGACCCATCTTACAAACTACCTGCGAGGCGAACTATCATGAGGAGAATAAATGACCAGCACGCAGAAGAGAAAGCTACGAAAGTTGAGAAGATGGTAGAGGCGAGGTCTGTAGCACTGACTGGGGACCATTGGACGTCCGTTAACAACGACAACTACCTCGGCGTTACAGTACACCTCATCGATGCTAGCTGGGAACTTCACTCCTTCGCTTTAGGTATGCTACGTTATGTCATTTTAAATTACATAATTTAATTTCGTAGCCTTTTAATTACCACCACGTTATGTTTGCTTCTTGATAATTGCTAGTTGTTTACTACTAGTAGTGAAATTATTCTAATTTACTTTGTCTGTCCGTTAGGTGTGATGAAAACAGAGGAGCGTCACTTTGCAGAAGCGTGTGCAAGGCAGTTCCTCGACGTCGCTAATCAGTGGGGGATAACTGACAAAATAAGCACTATTGGAACAGATAGCACTCCTAATATGGTGGCAGCAGGGAGGATACTTCCATTCGAGCACTTGCCCTGTGTTGCGCATGTTGTACAGAGAGCTATTGTAATGTCATTTCGGGAAGGTGGTTTTGATGGTGCACTGGCCAAGTGCCGTAAAGTGGTCGGACATTTCAAACACAGTCCGGCCAACTCAGACGAGCTAAATGTCCAACAATCCTCCCTTGGACAAGTTAAGGAGTCACTCGTGCAAGATGTTCCAACACGTTGGAATTCCACTCTTGAGATGATAAAGCGTGTGAGGCGCAACAGAGACGCACTGCACACAACGCTGTCGCTGCAGAAGCACAACCTGGCCCTCCCAACAAATGCGGATTATGAGAAGTTGGCAAAGCTAGAGAAACTGCTGGAGCCATGCAGGTATGGTCTACAAAGATAGTGTGTTCATGAATTGGCATACAAGTTTTTAAATGTCACTTTGTATGTAAGAAACACCTGCCCTTAAATGTGTAATCTGAGTTAAATTAATCTGTCACTAATAATGTTTTGCTGTGTGTGTGTCTGTGTGTGTGTCTGTGTGTCTGTCTGTCTGTCTGTCTGTCTGTCTGTCTGTCTGTCTGTCTGTCTGTCTGTCTGTAGGTACATCACTGAGCTCCTTGGTGGAGATAAGTATGTATCCTGCTCTGTGGTTCTACCTGCCCTGTGCCACCTCCAGCATGCGATGAACATTTCAGATGATGATCCTGCCTATATTGTACGATTCAAGGCTGCCTTCATCAAGGACCTCAACCAGCGGAGGGAGAAAATAAACCTGGAATGGCTTAAGGCAGGCCTATTCAACTAGCGGCCCACGGGCCGAATCAGGCCCTTCAGAACTTTTTTCTGGCCCACAAGAGGTTGCCTGCAAATCGAAATGGCATATGTGTAATAGCATAAATAACACTAATGTCTGATCACACTAAATCCGACGATGTGGCGAAAACGCTGTTTTTTCCATTCATTTGAATTATTTTGAATCCGTTATTTTGCCTGCCGCGCTCTGTTCATTAAAAAAAAGAAACGCACTGTGTCCGCACTTGTCATTGGCTCAGTCAAACTCACGTTACACACTAGGTTCGCGGGCCAGCGAGTAACAGCTTCAAGATGTCTCTCTCCAAGCCCAAGCAACGTAAAGTTGATTCGGAAAATCGCCAATTCCAGAATGAATGGAATGACAAATATGTATTTACTTTGCCAGCCGCAACAAGTAATAAACCGGTGTGTTTATTGTGCAACAAAAGTATATCCGTGATCATGAAAGAATACAACGTAAAGCGACACTACAATTCAAAATCACGGCTCGTTTTCTGCCAGTTTTCCCGTGGGCTCAGAGGAACGGAGAAGGAAAGTACAGGGACTGCTAGCATCATTTGAACGGAGTCAAGTGGCTTTTAGTCACTTTTGCACGGAACAAGAGAGAGCTACGATAGCATCCCTGCGAGTAGCCTGGACACTAGCCAGACAGAAGAGGCCCTTTACCGACACGGAGACCGTTAAAGAGTGCCTGCTTGCTGTCATCGATGAAGTGGTTATTGACCAAAAAGTAAAAGACAGCGTCACTTCAGCCATTAAAAAAGGTACCTCTCTCAGACACAACAACACTTCGCAGAGTGGAACTACTTGCAAAGGATGTGTCGGGGAAGCTTTTGGAAAACCTTCGAAAAGCAGAGTTTATATCAATCGCTGTGGACGAATCAACTGACTGTACTGACATGGCCCAGCTGTGCATCTATGTGAGGTTTTTCGATGGAGTTCGCTTTAGGGAAGAACTTCTGGGGCTTATTCCGTTGGAGGGACACACTACAGATGAGGTTATCTTTCAAAAGATAGTCTCGTTTTTTAACGAACGTCAAATGGATTTAAAAAAAGTGTGCCTGTTGGTCACTGATGGCGCTCCAGCTATAATCGGCAGAGTGCAGGGGCTGGTGGCACGTCTATCTGCCATAGCCCCACGAATGCAGTATTTACACTGTATAATTCATCAATCTGTGTTGTGTGCAAAGCTCTTTGAAAAACACCATGGACACTGTCATGAACATTGTGAATTTCATTCGCTCAAGCTCCAGCCTACAACACCGCCTGTTCCGTCAGCTGCTTGCTGACACGTTTGCTGGACACACGGACTTACTCGTCCATAACGATGTCCGATGGCTCAGCAAAGGAAAGGTCCTGGATCGTTTCTGTGAACTCCGCCAGGAGATTGTGTCTTTCCCAGGGGTGAAAGTGGTTTGAATTTCTTGCAGGTACTATAATGCTACCCCGACCTTCATTGGTTCATATTGTTCTCCTCCCGCCCCCAGCTTCATGCATCCCTGAACACAAACTTCACATTTGTAATGCCTTTATGGGGTAGAAATTAGAAGCACTTGACAATATGTATAGTCAATTATTTATTTTCAACTGTGCATACAACTTGTGTCAAAACTTAACAGACCATTAGCAAGGCATGTTGAGGGAGGTAAACTACACACTTTTCCACATTTTCCACAGAGGGCTGAAGTAGCTCTCCTCTTCTGTGTACCGGCGAGCCATGCAGCTTGTTGAGTGGGCTGCTCTTCTTCCTTGGGCCCAGCCAGGTCTTCACATAAGGCAGTGGATCCCACTGTCTGCATGGTGGTCCCACAGAGCTGATGAAGAGGAGATTTGCTGCATTTTTTGCTGTAAGTTTGCTCCTATACTCAGTTATGATGTTGTTCATTGTGCTGAACCCCCGTTCACAGTCAGCATTGCTTGGAGACAGTGTGTCCACTGCCATGAGCAACTTCTTCATTTTGTTGGGAATGTTTCTTCCTCCACTGGCCTTGTATTCTGTGAATCCAAGATGGGCCTCTTGTTGGTTCACATGTAGGACATCACACAAAGCCCTCACCTCATTATCTCCAAATCGAGGATTGTCATGGTCCCAGTTGTCAGGGTTGAGGACTGCCATTTGATTGATAAGGCTGTTATAAGCCTCTTTTCGGTTGGCTGCAACACTGGCCTGTGCTCTGTTTGCTGTGGTTGTGAAGAGTCTTTCTTTCATATTGTCTGCCACTGCTCGGATGAACTGAGCAGAGTCAATGATGGGAGACCTGCCAACTCTTAACTCCTCTCCCTTGAATTCCATCACTTCCTCTGCCTGACTGGCATCAACTGCATGTTGTCCTGGGTAGCGATTGAAACTTTCTATGCGTTTGACATACGTCGTCATGATGTCATGGGCCTTTGGGAGTGTGGTCTTCCTGTTCTGAAGAATTTCTGACAAGTTCTTAAGTTCAGTCAGAACATCTGCCATCAGTGCAAGACTTTTCAGGAAGTTGATGGAGCACAACTTAGAAAGCAGACCTTTGAATTTGGCCCTCTCTCTGCTGTCCCTTGTATCATCCTCTGATGCCTCACGGAAATGTTGTGCCAAGACTGGATAAGACTGCCAAACTGCAGAGACTGCCCTCCATGAAGAAGCTACCCAGCGAACACTGAACACTTTTCCAATCCTCCTGAGGGCGATGTCCAGGTTGTGAGCACATTCACTCAGCTGCCGCATGTTTTTTGGTGACTGGCTATATAATGAATATAGGCTGTCCATGAAGGCCTGGAAGTCCTTTGTTCCCCCTGTCACATCCAGTGCCTGGTCAACAGCAAGCTCCAGTCTGTGATTAAGGTAGTGCCATAGTATGATCCCTGGGAAGTCATCCTGGAGCAACTCCCCAACACCTGACTTCACTCCCAGCATGACACTGGCCCCATCACTGCAAAATCCAATGAGGATTTCTCTCAGCAACTCAACAGTGAAGCCATTTTTAAGCAAGCAACCCATAATCTGTTCCTTGATATGAGCAGCAGACATACTATCCAGCTCAACCAGGTCCAATGGAAAGGCAATGGGCTCCATGTCTCCATCAACACTAGCCTTCAGGAACACAATTAGTGTTGATTGTGCCCAACACTGGTTGACTCATCAGCCAATACTGTGATTTTGCTCTTGGTCTCTATTATCTTTTTTAGAAGTTCCTTTTTCATCTGTGATGACACATGCTCAATTATGTCAACACAGACAGTTTTGCTATGCAAAACACGCCCTAAATCAGCAGAATTTGCATGCTGCAGGTAGGGGTCTCACCAACTAATCGACTAGTCGACTAGTCGACTACCTTTACCACTAGTCGGCGCTGTAGGCCCTAGTCGACTAGTCGTGGAAAAAAATGGAGGTAAACGAGGTGCTGCAAAATGCTACAAAACACGTCCGACATTCTTACGGTACATCTACACTACAGGCATCAAAAAATGCTTTCAACGCTTCGCCCATTCACTTGAATGGGGTGACGTAGAAGATTTTGAATCTTCGCCGAACTGCATTGTGGGGAGCATGGCATGGCTTTGCAAGCATCACGAGCATCTATCGGCATCAAAAGTTGAACAATGTTCAACTTTTGAGGCGCGATGCTTGGCATCAGCCAATCAAATTCCGTTTATGCAAATCCCGCCAGTGCAAGCTCAGCCAATCAAACCGCGTGCAAGCTGGGAGAGCCAGACCGCAGTTCATTTCCTCATATTCCAAACGAGATATTACGGTAGCAAATCACCCGGTTCTTTACGACCGGAACTATTTACCGGGATACAAACCGGAGGAACCAGGCATGGAGGGAGGTGGCAGAGACAGTGGGTGAAACTGATAGTTTTTTCACCTGTTTGGAGAGTTTATATCCAGTTTACTTCGTTTTAACATTGCTATTGCTTTGTATGTCGGGGGCGGGAGATTCATGTGATTGGTTGCTCGCAAAAAATCGCCAAGCTTCAGACACACCCAGCTTCAAGATTTTTTCATGCCTGTAGTGTAGATGGGCCGTTATGTATGGCAGTACTTCAACGAAGATGTAACCAACTCCACAGTGAAGTGTCAGTTGTGTACAGCTGTACTGAAGTACAATACAAATGCATCTGCTATGCGCAACCATCTGAAGATGAAACGCCCGCTGCCGACAGCTAGCACTAGCAGTAATGCTAGCACCAGTGAGCAACGGACCGACGTCAGCACTGAACAGAGGCAAACGAACAGCAAGAAAACACGGGTCAACAGTGATGCGGATGATGAGCTACGGGATTACTGCCAGCGGACACCGCATATCCCCACAATGGATAATCCACTGGAGTGGTGGGCAGAAAACGTGCACCGCTTCCCCCGCTTTCGAGGAGCTACCTGGCTATTCCAGCCACAAGCACCCCGAGTGAGAGGGTTTTTTCCCTGGCAGGCAACACTGTCACCCGAAAGCAGTCAAGCCTCCTTCCCTCACATGTCGATGCGTTGGTGTTCAAACCAAAAATATGGAAAGGTGGACGTTATCGTGGAGGACAGCGAAGTGTTGCGCAATGCGCTGTTGCGCACTGGATTTACGTGGCATTTATGTAAACAAGAGTTTTTTGCTGTCGATTTTGGTGAGTCCAGTGTTTGTTATTTACTCAGCCATGTAACACAAATTAAAATGCAGTGTTTAATGTTACTGTATGAGTTCCAATAGAAAATACAGTTGTAAACCTCTCTTTGTGTGTCTCTATTATGACGTAACGACTAGTCGACTAGTCGACTACTATTTTGAAAAACTAGTCGACTAGTAAATATTGGTAGTTGTGAAACCCCTAGCTGCAGGTCAATCAGACTCTCAAAGTCTGTGAAAGGCTTGTTGTTCTTGGCCACATAATAGGCTGTCATGAATACCTTGGCAGTAGACTCAAACACAGACTCCTGACTACTCGCGTTCATTCTCAGAAGAATATCTTTATTTGCTGTCTGAAGAATCTTGACTGCTTCATTATGTGCTGCAGAGTTCTTGTGCTCACGGATTTTTTTGCGCAGTGATGAAAGCTGGACATCCCTTGATTGACCAGCTGGGATTATCTTTCCATCAGCCCACTGAATAGCAATATTAACACCACGGGATGCCATGACACCCAGATCCTTCACATCATGGCATGGGGTACAGCCTAGCCTTCCATTGTGAGCATATATCCATTCATTTTTCTGTTTGAACTGTTCATATTGTTCTTCTTTCCATATAGAAGGGTATGCAAGAGGGCTAGCATCACCTGTGGTGGCTTCTGAGGGACCTGCTGCCACTACTTCTGGCTGAGTCTCCTCTTCCTCCCTCTGGGCCTCAACTATTATAAATTAGAATAAAAATGTATAACTAAATTCAGCAGACAGTCAAAAAAGTCTCCGTCTTTCTTTGAATTTTCAGAATATTGGTTACATAAATTAAAATACTAATAAAATAAAATATCTCAAAATGTATGCCACAATGTGCAGATTAAAATAGAAGATATCAAAGCAAAATATTTAATGTTAAAATAGTATGCTGTGTACATGTTGTGTTCTGAGTAAGATAGCCATTGACTATATAGAGCAGGGGTGCCCAACCTTTTTTGAACCAAGACGGCGGCGATCGTTGACGGGGGGGGGGGGGTTATTAACTATAGTTATTTGACCACAATATTTGACCACAATTACAGTTTATTTTATTTTCAACTATATTCTTCTTCTTCTTCATATTACTACTACTATTATTATTATTGTTATTGTATATGTAATATTTTTCACTCCCTTCTCTTTTTCAAGTGAGGGTGCATAACATTCAACTGGGACCCTTATGCACCCCCGTAGAACCGGGCCCGGAGGTGGCCAAACTACGGCCCACGGGCCACATGCGGCCCGTTGATCTGTTTAATGCGGCCCGTCCAATATTGGTATAAATGAGCCAGGGTTCCCGCGCTGATCTTAAAAAGCCTTAAAGTCTAAAATCCAACGATCCAATTTTTATTTATGTTATCCCCCACTGTCCACACGCCGCGCGCGCCGCGCAAAGTCCCTTCCTCCCTGGTTGTCACAGCTGCGCGTGGACGTCGTGCCGCGCGCGGGAGAATGAGATTAAAACAACCCTCAGCCCGACATGAATCAAGACGGAACCAAACAATGCCCCCCGGCCCGGCTGTCACATTGATACATCATTGTGGCCCCTGAACCAAAAAGTTTGGCCACCCCTGTTGTAGGACATTAACGATAAAACAGAATATTGTTGTTCTACTTTTAGACATCTCGCGATCGACTTGGGATCCACTGGTTGGGCACCCCATATAGAGATATACAGTTTGCTAGTTAGCTAACTTATTATATTCATCATGGCCAGGTTCATGTCCATTCTCTGGGCTAAATAAGCATCATCACCTGTGTCATCTGTGGGCGTTGTTTTTCTAATTTTAATCACATTCTGAGTTTCTTCATCTCTCTCCTTTCTCTTAAACATCTGAAGAATCGTCGTTTGCATCTTTGCTTTAATTACCACGTAGCCTAATTTTCTAGCTGTCATTCAGTCACTCCATTCTTTTCTCCTCCCGCTGTTCTGATAAAGTGGGAAAAAGCAAATATGTGACCCGCTCTATCGAAATCAGTCGGAAGTCGCAACGGCTCATTTCAAAATAAAAGTGGATTTGCGTAAAAAAATAGTTTTTCGGGGTTCGCGTGTTTTGTTTGATTTTAAATAAACAAAGTCTTGGCTTTCAGAATATGAAACTTGTTTCGGCAAATTCAGATGATAAATACAACTTAGAAGCTTGTAACGGCATAATTACAAGCGGAGAACGGAGTAACTTGAGGTCACAGCAGGCATAACAACAGCCGGTGTTTCTCGTTAGTGTTTTCCCCGGGAAACAAACACAATACGCAAAAATACACAAACACACACACATGTATACACACACACTCGCGAGCTTCCCCCAGACCAGTAATCCAAACCAAAATATCTTCCCTTCGTAGTATAAAATCCACGGGTGGAGCTGTCAATTCTTCCTGGTCCTCCGGACCGCCTGGAAATCTCTTACCGGTACTAAGGACCGGGTAGGACCGGCACACTTTCAACACTGGTCTTTCCTTCGCACGAGTAAGCACAAACGAGCTACAAACCTCTTGGAGCGCATGTTAGATGAACAGTTTATGGCAGATGTTTACTTTCTGTGTGACATTTTTGGACACTTGAACACTTTGAATTGCAAACTTCAGGGTCGTGAAAAGTCTATCGCTGATTTGGTTGTAAGACTTTGTGCCTTCAAGACAAAGCTAACGATCTTCAAAACAGACCTATTGACGACAAAACTGCTGCAATTCCCAAAACTCTGTGCATTTATGACCACATCACCTGGAGCAAACATAACGCCAGTCATGACAGACTTCATGACAAAATTGACTGATAACTTTACTGACAGATTCCAAGGCTTCAGCATTCCAATTGAGGTATTGCAGTTTGCCCGTGACCCGTTTTCCATCAAGCCTGATGCAGACTTCTGTGTAAAAGTAAAAGAGGTCATACTGTATCTTGCATTGATGAGAGCCTCTTTCAGATGGAGCTGGTTGATGTGCAGTCTTCCTTTGCTTTAAAACAGCTCCTGCAGTCTGAGGGTGTAGTGGACTTTTGGTCTAACCATGTTAGCCAGTATCAGTACCCCACAATGAGGAAGGTGGCCTTGCTTACAGTATACTGACAATGTTTGGATCTACCTATACTTGTGAGTCTAGCTTTTCTCACAATAATGCCATCAAAACAAGGGCACGTTGCTCCATGACCAATGAAAAGTTGCATGAGTGTCTCAGGATTGCTCTTACCACTTATGAGCCAAACTATGCTGAAATAGCTAAATCAAGGCAGTGTAATTTCTCTCACTGACTCAAACAGGCTAAACATGACAGAAGTCTGATGCATGGAATGTATGCAGATCTGTTTTTATGGTCATTCACTTTATGGTCATTCAAACAAGCCTACTTACTGTTTCGAAAATTGTAAAAATGTTTCCAACATATGAATGTTATTGTGAATCTGATGGCTATTGTTTTACTATGTTCTATTTGCATTTAGTATTACATTTCATGGACTTGTGTTGTCTTCAATGCACCTTATGTATGCTTGGAAGTGTTGAGGATATTTTACACAGGGCTACTTACTGTTAATGTGATGAATACTGTTATTAGTGAACATGGAACTGTTGGGGGAAAAAACCTCATGTCTCCTTAGTTTTAAAGATGCAACATTTTGCACTTTTGTGTCAAGTCTTGTAACCGAAGCTTTCATACTTTTTTATGGACTGGTTGCTTTCTGTAATGATTTATGTTGATACAATTAAAGTAAAAAAAAAGGGATGCACTTGACTAGTTCATTTAATGTATTAGTATCTATTAACACTATGTAAGCAAGAGTTATTTGTAGTGATTCCTTGACAAAGTATTGTGTGGCCCACAAACCCCCTGTGATTTTCCTATTTGGCCCACTTGCTAATGAAGTTGAATAGCCCTGGCTTAAGGTATGTCAGAGTGACCAGAATATAACTACATTGTATGACCATAATAGACTGTAAAGCCAGATGAATAAGTCATGAAGAAATATGGAGGTTGGATTTGGAAAGTGACATTTTCATCAATCAATAATTATTATTTTTTATTCATCAAAGGTGGCGACTGCTCTAGATCCACGATTTAAGGACCTCAAGTGCTTGCCCAGAGCAGAGAGGGAGCCAGTGTGGGCAAAGCTAAGTGCGTTGATGAAGGGAGAAGAACCTGCTCTGCAGCCACTCAGGGAGGAGAACCCTGAGCCACCCAAGAAGAAAACAGCCCTGCTACTGATGGGATCCGACTCAGAATCAGATGAGGAGACACCAGAAGATAGGACAGTGGAGAGGTACAAGGTAGAGCCCAGTGCCAGTCTAGATCAGTGTCCACTGAAGTGGTGGTCGGAGCACACTGCTGTCTATGGTAAGATGGCCCAAATTGCCCGTAAATACTTGGGGACTCCTGCCACAACTGTCCCATGCGAGAGACTTTTTTCTTTAGCAGGCCATATTGTGCAGAAGAGGAGAGCTTGTTTGTCACCAGAAAATGTGAACAAACTGGTCTGCCTGAGTGACTGGTGGAAGAAGGAGAAATAGAGCTTTGACTGACACAAAGCTACTGACTGTAAACAGTTCATTACAACCTGTTATATAGGCCTACTGTTCAACTAAAAATAAACAGTTAATAAACACAAGTACATCTCATTGTCATTGATTTATTTTCATCACCAATTATCATAGAACAGCTTTCTCAAGCAGTTTGTGATGCATTTTGGAAACTGGAGATGAGCCCCTGGTCTAATGCACCACCTGGCTTGAGAAACCCGTTCTCAAAGACTTACTTTTAGTCATTATTTGGGTAGCACACATATTCTGAATGCCTTCGGCAGAATTCAAATGAGCCATTTTAATCTAGATTAATCTAGATTAATTCCAAGAATACAGTGAGATTAATCTAGATTAAAAAAATTAATCTATGCCCACCACTAGTTATTTGATATATTGTTCACCAAGTTTCTTGTCTTGATGATTTCTCATCTCACTGTAATATAGGCCTACCATTTCTATTGTATCACTCATAAACTGTCAATCACCATGTTTTTCTAACCTTTCCTTGCTATTTTTACATGGTTGTTATTAGAAAATAAAAGGAATACCTGTGGTATTTCAAATTGAAAAACATGTGAAGTAGCCTACTCACTTCTTTTGCAAATCACTTGTAATGATGAACTATTTTGTGCTAGAAATTATGTCTATAACAGGCAGTGGCCTAGTATACAGCCCACATGATCGATCCCGGCCCCTCATCACAGTCAGGAACGATAATGTGGCCCCCAGAGAAAAAAGTTTGGGGACCCCTGCCCTATATGATCATTTTCTGATAACGATGAACGGCTCCGTGTGTGCCCTATATGATATAGGGCACACACGGAGCCATTGGACCCCCAGAGCGTTGCGTATGCCGGTCTACCCACCTTGGCACCCGTTACCGTAGTCGTTTAGTCCCCCCCCCCCCCCCCCCACCCCCCACACACACACAGAGCGGAGCAAGGCAACGAAACTTAAAATAATAAGCAGCATTTTACGGCGCGCTATGCATGGGGCCGCCTTGTGGGGTTTCCCGACATGTCGTTTCAATAAATTAAAGGGTGTTTCATGTTGTCGTTGCTGTGAACCTTCTTAATACCTTGGAAAATGCCGTTTAATATTTTTTAATAGCCTTCATTTTCGCTAAATTGATTTATCAACTTTTAATACTTTTTAAGACCCCGCGGACACCCTGGTGTGTGTGTGTGTGTGTGTGTGTGTGTGTGTGTGTGTGTGTGTGTGTGTGTGTGTGTGTGTGTGTGTGTGTGTGTGTGTGTGTGTGTGTGTGTGTGTGTGTGTGTGTGTGTGTGTGTGATACTTGCAAACCCTCCCGATTTTCGCGGGACCCTCCCGCATTTCTCCCGATTTCTGACAACATCTGATTTACTCACGACTGTTTCCACTCGGACTTTAATACAGCTACACCATTGTTTGGTTTCCATGGTAGCGCGTCTCTTTAGCAGCGCGCGCAACTCAAAGTCTGAGAGGGTGAGGAAGATGAAAACTGAACAAGAATCGACAACTCGACCCTCTGATCACTCCTTTCCTCTAAAATACAGGTCCAGCCCACGCATATGCTCCATGGTGCCACAGGTATTGCCCTTACAACTACAATAAGCATGTAAATGTTAATCTACAGTTCCGGCGATCCACTAGCACCGGAGTCTACACCTGCAGACAACTACTGTAGCGTCACCTTGGATACGATTCCAAACAACTCACAGACACACAGGCCAGGGCGCTGAAAGGGTGCCCTTTGAGAATCAGATCTGACGACGCTGATTGGCTGAAATTATGTTTCGGCGGCATAGTTTACAGATAGCAACAGTCAGCTTGTTGGCTGCAGCTGCTCTGGCTGAGGGCTCCTTTGAACGGAAGCCTTTTTTGCGCTTGCGTATGCGTTTTACCGTATGCGTCCTTGTGGGGCCGGGGTCTAAGCCAAACTATATATCCGGTCACAGAGATCTGCTATTTTAAAGTAAAGTCAACACATATAGACCCTAAATATAGTCTATATTAAGAACGAAAAAAGTCTTAACATATATATCCTTTTTTGTAAACATATGACAAATGTGTGAGGGTGATGACGTCAGAGCATCGTCCTATGTGCCAGGGCTTAGCCCCGGACAGCCCCAGCCCAATTTAACCCCTGGGTATTTGTGAGGGAGCTCCTATATGGCATTACCCCACTGAAGCTCACCAAAGTTTAACATATTTGATAGTTCAAAGTTTTGTCAATTGTTTTGTTTATTGGTCAAATACTGGTTTCTAATGGTTTCTGAGGAGTTTTACTGGAATGAAAGAGCACAGAGTCTACAGAAGCAAAAAAGCAGCATACTGCATTAAACCTGACCTTCACAGAGAGGTTGAAGTTCATGTGGAAAGGAGGCTTCAGTAGTCTGTCTGCACTCTGTTTAGTTTTGCTATCTTACAATCAATATAGTAAAGTGTGTTGCCAATGTAACCGGTTAGAACTCAAAGTTGCGATGAGGTCTTAAAATATATGGAAAGGGTCTTAAAAAAGGTCTTAAAAGGTATTAAATTTGACTTCAGGATTCCTGTATATACCCTGACACACACACAATGTTCGTATTTAGTCTCCTGATTTTAAATGCCCTAGTATGGTTTTGTCACCATTTCCATAGCCCAATCAAAAATATTTTCCACCAGCCGCCACTGCTACTAGAGTATTATATTCTAGTATGATGTTGTCTGTAAGTTGGAATAATAGTGTTTATAAGAAAGTACAGTTTGATACGTAAGTAAGTTTGATTTATGGCCCAGATAAAAGTGTGTGAAAGAGAGAATGATTGTGCGTGTAAAAGTGTTGAGCTATATGTATAAAAGAGTTGAGTGGTGTATGTGTGAGATTCTGATATTGTTTGTAAGACCAAGTATAAGTTGTGAGCTAGACGGCCTCTCATACTATCCGTACTGTAAGGGGCTGAAAGGCAGGGTAGTGGGAGGCACCTACATTCCCAACAGGTGGCTCCACCCTCTTCCAATTAGCAGTATTGGGAGCAGGGGTGGAGACCTCACACCTGGGACTTACCAGGGAGGAGCGACTGGACGAGCGGACGAACAACCCGGAAGTGGAAGTGAAGTTGGAGACGCGTGACAGAAAGCTCAGAGAGAATCGGAAAACTCGGATACATACAGAAACGGTAGCATTGGACTGTTATTTTTTGGCGGATTTGCATAAACTGTACATTGAGTGTTTCATCATGTCAACCAGCTCAGATGGTAGCCAAAGAGACGATATGGAATGGATGATATCCAAAGCTGCGAGGAAGAAAAGATCTTTGAAAGAAAGAGATAGTTCAGAAAGAGCTAGAAGGTGGTCGGATTGGTCGGGTGAAGCCGACAAGGCTAATCAAAGCAAAAAATCAAAAATCAGTCAAAGTGTCAGCCAAGCAAGGTTGGATAAAGAACTAGAACACGAGTGGAAAGTTGTAATAGAATTCAATCAGGATGGTGGGCATTACCACCCGATTAAACTTACCAAAGCAATTGAAAAAGAGATTGGAAAAATTAAATTTTCTAAATTCATGAACAACAAGCGGGTTTTGATACATGCCAATAACAAACAGCAGCAGGAAAAGATTCTGGGAATGAACTCACTGAATGGGGAGAAAATGAAGGCGCATGTACCAGGAGCAATGGCAAAACTGAGAGGAGTAATTTCAGGAGTACCATTGGACATGTCAGTGGAAGATATTAAAAGTGAATTAAAAGGAGGTAAAGTAGTGGAAGTCACAAGGCTTAAAAGCAAACGGGATGGCACATTCAAAGAAACATTATCAGTTCTCATTCAGTTTGAGAGAACATTACCTAAGGCAGATATGGGATATTTGAACTTCACTGTTAGGGAGTACATTCCCGAACCTCTCAGGTGTTACGCATGTCAACGAATGGGGCACACAGCGCAGCAGTGTAAAGGGCAGCTAAGGTGTGCGAGATGCGGAGGAAAACATGAGTATGGAAAATGTGAAAAGGATGCAAAGGTTAAAGGTTGTAACTGCGGAGGAGATCACAGTGCTGCGTTTGGAGGATGTGAAGTGCAGAGAGAGGCCAGAGAGGTGCAGAGGGTTAAGATCACAAACAAAGTTTCATACGCAGAAGCAATAAAGAAAGTAAGGGGAACAATAACAATCAATAAGACCCCTAGTGGAATGGAGCAGAGCATTACAATACAAAATGGCAGGAACACACCAAAAAGTAATCTTCAAATCCAACCCCACAGCGCCACCAAGAGTAAAGAGGATGATGATGTTCTAGGAGTGAAAAAGGTGAATTTTGTGGTATTCATATGCCATACTGTAAATGTTGCATTACAGTTAAAAAAGAAAAGTGATAGAATCAAAGCCATTGTGGAGGCAGCTGGAAAATTCCTAGACATGAAAGATATTAAAGCAGATCAGATACATGCAATGTTAGCTATAAATGGAGCTTGGGAAAATGAAAATCAGGATGAGGGTTAGATCCTTAATCATGGTTCTGCACATACTACAGTGGAACGCAAGAAGCCTCATAGCTAATGGTCAAGAATTCAATAAATATATATATGAGCTAGAGGTGGTCCCTGAGGTAATATGTATGCAAGAAACCTGGTTACGACCTCAATTAGACTTTGTCATTCCAGGATTTAGCTGTATAAGGCATGATAGAGCTAATAGTCAAAATGGTGGAGGGTGTGCCACGTTTCTCAAAGATGGTGTGGTATATAGGGAGGTGCAATCTCCTGATGATATAGAGTGTATTATAGTGGAAATTTGCAACCCTAGGAAACAAGATAACATTAGGATAATCAATTTATACAACCCATGTAAAAATCTAACCACTGATATATTTAAAGAAATAGCAGGCAATAAACATAGGAAGGAAGTTTGGTGTGGTGATTTCAATGCACACAACAGTCTATGGGGCAGCAACCATACAGATAGTAACGGACATATAGTGGAAGAAATGCTGGAGGAAAGAACACTAGTATGCCTTAATGATGGACATGGCACAAGAGTAGATGTACACAGGGGGAAAGTCTCATGCCTGGATCTGACATTAGTGTCCAACTGTTTGGTTCATACATGCGAATGGTTTGTTTTTAATAGCTCCACTGTAGGAAGTGACCATTATCCAGTGCTTACTAAAATGAATACTAATGTATATATGCAGGAAGGAGGTGTAATAACCAGGTGGTGCTTTGCTAAAGCTGATTGGGGGAAATTTAGGATATGGTGTGAGGAGTCGGTACACCTGCTAACATCAGAGGGAAGCATAGAGGTCATTACAAGCCAAATAACGCAACATATACTGAATGCAGCAGAGAACAGTATACCCAAAACAACAATCAAGGGTAGGAAGAAAGTGGTGCCATGGTGGAATGAGGAATGCAGCAGGGCTATTAAAGAGCGAAATAATGCATTTAGAGAATTAAAGAAAAACATGACGCAAAATAATGTTATAGAGTTTCAAAGGAAAAGGGCATCTGCTCGAAGGACAATTAAATATACAAAAAAGAGAACATGGAGAGAATTTTGTTCTACCATTGGCAGAGGAGTTAAATTGGGTGATGGTCCATGTTTAAGCGGATGAGTGGGAAAAGGAAATCCATTAAAATTCCAGCCTTGGTGGATGGGGAGAGGCTGGCAGTGACAGATAAAGAGAAGGCAGATATGTTAGGAAGGACACTTGCAGCAGTACATAGTGGGGAGCATCTCAGTGATATGCATAGGCAGCAAAAACAGCAGTTACTAGCAGAGAATGAAAACGTGAAGGAGAAGAGACAGGATAATAGGTCGGCTCTGGACGTGGAATTTACAATGTCAGAACTCAAAATAGCCTTACAAGGTACAGGATATACAGCCCCAGGACAAGACCAGCTATGCTATGCTATGTTTAGACAATTACCTATGGAAACTATGAAAATGGTGTTGAGTCTTTTCAATAAAATCTGGAGAGAAGGAGATATGCCAAGTGTGTGGAAAACAGCAATCGTGCTACCATTCAATAAGCCAGGGAAAGATACAGCTAACCCTAGTAACTACAGACCAATAGCTCTTACATCACACCTATGTAAATGGATGGAAAAGATCATTGTCCGTAGGCTCTCACATGTACTGGAACAGAAAGGGCTGCTGAGTAGTTTTCAGAGCGGATTTCGTAAAGGGCGTTCCACAATAGATGTGCTAGTAAGAGTGAGTAACGATGTGGAAAAAACATTGAAAATGAAAGAGATAATGGCAATAGTGTACTTTGACATTGAAAAGGCGTATGACTCTATGTGGAGGGATGGGTTACTGATCAAATTGGGTAGAATGGGTATTGGAGGGAGAATGTACAATTGGGTAAGGGCCTTTTTAACAGACAGGACATTTAGAGTAAAGGTTGGAGCAGATATTTCCAACTATTTTGAAATAGAAAATGGTATTCCCCAAGGGAGTGCAGTCAGTCCAATATTATTTAACATCATGATTAATGATAAATTTAAATGCTTAGACACATGCATACAATCGGCTCTGTACGCAGATGATGGGGCTATTTGGATGAGGGGAAGAAATGCCCCAGACGTAATGGAAAATATAGCTAGAGCGATTACAAAAGTGGAGAGGTGGTCATATAACTGGGGATTCAAAATGTCAGAAAGCAAGTCATGCTACATGGTATTTACAAACAAACGCAAGATTGATGGCCAACAGCTAACACTATATGAGCGTCCAATGACAAAGGTGAATGAGTTCAAATACCTAGGACTGTGGTTTGATAGCAAATACACATGGAAAATGCATATTAATCAAGTGGAAACAAAATGCAAAAAAGTATTACATTTATTGCGAGCTGTAGCTGGATGCAACTGGGGCGCAGATAAACAAGCATTAATAGACATTTACAGATCAATTATGAGGTCCACAATAGACTACGGTTGTATAGTATATGGAGCAGCAGCAAAAACATCGCTTTTAAAATTGATAGAATACAATATAAAGCATTGCGGCTGTGTATTGGAGCAATAAAGTCATCCCCTATTAATGCAGTTCTGATAGAAGCAGGAGAGACACCTCTGGAGATCAGAAGAGAGAAACTTGCTCTGTCATACTGGGTCAGACTACAAGGTAGTGGAGAAGAAAATATTCCAAACAGAATATTACAGGATTGCTGGGAATATGCAAAATTCCAGGGACGTGGGTTTGGCTGGACGAGTAAGGAAAGAACGAGGGCATATGGAGTGGAGAATATCCCATTTAGCAGTGTTCCCCCATGGCTGTTCCCAGAAGCTAACATAGATATGAATATCATAGAAAGGAAAAAAGAGTGGCAAATAAATGAAGTGGGAATTAAAACAAGTATGTATCTGAACGAAAAGTACTACAATTACCTACACATTTATACAGATGGCTCTAAGAACAAGGAAGAGCGTGTTGGAGTTGGCATATACATCCCAGACTTTAAAATATCTATTTTAAAAAGAACATCTGATCAATTATCAGTGTATACAGCAGAAATGCTTGCTGTAATAATAGGATTGCAGTGGGTTGAAGAGGTCAGACCAGATAGGGTGGTTCTATGTACAGATTCATTGTCCATATTACAAAGCATACAATCAACAACAACTACTAGAGAAGACATTCTCATAGAACTGAATCATAGCCTGTTAAGACTGCACAGAAGCGGCATAGATCTGCATTTCTGCTGGGTGCCTGCACATGAGGGGGTGAAAGGGAACGAGTGTGCTGATAGATTAGCAAAAACTGCACTACAAAAGCAAATAACACTACCAGTTCAACTTGGTAAAGGAGAAGGAAAAGCAGTCATTAAGAAGAAAGGGATGGAGATCTGGCAGAAAAGGTGGGAGAAAGACCAGAAAGGCAAGGACTATCACAAAGTACAAAATACAATTACAATTAATATTCATAAAGAAAGAAACAGAAGGGAGGAAATCATGATGGCTAGACTCCGAATAAATCACACGGCTTTGAATAGTACGCTGTATATCATGGGGAAAAGTGACAGTAACAAGTGTGGGAACTGTGCAGTAAAAGAAGATGTAGAATATATTGTTAAATTGTGACATCTATAAAGCGGAAAGAGAACAATTAAAGGCTAAAGTCTTAGAGGCAGAGAGGGAGTGGAGTGTGGTTGGTGTTTTGGGAACAAAAGGAGAGGGAGTAAAAGCTACCAGAAAGGCATTGTTTACATTTTTGAGTGAAACTGGGGTAGGAAAAAGAATTTAACATTAGGTCAGGAAAGAACATAGATTTGTTTTGTTTTGTTTTATTTATTTAATGGTTTTATTATTTTTTTTTTTTTTAATTTTGATTAGAACATAGGTTAATGAGTTGGAATGATGTGATGATGCATACTCATGTACAGTAGGTGGCGGTATGCACCTTTTAAGTTGTTTGCAATCCGCCAAAAGCAAGAGAAGAAGAAGAAGAAGAAGAAGAAGAAGAAGAAGAAGAAGAAGAAGAAGAAGAAGACCTCACACCTGGTACTAATCACTCTCTCAAGGGAGACAAAGCACACAGAGTTGCTCAGTTGTGTGTGGCACATGGAGGGAGCAGGAGGCTCCCAGTGTAAGGAAACGTTTTTGTAGGCTGGTAAGTCGGTTAGCGGCCCGGCTACATTAGCCTTTGTTTAATGAAAGGTAGTGATGGCAAAATGAAGCTTTGAATGAAGCGTCGAACCACTTGGACAATTGTGTTGGAAATAGGTTCATTTCTCGAAGCTTCAGTTACAGCGACCTCTCCTGGCGAAGTGCAAGGCTGCAGTGGGTTTAACGCATCTTTGCCTTGAAAAATATTCGATACACACACACACTAAGACTGAATATCATGTTCGATTTGCAATTAAAGATTGATAATAGTGTGTATTGGGTTATTGAGAAGAGACTAGAGAGTGCTTGATATTTTTTTGGGCGGAGAGGGCCTTTTCTCAGTTATTAAAGTATTAAAGTTGAAAAGCAATGATTAAAAATGTAACTATTCCGAGCTTTGAACCAGCTGCGCGGAGGATATCGCCGCATCCTGGCCGCCAGCTCTATCCACTGGGCTATCAATTCCTTAAACCATGTTTTTATATTAGTCATTGTCTTTTTGTTCACAACTTCTCCACATTTCGAAGTGTTTCACGAGCCAGAACGACCTATTTTTCTTCCTGGCTTGCTCTATAATGATCCAATTCAAATGCAATGCCAACAACAACTCAACAGCAACAATGCAAACTACGACAACAACCCACACATTGCGCATTGTTTAGAGCGGTTATAAAGTGTTGAAGCGCTCAAATTTGAAACTGTTTCAACCTGTCACCTGTCAGAATAGAGACGAGGCAGTGCATTGAATCACCTGATTGGACGGCGAACCAGTGAGTTGATTCATTAAGGAAATGAAGCAGTTGCTGGTTCGGACGTCACATGTCACGTGATTTGAAGCAGTTGCTGCTTCGGACGTCACATGTCACGTGATTTGAAGCAAGCTTCGAAGCACTGCTTCTATGGAATAGGAAGTCCAGGGTTGAAGCTCCGTTCGAAGCTTCAGTGTCAAACTGCCATCACTAATGAAAGGTATTTTTGGAGTTTGACAGCAATAAAGCCTTTTTTGGGATTTGAACTCTGCCTCTGTCGTGATTGCTGCACTACCACTTTCCTATTTATCTGCCCAGTCCTGTTACAGTACATTATGTGCTAGTTCTGTTAACAGTGGTTAACTAGGTTGTGTGTATATTTGTGCTTGCTCTTGTAACTATGTTTATCTTGTAATACAACGTTAACTGTGGTTAACTTGTACCCAGGCTTTGTTTTGGTGACTGCCTATTTTTGTTAGCCTTAATAATAATAATAATAATAATAATAATACATGGGACTTTTATAGCGCTTTTCATGAAACTCAAAGACGCTTTCACAGAGAATTTAAGAAAACACAACAAAAAAAGACAAAGAAATACAAAAAGAGATAAACAAAACAGAAAATAGGGGGGGGGGGGTCAGTGGTTGAATGCAGTGTTGAACAGGTGGGTTTTGAGTGATGTTTTGAATGCTGTGAGGGAGGAAGAATCTCTGATGAATTGGGGTAGTGAGTTCCAGAGGGTGGGTGCAGCAACGGAGAAGGCTCTGTCGCCCCAAGACTTGAGGTTGGTCCGGGTGGGGAGGGACAGGAGGTTGGCAGTGGCAGAGCGGAGGGAGCGAGTGGGAGTGTGTCTGTGGAGGAGGTCAGTCAGGTAGGATGGGGCCAGGTTATGGAGGGCTTTGTACGTCATCAGGAGGATCTTGTACTGAATTCTCTGGGGGATGGGGAGCCAGTGGAGCTTGATGAGGACGGGTGTAATGTGTTCACGGATTCGGGTGTGGGTGAGTAGACGGGCGGCGGAGTTCTGGATATATTGAAGTTTGTTGAGGATTTTTGCAGGTGAACCATAAAGGAGGCTATTGCAATAGTCCAGACGGGAGGTGATGAAGGCGTGGATGAGGGTTTCGGCAGCAGTGGGAGAGAGGGATGGACGTATCCCACTTTAGAAGTGAGGTTTTCTTTAGTTTATTTTGTTGTTAGTTATTTTGTTTATACTAACTTGTTAAAACTCTTTAAAGAGTCTCCCTTAGTTCCTTTTGTTGTTTGTTTAAACTGGTGCCTGTGTGGCCTTTTGTTTCGATTGTGGCTGTTTGTTGCCAATTGTATTGTGCTCATTCATTAAACAACTTCCACTTTACCAATTTCAACTGGTTATATGTTACTTTCCACGAGCCGGGACGTAACACCTGGGGTGTTTCTCAATCGCGAGTACGCTTGCTTGGTAGCACATGTCTTCTGAGCGTCTTGCTTCAGAAGCGAGGCAAGAATACTTCCTGGCATTCGGAAAACGAAGAGTGGAACAGGCTAGCAAGTGTGCAGGTGTGCGTCATATGAGAGGCCCTTCCTTACATTTTCCGCCACAGATTTGTGGAAATTGGTCCGTGCGCAAAGCATTGTGGGGATTTTAAGATCGCGGAGTCGACACATGTGCAGCCTCGAAATTTCTCCAAACGAAGTACGCCGGGCTCGGTAAAATTCCAAGTATGCTGGACATTGGAACAGTACTTCGGCGGCACTCGATGACGTAGTATGCTTGAAATAGTGGCTCTGGAGCAGCTTTACTCGACATTGAGAAACACCCCTGGTTTCCCAAATGTGTGCATCACTTTTTAGTGTCCCCTGGTTTCCGTTGTGTTTTGAGCTTCTTGCAGCGTTTTGTTTATGCAGAGCTTTTAATAAGTGCTCTGCATCTGATATTAAGTTGCTGAAGATGTTTCTTCATTTGCATGTGTTTTGAAACATTTGTGTTTTTATATTTGTATAGTTTTTTGGAACTGTTGCATGTTTCTCCAAATGAAATTGTCTTTGACTGTTGTAGCACGTTAATAAGTCAAAGTCAACTTTAATTCTTCTGTGTGTGTGTACAGACAGAGAGATTGAAATAATGTTTCCAACAATCCCGAATACAAAATACAATAATACAAATATACAAATATGTATACAAATATGTATAAATATGAATATCCTCTATACAATCAACACATTTATACATATGCACACATTAAGATAAAACACAAAAATCAATATATACAAAATAACAAAATAACAGTCACTTCAATATCTTAGCGAATGTACATTAGTGCAATATTGTCCATAGCGTAAAAAAGTGTCCGGAGCTGGAATTGAGTGTCTGAGTGTGTGGGGAGTCCAGTGGGGGCAGGGGGAGAGGGGAGGTAGAGTTCAGCCTCCTGACGGCCTGGTGTAAAAAACTGTTCTTTAGTCTGGTTGTGCTCGACCTCAGGCTGCGGAACCTCCTCCCTGAGGCAGTCGGAGTGCAACAGAATGAGACAAATTAAGCACTTTTTTGAACATTAAAGCATTTAGACATGTGAAAGTAGAGGCACAAAATACAAGCCTGAAAATTAGCTAAATCGGACGGATCATCTCTGCTTCATTATTCCT
This sequence comes from Notothenia rossii, assembly GCF_949606895.1. Classification (NCBI taxonomy): domain Eukaryota; kingdom Metazoa; phylum Chordata; class Actinopteri; order Perciformes; family Nototheniidae; genus Notothenia; species Notothenia rossii. Next base: position 37,958,319 of record NC_136903.1, read on the forward strand.
CTGCATTGTTAAGAAAATATTTATTATTTATTATCAGTCAAGTACATTTTAGTTAGACAGCCTGATAGGGCTTCACAATGTGTTCAGTGTATGAGCCCCCCCCCCCCTCCCCTGTCTTTAATCCTCAGAGAGGCTCACAGCTGTGCTTCTGGAACTCCAGGGGTCAAACAGAAGGTTCATAGAAAGTTTAGTCAGAAAATGTGTTTTGAGTTTGGATTTAAAGGCCGCTAGGGACGGACACTGATGTCCATGTCCTTCCTGTTTGATCCTCACTTCTTAGGAAACACTCACAATTGTTGATTGTAAAGTGAGAACACTCCACTTGGGAATCCCATAGAATCCCATTTTTATTTAAAATAAGCATATCATTCTTCACAAAGCAAAAAACAGGGGAGAAGATGTGTTTCATTTCAAAACATGTTTTTTTGTACAGCATTGGTATCTTGTGACTATCTGTATGCTCTCCTGTCCCACAAATGCATGCTACTAATGCAGCATCCCGGTCATTCACCTCTGAGTTTCTGTCTCAGTATTTAGGGTCACATCTGGATTATGAGTCAGGCCAGATGCTGTGGTCCTGCCTGACACCCACGTTTTTTGGGCGGCACCTGGAAGATTTATGACATCCTGCTGCATCCGTATTTTTGAAATACGTTCACATGACCAATTTTGTCATTTTATTATGTATGATGTAATTTTACTTATCTTTTTTAAACCAAACACAAAACATCTACTGCACATCTTTCCGTCCTGGGAGAGAGGGATCCCTCCTCTGTCATTTTCCCCGAGGTTTCAAACATTTTCCTCTGTTCATTGTGGGAATGCATTTTTTGTTTATCTTGTCCACTGAGAGGATCTAATGACGGAGGCTGTTGTATGCTGTATACTCTGTTAAGCAAACTGTTAAGTCATTTGTCATTTTGGGCTGTGAAACAATATTTGATTGATTGATAGTTATTTTAAAGATGAGACAAACAACATTTTGACTGGATTTATGTAATGATTCTGTTTAGTTTTGGTTTTGTTGTTTGCTTTTTTGTGGTTTCTTCGGTCTCCCCCCACCCTTCTCTGTTTTTCACTGCAGGGCTGGTGTGTGACAGGGAGTTGGCTGGCTCCTCCCAGCAGCAGACGAGGCACACCTGTTTCCACTCACCTCTTCAACCTGTTGACATAAAAGCCCGGTTCTCTTGCCACTTCCCTGCCAGATAATTCCGTCGTGGTCGACCCTCCTGTGTGTCTCGCTGCTCTCCTCGTGCCTGTGCTGGATTTTTGTCTCCTGTCCTTTCTGTCTCCGTGCCAGCCAGCTTCCTGCCTCCACTGCCGTTACCTGTGCCTCTGCTTAAAATACACTTTTTTGACCATCTCTCTCTCTAAGTCTTTTGCTTTGGGGTCCAATATCTCTAGGCCGTAACAGAATTATCTGGCCATAATATGGACCCCGCAGAGACTGAGAGATTTAAGCAGGCTCGGTGTCACTCAGCTCAGCGGCCGCTTGGACCAGTTTTCCACCCAGCTCAATGTTCTGACGGCTCCAGCTCCTGCCCCACCGCCTCCAGCTCCAGATATTCCAGTCACCCATCCCGGCCAACCCCGTGAACCGTTCATCCCCACCCCTTTGTAGGGTGACCAGGTCCCAACAAACCAAATGTGGGACAAGGAGTATGTTTATGTGGGACAATGTGGGACACCCTCTCAACAGCAACCCCCCCCCGGAAAAAAAATCTCTATTTCTATTCTGTTTCATTTGGTTTATTCAACAGCATCCAATAAACAATGACAGAAAGTGAGGTCAAAATGCAGTAACAATTTAGTATCTTAATAAAAAAAAGTAAACTAAGTCTAACCAAGGCAGCAGGCATTATTCACTTCAAGTGTTTAGAAATGCATCTTCCTAATTCAACTAGTGTATTACCTGTAAAAGTAGGCACAACATAAATGAATAGATAAAATAAAACCATAAATACAAATCAAAACTGGCCAGGAGGGAACAAAGACATAATAATACATAAAATAAAATAGCTTTCAGTTTTGTCCATCACAGCCACAGCAGATGGGCCCCCCCACAGTGTGTGTGCTATTTTGTCACCTAGAACCACTGGTGTCTTTAAAGGTCACATGTCATGCTTTTCCGGTTATTACCCGTCCCCTTGTGTGTTATGAAGGTTTTTCTGCATGTAAACGGTGTGCAGAGCAGAGTCCTGCACGGGTCTGATTTTCAAGACCCGCTCCCGCCCCGCACCCGCGACGTGCAATACCGAACCCGCCCCGCTACCCGCACATATGACCAATTAGTTCTGCAACCCGAACCGACCCGTCGGCACAGGATCCGCAACCCGACCCGAACCCGCATATATATATGAGCAGTGAAAACGTGCAATTATTAACACACGCAGTTGCATATTTCTCTCAAAAAGCGTGGGATGTTGGTTATTTTCTCCATCTAGGAGGACACCAAAAGCCTCTCAGACGTTGGATTTCGCTCTTGAGGAAGTGTTGGAAAATGCTGTATTCTCCGCTAGAGAGCTTCACCTCAGCCATTCAGAATGTGGCGCGCTCAGAAGCAGATTGATGCGCTGCAGAGGTTATGATTATGCACGGTCCCGCGGGGAGAGGTCTGAGGATTTAAACATTAAACTAAACTATTATTATTTAAATATATTTATTATGCAACACCCGCGACCCGACCCGCATCATCTTTGTTTTACCCAGAACTGAACCCGGAAAAAAGTGTTTGAAAGAATACCACCCGCGAATCACCTTTTTTGCGGGTCACCCGTCGGGTACCCGCGGGTACCCAACCCGATGCAGGACTCTGATGCAGAGTCAAAACCCTCAAAGTACACCCTGTAGCGAGTAAAACTCTTAAACAGAAAATACCTCCCCAAAACGCCTCGTTGGTGAAACGTCATCATGACGTCATCATCCATTTGATAATTCGTGCTTACGAAAGCACGTACCCGGAACTAAATGGGCCAATCCGTGGAGCCGTTACGTTACGTCCGCGGAGCCGTTACGTTAAGCCCCCGCTGATTGGTCCAAATTGACCAATCCACACACACACACTCAGTGCAGGCAGCCCTGCTGATTTCTGCTCCCTGCTGCAGGCTGATAACAGACAGTTGGGATCGCGCAAAATTCTCTCTGCAGACCCATTCTCAGAGCGTTTATCAATCTATAAACCTTTTTTCTTACTCAATATCAAGCCACACTTATTGTTTTTATTTCGGCTGTGACTTTGTGTGTGTTCAGGTTGAGTTTGGCTGTGTTTGGCTCTGTATCGCTAAACAAGGAAATCACGGAGGGGGGGGAGGAGCTGCAGCGAGCCGTTTAGTGGAGAAAGTGAATACTGCTGAATACACATACTTTACAGAGATGCTGTATGCGAAACCAATGTGAGTTTGGAAAATTGCACAGTATTTTTCTATTTTAGTATACCTCAACAATGGAATTATGATCAGTGGAAATGGCCATGACATGTGACCTTTAACTCAAACAACTCTCCACAGAGGCAGGGGCAAGCACATCTGTTATTATGGATGCTGCTTTTGTACGACCACATGACATTTTCTTTACTATATCAGAGTCTTGAAAAATGGTCGGCGCTAGCTTGTTACCACAGTCATTTGACTGGTATGATTGGGAGTGTTGCACTGTATGGTAAACACTGGCCATCATTTTGTGGTTTGAGTAGGAATGTCTCCATAGAGTGGGATGTCTCTTTTTGAGCGACATGTTTCTTGTGAGAATCGCATTCTCAGTGTCTTTTGACGTCGTATTCACCGCCATGTGAAATTGAAAAATTACTCTATTTCTCTGAGAGTCGCCCTGCACTGGCTTCACCCACGGGTAAGTGTCTTCCCAGTCTTTCTTGTATGTGCATCTTCTTTTCTTTTTAGCTGTAGTTTCAGTTTCCTCCATTTTCCATAACCTGCTGCGTCGCTTGCGATATTGACTGACTTTCGTTGTTGTTCTTTGGCGGGGCCGCGTGGGGGTATGTGTGAATGAGTTACTCTCATTGTTTAACACTTGACCAGCACCCGCTGTGTGTTACAGTTTGATTGACAGCAAACACAGGGGTGTGTGTGTGTGAGTGAGTTACTCTCATTGGTTAACACTTGACCAGCACCCACCGTGTGTTACAGTTTGTTGACAGCAAACACAGCCCTGTGATGATAGCCTTCCCTGCTTTCTCAACAGCTATTGGATAAATCAGATTTTAAGAAAAGCGTTTCAGCCAATCAAAATGAAATATGCGGGACATCGTCTCAATTTGTGGGACGCACCAAAAGTCGTGAAAATGTTGTGCAGCAAAGCAGGACATCCGGTCACCCTACCCCTGTGAGGTATTCAGGTAATTCAGGGACATGCAGTCAGTTTTTTCACCAGTGCTCCAGTTTTTGATCAGCAGCCTTTAACTTACTCCTCTGACAGAACTAGGATAGCCTTCATTATGAGTTTGTTATCTGGTAAACGGTCTCTGCGTGGGCGGTGGCCATAGCCAAGGGTAATCCAGCTATCTATAACTTCTTTCCTGTGTTTGAGATCGAGATGCTTCGAGTTTTTGACCACCCGCTTCAGGGTAAGCAGGCCGGTAACCGGCTCCTTCTTTAAGTCAGGGTTCAGATTCAGTCTCCACATATTCCATTGATTTCCGCATTCTTGCAGCAGAGAGTTGGTGGGGTGAGAGGGCTCTACAGGGAGTTTTTTCCAGTGGATTAAATGAGGAGTTAAAGGATGAGCTCGCTGCTCGAGAAAAATGTTGTTTTCCAGTCAAAGCTTCCCTCAGAAACCCTTCCCGAGCCCAAGGACATTTTTTCTCTTGATCGTAGGCTCCTAGCCCGTGTAACTCACCGTACTGCCCCAGTGTCACTGTTACACTCAGGTAATCATCACGAGAACATTTCCCTTTATCTCATTCCCTCACTCCTCTCTCCGCTTGTGTTAGGTCTCCCCTGGCTTACACATAGACTGGGCCACCTTATCTATCATCAGTTGGAGTTTGTTCTGCCACTCTCACTGTTTACACTTTGCCATACCCACCACTGTTACTTCCAAACCCGTTCCCCCAAAACCTGTTGACCTCACGTCAGTTCCCTTCGAGTATCATGACCTCCAGGAGGTCTTCAGCAAGGATCGTGCCCTGTCTCTACCACCTCACCGACCTTATGACTGTGGCATTAACTTGCTCCCCGGTGCTCCCTTACCTTCGAGCAGACTTTATAATCTCTCCAGGCCTGAGAGGGAGGCCATGGAGACTTATATCACTAACTCTGTTGCTACTGGTCTCATTCGCCCTTCTCGCTCTCCATTGGGGGCAGGCTTCTTTTTTGTTGACAAGAAGGATAAGAGACTACGCCCCTGTATTGATTTCAGGGGTTTGAATGACATCACAGAAGAATAAATATCCTTTCCCGCTCATAGACTCAGCTTTTGGTTTCCTCCATCAAGCCACCATCTTCTCAAAGTTGGACCTCCGAAATGCCTACCACCTAGAAAGGATAAAGGAGGGAGACGAGTGGAAGACTGCGTTTAAGACGCCCCTGGGACATTTTGAATATTTAGTTATGCCTTTTGGGTTAACTAACGCCCCTGTTGTGTTTCAGGCACTCATTAACGATGTCCTTCGTGATATGCTAAACAGATTTGTCTTTGTGTATCTTGATGATATCCTAATTTTCTCTCGTGACCCCCAAGAGAATGTCCAACACATGAGGTTGGTGCTGCAGAGACTGCTGGAGAACAGACTTTATGTGAAGGCTGAGAAGTGTGCATTTCATGTTTCCTCTGTTTCATTCCTGGGTTTTGTGGTGGAGAAGGAGCAGGTCAGAGCCGACCCTGCCAAAGTAATGGCAGTTGCCGAATGGCCCTATCCTACAACGAGAAAGCAACTCCAAAGGTTCCTTGGTTTTGCCAATTTTTACCGCAGGTTTATTCGTGACTATAGTCGAGCAGCCGCCCCACTCACCAAGCTCACCTCAGTTAAATTTCCCTTTGTGTGGTCATCTGCAGCTGAGGCTGCTTTTGCTAGGTTGAAGGGTTTGTTTTCCTCTGCTCCTGTGTTATCTCACCCTGATCCTTCAGCCCCTTTCGTGGTCAAAGTGGATGCCTCCGACACTGGTGTTGACACCCGTGGCCCTCGAGCCGCATGCGGCCCTTTAAGCCCTCTGCTCTGGCTCCCTTGAGCTTGGAAATAAGAAGGAAATAAAATAAAAGTATTTGTAGGACTATTTATATTTTGTTGCATGGTTGAAAATGTTTCGTATCTTGTATTTTGAGGTGATACTGTGACACATAAATAAAAAACAAAACGGTTTTAATTAGGTCAACTAAAATATGCGTCACATCCTGCTACGGTCCCGCGCGAGCGCCTTTTCTTGGAGGCGAATAACCTGACCCCCGGCTCGATGAGCGAACTATGGATAAATCAAAGAAAAGTATCGGAGGAACACAGGATTTAATTCTGTGTGGACAGAGTTATATGCTTTCACAGCAAACGATGCTGGTTCACCGGTATGTTTGATATGTAGAGAGAAGTTGTCAACGGTGCTGCAGCCTTTACGTATCGAGGAACAACACGGGAGAGGAAGACAGCTGACAATCTTCAGTCATAATTCAATGGGGTATGTCATTTATTTCAGAAAACACTTTTTGTTATATACCATGGAATGCTCCCGTTTAACTGCCAGCTCCACCATTTGGTAGAGCACATTTCGGGTCTCGATATCTTGTTGAAAAAAAAAAAAAAAAAAGTTTAACTCCATCTGATTCAGCCAGCTCTACCCTTTGGTTGACATGTTATGCACAAAACAACCTCTAGATGTCACTGTGGTTCAAACAGAATGCCCTTCAGCTAGCTTCAACTTAGAAAGTTGACAATGCTAAAAATCACTGCTGAAGAAATCACTCTTTTTGGTCAACTTTTGTAAGGTAAACATATCATTTTTGACATATTTTAGTGGCAGGGCACAGACTGAACATAATTAGATAACTTGATGCACAAAAAAAGTTTTAACAAGGGTGTAATTCTTTTTTGAAAATATGCTCAACCAATCGGTCAAATTGGCCTTTTATGGTAAGCTAGCAATATGACTTTTTCAGAGTTTCAGAGATGTTTTCCAATAAAATATGGTAAATAAATGGCTAGATTCATGGTAATATTACTAAATCTAGTACTGTCTTATGAGTCTCAGAGTGAAAGAGTGATAATAATTTATATAGCACCTTTCATGCATGGCATTCAGCCCAAAATTGCACATAGATGAGCAAGTTAGGCCAACACAGGATATGGACATGTGCTGTTAGGCCAGTGGTTTCCTGTTAGGCCAATTCAGCATATACAGTAAGATGAGCAAGTATTTTTTTTATCATGAAAAACACTTCACATGACTTTTTTCATTTTTTCTTTTTTACAATTATAATTTATTATCTTTTATGAATATATCTGGTTGTATATATTGCTCATTTTCCATAAAAGAAACAAATGTATTTGAGTTTGTGTTTTATTTGAGTTTGATGCATATACATACTGTACTGTATATGATGGTTACTTTTACCATAGAAGGCCAGCTCGACCATTTGGTAGAGGCTCATAAAGACAAAATTGAAAGAAAAAAAATGTGTTTGTGCTTATTTGTGGCCCATTTGATAATAAAATGCAAAAAAAAAAAATGTCCATAGCTTTTTTCTTGGTCCGGCAGTTAAAGGGTTAATGTCCCGATAGCAATGAATATATTAAATGCTTTGACAATAAATACATACAAAAATTAATCTCTGGAAGCCGTAGCGCTGTAAAAAGCACGACCAATCATTTTAGCCGGCCCGACAAAAATAACTGGATGGCCTACCTGCCTGTCAGCCTTCCATCTGTGCACAAACTTATCTCGTGGCCTCATTGGTCATGCGCGTTCTTGTGTGTTGGAGGAGGGGCTCTGTAAGAAAGTCTGAAGGAAGAGGCATATTTTTTCCAGTTGTGTATTTTCAAATTCTAGCACACTCGAGCTGGTTTCTCCATTCTTACCTACTCTAACTTTAACTCTTTTTAGGGTGCAGCTATATGTTTTATTTATTTCAAAGTGGGCCCATTTTAATTATATATTTTTTTCCTTCAAATGTGCAGAAGACTCCCCAAGTGCTGTGTTTAATTTATTTTAAAGTAGGCCTGTGTATTATTTTTAATTCTCCTCATAGGAGTTCTTTGTTTCTTATTAGAGGTTAACAGTTTTATATAATGTAATAAATAGCCTAATAAATGCAAAAAAACTGTAGTTTTTGTCTGATATAACAATAAATACAACTTTATATGCTATCAAGCTATGAAATACGTTTTGCAGTTCCAGACCAAAAAAATGTTTGGGAAAAAGGAGCAAAATGGCTCTTTCAGTCAAAGAGGTTGCAGACCCCTGGGTTAGGTTAACCCTAACCCTAACTCGCATAAAGTTAGCTGAAGTTAACTAGCTGAAATTCTCCCGCTGCGCCTCCCTTGAAGCTCTCTGGCGCCCCCCCGGGGAGGCGCGCCTCACACTTTGAAAACCGCTGCTCTACAGCATGTGAGAAAACTCTGTTTATCAGCCACCCTATTAGGGATACCATAACATCCTACATGCTTTTTATACAGAGGGTGTTTCCTCAGCAGTACCAGGATACGTTGACGTCACCAGAGTAGCTTCCTCTGATCCGTGGACATTCAATGCCTCTCCGGCAGGTGTCCCATTTACCGTTTACAGCTCGAGTGTCATGGAATGTGTTTCTCAGGTGAAAACCTGCCGGAGTTGTTTCATGCTGTGGAATATGAGTTGTCACTCCAAATGTACTTACATGCGAGCTGCACAAGCTGGAAAAGGTCAAACAATTTGGACTGCAACCCTGACCTAGGGTTACCAGATGTCCCCGTTTTCCGGGGACAGTCCCCGTTTGTATTGGGCTGTCCCCGGTTGAAACTGTCCCCGGAAATGTCCCCGTTTTTGATATGTTAAAAACACATAGTAAGGTGAAATACAACGTTTCATGTCAGGAAATACTGGGTAAACAGACTGTGGTCAAGCCAGCCCCCACTTCAGAAAACACAGTCAAAAGCACGTTGTATTGCGGTGCGCGAATATCCTATGGATTACGGTAGAGGCCTGTAAAAACTGCCTTCAAAATGAAAGCGTTTACTCGGTCAACAAGAAATATACCTAAAAGAAATATGTACTATATAATGTGATCAATAATCATTCAAAACAAACTACGTATAACTACCACATTATAACTGAGTGAATGTCAAATGTAAGTATACAGTTATGAAGACATACAGTATCTGACATTTCCACTGGGTGACTAATTTCAATTGATGTTGAAGCCATCTCACAACACTCCTAAAATAACATTACTTTCTGAAGCACAATTTAAAATGTATGCTGTTTAAAATCTCAAATTAGATCTATTGTCCATCTATATTTTTGATTATTATTTAATGGAAACCGTCCATAATCAAAGAGTCATTCGAAGTCAATCAAATACTTCAGGGTGATAGCAGGAGACCCCATCTAGTCAATCAGAGAAAATCCGGACAATCTGATGTAGAATTTCAAAATAAAATACTTTTGAAATCTCATATGGGCTATTGTCCTTCTATTTTTATACAAGAATAAATAAAAAACTTTCAAATTATCAAAGACTTATTTCACTCCAGGGTGATAGCAGGACACCCCATCTAGTCACTCAGAGAGAATCTGGCCAATCTGATATACAGTTTCAAAATAAAAGACCTTTGAAGTCTCATATATGAGCTATCTTCCTTCTGTTTGTATCCAACAGTTCAATTGTTCGAATTACATTAAACCAGAATTGTCCCCCTTTTTTCTTAAACAGTGAAGAAAATTGGATATGTTAATGATATATTGACTGCAAAACTCAAAATGTCCCCGGTTTTCATTTTGAAAATCTGGTCACCTTACCCTAACCTAAAGCAGCGCAGAGCAGCTGACGTCACCTGCTGTCTGCTGTCTGGGACATGGAGTCCTCCACAGTGACTGCAGGGGGGACGTCAGCTGATGGAGGGTTGTTGCAGCAGGAAGGGGGTTCTTCACTGGGCTGCAGTCGAGAAGTCTTCTTTTCTCAGGAAGGTTTCTAACAGAGAGAAATAACTCAAAGTAGCTAATTGGCAGCCGATAAGAGCTTTGTGGATTCTCAACTTTATAACCTTACTTTAGCTTTCTATGATGATTTTTTTTTTTTTACTAATGAAATAAATATATATGCCTTGAATACTGTTAAAATCAATGTTTTGATGGCATAGTGCAGCCAGAGTGCAGCTTAAACATACCGTCAGTTTAAATGCTATTTTATTCTGGAAAAAAACGGAAGTTCTCAATACCAAGCTTTTATTCTGAAAATCCTTCGTGACGACATCCGGGACTACCGTCCATTAGTATCATTAAAGTGGTTATTGAAGCCGTTAACATGTATTACATATAAAGTTATGAAAGAGATAAGGAGGAGAAAGGGCATGTGGAAGTAAGCAATGAATGTAAAATGTTGAAATCCTCCGTTTAACGCAATATCGGACACAGAAGACCGAGGGGGGAAGTCTCCTACGTCACCACAGCCCCCAGAGAGGAGGAGCAAACAGCCAACAAGCGGGAAGGACGAATGCTTGTGGGCTCTCTTCTGCTCGGCCGACCACAGAGAGGGTGCTCTTTACATCCTTCTCTCTGAACATCTTCTGCTTGTAACATTACCGCGCTTCTTTTAATTAAAGTACCCATTTGAACCTTCTCAGAGACTCAATTAGTCTCCTTTTTAAACCTTCTCTCCTGGACGCGAAAATAACGAACACAGTTAACAATACCTTTGTGACAGCCTTAATTGGGTATTAAATGTATGTATTTAAAACAAACCCATGACTGAGGTTGGTTCAAACACCGCTACCATGAAAGTTAATTATTTATCAATACATTCCTGTTTGGGCACATATTAACCAGGTCACAAAGGGTAAATCGCACAGAAGTACATTAGCCAATCAGAACGAAGCTCCCGCAGCATCGTTGGCACGTGAAACTTTAAACCCAGCGCCGTATAGATAGAAGAGTTACGACAGCGGAAGTCCAAAACGGTTATCGTCACGTGGTTCATGCAGACGAGAATCGTTCCCCGGAAGTTCATGGCGGGCAATGTGAATGCATTGATAAAAGGAGATAGAACTTCGACTTTTGGTAATTATTAGTGAATAAAGGTTTTGAGTTTGCAATATTTATACAACAAATCGATATGTGTATGTATTTACATCAATATGTTTTAAAAAATAAAATAGAATTTGCTAATATTAAGTGATAATATTAGGATTAGTGTGAACAACTAGTTTACATGTTAGGCTAACAGTGCCTTGGTTAAAGAGCCTGTTGCTGTTTATTTATAGCTTTGAATTCTTTCAAACCAATATTATCTTCTTAAACTTGTATAGTAGTCAGGAGCATCACTTTCTAATGTTTATTGATATATTTAGAGGGAGGGGATCTAAAGGAATGCTTCAAAATTCAGATTAGATTCATTTCTACCATTTTCTTAAATTCATGGTAGTTTCAGTAATCCCATGGTAATTGAGGACACAAGTTATCGAAATGACTAATGTCATCTTTATGGCTTTCAGAAAGGACAGGAGACCGACAGGTGACTATCAAAGGACTAGCAGCAGCAGCAGCAGCAGCATGATGATGATGATGTTAAATGTGTTGTTTTAGGAACATCCATTGCAAATACATGGAATTCAATAAAAATTGAATAGCATATCATGCAGTTTGTCTGTGTCTTTTCCTCCGTGTTGTCCTGGTTTGCTGTGCTGCCTCCTAGTCGCCACCATGGTTTGCTGTGCTGCCTGGGGATGCTCAAATCGCTCCGAGAAAGGAGTACGAATGTACGGCTTCCCCACTGACACAGAGCGGAGGAAAAAATGGCTGGCTCAAGTCAGCAGGAGCAATTTCACGACCAACAGCAAAAAAATATGTGAGGTAATTATATACAAACACTGCATTTGCACTTTTTCACAAAACGAAAACCACACCATTGGGAAAGCTTAATGTTTTGTTTAATACAAAAAAACAGGGAAAGGCTTGAAAAACACAGAGTTGAGACTCAGGGTGCAGGGTGAGGGTCTCAGTGCAGGTATTCAGGCTCCATTGAATCCCCCTCTGGTTCTTGTGCTGAAAGAGGGAGTAACAGACAGGAGAAAGGGTTATACACACCTATATAGCACACCTATTGGATGGGAAATTGCCTTGGGAGATAAGGTGTGGTCTTTGTTCCCAACTGAAGTTATGGAACTTTATTATTTGTGAGTTTAACAAAGTATGACAAATGGCATCAGTAACAGATGTGATATTAATTTCTATAAAGTTGTCTCACATTCTTGGTCATATTTTATATACAGTATGTAATGAGTATAACATGTCCAGTAAGTATAAAGTGTTTCCTAATACCGTGTATTCAACCACTATGGAATATGTATGTGGGCAGACAAAACTGAGTTGTTCTGTGTGTGAAGTAACCTCAAGTCACTCCGCAGGCACATTTTGATGCAGACCAGTTTGTCAAGACAAAAAAAGGGCAAGACTAGGCTGAGAGCAGAGGCTATACCCACCATCTTCGTGCATCGCCCTGTGGTCAAAAACAGAAGGGCCCCTGCACCACGATTCACCCCGGGACCTGTATCTACAAAGCCCATAGCTCATGATCACAGCTATAGTGTGAAAGGTGACACAGGTATAATAAGTATGAACTCTTAGTAACAAAAGTCATATTTCTTATTTTTAAGTGGTATAATATTTTAAATGTTCGAAAATCTACAGTGCCATGTCTTCTACTTACATTAGTCTCAAAGATTGAGGGAAGAAGGGATGAGGAGACTGAGAGAAAGGAAAGTGAGGGTGAAGAAAGAGAGGACATGGCTAGTGAGGAGAGACAGGGAGGGCGGACACCACCCACTCAGCCAGCAGCCAGTCAGCATACGAGGGAACCAGCAGCCAGTAAGCATACGAGGGAACCAGCAGCCAGTCAGCATACGAGGGAACCAGCAGCCAGTCAGCATACGAGGGAACCAGCAGCCAGTCAAACAGATCTATTAAAAAAATTAAAGAGAAAATTAAAGAGCCAAGAAGGAATCACCAAAAAAGCAAAGGCTGCACTAACAAAAATCAGGAAGGAAAATGCAGCTCTCAAGAACACAATGAAAATTAGGGACAAGAAATATAAGAAAACATTTTCAAAAGACCAACTTAAAGCATTAGGCAGACTCACCACAAAGGGGATGAAATGGAGCAATGAGACAATTAAGAAGGCTTTAAAAATTCGCTTTGCGTGCGGACCAACGTGTTACAAAACTCTGCAGGAATTGCAGATTCCCCTTCCAGGATTAAGGACACTGCAAAGAAGGATGCAATGTGTTAAGTTTGAGCCTGGTGTGTTGACAGAGGTCTTTGATTTCCTAAAATTGAAGGCAGATAGGTTGACAGACCTTGAAAGGGAGTGTGTGATGACCTTGGATGAAATGGCAATCACACCAAGTGTGGAGTTGGACATGATTACAGGCAAACTGTACGGTGATGTGACTTTACCAGGTCACACTGGAGTGGCAACACATGCTTGTGTGTTTATGTTGGCTGGAAACACAACACGGTGGAAGCAAGTAGTGGCATATCATTACACTGGCAATTCTACCAATGGAGCAGAGTACAGGCCAATAATTATTGATATAATACAGAGGGCAGCATCAATAGGGCTACATGTGCTTGATGTCACCACCGACATGGGTAGCCCTAACCGAGCCATGTGGAAATCCTTTGGGGTGGACCAAAATAAAACATCGGTGCCACATCCAGCAAAACCAGACAGGCAGCTTTATTTCATGCCCGATGTCCCACATCTGGTAAAAAATCTAAAAAGTGCCCTTGTCCGTGGGCAGGTCTTCATAATTCCTGAGGATGTTGTTTACAGAGAGAACCTCCCCTCTAACGAGGTTTCTGTGGTCCCCATTAAGGACTTATTGACCTTTCAGGAAGGGATGGCATTAAAAATAGCTCCCCATCTTTCAGCTGCAGCCATCGAGCCAAGTCACTTTGATAAGATGAAGGTTGGTCTTGCTCTAAATGTGTTCAGTAAGGCTACAAGTGCTGGGCTGAAATACATGGTGCTGCAAGAAAACCGCCCTCTGTCCTACCTGACGACAGCGTGGTTCCTGGAGCAGGTTGATCGTTGGTTTGATCTCATGTCATCCCGCCATCCAATTACAGCCCTGAGCAGGCTCAAGATGGAGGAGTACAAAAAGGCCATCACCGTCCTCCAGAACATCGTCCATCTGTTTCGTGGGATAAAGATAGGTCAAAAGGGAGGTTGGAAGCCTGTTCAAACAGGGGTGATAATGGCAACAACATCAATTTTGGCCATACAAGAGGAGATGCTTACACAAGGACACAGGTTTGTGTTAACGTCAAGGTTCAAACAAGACTGCCTTGAAAATACAGTCAGCTGTGTGAGGTCTAAAAATCCTGTCCCAACTCCAGTGGAATTCCATCATGCACTGAGAATCATATCTGTGGGGCAGTTCCTCACCACCATCAGCTCTGGGAGCTATCAGAAAGACCACAGTAGCTTTTTGGCAGACTTCCTGGACACAGGGGAGCCAAAAATCACTCCATCAGTCAGAGTGGAACAGCTGATGGCGGTGAACAGAGCAGCTGCACCTGACCTCACAAAAACTGAGAAATGTATTCTCTTCCATCTTGCAGGCTACATTGTCCACAAAATCATCAAGTTTGCCAGCATCTGTGAAAAATGCTAAATTGCAACAGAGCACCATGATGAGAGTCCTTCTGGTGACAACAGCTTGTTAGTGGACTTGAAAGACTTCAAGGCAGGTGCTCTTTGTCGTCCCTCCCAAGAAGCCTTTGACTTCATTCACCAGATTGAGGAACTATTTAGGACCAAGACTGGTTCCTCCCTCATGCAGCTCCCCAATGCAGTGGGTGTCTTGGAGAAAGAAGCTCAGGCCCTCTCTAGCAGGCTGCCGTCATGCTGTGGAGTACAACAAAAACTCGTAAAAAGATTAATACGGCTGAGGCTGAGAATTGAGGCCAAACAAATCAGAAATGACAGAAAAAAAAAAAAATTAAAAGATGGCCATTTTGGAAGCAAGAGCCAATCCAAAAAGGTGAAAAGGAACAACAGCAGCCAAGCTACCACATCCAGCAACCCCCAAACAGATCCACAGCTGCAATCATTTCTATTGGTCGTTGCAATGGAAATATTTGGACTAAACATTGCTCTTCCACCTGCCAGCACCCAGCTAACATCACTGCCCCTCCACCCATAACATTACTGCCCTCCACCTGCCAGCACCCAGCCAGAGGAGCGCAAACAACAAAAACAAGCAAAGTGTCCCGTCATGTACCTGGAAGTTTGGGTTGGCAAAATGGAGTGAGAGAGGGACTTGAAAAACCTTGGTGGCTCTCTACTCATGTTGTTACAGTTGTCTCGGTTACACCTCTCAAGTTTTTTTTGTGCCATTTCTACCTCTTTAGAAAATATGAAATAAAAAATTGAAGTGAAATCAACCTCTTCTCTGGAGAACAAACTTTGATTTCTCTGTCTTGTGAGTTTGCAGTCTTGCTCCTCCACCTGTAACATCACTGCCCCTCCACCTGCCATACAGTAGGTTACTAAAAAGATTACTTATATAATACAGTGATAGAATACATGTTTAGTATGCTTACTTATATAAAACAGTAGTATTAAACTTACCTTGTGTTTACACTCTCACTTAAGTCCCTCTCCCTTTGCCATCAATCCAAAATCAGCTGAGCTGTGTTGGAGATTTGGAGGATGTTTAAAACCAACCTCGTCTCCGCGTGTCGTTTGGTAAGCTGGGTAAATTCGTAAAAAGGAAGGGATTAAGAAACACCAGAATGCAAGTTAAACAATAATCTTGTTTTAATGATAAAAAAGTAACAATACAAATACAAATACAAAGGAAGTACTTCCTGCTCTTCCTCCAATCTCACGGATCTGGTCAGTTTGAAGAAAAGAAGAGGCTGGTCTAAAGAAAATATAGGCTTATATCCAAAACCCCAGGAGGAGCTATGCGGCTGCCCCCCCGAGGGGTCCTCCACTTAGAAAAGACAGCCAATCAGCGCGAGCCAGAGGCGACCCTTACATTCGAGATAACAAACCCCTCCTTGCAAGTTTCACATACTTTTGGCATTTTATAAAGATAGTTTTAAGATATAGTTTTTTATAGTTGGATTATACAAATAACACATGTGAGTTACCTTAACCTCAAACAATAATAACAAGAGTGAAACATCAGCTCTGATCTCAAGCAGTTCAAAAGTATCGCGCACTCATTTAGCCTGCAGCTCTTCCAGACACTTGAGCTATTGTTCTTTAAGAATATTCCCAGCAGAATCTTTATTTCAAATAAAAGGTTTCACATTGCATATTTCCAGCTTCCTTTACACATACTGCTATTATTAATACAAAGTAATCAACCACACACATCTATTTAAAACAAGTAGATTTCCCTGATCATTTGACATGCTGTAAATCTCAGTAAGAATGTCCCCTCCCCCAGCTCTCTCGTCCCTGTCATAAAAGCTGCTTCCATTTCCCATAGAGTAATAAAACATGTTTAAGCTAATTTCTCCACAATGTTTGTAGCCCTCCAGTACCCACATATGAAAGAATAAAAGCAGAGGAATCAAATAAAACACCAATACAGGAATAGTTTATAAATGATTATACAGGACATCTGATCACAGTAAGAAATACACACACATATTCTCTATGAAGTGACCCTTGTTATAGGTCCGAATGTCCTGTCCCCTGAAAGTCATGAGTTTTGGTTGATTAACAGAAGTTTAATTGTTCTTGTGGCTTAATGGCTTCCCTGAACTTCCCTTCACCCCAAAGTCAGCTTACTAGGAATGAATACATTTTATTGATAAGCTCAAAAGGACGTTTATCTTGGTTACTGCTGGGTGACCCAAGTCTCAAGGCCTGCAGGATGTGTAGGAGATAAACATTAATTATACAAGACTTTAACTACATTATCTGAAAATGTATCTGGGACTTCCCCTGTTAATTGCAAGACTATTGATAATTAACCGAGAGACCCTAGGGGCCTCTTCTTGGTATCTGCTAGGCAGAAGTCACTCCATGCAGAAATCACAAATTTAACACACATTCTATATAAGGTGACATTAAAATGAATATACCAGATTGAACTTTCCTGCCATAACACGTTACTTTAATACTTCAAATAATTCAAATAATCCTTCATTTTCCCCCTTTTGGTCTCGCCTCACGAGCAGGGCTCTCGACTAACTTTTTTCACCATCCTCCCGGAACCGTCCCGAAATACAATCTAAGCTGTCCCGAAATTAATGTGGAACGTCCCGAATTTAAAATATTAGTTTTTCTACATTATCATTAGTTAAAATCATTCAAAGTGACCTTTAACATAAATAAAACATCATACAAATCATTAGAGGATAATTCATCAACCTTTTTATTTGAGTAAATCAGACAATCACATGAACAAAGCCAAATATATTTAAACAAACACACAAACGAGAAAATTACTCTAATATTGAATCAAATCAAGTCCCATCCAATTAACAAAAAGATCCAACACTCTGTCCTGAAGACAGAACCCAGAGTAACCACTAACCAGGATGACAGTCTGTAACACAGTCAGGAGACCTTTACAAACTGCCCCGTCCCCTCGCACACAGACGGGAGAGAGAGATTTCGTCTGGATTGGAAAACTCGAAAATACATCATAGACGCATGTTGTAGTCTTATTGCAGATTAGAAACGGAGTTGGCTAAACTAAAACTGCGATATAATGTTTATGTAGCAATAATACATTTGACATATTTTTTAAATGTCTCCAGTACCGATAAAAAGTCAGATAACGTCGGAGCTTAACGTTACCACTGTCTTTAATAATTCCGGCCCGGGCGGAGCCCGTTTAATACCGGGGCTCGGTACCCATCCATACATGGGGAGAGGTGAAGCATATTGCTAAGGACTAAATACGATGGAGGGTTCTCATGCTCATCTCAGCTTTATTACCCATAGGGGATGAAGAGGAGTAAGTAAATAAAGAGGCCGGCGCTCCAGGGTCTGGTTCTGCGTTTTTGTGATGTAACGGTAAAACATTTCAGAATTCCTCCGTGGGAAACCATTGTCTTTTTACATCACTCAACCTGCGAAATACACACACTCAGTACATACTGTAGCTGCTAGACCCGCGAATTTGCGGGTCAGGAATTCGCAGGCACAGCCAGCTGTGCGGCTGGCTGCGGCACAGCTGTAGCTACGTACTGTGTGTGTGTGTGTGTGTGTGTGTGTGTGTGTGTGTGTGTGTGTGTGTGTGTGTGTGTGTGTGTGTGAGTGTGTGTATTTCGCGGGTTGCTAAATGTTTTGTGCGTGTGTGTTTATGTTGACAAGGAGGTTTAATAACTGTGTGCTACACAAAACGTGCAGTCGGTTTCATTTTCATTGCCGTTTGTAGTAGAGTTAGCAGGGTATTTTTATTTTAACTATCGTCCCAAATTAGTCCCAAAATTATTTTTTATCCTCCCCGACACTATTCTTTTCGGTCCCGGGACGACGGGACTTCCTTAAGCTCGAGCCCTGCTCACGAGACCAACACACATAAGACATTTGAAACAAAAACTACTGTCATTCTTTGATACTGTGTCTGTCCCCCTTCATTAAACCTTTGGGAACAGAAAACAACCTCCAATGACATTGAAGAAAGACCAAAATATGTTAAAAAACTGCGTCCTTGTTTGCCGAATCATCATACTCGTCCTCTCCCTCCGCATATGCCAACAAGGGCATTTCGTACAGTGGGGGAGGAGCAGCTTTTCCTTCAATGGTGGAAATGATTAGTTTGACACACAAGTGAAGAAACACACTCCTCAATGTCAGTTTCGGTGATTTATTGACAAGGATGACGACACCCTAAAACAGAATAATGCAGCAAGATGAGCTGACAAAGTATTACATCCATGCAATTCAATCAACACAAATATATACCACGAAACAGAGTATAGTAGTATAATAGTATAATATATATATAGTATAATATATGGTATAATATAATAGTGGAAACAGTCTTACATGAATGAGTGGACGAACGTCTCAACTCGAGGCGGAGTGCATGAACAATGTTTGAACTAAAATGGCCGCTCGGCACTTCCGGGTCAGAGCACGGCATAACCGGGCAGCGACAGCAGTGACACTGCCCTCTAGTGGCCGGCGATAAACTCTTCATCCCCCCCAGACCGGAAAGCTATGGGCCGGAATAGGTTAACGGTCTACATCCCGTATCCAGCTGCCAGACTCGGGCTCGTAACGTGCAGGCGGCCTCCTCAAGCGGCCCGGCCGAGTCGGCTGGGGCAGCGTCGGCGGCGACTGCGGCACCGGGAGCGGTGCACCCAGGAAGGCACCCGTAGGAACAGCGAGGTCAGAGGACGCCCCATCAGCAGGCGTCGGTGGGGAAGCGCCAATAGCCGAGTCGCGGGGCCCGACAGCCGGCCGCTGAGCAATCCCCTGGGGCGTCGCCCAGCCCGGGTGGATAGGTGGGGGCTGATGACCCAGGGCAGCGGGCGGCGGCGACGGCGCAGCCGACCGCTCGCGGGCGCAGGGTGTGGCCGGCGTGTAGGCACGGAGGAACCGCCGGTTGCGCAGTGTCAGACGTCCCGAACCGTCAACCCTGACCCGATACTGGTCGTGGCCCGGCGACTCCACCACGATCCCCGACCTGTCCCATTTGTGGGGGCTCGGGCCTTGCTGGTTCTGGAGGAATACCCTTTCGCCGAGTGCCAATGGGCGGAGCGGTCTCGAGTGAGTCCCCAGAGACTCGGTGGTACGGGACATACGGGTCCGAAGGGCGTCCTCCTTCGCCGCCCATGCCTCGCGCCATAGCAGGCGGATATGCGGGTTCGAGAACTTCTCGAGGCGGTTCACGAAGGAGAGCGAGCCACGAAGTGGGCGGCCGAAGATGATCTGTGCTGGCGAGAGGTCGCAGTCGGGGTCAGGCGTGTTACGCAACTGCAGCATAGCGCACAGGAAGCGGTCCTGATCAAGGCTGCCCGACGGGCCGGTGTTGGACATCAAGAGGCGCTTAGCAGTCTTAACCGCAACCTCCGCCCTCCCATTCGACTGCGGAAAGCTAACGGAAGACACACGGTGTTCGACGTGCCATAAGCGGAGGAAGTCCTCGGTGTGGCTCGCCTTGAATTCCGGACCACCGTCGCTCGAGAGCTCCTCCGGTACGCCGAAGGTGGCGAAGAACGACCGGAGGTGTTGGACCAGGCCAGCTGAGCCCGCCAGGGCAGTACCCGCCGTAGAGCTCAGGACCTCTACCCAGCCCGAGAGCCGATCCCCGACAACTAGGTAGTGACGGCCCCCATAGTCGAAGAAGTCAGCAAACACCGCCTCGAATGGCGTGGACGGGGGTGGGGACGGCCGGGGGGGTGTAGCCGCCTGTGACGGAGCATTGCGGTTGCAGTCTGCACACCCGTCCCTGGTGGCCTGAATGTCCCCGGACATCCCGGGCCAGTAAACTATGGCTCGGGCATGCTGCCCCATGGCTGAGGTCCCCTGGTGAGCGGCATGGAGATGCCGAAGGACCCTCCCACGGAGGGATGGGGGAACCACGACGCGGTCCCGATAGAGCAGGACGCCGTCCTGGGCGTAGACGGACTCACAGACCGATGACAGACTCGCCAGGGCAGGGTCGTTAACGTCAATCCCACCCTCTTGCTCGATGAGTTGGAGGAGGTGGCCGAGGCATCCATCAGCCGCTGTTTCCCGTGCGAGGAGGGGCCAAGAGACGGCTCCGAGCTCCCGTGCGTCGTCGCGGATGGAGGCCATGAGTGCTGACTCCATGGCGTCAGGCCCGCTCGGCAGCCCCAATGAGAGGCCGTTCGCTGAACCCGAGGGGGAAGGATGCCTCGACGTGGCATCAGCGGCATAGTTGCTCTTGCCAGGCAGATGCACAATGTCGAAGCGCCATGGGAGGGTGCGCTGCTTCAGTCTAAACAGACGCGAGTTTGTGATCTCATCCAGCGTACGGTCGCCAAAGATTTTCACCAACGGCTTATGGTCGGTGACCACGACGAGGTTGTCGGACCCCTGCGTGAAGTACCGCGTCTGTTCCAGGCCCCATGCCACAGCTAGGGCCTCTCCCTCGACGGCTGCATAGCGCTGCTCCGCAGGGGACAGGAAACGCGAGCCCGCGAGGGTGACCCTCCACCCTCCTGGACAGCAGTCCGGTATGCCCGAGGCACAGTGACAATGTTGCTGGAGCAGGAAGTAGCCAATGCCACGCATGGACCAGTCAGGGCGGAGGCAGGTACGCTTCTGCATGTCGTAGATCTCCACGCCCTCGCGGATGGCCTCCATTATGGCTTGCTTGGACGTCTGGAAGGCCTCCTCCAGAACGGGGGACCATAGGAACGCACAGCGTGGGCTGAGGAACGGCTTAAATGGAGCCATCGTGTCACGCAACTGGGCGTAGTTAGCCACCTGGTTGACAAGGCCGAACCAACTCCTGATGTCCGTCGTGGAGCCTGGGGTGGGGAAGTCCCGGATGGCGTCCAAGTATTTTGGGAGCGGTTCGATGGTAGATTCCGACACCCTGAAGCCAGCGAAGTCGACGCACCTCTCCGCGAACTGAAGCTTGTCCGGATTCAGCACGATCCCCGATCGGCCGACACGCGTCAGGAAGTCGATGGTCCTCCACCAGTGTTGCTCCAGGTCGGTGTCATAGTGGATGGTGTCATCCACACAACGTTCCTTGCGTTCATAGTCCGAGAGGACGGCGTCAAACCGACGGTTGTAGCCATCCCCTGACGACAGGAAACCCTGTGGTGCCCTGGTGTAGCGCCAACGGCCGAAGGGCGTGATGAAGGTAGTGAGGTGGCGATCCGACTCACGCAGGGGAACACTGTGGTAGCCGTTCCAGGCGTCCGTGACGGTCTTCCAGGTGCCCTTCGGGACGCGGCGTGCGAGGTGGAACGGGGACTCAGTGGCGAAGGTCTCACGTTGGCAGAACTTGTTGAGGGGGGAGAGGTCCACGGTCCTGCGGGGGGAACCGTCGTGCTTCCGAGTGACTACCATACGATGGCACCACGTCACCGGCTCGCCGTACGGCACGCGTTCAATGACCCCAAGGGCTTCGTCCCGCAGGAGGTCATCGTGAACCCTCCGCTGCCAGTGTAGAGGCACCGTAGCCGCGGTGTGGCATGCCTTAGGCGTAGCTGCGGGGTCCACGTGCATCTCGATAGGCGGCCCCTCCATGCATGGTAGTGCCCGATGGGGGCAAGTATTGAATGTCGACGAGGCATATCTCCCGAG
Source organism: Notothenia rossii (assembly GCF_949606895.1). Taxonomy (NCBI): domain Eukaryota; kingdom Metazoa; phylum Chordata; class Actinopteri; order Perciformes; family Nototheniidae; genus Notothenia; species Notothenia rossii. The sequence continues at coordinate 37,980,720 of NC_136903.1, forward strand.
TAGCCAACCTTTCATCCGGTTATTGTTCTCTGGCGTACAAGGGAACGGCAGTGCTGCGGGGCGCGCCGGGGGGACCGTGCGCTGAGGACATGAGCATTGGGCGTCCCCGGGGTCACTTGGCCCCACGCAGCCGCCGTTGGTTGACCTCGTCGCATTGATGGACAGGGGCTGGACTGGCGTGTCAGCCGTGTCAGGGCTACGCCTGTCCTTGGGCCCCCTTGCAACGTCGTCCGACGGGAAGTTAATGGGCAAGAGGCCGAGGTTGAGCAACGACTCGTAGGAGAGGTACATGGCCCGGACTGAGCTGCTCACATATACCATGGAACGGCAGGATGTAGTACGGCCCCCGCTGCAGGTCGTCGAGAGCCTAGCGAAGAACGCTCCCTCGATGGCTATAGGGGAGCGGTTGGCGGCCAACAGGCTGAGGCTGACGGGTCGCAGGTCGTCCCGCGCGAAACCGCAGGCCAGGAACTCCTCCAGAGACCAAAGGTCCGACTGCGCGCCAGTGTCTGCGACGGCGGATATTCGAGCTCCGTCGGCCGAGCCCCGGTTGCTGGTGCCATCCCTCGGCCCGACTGGCATGTCCATCGAGATGGTGATTAACGCCCGGGGGTGGTCTTTCAGCCTGGCTCGCCTCCATTCGCCCTTGGAGAAGATGTGGTGCTCGAGTATGATAGGTGAAGGCCTGTCGACACAGCCGTGCGACGTAGGGGCGCGGCGTCGGCGAAGGCTCCCGCGACGTCGGCCAGGGCGGGCTCCAGCTTGCACCGACGAGACCTGGGATACCAGCTCCGACCCCATGGCGGCCTGTTGACTGTCGGATGACGGCTGTTGACGCCTCTGTTGTCGGCGGGCCCTGTAGCAGCCGATGCACACCTGGTGAGGCTTAGGATTCCACCCGCGAGGCCCCTCCGTGAAGACGTTAAAGACGTTCTTACATTCCGGACACGAGGCACGTTTAGCCCCGTCCGCGGGGCTCGGGGCGGGGCTCGCCTGTGGAGTCGTCTTCAAGCGCCGGAATGACGACATGGCTGATAGGGAGGACGACGGGAGAGCGTTACGGGCCATCTCTTTGTTCTCGACGAGTGCAATCACGTCATTAACTGGCTTGACCAGGACGTCAGTTGTCCCTAGCGTCTCGCGGCGTATGTCCGAGTCATAGATGCCATTGAGCAGCACATCGCGGATAATGTGGTCGGTATAGTCCACGTCCTTACCACACTCGCATACCGCATTATATGCGCATGTCTCTGCTTTACCCCGCACTCTGGCAGCGAATGCGCGGAATGTCTCGTCGCGTTCCTGGCGTAACTGAAGTAGTTCGGTGCGCAGGACGCATGTAGCAACTGGGATGACAGCTAGGGAACGCATGACGGTGATCAGGTCTGGCAAGGGTCCGGAAGCGGCTTCGGGGACGGCTTTCAACAGGCTGTCTCCAAGTACAGGCCCAGCGCACTGAAACAGCTGGAAGGGGGCCTGTGCGTCCCCTATGCCTGAGCCGGCGCGGAATACATTCCAACGGCGGATGAACACGTTCCATTCCTCTATTGACACGCCCACATCAACTTTGGGCCGATCGAGTCTCGGGCCGTGAGGGGCTGGGGCCTGGGCTGGCGCGGCCATGACAGGCGCTGCGTGCTGGTGGCTACATCCATGAATCGTCAATATAGCAATGACGAGTGCTTCAGACAAGTCATCGGATTTGAACTCGCAGCCGGGGACAGGGCATCCAACAACGACCATGGTGTCGTCATGAAGAAACACACTCCTCAATGTCAGTTTCGGTGATTTATTGACAAGGATGACGACACCCTAAAACAGAATAATGCAGCAAGATGAGCTGACAAAGTATTACATCCATGCAATTCAATCAACACAAATATATACCACGAAACAGAGTATAGTAGTATAATAGTATAATATATATATAGTATAATATATGGTATAATATAATAGTGGAAACAGTCTTACATGAATGAGTGGACGAACGTCTCAACTCGAGGCGGAGTGCATGAACAATGTTTGAACTAAAATGGCCGCTCGGCACTTCCGGGTCAGAGCACGGCATAACCGGGCAGCGACAGCAGTGACACTGCCCTCTAGTGGCCGGCGATAAACTCTTCAACAAGGAGCGGATGCACGGCACACAACAACAACCACATGTTATTAAAATGGCCACAAAAGTAGCTACAGAAATAAAAAGAGACATTATTAAACCTTTCCATTGACCAAACATGTTAGCAAACCACTCCTCTAAGAAATTGTGTACCCCCGATTGTTCATGCATAGTTTTAGATAGGGTGCGAAGGCCTTCTAAAGCCCTTGTGACAGAACCGTCCGGAGCCGTGTTATTGGGAATAAATGTGCAGCACATCTCCCCAAACATTGCACAAACTCCACCCTTCTCTGCAAGAAGCATATCCAACGCCATCCTATTTTGCACAGCCATAAGGGATGTTGGACCCAATTGTTCAGCCAGGCCTTCTACCGCGTCCCTAGTGAGATTGGCCAATCGGAGTATGTTGTAATGTACATAGTTGATCCTTTCTACATTTTTAATAGGGGTCACAGGGAAGAAGGCAGAGATAATTGGCAAACTTTCAAACCCTGCAGCGATTTGATCAGCTAGTTTGTATTCGTTAGGGACCCCTCGTGGGATTCCGATGGAATCGATGTAGGTGGGAGAGTCGACAGACAAATCGAAGGAGCCCGGGGCGTGGCGTTTGGACAGCGCGTGTCTCCTACGTCGAGTGATTAGGTTGGTGTTAAGGGTGGCTTTAGGGTCCGTGGGCCCCAGTTTTTTGCCTAATAACATTAGGGGTGCCTGGAGGCGCACCATAGCACACAATCCTACAGATAGTTCGGGAATACGGGTGAACAGGCGGTGGCCCCCACAATAATAGTAGAGCCCAGCTCTGGCCCAATGTCCTATATTAGTGCTAGACATGGTGAGGTTACACCAATCCGTAGAGACATTTCCTAGGTCAAAACGTGGGGACTTTTGATCCATGGAAAAACATGTGTACCCACCGGCGCCTTTGTCATGTGTAAATGGGCCTGTCCTAGTGTCATTATCAATTGGAGGGAAAACTTTGGCTAGGGTGGCACAGTTAGGAGGGCTGGCCATCCTAGTCAGTTGTAACATACAGTTGTACCCCCAGGTATCTGTGGGAAACAGGGGCGCAGGGTCAGTGACTAATTGCGGGCGGGCCGTAGCACAGGCTAGGCAATCCCCTGCCATTTGTTCTTGGGCTGTTTGGGCAACCCATTTTAACCATAGGTTGTCATCTGTGTATCCTGTGGCCATTTGGATGACGTCTAGAGGTTGAAGTTGGCTATAATCCCCCGTGCATTTATCCGTACATGTGATTTTAGACAGGTATTTAATATTAGATGCTGCATGAGGAAGGTTTCGTTCTACCTTTGGTTTAACTTTAATTTCGAAGAGGCCTTGTGGCGAACCCCCCCCTGCATGTACCGCGAGGACATAAAGTCCAGCGTCGGAGAGCACTACATTTTTTAGCGTTATGCGTACTGGATTACAAAACCTGACAACGCACGGGATGTTTGGGTTTCTCCTAATCACTTTCATTCTATGTTTGAGGGATCTAACAATTTCCGCCGATCGGTAAGGTGGCGTGTATCCCCAGTCATCAGGACCCGAATTTGCTAGGACACCGGACCAGGACTCGCAGGTGCACCCGTATGTGTATGTGACGGACACATAAGGGTCGCCTTTGGTCTTGTATGTACTGCCTCTGTAAATGTAAGGAGCACCTTTAACCGTATCTGTGGTGATTCTGTTACATACCGCAGGGGCTAAGCAGACATATTTGGCTAGGTAGGAATAGGTACTGTTGAGGCTTCTGCAGGGGGCAATTTTGCACAGGTCGAGTTGTATTATTCCATCACTACCTGCATGGAGAGTGAAGGTTTGTCTAGGAGACATTGGGGTAACTACTGTCTCATAATGGCCCCGTTTGACTCTAGTTACGGATTCATTTGGTTGGGGAGTGGAGTCTGGGTGGTCAATGGAATCACATAAGATTAAAATAATGGCAACAATCACAGTAGAAACCAGGGCTAGACCTGCTAAACATTTCCAGTTACCATACATAGTTATACTGTGAGCTCCAACCCTTCTAGTGTCAGTATACGTCTATGCTAACGTCTGGTGTTAAAACCCAAGTTATTAAAAATTGTGTGGACCACTGGGTCACTCAACCATGATTTTAAAGGTTACAATGTACATACAGTAGGGCGAACAAGTAGATTATTACTCCTAACACTAGTAGCGACCAACAGGTTATCAGGAAATTCAGGGCTCCTTCAGACATTTTCTATTCTTCTCTGAAATGTTTTGGTCCCTGTGTCAGTACTACATGAGGTAAAAAGAAAGAAAAATCCCTTAAATATGGGTTTTTTAGGAAACAACTCCCTAAATTTGGGTTTATAAATGGGATCTTCTTATAGGTAAATAAATGACTTTAACCTGTGGATTAAGATACCACTTCCCTCAAAAAATGGGTTAGTAAATGAGGTGCTATGTGTAGCTTATAGCAACCTGATCAGAGGGGAGTAGGTTCCTCTGTCTTCCCGTGAAGTCCTGTGTCTTCGTGCTCCGGCCTGCTGACGGCGACTTCTGGGCCGTCTCTTGTAGGGATGTCTTCGTTGTCCTTCTCCTCCAGTCCGCTGATGCCTGCTTCCAAGTCGTCTGCTGTAGGGATGTCCGCGAGGTCCTTCTCCTCCAGTCCGCTGATGCCTGCTTCCAAGTCGTCTGCTGTAGGGATGTCCGCGAGGTCCTTCTCCTCCAGTCCGCTGATGCCTGCTTCCAAGTCGTCTGCTGTAGGGATGTCCGCGTTGATGATAGCCAGGTCCGTCCGGATGTCGTCGAGGGTCCTTCCAGGTGATTTCCCCGCTGCACACTGGCTCCAGTGGTACCAGATGTCCCCCTTTCCGTCTAGGCGGACAGCATGGGATGTCCGCTGGGTCACTCTGTAGGGGCCGGTGAACCTGGGGTTGAGCCACTTGGGCCGGATGACCCTCAGCCAGACGAACTCCGCTGTGTTGGCCTCGTGTTTTTCGGGTCCCCCTTTGGCATCAGCAACCTGTGTGGAAAATCCTGACACCAATCCCTTAAGCTGCTGGAAATAAGGTTTCGGACTCAGGACCTCTACTTCCTTTCCTACACTCAAGGCTCCTGGGCCAGGAAACTGATGGCCATGTGTCAGCTCAAATGGGGAGAAGCCTGTCCCTTTGTTTATAGAGCTCCTAATTGACATGAGAGCCAGAGGCAAGGCCTCTAACCATTTCATGCCTGTCTCCTCACATGCTTTGCTGAGTTTCTGTTTGATGTTCTGGTTCATCCTTTCTACCTTTCCCTGAGATTGGGGGTGATAGACAGCTCCAAAACTGTGTCTTAGTCCTAAAGACTGTTCTACTGTGCGTAGGTCGTGGTTCTTGAAATGGCTGCCATTGTCTGACCTCACTTTCCTAGGAAACCCATGTAGTGGAATGTAATGAGTGACTAAGAACTTGATCACTGAGTCTGCATCTTCTCTCCTGCATGGCATAGTTTCTGGCCAACCTGTGTATGCATCGACTACAACTAGTAAGTATCTGAACCCTCTTACTTTGTCAATCATGTCAGTGTAGTCAATTATGATTTCTTCTCCTGCCATCTTAGGTAAAGGAAACTTTCCCTGATGCGGTTTTACAGTGGCTCTGATGTTATGGGTTAAGCAAATTACACATTCCTCTAGGTAATTAGCTATCATGTCGGGTAGGTAGGGGTGCCACCAGTGAGTCAGGTGTCTGTTCATTTGAGTTTTGCCGCAATGTGTTGGGCCGTGTGCTTCTTTAAGCATTGATCTTACCCATCCGGGGGGTATCACTGGTCTCCCATCTGGGGAGTACCATATCCCGTCTTTGTTGGTAGCTCCTCTGTCTAACCATACTGTCTTGTCTTGAGGAGACCCTGTTGCTTGAGCTTCTTTAAGAGTATCATCTGTTACTGCGGGCAGTAAGTCAGCAGATTTTGAGACCAGCATTTGAAACTGGGGCATATACCCTGCTTTGGCTTTAGCTGCCTTGTCTGCTGCATTGTTACCCCAAGCCAAATAGTTGTCTACCGTGCTGAGACCTTTACATTTAAGTAAAGCTAGTTTGTTGGGTAACATTACTGCTTCTGCAAGCCTGTTGATCTCTTTCTCGTGTTTGATGGGAGTATTGGTGGATGTTACAAATCCTGCTCGCATCCATTGGCGCATTTCCACATGTATAACACCATATGCTGAATCTGTATAGATGTTTACATCTTCTCCCTTTGATAGCTCTAATGCTGCAATGACTCCCATTACTTCTGCCAACTGTGCTGAGACTTTCCCTGTTACTTCTCCTGTTGATCTTTCCTCAAACTCTCCCTCAGCTGTTTGACTCACGACTGCGTAGGCCGCTTGGAGCCCTTTGGTGGGGTGTCTAAAACAACAGCCGTCTGTGAACAGGTTTTCTGCATGTGGCATAGGCTCGTCTCTGAGATCTATTCTTAGCTTCACATCCTGGATGATTCTTTCCTCACACCTATGGGGTTCTCCGCTGCCAATGGTGTCTGCGCTGTTAACTCCTTCATGTGTGTAGGTGATGTGTGCTTGCGTCAGAGTTTTCTCTAACCTGGTCTGTCTTGTGGAAGTCATTGTGAATGCACTTGAGTTCACAAAAGAGACAATGCTATGTGTTGTCAGTACTGTCAAAGGGTGTCTCATCACAATGTGTGAAATTTTGTTTAAGATACGTGCTGTACCTGCTGCATGTCTTGTACATGGAGGTTCCCTGTTCTCCACTCTGTCCAGTATAATACTAATGTACATCAGTATTGACCTACATCCCCCCTTTTTCTGAAATAGAACACCATTTACCGTGTTTTCATTTTCAGAAACATCAAGGAAAAATGGCAATGCATAGGATGCAGAGGCGAGAGAGGTGACCTGAGACATGGATTGTTTGAGAGAAATGAACGCAGCTTCTGCAGCTTGTGTCCAGTCCAGTGTGACAGTGAGATTGCGCATGCCTTTCTCATTGATCAGTGTCCTCAGTACAGCTGTTCTTGGGTTATACTCTGGGATATAGTGTCTGCTGTAGCCTGTGAGACCCAGAAAAGATAACATGTCTTTGACTGTCCTGGGTTTTGGGTGATGCAATATAACCTCCTGATGTGTTGCTGACATGCCCGTACCTGCTGGAGAGATAACTCTGCCCAAAAATGTCATCTCTTTACGGGTGCATTGTAGCTTTTTCTTGGAGACCTTGAACCCTGTTGCATGGAGGCGAACCAGTAGGTTCCTGGTGGCCTCTAAACAAGAGGCTGCGGAGGGTGCTGCAATGAGAAGGTCATCTACATACTGGATCAACACCACCCCCTCTGGTAATGAAACGCCATCTAGCTGTTCCCTGAGTATTTTGTTAAATATTCCTGGAGACAAACTGAAGCCTTGGGGCAGTCTCGTGTACTGTAGTTTTTCCCCTCCCATTGTAAATGAAAAAATAGGCCTCATTTTCTCCGCCAGAGGTATGCAGAACAAAGCGTTGGCCAGGTCAATACAGGTGAACCAGGTATGCTCAGGTGTGATATTACAAATAGCCGTGTATGGGTTAGGAACTGGTACCAGAGCTGTAGTTGTAATAGCATTAATGGTCCTTAAATCATGAGCCATTCTGTACTCCCCGCTAGGTTTTGATACCGGGAGTATTGGAGTGTTCCACTCGCTTTGTGAGGGTTCCAACACCCCTGCTCTCTTCAGACCCTCAACTGCCTTGATGATTCCCCCTTTGGCCTGTGGTTTAACAGGGTACTGTGATAGATTTACAGGCATAGTGCTGCTCACCTCAAATGTTATTGGTGCAGCCTTTGAGCAGAAACCTACGTCATGAGAGTCAGATGCCCACAGGTCAGGTGGGAGGTCACGCAACATGTCTTCAGTACATGAATGGTCAGTTTTTTCTCTACCGTGATGTCTCTCCACTTCGTGTCTCTCCATGAAGATGCATTCTTGTGTGCAGATTTTTAGAGCATAAGCCTTGTGTGAGGGAGAGTATGTGAGTGCTGCTATTTGTGTTGGTTCCCAATCCTCGACTTCTAGCAGTGTCTTTACCATAGGACCAAGTTCCCTAGCTTCATAGCCCTTCCCGATAGCTAAGGAAATGTGTGGTGTGGCTTCAGCTGACATACGGTACCAATAGAGTTGTTCATCAGTGAGTTCAACAGATGCAGCCACCCCCGCTTGTCCCACAAATAAATTGGTTGTGGCTACGTCCCAAATGGACATAGCCACCTCTGCGTCATACGCATATGCATAACTTTGGTCGTCCATTCTATCATAATTCAGCGTCAGATGGGGAGGATCTGGAGGGGAACCATAAGGCCTGAGGAGGTTAATCCACGGCTTCCATTGTTGAAAAATAGTCTGGTGTCTTGTCTTGGGGCCGGTCCAGCAACCCCCAGTATATAGTGGCATGCTGAGTTGCTTCTGCTGCAGTGGATTGGGCCAACATCATTTGAGAAGCTGATTTTATGGTTGATAGTGAACAATTGAGGCGAGTGCCATTTGGGAATGATATTATTAGTCCGTCGGGGGAACAGAGGATGGAGGCGTTAGCTTTGATAAGAACATCCCGCCCCATGAGGTTAGCCGGACTTTGGGGTGCCAGAATGTACTGATGAAGAAATAGCTGGCCCGCTATTCTGGTGGTTAATGGCGTAGTGAGCGGCACCTGCTCTATTTCTCCCGAAAACCCTATGACTGAGACTGTATTACTGGACTTGGATGTGTTGAAAACGGGGGAGTTGATAGTTGAATATCTAGCTCCTGAATCAACAAGGAATGGTAATTTCGCGTTTTTTACAGTCATGTCCATGTAAGGGTCCGCCAGGCCCGTACATTCAGGGTTCCCTGGGCGACCTCATTGTGGTGGGTAACAGTCTTGTTCGTACTGGACAAACTGGCCATAGGGAGCAGCCATCACATTTGGTGCAACGTGACCCTGGTCTTGGTGTTGGGCCTGTGGAGCTGCCTCTTGGGGTTTCTGGAAATACTGCATGTCCGCTCTGTACCCTTGTACATGCCCTCTCTGTCCCCCTTGTCCCCGCCCTTCCTGTGGAGGGGTTCCCTTTGGGCACTGCTTGTACCAGTGGCCGGCCTGTCCACAGATGAAGCACGCCCTCTGTTGATATTGGTACACTCCTGGAGCTGTTTGAAACCCTCCTCTACCTCCAGCTCTGCCTCTGAACCCGCCCCTCTGTTGCTGAAAACCATTATTGTAGCCGTATTGGGGCTGGTTATAGAATGGACCTTGGTTGGGAAAACCCCCTTTCGGGTTTTGCGGCCCCGGTGCCTGCTCTGCCGGCGCCACAGGATGAACAATCAGCTGTTTGGCACTTTTCTTCTCATTTTGAACTGTTTTACGGGCTATTTTTAGCTGAGCACGGAGTAGTTGCACTCTCAACTCTTCTTCCTCAGTTTTATTCTTTGTAAGTTGTTTGTTAAATTTTCCTACATGATGGCCCAGATGACGCTCCCGTGTCTGCGTGTTTAGTAGATCCACTTCTGGGTTGTCCTCCATAAGAGCTTTAATCTCGGCAGGTACTGCTGCTAATATTGCTTTACGGAACATCTGCATATGTTGGTCACTATTTTCTGGACTACAGTCAGTAGCTACTATGTATTGTTGGCGTGACCTGAGCAACATGGTTGCTGCGGCCTCTCCAGGTGTGAACGTGAAAGATAGTGAGCCGTAACCTCCTCCCGTCTGTGGGAAATGTTCTCTCATTGCCAAGCTCAGCAAGCTGTGTATGTTGTTGGAAGAGATAGGCTGGTTATCGTTCATTCTTACTGTTCCTGATCTTTCCTCAACTTTCTTTACGTCATGGCTGGAAGTCTGTTGTGCTAATATCCTCCTGAAATCTCCAAGGCAGATTGTTTGTCCTACTGACATATCAGCAAACTTTCTCATCCAATGTCTCCCTCCCTCAGTAGGTAGCGGCATTTTGTCAACCAGTGAATGCACATCTCCTAGTGAGAAAGGGTGGTAAGCGGTATTCCCATTGGGGAGCGCCACTAAAGGAGCCTGTAATACTGGACCCATAAAGGCAAGAGGTGTGGGGTTTTCTGAGGTGTGCCGAGATCTCAAACTCATGCGGGGAAGTGCAAGAACCTGTGTATCAGTCAGTTCAGTGATTGTTCCTGTCATATTTATGTACTTAACTTTGCTCCCGCGCCCCCTGCCGTCGACCTCTACCTGTTCCGCTCCAGAGGAACACTCACCACTAGCATCCCCCGATGCCCCACCCTTGCTGGTGGAGTAATGGCCTGTTTGTGCCTGCCGTCCTTGGAACGGCAGGTCACTCAAACTGCCCTCTCCCTTGGGAGAACTTTCACTGTACCCTTCCCCACCTGCTTGTTGTTGGCTACCGCCCTCCTGCTCTCTATTCATTCTTTCCTGACTTTCTCGTTCCATTTCTTCCTTCTCTCGTCTCAGTAATTCTTCCGCTTCCTGGCAATGGACCCCCTTACTATCCTGATTGTCCTTACTACCATAATCTCTTCCTCTTTCCTCAGATGCTCTCTCCTCCAGTTTCTTTCTGTAATCGTCGGCCCGTGCTTTCTCCTCTCTTTCCCTCTCCTCATATTTTTCTACAATGGCGATCAATTCTTCCGGTGTGGGGCTGCTTTCGCCCTTTTTAACGGAGGTCTTCCTTAAAGGAGTTAGCAAAACATTTCCCACCATTTTAAAGTTACCCCCCCTTACACTTGCTTTTTCTTGGTCTGACCCAGAGCCCACTGGTGTCAGTGGCATTTGTAGATTATACCCGGGGGGTGCGATTAGGACAGGGGAAGAGTAAGGAGGCGGTTGTGTAGATAAACCGGATAAATCCGGATAAATGAGGGGGGAATTGATTGGGACATACTGATCCTCTATATGTCCTGTCTGAGACCACTCTCCTGAACTAGCCTTTCTTGCAGTGCACACGTCATTTACAGCACTGCTGAGATTTCGTCTCCTCCTGTCTGAGGCAGAGGTGCCCTTTTGAGTCATATCCCTATAAAATCTGATACGTTCTGCAACATATTGATGTATGTCGTCATCTGTGGGTGGTGGTGTCAGCACGCACGCTTCCCTAATGTCCTGGGGGAACAGTAGAGTGCCAACGTCACTAGAGCGTTGAAACTCCCCCCCCTGTGTTTGGGCTTCTACCATGACTGGGGGATTGTTGACTGGGGGGAAAACCACAATCATCCCCTTCCTGACAAGTGCTGCGTTGTGGCAAATCCTCCTCAATTTATCAACCGCCTGTTTCTCTTCCTTTAGTTTCTGACGGGCAAATAATCCGGGCTTCTGCTCGTTTAGGTTACCCAGTTTCTTTACAAGCTGTCGCTCATACTGATTCAGAGCTGAGCCTAAATTTCCTAGAGTGTCATCCCCTCCCACTCTATCTTCTTTTATCATTTTATCATGGAGGAACCTAAGGTCGGCACAAGCCTTCTTCTTGTCTCCCTGTTTTGTCCCACTTAGAATGAATCCCTCAATCTGTCCCCATTGTTCTTGGAAACTTCCGGGAATTGGGACGTCTAAACCACTTTTTTTGAACTGCCCTTCCATATTGACTTTGCGTGTATTTATCTGACTAGGTTAATATGTGTTCACTAGTAATTTGTGATATACTGGACAATGCTCGTCGTCACTCCTAATGTAGTTATTGTATTTATTTAACTGCCCTGCCTTTGTCTAGACGTGTAAATAGTTTGAGTGTATAAACACATGTATTTGAACTCCACCTTGAGTGATACATTTAATAACAGAAAAGTACCAATAAAGCACCTATATAGGAACAGCGGACTGGCTTATTGAAAGCCAGTTGAGTAGCACTTGAAATGTTTTGGTACTTATAAAACCTGATTATAGTTTAATGATCCTGTCTTTTTTGATTGTATGTTCCTGGCGAAACGCAGCTATTGTGAGTTGTTTTGGATTAAAGCGTCCCCCAAATGTAACGCAATATTGTGGGAAATACTACAAAATACGTCCAGCAGATGGAGCCAACAAACTATACTATTAAGCAATATTTGAACCGCTAGTCTGTCTTTTCTGTGCCACACCTTGTTGGCCACCAGATGGCGGCACCCGACCAGGAATGAGCTCCACCTCACCGAGGGGAGAAATGATTTTCGAAGCAGCAGGCTTAAACTTTGCTTCTTTATCTGACTTTCTCTCTTTGTTACTAGTAAATATTCACAGAAATGTTTTTCCCCGTACAGTCTATTCAGCTTTTATTGTACGATGTTTATTCCAACAAGTTTAGCAAGCCTCTCAGCGCGCTTCAACACCGTCTTTCAACAATGTGACGCTGAAATGGAGTCGTAACCCAGGCTTACAGAACTCTTTATCGTGACGTTTGGCTTTATAGATTCAACCCCACAGAACAAAGGATTAATGAGGTCCGGTCACTTCAAAATTGGTTTTTGAAGTTTGCGTTACTCTCCTTTGGATCACTTATAACATAAATAACTCATCTCCAGCCCCGTCGAGCTGTGGATTTGTTATTTTGAGTCAGTCTGATATGGAGACTTAATACTACCATTTGACTACTCCAGACAGTCTAACTGTGGGGACTCTATACCTCCACTTTTTAAGCCAGGGACTTTAATACCCTTCTAGCTGCAGGAACTCAATATCCTATTTTAACTGTGGGGACTCTATACCTCCACTTTTTAAGCCCGGGACTTCAATACCCTTCTGGCTGTAGGAACTCAATATCCTACTCTACAACTAAAACACGCATTTGCATTGTTACTATAAAAACACTGTAAATTTCGTCTGACAACCCTAACAATTGGAATATGGTCAAATCACAGATTTCGAATTAAACTGGCATCTGCTCACCTGTTATTGTACAGAGCTCTATTTTTAGTTGTCAGAAGAGGCCGAGATGTTTAGCCCTGGACTATTCCGTCCGCTTGCTGCTGGTGGTCTCTTCCCCGAAAACACCCCACTCAGACACGTCGGGTCACCATTTGTTTGAGATTTGGAGGATGTTTAAAACCAACCTCGTCTCCGCGTGTCGTTTGGTAAGCTGGGTAAATTCGTAAAAAGGAAGGGATTAAGAAACACCAGAATGCAAGTTAAACAATAATCTTGTTTTAATGATAAAAAGTAACAATACAAATACAAATACAAAGGAAGTACTTCCTGCTCTTCCTCCAATCTCTACGGATCTGGTCAGTTTGAAGAAAAGAAGAGGCTGGTCTAAAGAAAACATAGGCTTATATCCAAAACCCCAGGAGGAGCTATGCGGCTGCCCCCCCCGAGGGGTCCTCCACTTAGAAAAGACAGCCAATCAGCGCGAGCCAGAGGCGACCCTTACATTCGAGATAACAAACCCCGCCTTGCAAGTTTCACATACTTTTGGCATTTTATAAAGATAGTTTTAAGATATAGTTTTTTATAGGTGGATTATACAAATAACCAGTGTTGGGTGTAACGCGTTACAAAAGTAACGCAGTTACAGTAATATATTACTTTTTGCTGTAACGAAGTAATGTAACGCATTACTAATGAAATGTGGGTAATATATTACCCGTTACAATGCTTAGTAACGCAGTTACAACACATTTTAACCCGAAATTAAATGGTGTTTTGTTTTTTAAGAATGTACTAACATAGCGAGACATTCCGACACCGGACAAATTGTGCGGGTAGATTAGTAAACCTGGTGTTTACCCTTCAGGCTTTGCATCGGGATCTTCGGGGAAGTTGAACGTTATGCAACCATTCAAAAAGAGAACGTAGCGAAAAATACAAACAACAAATTGTGTCAGGTGCACGTGACCTGCTCCGCTGTGCGTGCATCATTTCAAAAGTGCTTCCACAGCAGTGACACACATCTGATGTGTGGATAATCATTTTTACGAAAATGGTTAAAGCAACCATCACTAAACGCCAGCAACACTGCATCTACTGCAGACAGTAGCAACAGGTCAGATGCGGACATCACGTTACCCTCCGTTGTGGACACTAGCTTACTCCCGCCTGACTCGCCGGCTCCGGAGCAGCAGTCTTCGTCGCCCGAAACTACGCCGCCCCTCTGCGGCTCGCAGGTGCCAGGTATATCTAAACAACTACCCGCCTGTACAGTGGGGTAAGGCGGTCATTTTGCAGCTTGTGGTATAAAAATAGACAATGGCTAGAATATTCATGTGAAAATAGTACCATATTCTGACATGCCTGTAGAAATGTTGGGTCAAAAATAATGCATACAAAGCACAGATGCCTTCACCACGAATGGCTACAAAAAGATCTCATATCCCAAGCTTATTATCAACGAGCTGATGTTGCAGCTGAAATGTTCTCCAGGTCACAAAGTCAACCTCACATAATGATGTGATACCAGTTTTCAAGCACAGTAAATATTCTCTTCCCAGCGTATATGATGGGACCAAGCTGATGATGTAGTAGGCTACATGGTTTTAATAATACTTTTTCCTTTCAATGTTTGCCATTTCAAACCATGAGCATGGTTTAAATAATATTTGCCTTGATTTACAATATGTTAACCTTCATTATAGTCCTTGACAGCAGTCTGTACTGCTGTATTAACAACGTGTCACATGTTAAGAATTTACAATCAGAATCGAGTATTCAACTAAGCCCTGTAATACAAGTTGTTAGTAGCCTTAAGGGCCTACACAGTTGTTATGCTATACCACATTGCCCTTCACTGGATGCATAATGAGCTGCACTAAACTACATTTTAGCATTTAAAATACCTAGCTATTCTTTTGCGGTTATTTTGGTGAAAGTAACTAAAAAGTAACTAAAGTAGTGTAACTCATTACATTTCAGAGACAGTAATATTGTAATGTAACTTATTACTTTCAAAAGAGAGTAATAAGTAATATGTAATATATTACATTTTGGAAGTAACTTGCCCAACACTGCAAATAACACATGTGAGTTACCTTAACCTCAAACAATAATAACAAGAGGAAAACATCAGCTCTGATCTCAAGCAGTTCAAAAGTACCGCACACTCATTTAGCCTGCAGCTCTTCCAGACACTTGAGCTATTGTTCTTTAAGAATATTCCCTGCAGAATCTTTATTTCAAATAAAAGGTTTCACATTGCATATTTCCAGCTTCCTTTACACATACTGCTATTATTAATACAAAGTAATCAACCACACACATCTATTTAAAACAAGTAGATTTCCCTGATCATTTGACATGCTGCAAATCTCAGTAAGAATGTCCCCTCCCCCAGCTCTCTCGTCCCTGTCATAAAAGCTGCTTCCATTTCCCATAGAGTAATAAAACATGTTTAAGCTAATTTCTCCACAATGTTTGTAGCCCTCCAGTACCCACATATGAAAGAATAAAAGCAGAGGAATCAAATAAAACACCAATACAGGAATAGTTGATAAATGATTATACAGGACATCTGATCACAGTAAGAAATACACACACATATCCTTGTTATAGGTCCGAATGTCCTGTCCCCTAAAAGTCATGAGTTTTGGTTGATTAACAGAAGTTTAATTGTTCTTGTGGCTTAATGGCTTCCCTGAACTTCCCTTCACCCCAAAGTCAGCTTACTAGGAATGAATACATTTTATTGATAAGCTCAAAAGGACGTTTATCTTGGTTACTGCTGGGTGACCCAAGTCTCAAGGCCTGCAGGATGTGTAGGAGATAAACATTAATTATACAAGACTTTAACTACATTATCTGAAAATGTATCTGGGACTTCCCCTGTTAATTGCAAGGACTATTGATAATTAACCGAGAGACCCTAGGGGCCTCTTCTTGGTATCTGCTAGGCAGAAGTCACTCCATGCAGAAATCACAAGTTTAACACATATTCTATATAAGGTGACATTAAAATGAATATACCAGATTGAACTTTCCTGCCATAACACGTTACTTTAATACTTCAAATAATTCAAATAATCCTTCAGCTGCAACATAATACAGACAGGTAATAATCAACATAATCACAAGGACACAATATGGCTCTGCTAAAAACACTCACTCTTACACGCACCAAACTTTATATTTATCTAATATTTAACTTCCTCCACCCCCGCATACAATCCCGTTTATAAGCCCCTCTTCTCTAATTCAACAATGTTGGACGAAATGACATTAAGAGAACGGAATTTACAATTAAAAGGCTGTTCAACGTGTGCTGCTAACTTGATCCGGTAGCTTTATCTGTTATCTGTAAACGTTCCCTAAATCTACTAATTTATGGTTAATCCACTGACATCCTTTAATACACATGTTAATTTGAATCAGATGTACTGATAATATCCGCAATATAAATCTTTAAACTTCTTTTTACCTTTCAAAAGTCCGTCACGAACGGTCTATTATGCTGCAACTCTACTGCGCTGCTAGCCTTGGCGCTAACTTCCGGGGAACGATTGAGAGGCTCCACGATCCGCCATTGCTGTAAAAAAGTGGTCCATTGGAGTGAACGGAGATGACATAACTCTCAGTCTATACGGCGCTGTGTAAACCTAGCCAGATGCGAAGTAAATGAAAGGGACATTGGAAAAAGGGCACTTCTCTAAAAGCAGAGCAAAAGGGCAGATGCTCAACCGCCCGTTGAGGTTATCTGTGCACATGCCTTTAAAGCACATTTCATAAATAATAACATACACGATAAACACAATTTGCAAAAGTGTCACATAATATTAAAACAAGTTCAAAATATAGAAGCGCTAAAATATATAAGTCATATTTGCAAACAGATCAAAGATATGCACACACCAAACAGCCGTAGCTCAGTTGCCGTGCTTGGGAGGAAGTTGATCACCTGATGGTCACTAGTTGAAGTGCCAGTACGAACCAAAACAAATTAAAATACAGCTGGAGTGGTTCAAGTTCACCTCCTGGGCCAAAGTGTGTCCTTGAGTAAGAAACTACACCTCGAACTGCTTCAGACCCTAAAACATGGCCGCCGCTACGCTCTGACAGGGCTCCATCAATGCACTGTGCAACTTAGGCCCATTCCCAAACCGCCCCCTACACCCTACCCCTCCGTTTGCGCGTTCACGCGGAGGGTCCGCCATATTGAGGGCTGTTTCAAAGCAACGAGTGTGGAGTGGTGTGGAGGGGGAGTGGGCTATCAAGCCCTCAAACAGCGAATCTGCAGCGGTGCTGACTTGAGACCGGTCTCTACCTGACCGGAGTCAACGCTGTGTGTGTCCGTCAGGAAACACGCTGTTTACAAGTAGTTCCAGCAAACATCCACTGATAAACTGCAATGTTAACAACCTCATGATAACCTCATATGTTTTTAACTTAGGATCATACCTGTGTTTAGTCTAGAAAAAGGTAAATGTGTGCATTTTATTATAAAGTTGTGTATATTTACAGACCGTTGCAAAAACTAAGAAGCTTATAAACATCAGGTTTAAAACTAAAAGAGCTTTGAAACACAATGAAAGATGTTTGGAGTTTTACTTTTTGTCTAAGAGATGCTGATTTGAAACCGTTGTTACATACAGTTACGGCACTTCCTGTTTCTGCCGGAGAGAGGGGAGGCCGTCCCAAAGCTTGCCGCTGTATTTACTGGCCTGGCCATCGGGAGGACCGGGAGGTTTCCCGGTGGCCTGGCCTGTTAAGTGGCCTGCTGGCTTGAGGATTCTTTTTTTTTATGTATGTATTGTGAACGCAACGCTGCCCAAATGTGGGTCTGACTCTGCCTCACAGAGGGTGACTGGCTGTCTACTTGATGTGGCCTGCTGACATGGCCACTTTCATAAAGATCATACACTAAAGCCCTCGATTGGTCTCTCTTGTGGCTTTCACACCAGCGCTTTTCCCGCTCTAGCTCCGTGCTAGAGCTTTTCTGGTTCAGCTCCGGTTTCCCTTTTCTGCTCCCGCTCTGTTTACACCGCCCAGAGCCCGACTGGTGCAGCCGCTGCTGCGTCATGACGTCACCGTTTACATAGCTGATTTGCTACCCAACGGCGCTCACAACAACAACAATGGGGGACTGCGTCGGGTCGATGATCGTGTTGCTATTAATCATACGAAGTGTTGGAGATTTGGAGGATGTTTAAAACCAACCTCGTCTCCGCGTGTCGTTTGATAAGCTGGGTAAATTCGTAAAAAGGAAGGGATTAAGAAACACCGAAATGCAAGTGAAACAATAATCTTGTTTTAATGATACAAGGTAACAATACAAATACAAAGGAATCACGAAGCACTCTGCAGAGTACTCCGGGCTCAGGTTCTACCACGTGTGAGACAGGTCTCAGGAACGGCCGGTCAAAAACAAGAGCGCGAACCAAAGGAAAACACAGGCTTTAATACTAAAACACAGGAGGAGGTGTGTGCGTGCTTTCCCCCAGAGGTCATCTTATTGGGAGAGACCAACACATGGCCTGTCACACCCAATCAGTGCGACACAGCAGAAGAAACCCGGAAACAAAAAGTCTCTTTCAGTTTGACGAAGACCAGACACCTTTTGGTGTCTGGTACGAACCTGCTCTAAACAACAAGTTTCCTTATCTTATTTCACATCTTGCAGCCAGCACACACACATCCCCTTTATGGCCCTTTGTCCCTGAGTCCATCTTCCCCCCTCAGGTTACCACACACAAGTTAAAAGTATGTTTTAAGATATAGTTGGCTAAATATACGTAATACATGTAAATCACTTTCATATCAATAATAACGAGGAACACATTATTATGCTCTTAAGCAGTATTAGAGATGCTTTTCAAATAGTCAAACTTCACACAGGCCTAATATAGAGAACACACTCATTTGTCCTACAGCCCCTCCCGCCATTTGAGCTATTGTTCACATCTTTACTTCAAATAAAAGGTTTCACATTGCATATTTCCAGCTTCCTTTACACATACTGTTATTATTAATACAAAGTAATTAACCACACACATCTATTGAAAACAAGTAGATTTCCCTGATAATTGACATGCTGAAAATCTTAGGAAGAATGTCCCCTCCCCCAGCTCTCTCGTCCCTGTCATAAAAGCTGCTTCCATTTCATATAGAGTAATAAAACATGTTTAAGCTAATTTCTCCACAATGTTTGTAGCCATTTAGTACCCTCACATGAAAGAATAAGAACAGAGGTATAGTTGAACAGTAATCATGCAGCACATATATTTACTGCAATGAAAACAAACATATTTGCCCCAAGCATGTGTAACGCACCCTCTTCTTTTATGAGGGGAACATTCCAGAGTCTTGGAGCTATCCCCAAATTAGGATGTCCCCTGCTTGCATCCCTCTCTAAACACAAAGACTTCACCTCAATATATTGGGGAGGGAAAATATACTTTGTCCCTTCAAATTTAACACACATGAATATATATAAGGTGACATTAAAAGGAATATACCAGATTGAACTTTCCTGCCATAACACGTTACTTTAATACTTCAAATAATTCAAATAATCCTTCATTTTCCCCCTTTTGGTCTCGCCTCACGAGACCAACACACATAAGACATTTGAAACAAAACTACTGTCATTCTTTGATACTGTGTCTGTCCCCCTTCATTAAACCTTTGGGAACAGAAAACAACCTCCAATGACAGTGAAGAAACTATCAGAGTGAGAGCCTGAGTGCCAGAAAGCAGCATCCTTGCGTGTTGTTGAATCATCAGGACCCCCCCCCCCCCCCCCCCCTCAGCCGAAAACGCCAACAAGGGCAGCTGATAGGGAGGGGGAGATGCGGCCTTTCCTTCAAAGGTGGAACTGATGAATCTGATCAGAGAGAAGTAGACTCCTCTGCTGCCTCGAGAAGTCCCCCAGCCCGCTGACGCCAGCTTCCAAGTCATCTGCTGTAGGGATGTCCGCGTTGACGATAGCCAGGTCCATCCTGATGTCCTCCAAGGTCCTAGCCGGAGTGTTCCTCGCCGCACACTGGCTCCAGTAGTACCAGATGTCCCCCTTTGCTCCTCGGCGGACGGCATGAGATGTCCTCTGGGTCACTCTGTAGAGGCCGGAGAACCTGGGGTTGAGTCACGTAGGCCTGACGAACTCCGCTGTGTCGGCCTCCTGCTCCTCGGGTCCCCCTTTTGGCGTCAGGAACCTGTGTGGAGAAATCTGATACCCACCCCTCAAGTCTACGCTCAGTGCTTCTGGGCCCTCAGGTGTTTGACCCACCCCTGGTAGGCCACTTCAGAATTCTAATACTTGGCCTGTGTCAACAAAATAAACCCCAACATCTTCAGGTGAACTAAATAACATATCTCAATAGCTCTGAATTTCTGACAAGCATCTGTGTTATTATAAATGAAATCCTTGAGATCCTATTTAAAATCTAAATATAATATGAACTGCTAATGTTTCTGGTAATGGAACACACTAATGTTATGGATTAAAAACAACTAAAATCATGATACTGACAAAGTGAATAATTTCCAGTCGAGACTGCTTCTACCTGTCACTGCTTGGATATTATCAAGCTGAAAAATGAATACAGAAATCCAACATACTGTCATCAAATGTCTTTCTATTATGACTTTAAATTAAATGTACATCCCCATAATGATCTAAACAGTCTATGGCTTTTACTTCTTTACCAGGCTAGTTACAAGATGTTGTCTAAATTAAATTCTATCTCATTACATTACTATGTTTTAACTTAGCTGTAATATGTTCTTTCTACATTTCAAACCTCAATTACTTTAATACCTGTTGAAATATTACAAAATGGTTTTCATTATCACAGTTCACCTTCTCATTCTCATTCTGGAATTACCTCTCTCAGTAGCCCCTTGGCCATTGATTCTGCATCTGTGTTACCTGTTATAACTCAATCAATATTAGAAATATGTAAACATTAATCAAACAGTATCTTATCCCCAGATATGGAGCAGGTTAAATCTAAAACTGTCAATCAATGGTCAGATTGAACATCTGAGTTGGGGCGGCAGGTTTCTTCCAGTCCCTAAATGAAAATATCCCACACTCCCCCTTTTTACACATGTACACATGTGTAACAAAATCCTGTATGGGAAGAAAACCTTCAGGTAACCAGTGGTTATAAGAAAATACCAAACATCATTCACAAAAGTACATCCATCATTTTTCACAGTAAACACTCCAGGGAAAATAAGTGTTCATTTCCAGCTGGCAGTCCTAAAAGAAACAGAATCTTTAGATTTTAGTTTGAGTTTTACATTTGCAAACCGCCAACTCCTGTGGGAATTAGAAACGGGTCACATGTGCATTTTTCCAAATGTGTGGAATTGTAGGAAACCTGTGTTTCCCATGGAGCTCCAAAATAATGTATTAGTCCAAAGACATGCTCGGTTAGTTATTGTTTTAGAATCATGCAGTTACACTGATCACATGCAGAAATTCATTCACACCCACACTGTCAGGTTGTAAAGTCAAGTTCGGTCAGCCCCAGAGTCAGTCATTGATAGTGCTGTTCTCAAGTCACACTGTCAGTCAGGGTCAAAGGTCATTTGGTCTCAGTTTCGTTGGCCATGTGTCGTGCTCTGCAGAGACTTTGATATTTCAGCAAAGGCCAGTATCCTGTCTACAAAAATCAGTCATATATGGAGCGCCATCATTTATCAATTCACGATTACCACTTTAAGTCAGATATCTCTAACTTGTCATCGGGACGGCTGCTTCCCACATTTCCTGCAACTTGGTACAAAACTCACTTCATAATAGTACTACTACTACTACTGCAATTTATTTACAACTAAGTAGTATTAAAATGTCTAATAAATCTAATTCAGAAACTTGTGTACATAACTATTATCTTAAGTCAAAACATTACTAGGATCTGTGTAGCTCTGCATTTCATAGCTCATTATACTCATTTATCTTCAATTCTGGTCTACTTAAAAACAATGTTAAACTCTTTAGCAGTGTGTGGAACCTTGGGTGTCCGAACATGCAACCACCACCCTTTACTTTATCAAGGATTAAAAACAGTTTCCATCCTAAAGCCCTCCTATGGTAATAACTATGCCACAATGGTGAAATCAATATTGTAACAAATGAGATCCCTGCTTTATTCACACATGAATAAAAGTCTCTTGAAGAATAATTTATTAATAGGATGGAAAGATTGAAGAATATGGTTCTACACTGTGCTACTCCAAAACACCCCCTGCTTAAAGTGTAGTGCATATTTCCCTCATGTCTCCCCCTTTAACCCTCAGTGTGTTTTTAGGATGATTTTCTCATTTTACATTAATAGTTTCCTCTTTACTGCTATTTTGAATTTACCAATCGATTAATTCATGGTTAATACCTCTTTTTATCTTTACTTATTTATCAAGTCAATTCAAGTTCTTTAAATGTGGTGTCTTCTATGTGCGTTTGTTGAATAAGTGTGTTTATGTGTAAACTCACTCATTCCCGTTCTCCTTTTCTCCTCCCCTGGTTGTCTCAAGCCGTGACCCCCGACCTCCTCACTTCAAATCGACTATGCCAACTCTTCTGATTCTGTCTTCTCTTCAGTCCATCAGCTCTTGAATCCATCCGCTATAACTGTTTTAGGCAGCCTTTGGCCCAGTCACATCGGCAGCCCACATCAGGCCACTGTTCTTGCACTGCTTAGCATTTCATCTCCTCCTTTACAGTCTCTGCTGCTTTATGGAGGGCGGATTCTGCTCTCATGTCCCCCACTCTGCTCCTGTGCCAAATCTCGTGGCTCAGCTTCATGCCCTGTCTGAGGGACTGATGAGAGTATTTATGTATGTCAGCAAGCGGTTTGGTTCTGGATGCCTCAGGTGGAGACGGTTCAGCTCCGGTTCTCTGTCTGTTTGATGGAGAAGGAGGAGTCTCCTGTTGGGTTAGGTCTTTTGTCTGCTTGGAGGGTCGGGGTCGTAGCCTTTCTAACTCAGAGGGCGAGTCCAGGTCCCGGGACGCATTATCCATAAGAAATCTAGCACACTGAGATTAAATCAATCCAACCCTTTCCACTCTGTCTCTTTCTAATCATACTATCTGTCTTAGTTGCTAAATGCCATCTAAACAACACCATTAATGTCTACTAATGATATTACAAAAACTCCCTCTATAAATTGTTTCATCCATTGTTACATATCTACCCAACCTGACTCTTTCAGGAAACCATTTTCTTCCATAAATTGAAATACCTGTTTCAAGCATCACATATTTCACACACTACGAAAGAACATCTCCATACTTTCTCCAATATTTTAAATCCCACTGTTACTTAGAACAATAGTAAACCTGCAGAGCACATTGATCAGATCACAGTAATATAATTTGACTCAAGTGTAGGCCTATGTCTACTTTCCATTTTACTTATTACTTTTGGTGAATATTTCTTTATATTGTCTAAATACCTTGTCTATGATGTGCAAAAAGTTAGAGTATAAAAATGTGTTTTTCTCAATGTATTTACACTCCACGGATTCTTGAGTGTACTCATCTGCTAGTGTTGTCGTTCCTAAAAATGTTAGCAAACACAAAACTCCCACTACAACATTTATAGATAAATTGATCTAACAAAATGAACTCTTTTCTAATTCAAAATGTGACAAAAGAACAATGATTTGTCTTTCACAAGATGGTGGTCTAACAGAATGACTCTTGACCTCATGGGGTCAAATAGATTTAGCCATGAGGCGGCTGACTTTAAAATGAACTGGGACAAAGAAACCACATGCATGTGGGTACATTATAGTTTAGAAATATAACAAAAAACAACACTACTTAAAAATAATAACAATTCAAATGACTTCTGGTGAAAAGCATGAAGAACAAAACAACTGAATCTACTCTCAATGTTCATGTACACATTACATTGCATTTAGCTGACGCTTTTATCCAAAGCGACTTACACCATCACTGTGTATTTAATCAGTAGTTACCGGTTGTATCCTTAATCAAACTATTTCACCATCTTCACTTATTTTAGGTTACTCATTCAACAATATGACATTCTCCCGAATAGTAGTTAACTTTATATAACTTTTACTCTCTATATTTTAGCAACAACCTTACTT
The DNA here is from genome assembly GCF_949606895.1 of Notothenia rossii. Classification (NCBI taxonomy): domain Eukaryota; kingdom Metazoa; phylum Chordata; class Actinopteri; order Perciformes; family Nototheniidae; genus Notothenia; species Notothenia rossii. Next base: position 38,004,753 of record NC_136903.1, read on the forward strand.
TTCTCTCTCTCTCTGTCTACTTTCCAAAACATCTAATTTCTCCTGACCACAAGTTTCTCATAAATCACCCCTTTGTGTAACCGTGTGAGATGGCTGGAGCAAAACCTCGTGCAGGACCTCTGTCATGCTTAAACATTAACAGATTCCCTCTGACAAACTTACAAAAACCTTCTCTTTACTTTCTACTCTTTTGTTCCTGTATTTAATATAATTTTCCCCTTGGAATATAATTAAGTACAATCCTTAGTTAATGACAAATACCATGAAATTCACAACGCAATGCAACGGTATCAATCAGTTCTCAAAGACTATATTTAAATAGCAGCAAATCATTGTTTCTTATTTATTTCAATATGTCTACCACTTCAAACCACACCTTGATCTGTTAATTTTCTATGTATTTCACTCCAACTTCAGATCACTAGAGAAAAAAGCAAGCAGACACCCTCCGGGCCGCTGCTGCTCTCGAGAGGAAAAAGGGGGGGGAACTCTCACAGACAAATACTGACACCCCCTTCTCTTTCCCCTGCTGTAGCTCTCAGCCTCCTTTGGAAAAGGGGGGCTTCTTTCAACAATTAACACTTCTGCTATCCTTTTATTCAATTTTTCTGCTTGAACCCACTGTCCTCGTAAGCTCTTAACTCACGCTCCTCTCGTTAAAATTCTCCCTTCATTATGACTTCAACTCAACTCAACTCAACTTTATTTATTAAGCCCTTTTCAAAACAGCCGGAGCTGAAACAAAGTGCTGTACACGCCATACAAAACAAAAACAAAACAACAATAAATAACAATATAAAAACAACAAAACCAATGAAGCATATAAAAAAAAAAAAAAACAGAAACAGAGTCTCATGCTGGGTTAAAAGCCAAGGAATAAAAATGGGTTTTTAGGCGAGTTTTAAAAATGGACAGTGAAGGGGCTTGTCTAATGGTCAATGGGAGGCCATTCCACAGTTTGGGACCGGCAGCGGAAAAGGCTCTATCCCCTCTGAGCTTCCGTTTAGACCTCGGTACCTCCAGGAGCAGCTGATCAGCTGACCTGAGGCACCGGGCAGGAGAGTAAGGATGGAGCAGCTCTGAGAGGTACGGCGGGGCGAGACCGTTAAAAGATTTAAAAACAAATAAAATAATCTTAAAATGGACTCTAAAATGCACAGGCAGCCAGTGGAGGGAGGCTAAAATGGGAGTAATGTGCTCCCTCTTACGTGTTCCAGTTAGAAGGCGTGCGGCAGCATTTTGGACTAACTGGAGACGTGCGAGGGAGGACTGGCTGACTCCAAAATACAGTGCATTACAGTAATCCAGCCGAGATGTAATAAAGGCATGGATTACTATTTCAAAGTGCTTGTGTCCAAGGAAGGGCTTCACCTTTGCCAGCTGCCTAAGATAAAAAAAAGCTGGACTTCACTACTGCCCTAATTTGCCGGTCAAGTTTAAAATCACTGTCCATCTTAAAACCCAAGTTTGTCACTGTTGGCTTCCTGTAATGCATTAAGGGGCCCAAGTCAACAGGAGGGGGTTTACATGAGCCACTGGGACCGAACACCATCACTTCTGTCTTATTTTCATTGAATTTTAAAAAGTTTAAAGACATCCAGGCTTTAATGTCTTCAAGACATAACAGAAGCGGTTGCAGAGAGAAAGCATCCTTCTTTTTTAGTGGCATATAGATCTGGCTGTCATCAGCATAACAATGGAAGGAGATACCATGCTTCCTCAAGATGGAACCCAGGGGCAGCAGGTACAATGAGAAAAGCAGGGGCCCTAAAATTGAACCCTGTGGAACCCCATATGACAGTGGAGCAGGGTGGGATTGTTAAATATGTTCTTTATTCTCGCGTCCAGGAGAGAAGCTTTAAAATGAGACTAAATGGAGTCTCTGAAAAGATTCAAATGGGATACTTTAATTAAAAAAGGCGCGGTAGTGTTACAGACAGAATATTGTTCCGGCAGAAAACAGCTGTGATCTGGTTCTCCTGAGCAAGAAGAAGACAGCGGATCTCTCCTCCGGCGCTGCTATATATATCCTCTGCTGGCTCCTCCCCGCCAGCCGGCTCACCTCGTCTCCAATGTCCGTTATTGCATTTAAACAGAGGATAGGTTCTTTTCACATTCAATATATGCTTAACACGCCGTTTCTCCTCATATTCTCTTTCATCACTTTTAATTTAACACATTCTAAACGCTGTAATCAATACTCTAAACAATACTTCTCGGCTCGTTTGGTTGCCGGTCATTCCGGATGTTGTCACATGCTACTCTCGTCTGTAAACAATAATGTATTCAAATAAACTGTACTTTCATTTAATATTCAACATGGTAGTATCTCGACATCTATCGTTGTAGTGTTAAATCAGTAGGTTTCGGTTTTCACCACACCAAGTCATTTCGCTCCTCAATTCACCTCTTTAGGAAATCGTATATTAGCCACATGCTACATGCTAACCGTAGATGAAGGATTTTCAGAATAAAAGCTTAACTGCTTGTGCACAAGAATTTCTGGTTTTTCAGTATAAAAGAGCGTTTAAACTGACGGTATGTTTAAGCTACATTATACCATCAAAACATTGATTTTAATTTCTAACAGTCCCTCCTTACACACCTAAAAGGTGTGTATAATACTGAAATCAATGAGTTCTTCATCTGAACTTTGCATATTACATATCTCATATTAACAAACATACAATCAAATGGAATGGTTTCACAGCCGGCTTTACAAAAATACAAAATAAATTCTTGTCTGTGTTCAAACATGAAAGTTTTCCCTTGTGCATAACTTCTAGTGTTTACATTCAATATCATTCTTCAAAATAGCAGCAATGGCTTGGTATCAGAACATTTCTTCCTCCCTCCTTTCACAGAAACCGTTCTCATACCACGCTCAGTGTTAAGGCACTTGTTTTTACAAAGTGAAAAGAAACAAACCATTTTAGAATAGCAATGATTTATACAACATGAAATCTACCATATTAGAATAGTATAAAATAATAAAGTCAAATAAAATGGACTATCTTAGAATAGTGTAAAATTAATTGGAATAATAAAAATATACTATCTTGGAATAGTATGAAGTAAATTGAAATGGATTCACTCCATTTTAATTTTGCTCACTTCTTCACATGATTTCATCATTTAAAGAATCACATCGGCTGGACATTCATTGATCAATCTCATCTCCGAACATCCATATCATTTAAACTAACTCATCATTGTCATCCACATCTGTATACGGGGTGGGTCGTCTTGTTCTGCTAGCATTTGTAACTGTCTCCTCCTGAGAAATTTACCCTCCCTCCTTTCATACCATTTAAGGTATGAAAGTAATATGTTCTCTAGAAGGGGCCGTTGTGCGTTCTACTCTGGGGTATGGCATTCTAGACAGTCATTTCTTGGAGAAGATTTTGGTCAGTTACAACAGTTGTAGAGTTTCATCACTTAAAAGTTCCTACTCAGTACCTTTGGGTGGTCTGTTCTAATGCAGTGATAAAGTCCCTGAAATGGTGTGAAAACCGGTGGAATATCAATAACTCATTATACCAATTTATTTTCAATTATGGTCTACTTAAATAACTATGCTAACCCCTTTTACAGTGTGTGGAACCTTGGGTGCCCGAGCATGTGATAATTACTCCCTCCTTTAACAAGGATTTTAAAAACAGAAGTCATTTCATTAATGGTTTGTAGTTTAATTCAGGAATTTACACCTATGGCAGATATGTTTCTCCTTTAAATAACATCTCTAAAAGTCAGGTCATCTGGTGAATGGATGACCTTTAGGAGCTGGTGGCGCTTGTCTTTTAAAACTCATACTCTGGTGCCGTGCGCTCCCTCTGAAGCTGCAAGTAAGATTTAAAACATCTGCAGGGTGGGTTGAGCGACCCCTTCTCCCTAAACGATGTTTGTTGTAACAAATATGTACCATCACAATGAGTGATCCAAGGCCCCGCATGTATTACTCCCAACTACATTAGTTTTTTTTTTTAAATTAAACTTTGCTTTCGCTCTTTGCCCAGTGTCATTTTAAAACTCTACATCTTGGACGAAAAACAAATGTTATTTCCACCTTAATCTTCCCTCCTGAGGTAATAACCATGCTACAATGGAGAAATCAATACTCTAGATTGGAACACCATCTTTGGCTTGGTACTAGCTCTACCTTTAACATTTTCCATACAAATAAAGATTTGTCTGCTTTTATAGAGTGGTTACTAAAACCATTCCTTTAAACTGTAGGTCTATACTGTAACAAATTAAATCTTCCCCAAATTCACACATGAATAAAAAAACTCTTAAAGAATAATTTGTTCATATGATGAAAAGATTGAATAATATGTTCTACCCTCAGTGTGTTTTTAGGGTTATTTAATAGTTTCCTCTTTTTTCTTTATAAATTCACCAATTGATTAATTCATGGCTGATAAATCTTTTTCTTTACGTATTTCTCGTTGGTGAATAAGTGTGTTTATGTGTAAACTCACTCACTCCCGTTTTCCTTCTCTCCCCCTCTGGTTGTCAAGCCACGACCCCCTCACATTCTGCCGGACCATGCCAACTCCTCCGTTCTTTCCTCTCCTCCGTCCACCTTCTCCTCAGTCCATCTGCTCTTGGATCCTTCCGCTGTAACTCTCTTCAGTGTCCCATCTGCTTTGCTTTTCATCTCCTCCTTTACAGTCTCTACTTTGTTGCATGGAGGGCGTATTCCGCTCTCATGTCCCACACTCTGCTCTTGTGCCCAAATCTTGTGGCTCAGCTTGGAACTTCATGTCCTGTGGGGGACCGATGAGAGTGTGCCTTTTTATGTCACCTGGTTTTGGTTCTTGGTGCCTCAGGTGGAGATAGTTCTGGATGCAGCGTTGGAGTTGTTGGTTCAGCTCTGGTTCTCTGTCTGTTCTATGGAGGAGGAGGAGTCTTCCGTGGTGAGGTCTTTTGTCTGCTTGGACGATGGGGTCGTAGCGTTCCGACAGGCGGAGAGAGAGAGAGAGAGAGATCTCGGGACGCATTATCTATAGTTAATTCTAACACACTGAGGTAAAATAAATCCAACCTTTTCCACTCTATTTTCCTAATCTTACTATCCATCTTAGTTGTTAAATGTCATCTAAACACAATTCATGTCTACTAATAATTTTACCATATCCCTAAACATTGCCTTCACCCACTGTAACATGTTTATTCCAATTAACTCTTTCAGGAAACCATTTTCTTCTATACATTTAAATACATAGATGTTTCAAGCACCACATATTTCACACACTATAAAGGAACGTCTCCATATTTTCTCCATCACTTTAAATCTCACTGTTATTTAGAACCTTAGTAATTTTTGTGACTGGACATATCTGCAATGTCGCCACTATCTGCTGGGGAATCTTGTTCATAGAGTTTGTACGTACAAAGCTGTACTTGTGGGTTAGTAGCCTGTGTCTAACAATCATTTTCAATAATTGTGCTCAGGTCACCGATCGGTTGTTCATAGCTTAACAGGGGGTGCTTCCAGACTCGGTGAGGACACTATCGATACTGACTCAGCAATCACTGTAAGTTATATTCTTGTTTAAATAGACTTCTCTGTTTCATTTATTCTACTCTGTATAATTGTTCTGTAGTTATTGTAGCTAAAACGGCGATTTCTGAGAGATTTTAAAATCTCAGATCTGCTCAACTCCAGGCGTAACTCAGGTCTCAGTGAGTCACGCCCCTCAAGTGTGCATTTCAATAGGTAGGAAGACTCTGCTGTCGCCCATCAGCAGAAAATAGTTAACTAATTACAGGGGCGTGCCCCCAAAGCTGTGAGAACTGAGCAATCAGGTATCCATCTTAGGTTGCGTTTTCCTGCAGCGTCAGCTTCAGCGTCAGCCAGACGAAGACTGACAAAGACATTAAGAGTCCTGTGGGAGGCAAAGAGGAGGCAAATCGTACTCTGATTGCGCCAAGTATCGCTGGTGTTATTTAGTTTTATTCAATTCTCTTGGGTTCTCTAGCCCCTCATGCTATAATCATGTGTATTTTCTGCATTCCTGTTCATGTGTCTTCTCGCAATTATCACTGGCCTCGTGTTTCTCCTAATCGATCTCACCGGCCTGCTCTCGTCTATCCCACATGCTCCACTGAGATCCAACATCTCGTTTCAGGGGGCCTGTGGAACTGCCAGTCAGCTGTCCCTAAGGCTGACTTCATCTCTGGCTACGCTTCCCTGCAGTCTCTGGATTTCCTTGCTCTCACGGAGACCTGGATCACTCCATCCAACACATCCACCCCAGCAGCTCTCTCCACAGCATATTCCTTCTCCCATACACCCAGACCCTCTGGCAGAGGAGGTGGCACTGGTCTCCTGCTCTCTCCCAAATGGAGCTTTTCCCTCTTCAAGCTACCTAATTTCACTCCTTCCACCTTTGAATTCCATGCCGTCACAGTAACCCATCCTATACAATTAACCATTGTTGTTCTCTACCGTCCACCAGGCGCCTTGGGGGACTTCTTGGAGGAGTTAGATAATCTCCTCTCACACATCCCTGAAACTGGCCCTCCCGCTGTACTTCTCGGAGATTTCAACCTCCAGACAGGGAAGATATCTGAACTAACATCTCTGTTAACCACCTTTGCTTTCTCACTGTCTCCATCCCCACCAACTCATAAAGCTGGCAATGTCCTTGATCTCATATTCTCAAGGAACTGCTCTACTTCTAACCTCTCTGTAAACCCGCTCCACACATCCGATCACTTCTTCATTTCATTCTCTCTACCCCTTTCCAAACATAACAACCTCATCTCTTCTAACTCTGCTCCTGTCCGCCGTAACCTCCGTTCCCTCTCCCCCTCTACCTTTGCCTCATCGGTGCTCTCAGCCCTCCCTTCCTCTGACTCGTTCCAACTCCTGCCTCCAAACACTGCTGCAAAAACTCTCCTCTCGACTCTCTCATCCTCTCTGGACTTTCTCTGTCCTCTCACATCGCGGCCGGCTCGTCAGTCCCCTCCTGCTCCCTGGCTAAATGATGCACTGCGTGCTAATAGAACCATCCTTCGGGCAGCAGAGCGGAAATGGTGGAAATCCAAACACCATGACGATCTCCTAACCTATCAGGCTCTCCTCTCCTCTTTCTCTGCTTCCATCTCTCAGGCAAAAAGCACTTTCTTTCAAGATAAGATCCAATCTTCCTATTCCAATCCCAAAAAACTATTTTCTATCTTCTCCACCCTCTTGGACCCCCCCAAAGCACCTCCCCCCTCCTCCCTTCTGTCAAGCGACTTTGTTAACCATTTTGAAAAAAAGGTTGATGATATTCGCTCTTCTTTTTCTGACTCACCTTTACTCACTGCTGGGTCACCAGACCCTCCCTTCACCCACACACTGACCTCCTTCACCTCTGGGTCACCAGACCCTCCCTTCACCCACACACTGACCTCCTTCTCCCCTCTCTCTCCAAGTGAGGTTCTTACCCTCGTTACCTCTGCCCGTCCTACCACCTGTTCTCTGGACCCTATCCCCTCAAACCTCCTTCAGACTATCGCTCCTGATATTCTACCATTTCTCACCCATTTCATCAACACTTCTCTAACTTCTGGTCACTTTCCAAACAGTCTCAAGGAGGCAAGAGTAAACCCTCTCCTAAAGAAACCCACTCTCAACCCGTCTGATGTTATTAACTACAGACCCGTCTCTCTCCTCCCGTTCCTGTCTAAAACACTTGAACGCGCTGTCTTTAAACAACTCTCCTCTTATCTCCATCAGAACAACCTTCTGGATCCGCACCAGTCTGGTTTCAAGGCAGGTCACTCAACAGAAACTGCTCTCCTTGCTGTCTCTGACAAACTGCACACTGCTAAAGCAGCCTCCCTCTCCTCTGTCATCATCCTTCTGGACCTGTCTGCTGCATTCGACACGGTGAACCATCGGATCCTCCTTCGCACTGTCCAAGAACTTGGAGTTTCAGGCACTGCACTTTCCCTCCTCACCTCATACCTCAACGACCGCACCTACAGGGTTACTTGGAGAGGGTCCGAGTCCGACCCTTGTCAATTAACTACAGGGGTCCCTCAGGGCTCGGTTCTTGGTCCCCTCCTCTTCTCCCTGTACACAAACTCGCTCGGGTCTGTCATTAGCCCGCATGGTTTTTCATACCACTGCTACGCTGACGACACCCAACTAATTCTGTCCTTTCCCCGCTCAGAGACCCAGGTCGTCGCACGCATCTCTGCTTGCCTAGCAGACATCTCTCGGTGGATGTCTGCTCATCACCTCAAGCTCAACCTTGACAAGACTGAACTGCTCTTCCTTCCGGGAAAAGATTGTCCCACTCTTGACCTAACAATCAACATCGGCACCTCTGTTGTTTCCCCGACTCAGACTGCAAGGAATCTGGGTCTGGTCCTAGATAACAAACTGTCCTTCACTGCAAACATCGCTGCTACAACCCGCTGCTGCAGATACACGCTTTACAACATCAGGAGGATACGTCCCCAGCTGACCCAGACATCAGCGCAGATTCTGGTCCAGGCTCTCGTCATCTCACGCCTAGACTACTGCAACTCCCTCCTGGCTGGTCTACCTGCATGTGCCATCCGACCTCTGCAGCTCATCCAGAATGCAGCGGCTCGTCTGGTCTTCAACCTTCCCAAATTCTCCCACACCACACCGCTCCTCCGCTCCCTTCACTGGCTTCCAGTAACTGCTTGAATCCACTTCAAGACACTGGTACTTGCGTACCATGCTGCGAATGGATCTGGCCCTTCCTACATCCAGGACATGGTTAAACCGTACACCCCAGCACGTGCACTCCGCTCTGCATCAGCCAAACAGCTCGCTGCACCCGCACTGCGAGGGGGACCCAAGTTCCCGTCAGCAAAAACACGTGGGTTTGCTATCCTGGCTCCAAAATGGTGGAATGAGCTCCCCATTGAAATCAGGACAGCAGATAGCTTACACATCTTCCGACGCAAACTGAAAACTCATCTCTTTAGACTCCACTTCGAGCGATAGAATTACTAACAAAGCACTTATATACTAATAAAGGGCTGGCTTTCTAAATGCCAGTTGAGTAGCACTTGAAATGTTTGGCTCTATGAAACGTGATGTACTTATATGATTCTGTTTTCTTAAAGGTTGTATCTTCCTGGTCGAATGCACTTATTGTAAGTCGCTTTGGATAAAAGCGTCAGCTAAATGCAATGTAATGTAATGTAATGTAATGTAATGTAATGTATTGTTTCTGGTACAGACTAAAACATGGATCCAGTGTATTTAGAGATTCCCCTAATCTGTAAATCCCCATCACTTACATATCCCAATCACTTAAACCCATCTCATCATTTGATACAAGAACTGCATATAAGGGGGTGAATCATCTTGATTATAACCGCCTCTTGTTTGGGACCGAGTATTTCTAACTCCTCCTCTTGTTGCTCAGCTGATCTTTTGGCTCTGGGGATAAGTGAAAGTCTCTGAAACACAGCTGGAGTCTTGTTAGTGATGTGGGCATTCTATGAGTGAACTAATGGATCCATGTCTTACATAATATTGTACTCCCCTTCCAACCAGAAAGGTGCCAAGTGTAATGAGCACAATCAACAATGCTATTCTGACTCTTATCCGTAGGGGACCCCACAATTGGTTTGGCTTTGTTCTCATCATCTCTATTTTAAACCTGGTTGTGTCCGTTACAGAATTTAAATAATGAGTACAAAAATAACATAACAAATTGGACTCTTTTTACAGATGTAAAACAAAAAATAGGTATTCACATTAATGTACAATCTATAAAAATCTATAGACAATTTGTCTTTTGAGCTGTTTCTATCTTTATCTTATTTCTATTTATTGTTTTGTTCCAGCTCTGCCAAATCAGTCCTAACTCCCAATAATGTTCTGGAAGTTGCCAGTGAAGGGTGACAATGTGTGAGGTGGTGTCAATTTGCTCCTTTTTCTTTACCTTTAAACCGGAGCGCGTGTGAAGTTTGTTACAACCTTTCACGCTTCCGTCCACCGGGGATCAGCCCACTGTCTTTTGTGAACTTTCACCCTCACCCAATCACCTGGCCGAACAGGAGTCTCTTCTGGTGTCTCGTCTGGTATCTCTGTAGTTTTCCTAGCCTGCTGTGTAGACAAAACTTGCATAATATTACTCAGAGTTCTGACATATTCATCCACTTCTATTTGTCTAATATCTAAAACTGGACCACTCCCTCCTTGGAGAAGGCCCGAGCTTCGGCATACCTCTTGTTGACTACATGTTATTATTTATTAACTACAACGTCACTGAAATCAACATATCTGTATAATCATGACACTCCCTCCTTTGAGCATAAAATGCTCAATTAATATTGCAATGATTACCCTATTCTGTACAGGACATGTAAAACTCATAACGTTGCATTAAATAAATATAACTTCTCCGTGTACCCACAAGGGGTACAAAAATATCGTATGATTTATGGTTTTCTGATGGTATAAATGCATATTCACTATAAAAAAAATCAGCAATTAGCACTTCTAATAGTTTACTTGTTTCAATAATGGCTTTTGTAATGGTATTATGCGTCATCGTTGCTGCGAAAAACAATACCTCTGGTGTCGCTAATGCGTCTCGATAACTCTAGGATTAGAGGATTGGTTGACACTGCTGAACTAACATATGATAAAATAATATTTCTCCAAACTGGAGGGAAAATATGAACTATTCTCTCAGAGAGTGACCTGCATGAAGGGCTGGTGCCCCTCACTCAAATGAGATATTGCCTTACGCACAACACCACAAATCAGTAAAGTTACTCAAGAATAAATAAATAAAGACTGATTCTTGAAACTGTTGTAAAAACCCTACAACTTCTTCATCCAAGCTCTCAATCAGTGTTATGTTATTTAATCTGCGGCTCATGCCTTAAAACAGACACTTCAGACCGATTATAAAATTGTGTTTATGAGAAAAATGTAATCTGACTCCATAAATCAAATAATTGTTTGATTAAAAACTGCACTTCTGGCTAACAATAAAGGAAGTTCCCCTTTAAACACAGCCCCGGTCTTCTGACGGGGTCCATCTATGTACTGGCTGGAAAATGTTGGGCCAGTCTCCGTCGCTCCGTCACTGTTCTCCCGTTAACAGTCACTCTCTAGTTCAGCTGGGTTCTTGTTGACTTCTTCACTGGTTTGAGACAAGCGACCCTATCGGACACCTCCCTTTGTAGCCAGACTTCACCACAGCAGAATCGAGTTTCTGTTTTCAGGTCTGGACAGCTTCACGTCAGGTGTATCGCCGCCCCTTGCATATTTTGGGTGGAAGCCCGTCTTCTTGACCTCACTAGTTGTGTGGACACAATAGTTTTCTGTGTGGGGGAACAACATCACTCGTAATGTATTTTCCTTCTCATAATTACAAAAATAGTCTGCTAAATGTTCTACTCTGCTACTTCTAATCTGTGGATGCTCTGTGTAAATGCAATATTCTACTCACTATCTTTTAAATAACATTCAACCTCTCCCTCCTGTGGTGACATATGTGGCTCTATGTAGCTGGATTTCCAAATACTCGTTCTCCAGTGGAGTCCTCCCACACTCCTTCACATCTCTTCAGGAAGGCATACATGTCTTCCCCCGGTTCTTTTCTCAGGCTGTTGAGGGCATGTAAACTCCGTGTTGTTGGGTAGATGTGACGAATAGCAACCCTCGACCTGATGTAGTTGAATGGAGTGGAGTGTCATCTGGGTCATTTGTGCAATTGGCCTCGGAATCTATTGCTCTCACTTCAAGTCGTCTTTCAATCCGTCCGAGCAGGGCCCTCATGTCTCCCAAGCACAGGTGGTCCTGGGCTGTGTATCTCTTCAGATCATTCACCCACTTCTGACCTCCTTTCGTGAGTGGAGGTAGCTTTGACACTAATGCTTCCATGTCCCTGTGAGTCCATGATTTGTATCGAAATCCTCCTCTTCCAGCCGCTATCAATGGCATGGAGGTATATGCACCGGTTCTTCGTTCTTCTTGTTCTCTCTGTTGTCTATCTGCAACAATGTCATTATGGGCTTCAACTGCCTTTCGTCTCTCTTCCATTCCTCTGTTGAGTTCCTTTTTCATTATTCTGCCGAGTTCTTCCACATGTAAGCTGTTTGTCAATCCTTGGCTGGCATCTTCCAGGTGGAGTACCAGACTTGCAACCATAGCTTTTCTTTTTTCAGCTCCGTTCATAGCAATGTTTACAGGTCCATACCAAGAGGGTTGTCCGGCTTTGATCCATGTCCTCTGTCTTTTACTTGAAACTGTTAAAGCATCGGATCTGATTTTTACCCTTTCCTTGATATCTGCAGTTGAGCCTGGCCCTGCGTCTAGTCTCAACTTAGTTTGTTTTGGTGACATGTTCTCTAATTATTTATTAACCTATCAAAGATGAAGCACTAATCTTCTGACTAGCACCTTCGTTGCTGTTCGTCCGAACTTTAATTTAATTTTTGTTTTTTGTTTTTTTGCTCAAAGTTTTATTATTTTTATAGATTTTTTTTTTTTTTTTAAGTTTAAGGTAAAATATTAATAAAGTTAATTAATATATAAAAAATATGCAAAATTAAAATATGAAATGTTAAAATAAAGTTGTACCGTGTATGGTTTTGACTTTGAAATATGAATTTGGTTCAAAATCACAATGTTATGGTGTTTCCGCTATTTGGGTAATAATTCTGTACTACCACCAGAGTGCGCTATTTTAAATTGCAGCTTAATCCACTAGGGAATAGCTGTTTCAAAACTGACTCGTTTTTAACAAAGGAGAAACTTAGTTTCCTCAAAAATATCTTTAAAATAGGAATTTACACTATGGTTAAACAACACAACACATAACCGCCAAAACACATTTGCAAAGAAGAATATTCACAATGTTATGGTGTTTCCGCTATTTGGGTAATAATTCTGTACTACCACCAGAGTGCGCTATTTTAAATTCCAGCTTAATCCACTAGGGAATAGCTGTTTCAAAACTGACTCGTTTTTAACAAAGGAGAAACTTAGTTTCCTCAAAAATATCTTTAAAATAGGAATTTACACTATGGTTAAACAACACAGCACATAACCGCCAAAACACATTTGCAAAGAAGAATATTCACAAAACCGCCAATACACATTTACCAGCAGAAGTACTTCCAATAGTTCTAACTCTAACAAGAAGTATGATGTTCTTTAGAAGATGGAATGCCTAGCCTCAGTGTGTTAAAGCAAACAGAGTACTTCAATTAGCATTTCATGAAATGGTGACTGCCGTGTGGCTCACCGTGAACATGAGGTCAAGACAAAATGGCAACTGGTTTTCCAACCTTTGACCTGAAGAACAAAGGGATTTGAGAAAACACCTGGAGTTGAAATTGGTGAGGTGATATTTTGTCTAGTAAATTCAACACACAACACTGTAGTTTAAAATAACATTTCCATTTAGTTTACAATGATAAATGGGCCTCATACCCTTACGTCATAGCCCTCTACCCATGTACGTAAATGTTTTGACTTTAAGAGTCTGTATGGTCATCTCTTCTGTTTAAACACGCTATTTATGGGACAAATAGGACGCTAAGCAAACACAATTAGAAGAATATCGTCTATCTAACGCACGAATGTCGCACTTCCTGCCGTAATCCACAACGCAATGTCTTGAAAAACAGAATGGTGTAACCACTGAGAGCTTCAAACTACTCAGGCCTTTTCCTTGAAATAGGACTTTTTTAAAACAGCCTCACGCTGTTGTTACACAAAACACTCACTCCAATAACCTTAGCTTCAAACTTTGGCTGTGTCTTTGCCTCAAGCAGTCCCGACTGCTTAATGGCCTAAAACCATTCACGTAAAACGTAAAACGCCACAAAAGACACATATAGTGATTGGCCTCTAGCCGACATGTACTAACAGACAAACGAATAGCATGCAGGGTTAAATAGAAAAAAAGAAATTGAACTCACCCTGCCTGTAACAAAGCAACGCCACGTGGTATGCTACCAATATTTATCAATTTAGGCTTGTTTTAACTTAAATTGCACAGCTATTTTCAGGATCCGCTGGCCACCGTCAAACACACAGAACTAACATTGTCCTACATTAACTATTGAAGAATTCGATATAACAGGTTTCTCCATACCTAGTTGATTTGAGCTCTCTGTGTGCTGAACGGATGCCAGCGGGTCCAGCAAGCAGCCTGCTGTAGTCTCTCCCGGTGTTGCGAGATCCTGGGCTATAGCTCGCCAATTGTTAAATATGTTCTTTATTCTCGCGTCCAGGAGAGAAGCTTTAAAATGAGACTAAATGGAGTCTCTGAAAAGATTCAAATGGGATACTTTAATTAAAAAAGGCGCGGTAGTGTTACAGACAGAATATTGTTCCGGCAGAAAACAGCTGTGATCTGGTTCTCCTGAGCAAGAAGAAGACAGCGGATCTCTCCTCCGGCGCTGCTATATATATCCTCTGCTGGCTCCTCCCCGCCAGCCGGCTCACCTCGTCTCCAATGTCCGTTATTGTATTTAAACAGAGGATAGGTTCTTTTCACATTCAATATATGCTTAACACGCCGTTTCTCCTCATATTCTCTTTCATCACTTTTCATTTAACACATTCTAAACGCTGTAATCAATACTCTAAACAATACTTCTCGGCTCGTTTGGTTGCCGGTCATTCCGGATGTTGTCACATGCTACTCTCGTCTGTAAACAATAATGTATTCAAATAAACTGTACTTTCATTTAATATTCAACATGGTAGTATCTCGACATCTATCGTTGTAGTGTTAAATCAGTAGGTTTCGGTTTTCACCACACCAAGTCATTTCGCTCCTCAATTCACCTCTTTAGGAAATCGTATATTAGCCACATGCTACATGCTAACCGTAGATGAAGGATTTTCAGAATAAAAGCTTAACTGCTTGTGCACAAGAATTTCTGGTTTTTCAGTATAAAAGAGCGTTTAAACTGACGGTATGTTTAAGCTACATTATACCATCAAAACATTGATTTTAATTTCTAACAGGACTCAGAACCACCAAGGCTTACGTACATGGTTCTGTCTGCCAGATAGGACTTGAACCATTCCAAGGCAGTACCAGAAATACCCACTAGGTGCTGTAACCGAGGCACTAAAATGTTGTAGTCCACAGTATCAAAAGCCGCAGTTAAATCCAGGAGGACAAGAATCACATAGTCCCCAGAGTCATTTGCCAGGAGGATGTCATTAAAAACTCTTAGTAAGGCTGACTCTGTGCTATGCAGTGTTTTAAAACCAGACTGGAAAACCTCCAGGACATCATGCTCATCCAGAAAAGATTTTAATTGTGTATAAACAACTTTTTCTAGGATCTTTGAAATAAAAGGCAGTTTTGAGATGGGTCTAAAATTGGCTAGCACACCAGGATCGAGACCAGGTTTCTTAAGCAGGGGTTGCACCACAGCATGTTTAAAACTTTGGGGGACAATACCAGAAGACAGACTGCTGTTAATAACGGCCAGAACCGACTGCCCTATACTAGGGAAAACCTCTTTAAAAAAGTGAGGCGGGACAGAGTCACAAGGAGAACCTGATGGCTTAATCTGGCCAACCACATCTTCTAAGGCCTTCAGAGACACAGGTTCAAACACATCAAACACAGCTGAGGAAGGAACAGGGTCAGAGGGGTCCGATGCAGGAGTAGAGATGAGGGCCCTTACAGTAGTAACCTTATCAATGAAAAAGTGCAAGAAGCTATTACACATTTCGGGGGAAGCCTCTGTGTACCCAGGCTGGGGGGGGTTAAGAACAGTTACAATGGTTTTAAATAACACACGCGGGTTGTGACGATTAGAGTCGATAATGTTAGACAGGTATTGTCTTCTGGCCTCTTTAACAGTGCTCTGGTAGCAGCGCCAACAGTCCATTAGGATTTGATAGAAAACCTGCAGCTTGTCCTTCTTCCATCTGCGTTCAGCTTTGCGGCACTCCTGTCTAGCTGCGCGAGTGTTCGCATCAAGCCAGGGCTCAGGTTTAGCTTTGGGCTGCACAGTTTTTAATGGAGCCACAGAGTCCAGTATGGTTCGGCAGGAGGAGTGAAACCAAGAACTGAGCTCCTCCGTGTTTGCATATGTTAAGCCAGAGGGGACACACAGCTGGTTAAAAGCAGACGAGAACTGACCAGCAGTGACAGGGTTAAAAATCCGACGGCTCCAAGCAGGAGCGCAAGATTGAACTGCAGCGCGGGAGAAAGCAGCTTCGAACATCACAGGCAGATGATCAGACAGCACATTACTACAGATTTCCAGGTTGGATACAGACAAACCATGACAGAGGACAAGGTCTAATGTGTGTCCACGTTCGTGTGTAGGACCGGACACACACTGTACCAAGTTAAAAGAGTCAATAAGGCTTAAGAAGTCCTTCACCAACGGCTTGTCCGGACAGCACACATGAATGTTAAAATCCCCGACAAGGAGGACACGATCATACTGAGGCATAATTTCAGCCAGCAGATCAGAGAAGTCATTTAAGAAGTCCTTATTGTATTTGGGGGGTCGGTAGATGACGGCGCACAGCACCGGATCGGAGCGATCCACCTCAAATAAATGTGCCTCGAAACTGGAAAAGGAGGACAAGACGGCGCGCTGCTTACATTTAAAGTCATTTTTATAGACCGTCGCCGTTCCTCCTCCACGGCCCGACGTCCGCGGGGAGTTAAAAAAAGAACAGCCGGCCGGTAAAAGTTTGACCAGCGGGCTGCACTCACCGGCACCGATCCAGGTCTCTGTCACGCAGAGAAAATCCAAGCCACGAGAGTTGAAGAAATCCTTCAGGATAAACGTCTTGTTCGCCAGTGATCTGGCGTTTACCAGGCCGACCCTGGCGGGCGCCGGGGGCTGCGGTTCAGCGGATCTGCGAGACCGTGGCAGCGTCTTCAGAAGATCGTGGTTTACCCCGCGCTGGAAAAGCCGAGGAGGGCCGGGGCGGCGGGGCTGGAATCCCACAAACGATCCGATGACAGGTACAAGGCAGGCATCGATGGGGTCCAGGAAACACTGGGTCACAACGAAAGGATGGATTAATCCAAGTCCTGTCCGGGAAATGGACGAAGATCCTGCCAGCCAGGTTTTAAGCTTCACCAGCCGACCTCCGCGTTTGCCGCGACGACGGAGACGCTTCCGCCGAGGAGGCAGGGCCAAGGCCCGGCACAGGTGAGTTGGGATCCCCGCCAGTAGCGGGGGCACAGTTTTCTGCCCACCATGCTCAAACGCATCCAAAAACCTGACATTATGTCGAAGATCTAAAAGATATTGACGATCATACACCAGCAGAGACTCGATCTGTGTAGCGACAAGGGTTAAGAACATCGAAAACACAAACAACTGTAGGAGTAGCAGGCGGCCAGGTACACACACCGGCGCCATCTTGTACACAGCATCAGGTAAGTGTCATCTATTCATCTGACTTAGGCTGTTTCTGTTACCAGTAAATATTCACAGACTTCATATCTATTGATCTGACTTAAATATTCACAGAAAAAATTCCCTGTACAGTCTATTCAGCTTTTATTGTCCGATGTTTATTCCAACAAGTGTAGCAAGCCTCTCAGCGCGTTTCAACACCGTCTTTCAACGATGTGACGCTGACATGGAGTCGTAACCCAGTAACCTCACTTCAGAATGACTTTCTGAAGTTTGCGTTACTCTCCTTTGGATCACTTATAAAAAATAACTCATCTCCAGCCCCGTCGAGCTGTGGATTCGTTATTTTGAGTCAGTCTTATATGGAGACTTAATACTACCTTTTGACTACTCCAGACAGGCTAACTGTGGGGACTCTCTACCTCCACTTTTTAAGCCAGGGACTCCAATACCCTTCCAGCTTTAAGAACTTAATATCCTACCTTTCAACTAAAACACGTATCCGTATTGTTACCAAAAAAACACTGTAAACTTTGTTGGAGATTTGGAGGATGTTTAAAACCAACCTCGTCTCCGCGTGTCGTTTGATAAGCTGGGTAAATTCGTAAAAAGGAAGGGATTAAGAAACACCGAAATGCAAGTTAAACAATAATCTTGTTTTAATGATACAAGGTAACAATACAAATACAAAGGAATCACGAAGCACTCTTCAGAGTACTCCGGGCTCAGGTTCTACCACGTGTGAGACAGGTCTCAGGAAAGGCCGGTCAAAAACAAGAGCGCGAACCAAAGGAAAACACAGGCTTTCATACTAAAACACAGGAGGAGGTGTGTGCGTGCTTTCCCCCAGAGGTCATCTTATTGGGAGAGACCAACACATGGCCTGTCGCCCCCAATCAGTGCGACACAGCAGAAGAAACCCGGAAACAAAAAGTCTCTTTTAGTTTGACGAAAACCAGACACATTTTGGTGTCTGGTACGAACCTGATCTTATTTTACATCTTGCAGCCCGCACACACACATCCCCTTTTATGGCCCTTTGTCCCTGAGTCCATCTTCCCCCCTTCAGGTTACCACACACAAGTTACAAGTATGTTTTAAGATATAGTTATTATAGTTGGCTAAATATACGTAATACATGTAAATTACTTTCATATCAATAATAACGAGGAACACATTACCTGTGCTCTTAAACATTACTAGAGATGCTTTTCAAATAGTCAAACTTCACACAGGCCCAATATGGAGAACACACTCATTTGTCCTACAGCCCTTCCATTTGTTTGAACTATTGTTCACATCTTTACTTCAAATAAAAGGTTTCACATTGTATATTTCCAGCTTCCTTTACACATACTGTTATTATTAATACAAAGTAATTAACCACACACATCTATTGAAAACAAGTTGATTTCCCTGTTAATTGACATGCTGAAAATCTTAGGAAGAATGTCGCCTCCCCCAGCCCTCTCGTCCCTATAATGAAGATGCTTCCATTTCATATAGAGTAATAAAACATGTTTAAGCTAATTTCTCCACAATGTTTGTAGCCATTTAGTACCCACACATGAAAGAATAAAAACAGAGGTATAGTTGAACAGTAATCATGCAGCACATATATTTACTGCAATGAAAACACACACATTTGCCCTAAGCATGTGTAACGCACCCTCTTCTTTTATGAGGGGAACATTCCAGAGTCTTGGAGCTATCCCCAAATTAGGATGTCCCCTGCTCCCATCCTTCTCTAAACACAAAGACTTCACCTCAATATATTGGGGAGGGAAAATATACTTTGTCCCTTCAAATTTAACACACATTCTATATAAGGTGACATTAAAAGGAATATACCAGATTGAACTTTCCTGCCATAACACGTTACTTTAATACTTCAAATAATTCAAATAATCCTTCAATTCCCCCTTTTTGGTCTCGCCTCACGAGACCAACACACATAAGACATTTGAAACAAAACTACTGTCATTTTTTGATACTGTGTCTGTCCCCCTTCATTAAACCTTTGGGAACAGAAAACAACCTCCAATGACAGTGAAGAAACTATCAGAGTGAGAGCCTGAGTGCCAGAAAGCAGCATCCTTGCGTGTTGTTGAATCACACTGGCTCCAGTAGTACCAGATGTCCCCCTTTGCTCCTCGGCGGACGGCATGAGATGTCCTCTGGGTCCCTCTGTAGAGACCGGAGAACCTGGGGTTGAGTCACGTAGGCCTGACGACCTTCAGCCAGACGAACTCCGCTGTGTCGGCCTCCTGCTCCTCGGGTCCCCCTTTTGGCGTCAGCAACCTGTGTGGAGAAATCTGATACCCACCCCTCAAGTCTACGCTCAGGGCTTCTGGGCCCTCAGGTGTTTGACCCACCACTGGTAGGCCGCTTCAGAATTCTAATACTTGGCCTTTGTCAACAAAATAAACCCCAACATCTTCAGGTGAACTAAATAACATATCTCAATAGCTCTGAATTTCTGACAAGCATCTGTGTTATTATAAATGAAATCCTTGAGATCCCATTTAAAATCTAAATATAATATTGAACTGCTAATGTCTCTGGTAATGGAACACACTAATGTTATGGATTAAAAACAACTAAAATAATGATACTGACAAAGTGAATAATTTGTTGAGACTGCTTCTACCTGTCAGTGCTTAGATATTATCAAGCTGAAAAATGAATACAGAAATCCAACATACTGTCATCAAATGTCTTTCTATTATGAATTTTAATTAAATGTACATCCCCATAATGATCTAAACAGTCTATGGCTTTTACTTCTTTACCAGGCTAGTTACAAGATGTTGTCTAAATTAAATTCTATCTCATTACATTACTATGTTTTAACTTAGCTGTAATATGTTCTTTCTACATTTCAAACCTCAGTTACTTTAATACCTGTTGAAATATTCCAAAATTGTTTTCAGTATCACAGTTCACCTTCTCATTCTCATTCTGGAATTACCTCTCTCAGTAGCCCCTTGGCCACTGATTCTGCATCTGTGTTACCTGTTATAACTCAATCAATATTAGAAACATGTCAACATTAATCAAACAGTATCTTATCCCCAGATATGGAGCAGGTTAAATCTAAAACTGTCAATCAATGGTCAGATTGAACATCTGAGTTGGGGCGGCAGGTTTCTTCCAGTCGCTAAATGAAAATATCCCACAACTTCGTCTGACAACCCTAAAATGTGGAATATGGTCAAATCACAGGTTTCGAATTAAATCGTGTCTGCTCACCTGGTAGCCTATTGTACAGAGCTCTGTTTTTAGTTGTCAGAAGAGGCCGAGATGTTTAGCCCTGGACTATTCCGTCCGCTTGCTGCTGGTGGTCTCTTCCCCGAAAACACCCCACTCAGACACGTCGGGTCACCACTTGTTGGAGATTTGGAGGATGTTTAAAACCAACCTCGTCTCCGCGTGTCGTTTGATAAGCTGGGTAAATTCGTAAAAAGGAAGGGATTAAGAAACACCGAAATGCAAGTGAAACAATAATCTTGTTTTAATGATACAAGGTAACAATACAAATACAAAGGAATCACGAAGCACTCTGCAGAGTACTCCGGGCTCAGGTTCTACCACGTGTGAGACAGGTCTCAGGAACGGCCGGTCAAAAACAAGAGCGCGAACCAAAGGAAAACACAGGCTTTAATACTAAAACACAGGAGGAGGTGTGTGCGTGCTTTCCCCCAGAGGTCATCTTATTGGGAGAGACCAACACATGGCCTGTCACACCCAATCAGTGCGACACAGCAGAAGAAACCCGGAAACAAAAAGTCTCTTTCAGTTTGACGAAGACCAGACACCTTTTGGTGTCTGGTACGAACCTGCTCTAAACAACAAGTTTCCTTATCTTATTTCACATCTTGCAGCCAGCACACACACATCCCCTTTATGGCCCTTTGTCCCTGAGTCCATCTTCCCCCCTCAGGTTACCACACACAAGTTAAAAGTATGTTTTAAGATATAGTTGGCTAAATATACGTAATACATGTAAATCACTTTCATATCAATAATAACGAGGAACACATTACCTATGCTCTTAAGCAGTATTAGAGATGCTTTTCAAATAGTCAAACTTCACACAGGCCTAATATAGAGAACACACTCATTTGTCCTACAGCCCCTCCCGCCATTTGAGCTATTGTTCACATCTTTACTTCAAATAAAAGGTTTCACATTGTATATTTCCAGCTTCCTTTACACATACTGTTATTATTAATACAAAGTAATTAACCACACACATCTATTGAAAACAAGTAGATTTCCCTGATAATTGACATGCTGAAAATCTTAGGAAGAATGTCCCCTCCCCCAGCTCTCTCGTCCCTGTCATAAAAGCTGCTTCCATTTCATATAGAGTAATAAAACATGTTTAAGCTAATTTCTCCACAATGTTTGTAGCCATTTAGTACCCACACATGAAAGAATAAAAACAGAGGTATAGTTGAACAGTAATCATGTAGCACATATATTTACTGCAATGAAAACAAACATATTTGCCCCAAGCATGTGTAACGCACCCTCTTCTTTTATGAGGGGAACATTCCAGAGTCTTGGAGCTATCCCCAAATTAGGATGTCCCCTGCTTGCATCCCTCTCTAAACACAAAGACTTCACCTCAATATATTGGGGAGGGAAAATATACTTTGTCCCTTCAAATTTAACACACATGAATATATATAAGGTGACATTAAAAGGAATATACCAGATTGAACTTTCCTGCCATAACACGTTACTTTAATACTTCAAATAATTCAAATAATCCTTCAGAAGTCAGATTAAATTAAATAACGACTTCTCCAACCTTATACTTTTCTCCAGAGTGCCGTGGTTCATTGTTTATTAATGTGTTTCCGCGGCATTTACCGACCGCTGCAGTGCTGCTCGTCCACTGGAATGTATTCTCCCGTTAGCTCCGGGTTAGCTAATACTTTAGAGCGGCCTCTCTAAAGTATTCACTGTCTGACTGTCACACAAGCAGCTGATAAATATCCCCAATTCCCCTTAAGTGAATGTGTGTCAGTCTGAATTGACGCTGTTTGGCATCACAACGCTGTTATTAAAGTGTCTCTGGTATAAAATGGGTGATGTTATCATAGCAACCGAAGCTAAACTGACCATCTTGACTACTTGTTGCTATCCTATTGTGGCATAAGCCGTTTTCTACAGGCACATTTTACCGGCGTATTTTTCATTATGATTCTACTTGTGATAGTCGGACATGACAACCTGTGCAGCCCATGTATTGATTCCATCCGATAGCTGCTATAATACAAAACAAAACGTCTGCCTGCTCTCCACAATGATCAATAACAGCAAGCGGATGGTCAAAGTAAGGTGCAAATAAACAGAATCACACGAAGCCGGGTTAGTGTTGCCTGACTTTATAAAGTGTGTTTCTTCTTATAAATGTGTGGTTGCCTTCTAGTCACTTTGCTCAGCAATACTGCTTGTAGGCAGGCATGACGAGACTCTTCAGTCGACCCATGTTCAGGGGAGGTGGGTTTAGTTTCCTGCACGCCTCAACGTAAGCGATGCCGCCTCTTAGCTCCGAAGCTCTTGCCTCTAGACCGACAATTTTTTGGAGCTGGAAGTGAACCGGACTCCGGAGCTAAGAGGCGGCGCCACTGCGGTGCGAACAGGAAAAACCACTACTTTTCAGGCTCCAGCTCCGAGCCGGAGCTGAAAATGCGTTGGTGTGAAAGGGGCATGTGTGTCATTCAAGCTCGGGAGGGTGTGTATGTGTGGCGCGAGAGAGAGAGAAAGCGTGCGCACCGGTTACGTGTATTGTTGTTGTTAGCATCTGGTGCTAGCTAGCTGCGCTAACGGATATAATGAGCTGTCAACAAGGTGGAGGAGAGTCCTCTCCTTTCAGACTGAGAGACTGATAAATACAGCTCAGGGGCCTCATTTATAAAGGGATATACGCAAAAAAAATGGCGTACGGCAGTTTCTACGCAATGTTTGCGATTTGTAAAATACTAACTTGACGGGAAAACGTGCGGTCCTCCACGCAAACTCTAACCCATGCGTACGCACTTAGCACAAAAACGGGAGAGACGAGAAACTGCGACACCGTTGGCAGAAGGAAGAATGGAGAGAAATGTGTGGAAATAATACCATAAATAAAATGTTACCTCTCATTTATCATATATGAAGAATTCATTTTCAAACAGCCAATCTTCAAATGATTTAACAAACTCCTGTTTGAGACTCCTCAGTGCACACAAAAACATAACTCGGAGAAATAAATAAATACCGATATGTTATTTAAAACCACCTCGAATATGTTGTGTTAATGTTATGACATTTCTCATAAATGATATGGTAAGCAGGAGGACAGAATTACGTCTAAAGTGACGCCGTTTTGCATTTCTATAGGTTGTAGATACGAGCATGGTTTTATATGTTTAATACATGTTTAGTCGTGTTTTATGCCGTTTGCAAAGACTTGATAAGTCGCTCGTAAAACACAGGAGGTATGGAAACTAAGAGCACCATATGTGGTCAATTGTACAGCTAATATAACACAACACATTAGTTGTATTTCCTTTAACTGGGGGGGGCTGAGACGCTGCGCACAGCTGATCGACAGCTGGGACACAAACCACCAAATACAAAAACATAATTCAGATCCAGTCGTCATGACTCCACTCCAGAGGGATTCCCCGATCATTTCTTACAGTCTCATCCAGTGGGGGTCTCCTGTCCCCGGTACAAACACACTGCCTGAGGAAGGCTATGTGTATTTTTTTTGTCATTAACCTTTTTCGGACCACTTATTTATTTATTTTGGTGACGATCCGACCTCCATGCTGCTACTCTGGTTCAAACTGCATCCACCAAACAATATGATTTATCTCGACCTCCCCAAAATAACCAAAATCCGACACGGTGTGAGATGTTTTTTTTAGCTGTTCTGTCGTCATTTCCTGCGATCTTCTCCATGCAGTCAGTCAAAATGAATGAATGAAAGGTCGTTTCTTTTACTATTTATAGGCAAACATGGGCGTTACGTGAAGCCCGCAAAAGCTGCACCACATTTCGAGTCGGTTGTGATTTATAAAGGGAAACAGGCGTAGGAAGTGCCATACGCACTTTCCTCGCCGGTATGCAATGTTTGGTGAATCGGAAAGTGGCGGAAAATGTATGGACCTATTTTTCGGATTTCTACTACGTAAGCAACCTTCCCACTTCAATCCTACGCACGGCATTATATATGAGGCCCCTGGTGAGGTAAAGGACTCTTGAGTGTTTAGATAGTTAACTTAGTCTAAGTTCTCTGTGGGTCTCAAACGGTTTGGTCACCATTTATGTAAACACATATTTCCATTTGAAGGGGGAGTGATTAGTAAAATATGGATGAATAATTTAAAAAAAAATGTTAACTAGGTGAAAAAAGGTAAGATAAACTTTAAAAACTTGTTGAGAGCTAAAACTAGTCTTTGCTGCTGCCTCAAAGAGGAGCAGGGGGGAGACGGTTGAGGCTGGTTCAGGAGCACAGACACACTCACAACTATAAATGAACCAAAAACAAATACATAAACAAGTTTCAATGTTTTTTCATATTGGATATGGTATGTTATTGGTTATGGCCATGTTCTTATGATTTTATGATTATTGAAATGTATACAGTTCTGTTTCATATGGGTGTAGCCTACTCTCTTTATTTCCCCCTCAAAATGCACCAGATTGATGCATTTAAGTCCAACATTTAAAAAAAATCTTACCAGGGGAGCATGCCCCCAGACCCCCGTAGAGGATTTGAGGTCCACCTCCTCTTAAAATGTGTTCACATGGATATACAGGACTGTCTCAGAAAATTAGAATATTGTGATAAAGTTCTTTATTTTCTGTAATGCAATTAAAAAAACAAAAATGTCATACATTCTGGATTCATTACAAATCAACTGAAATATTGCAAGCCTTTTATTATTTTAATATTGCTGATTATGGCATACAGCTTAAGAAAACTCAAAAATCCTATCTCAAAAAATTAGAATAGTTCCTCAGACCAAGTAAAAAAAAAAGATTTATAACAGCAAAACACAATCAAACATTTGAAAATGTCCATTAATGCACTCAGTACTTGGTTGGGAATCCTTTTGCACGGATTACTGCATCAATGCGGCGTGGCATGGAGGCAATCAGCCTGTGGCATTGCTGAGGTGTTATGGATGCCTAGGATGCTTCAATAGCGGCCTTTAGCTCATTAGCATTGTTGGGTCTGGTGTCTTTCAGCTTCTTCTTCACAATACCCCACATATTCTCTATGGGGTTCAGGTCAGGGGAATTTGCAGGCCAATCGAGGACAGTAATGCCATGGTCAGTACACCAGTTACTGGTGGTTTTGGCACTGTGGGCAGGTGCCAGATCATGCTGGAAAATGAATTCCTCATCTCCATAGAGCTTTTCAGCAGACGGAAGCATGTAGTGCTCTAAAATCTCTTGGTACACAGCTGCATTTACTCTGGGCTTGATGAAACACAGTGGACCAACACCAGCAGCTGACATGGCTCCCCAAACCATCGCTGACTGTGGGAACTTCACACTGGATTTCAAGCAACTTGGATTTTGCTCCTCTCCAGCCTTTCTCCAGACTCTGGCGCCTTGACTTCCAAATGAAATACAAAACTTGCTTTCGTCTGAAAAGAGGACTTTGGACCACTGTGCAACTGTCCAGTGCTTCTTTTCCTTAGCCCAAGTCAGACGCCTCTTCCGTGGTCTTGAGTTCAGAAGTGGCTTGACCATGGGAATACGGCTATTGTAGCCCATTTCCCGGACACGTCTGTGAACAGTGACTTTTGATACCTGGACTCCAGCTTCAGTCCACTGTCTTTGAAGCTCCCCCAAATTCTGGAAGCGACTCTTCTTCACAATGCTGTTAAGGCTGCGGTCATCTCTCTTGGTTGTGCAGCGTTTCCTGCCACATTTCCCCCTTCCAACAGACTTTTTGTGGATGTGCTTTGAAACTGCACTCTGTGAACAGCTTGCTCTTTGAGAAATTTCTTTTTGTGTCTTACCCTCCTGATGGAGGGTGTCAATGACGGTCCTCTGGACAGCAGTCAGATCAGCAGTCTTCCCCATACTTGTGATTTAGTTTACTGAACCAAGCTGAGTGTTTTTCAAGGCTCAGGAAACCCTTGCAGGTGTTTCGAGTTAATTAGACGATTCAAGTGATTCGTTGAACACCCTACTAGTATACTTTTTCATGATATTCTAATATTTAGAGATAGGATATTTGAGTTTTCTTAAGCTGTATGCCATAATCAGCAATATTAAAATAATAAAAGGCTTGCAATATTTCAGTTGATTTGTAATGAATCCAGAATGTATGACATTTTTGTTTTTTTAATTGCATTACAGAAAATAAAGAACTTTATCACAATATTCTAATTTTCTGAGACAGTCCTGTAGGTTCCTAAATATATTTGCAATTTTTTTTTAAATAGTAATCCATGTCCATATGTTTATTCTGGGGTAGTAGATTTAAAGTTTAGGCCTATCACTATGGGCAGCAACGTTGTAAATATTGACAAATAAATCCAGAAAAATGGCACAAAAGAAAACTAGTAGTGGCCTGGCTGGGTGTATAATTCCCGGCCTGACTTATTGTCCCAGGGAGCCTCGTTGAGCTGCGAGTGTGGCTACAGACGGAGTTCACTCCGTCACGGAGGGGTAGGGTCGAGGGAGTGGTTTGGGATTGGGTCTGAATGCCCCCTTGTGGGATTATTAAAAGCAGACTTATTTTTCTCTTCTTCAAAACTACGGAAGGCATGGATGGTTCAAATAAATTGATGCCAATTATGTCGTCACTAATGTTAGATTTATTTTTTTCATATAAAAATTCACATTTTAAAATCAATGCAGAGATTTAAGAACAGAGGCCTGTACTACGAAGCTGGTTCAACCTAATCTGGATATGTTTGAGTTAGCCGGTTGGCCTAATCCAAAACATATGCGCTCTCGCTAAACTGTACTATGACGCGGGTTATCAAGTGGATCGCTCAAGCCAGCCGTGCCGTGTCTAGTTAGGTGCGCGTTCACATGAAAGGGGTGGTATTTGGAGCATTCGACCAATCACAAACATGGAGAAGCATACTGTACTGACAGCACAGCGTCATACTTCCTGAATGAAAAGTGAACTTTAATATTAGTCAAATATGAAGAAGTTAAACTTTAAACATCCATGACTTAAACACTTTATCCAGGATAAAAGCCACATAGCTGCACCTGCAAGGTGAATACAGCTGGTAAAAGAAAAAGTGTTTGAATGCGTACATTAACAGGTTTATGATATCACTGCCCCGTCTAAGACACGAGTGGATCTGACTTTAATTACATTTGTCTCGAGTGTTTCGTCAACTTAATGTGTTGCTTAAAATAATACTTCTGCATACAGTATGTGACATTGTGACACTGTGAGTGTTGCACGGCCAGATACGGCTCAGCTGACTCAGATATGGAAATATATGATACATTATGATGTGATATGCCGCGGACTGTACTTAATGTTTCTCTGATCCGGTTACTTATGTTGTGGCAGATATTTAATTAAGCTTTCTTAACGCTAATGTTATAATAGTCAGATTGCTCTGAAGATGGGAGGTGATATTCTATTAATGTTCACGTTCACACAGTCGGTGATTTTTGCCAGCCGTCTTTCCTGCATTTCCTTTCTCCTGTAATATGACTTGATCGCTTTCAACTCCGCACACTGAGCTCTGATTGGTCAGCAGGCGTGTAGCTTTCACTGTGTTGATCTCTTATCCTGGAACCTATCCTGCTTCGGAGCACATACTACGTTCCAGGGTAAGTCACCATGGAGATCTAGCCCGCTAAAAAGTGAACCAGCTTCGTAGTACCGGAAATCCCAGAAGTTATCTTGATAAACGAAAATCCTGCTTCGTAGTATACCTCACTGGTCCCGACCAGGTTAACCGCACGGCATAAGTTACCATTGAGATCTAGCCTGCTAAAAAGAGAACCAGCTTCGTAGGACCGGAAACCCCGAGTTTTCTCTGAAGTTAGACGGCTAAGCGAAAATCCTGCTTCGTAATATACCCCCCAGGTGTACTGTGAACAGCGGCGCCGTAAGGGGGTGAAAGGTTAGGACGATTCTAAGGGCCCATGACTAGCAGGGGGCCCCAAAATGTTTAGAACATTAAGAAAAAAAATGTAAGTACCCTTTCATCAATAATTAACATTCATATAACGTTATATTGCGTAGTAGGCTACTCACTAAACTTACGATTCATTTAACTTATTTTCTTCCAAAAGTTAATTATCCAAAGCCTCTGTACACCCCCCTCTATTTACATGTAATGGTTTGGTCCTAAGACTCCTGCCTCCAAACGCAGCACTTTTCTAGCAGAGTGAAAGCATGTGAGGAGGGATGCGGTAGGTGTGGTCCATGAGTGGTGGAATTTAGCTAAGCGTAGTCCATTGTAAATTGTAATGTTTTTTTTTACTAAGCTGACATTAAGTAGGCTACTGTTAATATCTTCACAGAAAATTCAGAGGTTTTACATTTCACTGCTCTTTTAGCTGACATTAAATGCAGGTACATGTTTATCAGCTATTCATACTAAATCAGTTGTCCCTCCCCCTGGTGCCAGGACCAACAGATCCATCTTCAGGCTCAGCAGCCCTGTCCCCCTATAAGGCTGAACCTGAACCAGCTTTTCTCCCAACTGAAGGAGGTGAGCAGCATTGTGTTGAATGACATGCCACTTAACATATCTGAAGGGAGACTGGAATACAACACATATATATCAAAACAAAAAGCTAACATCTAATTTAAATTATACATTTCAAACACAGTATTTTCCCACATAGCCACTGATCTATATAAGACAAAAAACCGCTTTTAGTCTATTTAGGATGTTTGAAGCCTTGATTGATCAGTCTGTATTAGGTAAATAAAATGTTAATCACCAACATTTTGGTTATGATATTAATACTAACATTAAAGAATATATTATCATATGTGTCATGTACACTCTACAGAGCCAGGGCCCTCTTCAGTTTTGTCAGGAAGGTGTGTGGAAGTGGAGGAAGAGGTGAAGGACAGTGACAGTGCCAGTGGCAGTACCAGTGTAGATGATGAGGAAGAAGGCTCCAGTGAAGACAAGAGAAGGTGTAGAGAAAGGGACAGACAAAGTGAGGAAAAGGACAGACAAAGTGAGGAAGCTGTAAAAAAAAAAGACTGAGAAAAGGTAATAGGCTCTGATTTGGCACCACCATAAGGCCTTTTCATTTCCATTTCCGTTGTATTCCACTTTAATACCTGCATATTTTGTAGTTGGTATGTACATTTCATTTTAAAATCTGCTGCTTATGTTATTTTTTGTGTTATGGCATTTTATAAATGATTTTGTTGGTGGTAATGTTCACTTTATTTTAATTTAAGAGGTCATGTATATTTAAGTTATATTTATTTGGATTTATGCATTCATGTTGAGAATGTTCCATTCATAAATGTTATTGTTAGGCATGTACACCATAAAAGATGACTATTGATATTTATTGTCAGGAATGTTAGTGTTATATCAAATAGTGAATTCTACTGCAGCAGAATGTTGCACGTCTGCACAGTGTTATATGTTCACCGCTCAGTGTCAGTAAATATTGTGCGGTTAGTATTGGACTACAAGATAGATGCAAGCCTGTACAGGTGGAGTTATTTAAAGCATAAATGAGTGGGTTGGGTTCTGGAGGTGTGGTTAGCAATTTTGCTTGGTTGGCGTGGCCTGGGCCTGGTGATGGGGGGGCCCAATTTGATATCTTTTCACGGGGCCCAAAATCCCTGGCGGTACCCCTGACTGTGAACATATTGGTTAGTTACTGTAAAAACATATGCAGCACATTTTGACATTGGGTGGCCATCAGCTAAAGTTACTGCAGTTTAGTTGGCTTGTTATAAATGAATGTATTAATTTCTCAGAGAGGGTTTGATGGAAAACCCCTTTGTTTTAAAATGTTAGAAAAAGAAGACAAACAACACAGCTCATCTTTATGAGATTAAAATATGATTGTTTACACTTAGATCCCTGTCAGGGATTATATCCAGATTTCTATCCCTTTTTTTGCAGTCAAGTCAATGAGTGTGACTGCGATTTCCTTAAGCCTCCTGGGAAAATAAAGTGTCGTACTAATTTAACCATAAGCAGTGTGTTCTTTACGGGTCTTAATCATATAGTTTGTTCCTACTGCAATAAGACATTATGAGTTGAAAATAATAAACAGGGCTGAGTTTACAGGCACTTCCTGTGTTCCAAAGAGGTTCTGCAGAACGCTTTACTGAAGCTTTGTGCTACACTCGGTTTGAAAGTTTACAAAGTCTGAACATTCTTAAAACCATCATGACGTTAAGTGTTTCATGCTTAATTACCAACAGCAGTGATCCACAGCAGGTGAACTTACTGAAGAACACTTTCTCCTGCTTTGAGCACGGGTTATTCTCAGTAATGGACCTGAGCACCAGAAGCTTTACATGATGAAATCTAAGATAAGTGGAGCTACTTTCCTCCAGCCCTGCAGGCTGAGTTCAGAGTATCCTGCCCTCTTCAAACACTTCAGGAGAGGGGCAGCAGCTGCAGGTTTACAGTGAAGCACATAAGATATCCATCCAAGCTCCAGTCGTGAATGTGGACCTGGATTGTATGTCAGACAGCCTTATTTAAACGTCAGCTGAACTTTGTAACGTAATACTATTAATACAAAATATTTTCATTCACAATCAGTATCAATCAGAATCAAAGTATTTTATTCCTCACGAGGAAAATTGGGTTTTTTGAAATTTGCTCTATTTCAGAATAAAATAAATAGAAACATATATTGAAAGAAATAGAAAAAAATGTATCAATAGAAAAATAAGAAAGTAAAGCTAGAATGTGAAATAATAAGAAGAAGATGATCCTCTTTTTATGTATCCCCCTAGTTGGAAATTTAGTTTTTCACATGCCTTAAAAATATCAAATACAATACAGATATTCATATCAGGAGAAGAAGTTCTCATGCTGCCATCTGGTGGAGTACGTGTGTTGTCACGTGCACACTGCACTCTGTTGCAGGTTTAAGGGCTGAGCTCTACGTATGAGAGGTGCTGCTGGGAGGAATGTGACAGGGTGACATTTTGAATTGTCACTTTATAAGTTAAAAACGGTTTTACTGCATGAAAGAACAAACACTAAACTATCCCTGAATCCTATCACTCTACTTTTTTTTCTTATTTCAATACTGTCCATATAACTAAATATGTAACCTGCCAATTACATGTTTTTGAAAAAATACATGACATTTACTGCCACTGAATCTATATTTTATCTCCAACTACTTGCTAGCATAAAAGATAAGCCTTTGTGTTTTTCTTTGCATTTATAAGAATTGGAATCACAATCAGTGATTTATTTAACCCACTTGATAGAGATATTAACCTTAAATAACTAGTACTTTACTCCCACTGCTGACTGAGAGCTGGCAGCGGAGTAGTCACTCACTGCAAGTTCTTCCAATCTACAAACTTTGATGTAATGCAATAAGTGCTTTCTTCTCTGATATGTATAGCTACAAGAAAATCTGCCTCGGAGAATTCACATCTTTTTGAATACCTTGTTACATATATATATTTCATTGCTCAAATGTTTTAATCATTGCTGTCTATCTGCCACCAAAATCTTAATATGGCGTACTTCCGGAATTCTCTAAATGCCAATAAGGGGCATACTCTGGTCATAAAATAAGGAGCTCCAACAAGGCGTGTAGGACAGAGAGTGAATACACATACTATACAGAGATGCTGTATGAGAAAACCAATGTGATTTTGGAACATTGAACAATGTAAATCTATTCTAGTAGACCTCAACAATTGACTTATGATCAGTAGAAATGACCATGACATGGGACCTTTAAAGAAAAATAGAAAAACAATAGAGAAAAAATATTGTTTTATTAGAAACGCGGAAATGTACATGTAAGAAATAAACCTAAATATATAAGTCGTCATGAACCAACCCAGTCTCACGGCATTTCGTGTTCACCAACACGATTTTTAATCTATTGATTCGTGTTCACCAACACGATTTTCCCCTTTTTTTCGTGTTGCACAGCACGATTTTAAAAGCAATGTATTTCTATTGGTAGTCTTTACCCTTTTTTTTCGTGTTGCACAGCACGATTTTAAAAGCAATGTATTTCTGTTGGTAGTCTCACGGCATTACGTGTTATAGGAAGACCGGAAGCTGTGTGGTTCATAAAAACATGTTCTTACTCAATATCAAGCCACAATTATTGCTTTTATTTTAAATCGTATCATTTCGGACTTTTGTTGCTGTCTGTGAGGAAAATAAATGGGGCTCATTTTTCCTTCTAATTTGTTATTCTTTTCAAAATAACACACTGTTATTTAGTCAACAATAACACACAATTATCCTTGTTTTTATTTATTTGTTTAATTCTATAATCTCTGGCTTTTTTGCCATCCTTCAGGAACTGAATTTCAAAATAAAAATAATCGGAAACAGACGTAGGCCTATAAGGGACATTTCGAGCATCATCGAGTTTAGGATGGCCGAAGACACTACACTACCCATAATCCCCAGCTATCGTTTAGGACTATAGTCCCCGTGATTAAACTTCAAGTCGGGATTGGATGTTGGAGTGCGCCAAGGTTACGGAATCGAAACTGGATCGAACGCCACCCCCCCAACAATTAGAAGTTGCCAGTATTAAACACCAATTATTAACCAATTAAAATGAACCGATTAAACATCTCTCTGACACAGTTTAAACGCATTTCAAGTGGAAGAATTGTCCGTGTCTCCTCTTCGTGTCTCGGGAAGCTGGAAGCTGTATTATTTTCAAAGAATTAAAATTAAAAAAAAACTTTTTTTAACCATAACGGTTACTTTACACAACATTGAGTCAAACTTATCCTTGTTTTAATCCTTGTTTTATTTATGTTAAATTGTTGTTGTCGGTCAATTTTCCATTTTATTTATTTTGGTTTAAGATATCATTATTTTTTATTTATTATTATTATCATGTTAGATGTTTAAACTTTTCTGCATTTTATAAGGCAATATATACTTTTTTGTTTTTGTCCGTAGGCTACTTAGGTTATTAAAGAGTTATCGTGTCAAAATATAGAAAATGTATTAATATTTTATTGTATAATCGGTACAGGAAATTACATCATTCAGAGCACCACCTATTGGCTGCCACCGGCATTACGATCCATCCTCTGACAAAGTAAGTTGGGTCACTAAAGTCTGATACATGTTTTGCTTAGATTTAATAATTGGGGCTTTTTTTTAAGCCTTTACTCGCATGGTTCATCATACATACTGAACTGTTCTAAGTCTGAGAAATGCTTTCGCCATAATCAGCAAAGCAACATTAATGTGAAATTATTCTTGCGGGCGGCTAGCTAGCTAGCTCACGTTCAACATAAGCTTAAACTAGATTAGCTACATTTATATCAGCTCATAAGTGGTGTGTGAAAAATATTTGTCTTAATTGCGGCTACATACGTTGGTGTTAAAGTGTGAGTTATACGTTATCTTAATCGCTTTTGTTTTACACATGACAGTACTAACGCTGGCCGACATTTTAATATATGTTTGGGGGGGAGGGGCATAGCCCACGTCCATGTGCTTGTTACGCGTATGAAACAGGAAACACGTAAATGAACTCAGTCTGTCTAAAGTAGTTAAACCGCCACAATGTGCATTTAAAAAAGCTAGTTTCACTACATAATTCACTTTTTCTGTTCTCTCCTGCAGCTCCCATACCCACAGCACAAACCCATACACTGATCTACACCATCATAAAACCGACGGCACTTTTAAGAGCCAAACTCAACCTATCTCTCTGTCTATCTACCTACCTTTCTTATAGCTATTGTCTCTATCTTTTTCTATCATTCATTATCTATTTCTTCATCTATCCATCTCAATCTTACAATCTGTCTCTCTATCTCTGTTTGTCTCATACAGCAGCTGTTGCATATCTGTTGTGTCTGTCTGTCTGTCTGTCTGTCTGTCTGTCTGTCTGGCTGGCTGGCTGGCTGGCTGGCTGCCTGGCTGGCTGGCTGCCTGGCTGGCTGGCTGGCTGGCTGGCTGGCTGGCTGGCTGGCTGGCTGGCTGGCTGGCTGGCTGTGTTGCAATGGCAACAAAACACAACCCAGACCCCAATAATCCCACATCCAAAGAAGGGAAACGCATGGCTCTTGAGCTGAAGCATGAACACATGCTAGCTGAAGCTAAGGTTGGTGTTTTAACTGATATGACCTCATTCATTTCCCACTTGAATTTGGCACTATCTGTTATCCAAAAAATGCTGAACAGGCCAAGAGTAACTGGATTTTGGATCAATGTATAGGGCCTTTGCAAAACGGTTCATCATTACAACATGGGGGGCAGAGGCTTACTAAATAAAGCTTGTTCAACTTGTTTTACTTCATTTGTTGTATATGGTAGGAAAAACGTGAAGCAAAAATGTTCTTCAAGTGAATGAGTTTACTTTTATTTGTCCACTGTCATATGGTATCAGTTTATCAGCAACATCAACCTTACATGAGTTGTTACTTGGTCACAGAAAGCAGCTGAGGAGAGGAAACGGGCACGCTCTGTAGGAGACACTTTACAGTCCCCTAAAAGGGGCTGTGTAGGACGTGGCAAGCCGAGAGGGAGGCGTGGAGGGCGACGCCAAGGCTCAGCTACAGGTTGAAATCCCAATTATTTTAAATTTTTATGAATTTACTAAGTAAATGGTTGGAAAATCGAATTAAAACACACTAATTGCTTGTTGAGGGTCTACAATAATTCCAATATATAAACGCATAGTGACACTACAGTCGGAGACATTCCCACTGTGGTGTCATAAGAACTATGCTTTATTTAATTTCACAAGCTTTTAAACAATAGGTAGATAATACAAATCATCAGTTATCTGTTGTTAACCCTCTGTGTGATGTTTTACAGTCACATCCCCCCCGACTGAGGGCTTCCAGTCTTCCAGTGTGGAGGTTCTGCGTAGTGAACCTTCAGCACAACACGAATTTGGTAAATCACAAAAATGGCTTTAAGTTTAAAACTAAAATCAATTTTTAAATAAATTGTGTTAGTGAGAGAAAATAACCTTATACACAACTGACAGTTCAGGACTCGAACGAGGAATGTAATTCAGTAAAGATATCGGCCAGTTCCATACTGAGCAAAGAAATTATCCTTGATTTTTAGTGTTCATCTTAAATATAGTCATTTACAGTTAAAGTTTCCCATTCTGTTCACAGAAAAGAATATGGAGAGCCTCTCTGACATTCTTTCCTCATGTCCTCCTCCTGAGCCTCAAAAAAGCTCTGCCTCATCCTGGTCTTTTCGGCAGCAGAAAGCCTCAGAGCGCTGGAAAGAAGCGAGACCACACCACCTACAATGCCTTCTAGAAAAAGAGGCTGTTGGTCATCCCCTGTGTGGCCTCTGCCACGAGCCGGCTGTCATTAGGTGAGATAACATTTACCTTTATTTAAATTACTTTAACTAATTGTAATTTTTAAGTATTAATGCTCAGTGCCCTGCTATTTCAGCTTATATGCATGACTTTTGGGATGTTATAAAACTGGATACCTAGAGAAAACCCACATGAAAATGAAAGTAATTCTAGGATATTAGAATAATTTTGTATTTCCTCCCAAGGTGTAGAGAGTGTCTCCCCGAGGAGTGATTCTGTGGAGACTGATGTACTTCATCACAAGAACCAGCCACTCCACAACAGGGACAGTTTAATGAGTGTTTTTAAAAAAAAAAAAAATTAGTCCAACAACGTGTGTTGTTAGAGCGGAAGGTGGATATGACACCCATGACCAAGGTATGCTCTCTCAAACTTGCATTTTGATGTTCACATGTCTCTTCGGCCAGCATATAATGGTAATTAGTGCTTTTCTTTTTTTTTTGACAGCTTGTATATTGCCAACTGTGAAGGCACCCAACTGCGCCTGTAAAGGCACAAACTTCACTGTGGTACCAGGCAAACCAGTGATTTTAATTACCATCAATGGAAAACAAATATATATATATTTGGATTTCTATTGAATTGTTGTTATATGTTTACTGTTGTGGGCTGAGGCATTGTGCTTCCACTTGGAGTAAAACCTTCATGTAATATCTGTTCATCTTTGACTATTTGCAGATGGAAAATGTGTCTTAATTATGTTTATTTACTTGTTCCAAGGGCGTTATGACTTGCATCTGCATGTCTGTCAAACTTGCCAGCAGCAGTGGACCCCCGACTTGAAAGTCCTCCTTAAGAGTGGATACTGGCCAGCTTCGGTCAGTATTTCCACACTTTACACCTTGGACCTCCTGAGCTCCTTTGAAGAGCTCAAGGTCATCTCTCCGGGATTCTCCAGACAGGCCTTTGCAAAGCTGCTGGAGCATCGCACAAAGTGTGGAGGAAGAGTAAGTGTAAATATTCTTTACCATATTATACATTATAACATTTCCGTAAATAGACAAAATCACAGCAATATATGTAATTATCTTCCAGTCTGGACCTGTCAACGGAGATGCACTGCAGCGCAGCTTTCTGGAGTTCTCCTATGCCTCGTATGAGGAAGACCTGCTCTGCTGTGGTGCTCCTTTCATCTGCCCTGCCTGCACGCCGGAGATGTTGGCTGTTTCTGCCGATGGAAACAGGAAGCTGTATCGCTTTCGGCGAAGTGGAAGGTGCTGTTTTTACAATGTTGTTATTTAACTTTTTTGATTACTGTTTATATTTCATGGATATATTTGCTAATCTTTTTTTCCTCAGTTCTGATGGCAGCGCCTTTTTTAATGGGCTCTTTGTAGCAGAAGACAGCGCGGTGGAAACATTTGTCGACAAAATACAGAGATCACTGAAAAATGCGAGTTTTTATTCGTCATTTTACCTTATAGGTATATCACAAAAATAGCCATGTATATCCGACCCTGACTTTCTTCAAATTCAGCTACTTCTCCTTACCATCTACTCCAAAATCAGATAATTAGAACAAATGGTGTAGATCGTGATTCCATTGCTTTTAACTGATTTGTCATGATGTAATGTGTGTCTTAGACCCGGGGAAGAGGCACATGTGGGGACTCCCAGTGGACAGCAGCGAGGGAGACGTCAAGGAGGGCTTTGAAGCTAGATGAAGAAGCGATGGAGGTGGCTGTATGCCGCCATGGGTTTCTTTTGAAGGCCTTAAATATGTACAGGGGGGAGATATTCGCCTACCCCCTGTATCTTCAAAAGGAACTCATGCCAGCCAAAGCCAAGTTCTTCGCCATGGATGTGGCTTGCAAGTACTGGCCGTACATGGAGAAAGCTGTAAGTGTCCTTCCTGCTCTCCAGGAGCTGACCACCATGAAGCCATTCCTCAGTGTAATGCATGCTCGAGCCCATGCTACAAATGCGAGGTATGTGAAATATTTTTGTATAACGTACATTTATATTTTTTATATTTATAATACTGAAGTAGTACATATCTAAGCTATACTGTTTAGTATAGTAGTATGTAGCCTCTTTGCACAACAATTCCAGCAACCTTTTACCATCAGATTATATGGAGTGGGAAGAACCAGGAGGGAGCAGGGATGACCGCTGGGGAAGAGGTGGAGCAGGTCAACAGCTACCTGTCCCGTTGTGCCCTGACAACAAAATACATGTCCAAAGCAGGTGAGTGGAAGGTTTTGCCCTATTATTGCATACTTTTTTAGATGACACATCATAACCTCATTATTGCTTTCAAAAGCACGACTGGACATGCTCACAGTGCATGCAATGGGATGGAACAGGAAAAAAGGTGACTCCCTTCATCAGGCACTTTCCACAAGATATGTGAAGGTGAGCCTCCTATTAAAGGTGTTGTTGTGTCCTTTGTCATTTGCACATGGCTTGTTGTTAATCATAGCAAGTTTTAATCTTGATAAATGTCCATCGTCTACTGTTTATCAGACTAGTAAGAGGCTCCTGGAAGAGACTGTAAGTCTTGAGGAACTCAAGACGGAGCTACATTGTGTCTCAGATGACATGGTGTCGACGTGGATTTCCGACGTGAAGGAATGGGCATCTGGTAAGCACGACGAGATAACACCAGCTACATATCATTGTCCATGACTGTTTGAATTTACAGATTTGATCCGAAAGAGTAGCCAATTTTAAGGCAATAAGGCTGATTTTTCATGCCACGTAATGGGACCCTCACTGGATTTCAGTAGACAGGGACATAATCTTCAAGCAATAGCAAGCCAACTATGTGTCCATGTTTATCTCTGATATGTTCCAGTTTCCATAGTTGTACCATCAATTTGTGTTAAAAGGTGTTAAATATGTTGCACAACTTTGTTTCTCAAAACCGTTACGTGTTGTGTAACAGTACATTTTACTGCCAATATTATTTCTACAGGAACATCAGAAACATCGGGTACTTCTGAAGACTTCCTTCAAACAGCACTGCAGCAAAGCATTGAGGGGCTTTACCTAAGTGTGAGGCAGCGGAAGCCATCCCTTTACTGACAGAATGGTATAACAATATGATGTTTTAGGTTGCAGATTCAACCTACTGAATTATATATATTTTTTGCACTTGCAAATATAGTTTGTCACATATCCCTATCCTACTACTTCATGTCTTTTTCAGACAGCAGCAAGCTCCGCCATCGACTTCGAAGGAAGCTTGCAGACAACAAAAAGCGCCTTAATCAGGAGGTACTGAAGTACAACCAGCTGGTACACGACTCTGCCAGAGGCATAGATGTTGCTGCGGTGGAGCATTCCCTCTCTGGAGGGAGCATCATGTCCGCGCTGTGGTCGTGGGAAGTTCATGGCATGGGTCAGTTTTCAGATATTTCATAATAATTCATTTGAAGTTCTGTTATATGAAGGTATACCTTGCTGAGTTATGCACATATCATGTAGAGTGTTAGAACGTTCATTTAGTTTAAGGGTATATCTTAAGTTTTCTTATTGTGTATACATTTGATTATTTTGAAAGTACATGTTTGGAGTTTTAAACATATTGTTATGCTATAATGAAAATGTGATTCATGTATATACATAACTGTGATTGGATTTTAGCTAACTTTACAGCCAAGAAAAAGATACTTGATCAAGTCATGCTTACACGGTGACTGCAAGAGGAGAAAGGCATCCTATTGTGGGAGATGGCGCAGCATTGCACATGGTTGCAGAACATGGCAGTTGCTCTAAAAAATAAGGTGGCTGAGGAGGGTAAGTTGAAAGCAAAACTTAACCTACCTTGTAAAGTATGAGTTTTAAAGGAAAAAAAGTCAGCCCAAATCATTCTTGGTCACAGAAATTGGATGGAGTATAATGGCCTTTGCCCATTCGACCTGGCCATTTTACATAATGAAGTCCCTTGACAGTGACAATCATCTTTATATGTACATGGGAGAGAATATACTCCATTGAAGTGCTCTGGCCTCGTGAAGTAATCTTACTTTATAGTATGTCCATATAACAATATTTTGTGTATTTTCAGATGTAGACAAGGGGAATGGAGGACTTGGGTGCACCCTAAGAAGGAAGCATGCTGAGGCGTTGGAGAGGTTGCAGGTGGTACTGCGGCAGTACAAGACTGCTTTAGGTCCTGATACTTGTTTCCTTCAACATGAAGAGGAAAGTCAAAGTGGCCCAAGCAGTCCAGACACCAGTGAAGATGAAGAAGGAAACATAATTTAGGTAATTTACTTATGAATTAATGTACAGTATCTTTGTTGATTTAGCCTCAACCTAGACATGTTGCTGTTACTTTTGTATTCATTAATGCTAAACATACATTGTGTATTCAAAAACCTCAAATTTGGTTTCTGATCTGCCCCTCTTTTTTGTTTCTCTGTATTTCCCCAGATTGCTGCTGCTCTCAAGCACGAATATCCGCCAAGACTTGATGTGCTATCAGAAATGTAAATACTTTACTGACTTTATATTTAGAGATTGTATTCATACTCCTCAATGGAAGATCACCCTTGAATATGTTGACCATATGACTTTTCCCCATGCCGCAGCATCAGGCCAAACATTTCACTTGTACATGTGGTGGCTGTCCATTTCCAGCCGCGTCCTTGGGGATGTTTTCCCTTTGCCTGTTGTGTGGGCGTGGTGGCTGTCACTCTGGCTCCCGGCTCACTTGCTGCAATCAGCTGTTCACCCTCACACCTGATTCTCATCAGCCATCTACAACGGCATATCAGCAGAGGCTCCACAACCTGTCGGCGCCAGATCGTTGTTAAACCACAGTGGTAAACCTCCAGGCTACTCAGCATTATCAGCTACCTTATTTCTGGATGTTCTGACGCTAACGTGTTTTCTTCCTGTGCTCCAG
This sequence comes from Notothenia rossii, assembly GCF_949606895.1. Taxonomy (NCBI): domain Eukaryota; kingdom Metazoa; phylum Chordata; class Actinopteri; order Perciformes; family Nototheniidae; genus Notothenia; species Notothenia rossii. The sequence continues at coordinate 38,045,497 of NC_136903.1, forward strand.
GATCATTCTCTGACCGCCGTGTTGTCGTCACCAGCCTCCACTTCCTCGCCACTCCTGCCGGATTATCCTTCCCGCACCTTTTGTTCACTAATAAACCCTTTTTGAACACTCTGCCGTGTCCTGCGTTTGGGTCCTCTCAGATACCGTAACAGAACGATCTGGCCAGCATGGACCCAGCGGACACAGGCCACCAGTCCAAGACTGCGGACGAACTCAGCCAAGCCCTGGCCAGTCAAGGCGCTCTCGTGGGGCATCACGCTGTGGTTCTCCGTGAGGTAGTGGAGACTCTCCGGAACCTCTCCGCTAACGTGCAAAGGATCGGCCCGCAAGTAGAACTGCTCACCACACAGTATTCTCCTCCGCAGCCCGCAGCCCCTCCTCCCGCTCCTGCCGCACCTCTCTATCAGCTACGAGAGGCCGTCATTCCCACACCGGAGCGATACGCTGGAAATTTGGGGATTTGTAGAGCCTTTTTGTTCCAGTGTACGTTAGTTTTTGAGCAGCAGCCCAGTACTTATCATACAGATGGGGCTAGGGTAGCATACGTAATGAGTCTGTTGAAGGGGAGTGCTTTAGATTGGGCTACAGCTGTTAGGGAGAGCCAGCCACACATTTGCTTTTCATTTGATACTTTCATTTCCGAAATGAAAAAAGTTTTTGATCACCCAGTACGAGGGAGGGACGCTTCCAGGCGCCTACTTTCTCTAGCCGTCACCCCAGTCCCAGCTACTCCTCACCTGATCCCCAAATTGGGACTGCCACTGCCCCAATCTCCAAAAGGTCAGGCTCGTCAGTAGGTGTGGGGATTCTGGCGAGCCCTTCCTCCTCTCTCAACCCCCGACCCAGAACGCAGCTAGAAGCCGTGCTTTGCTGCAACCAACAGTTCCTACCTCTGCTCACTTTAGTGGACTCGGGGGCGGACGAGAATTTTTTGGACATTAATATTGCAGTTCAGGCAGGAATTCCCTCCGAAGTGTTAGATTCACCTCTTAATACTAATGCTCTTAATGGTAAATTCCTGGCCCAAGTCACTCACCGCACCTTGCCAGTAAACCTCATTCTGTCTGGAAACCATCGTGAGGTTATTCAGTTTCACCTAATTTCCTCACCTCATGCCCCCATAGTGTTGGGCCATCCCTGGTTAAGAACACACAACCCCCAGATTAATTGGGTAACTGGCAAAATCCTTAGTTGGAGTTGTTTTTGTCTATCCTCATGCCTGCAGTCTGCCCTACCGCCTGCAGAGACCGCCACTCCACCACCCAAGATCGAGCCGCCTGACATGTCATCTGTCCCCACTGAATATCATGACCTGGGAGAAGTGTTCAGTAGACAGCGAGCTCTTTCTCTTCCCCCTCATCGACCCTACGACTGTCCCATTGACCTTCTTCCCGGGGCCCCTCTGCCTTCCTCCCGTCTGTTCAACCTGTCTCGCCCTGAGAGGAAATCCATGGAGAGTTACATCCATGACTCCCTGGCTGCCGGTGTCATCCGCCCATCCTCCTCCCCGGTCGGAGCTGGTTTTTTCTCCGTGTCCAAGAAGGACCGCTCACTGCGGCCCTGCATTGATTACAGGGGTCTTAATACCATCACTGTAAAAAACAGATATCCATTACCCCTCATCAACTCTGCCTTTGAACCCCTCCAGGAAGCCACAATTTTTTCCAAACTGGATCTCCGCAATGCCTACCACCTCGTAAGAATCCGAGAAGGGGACGAGTGGAAGACGGCCTTTAACACACCACTCGGTCACTTCGAGTATCTGGTAATGCCTTTTGGACTGATGAATGCCCCAGCAGTTTTCCAGTCGATGGTTAACGATGTGCTCCGTGACCTCCTCAACCGATCAGTTTTCGTCTACTTGGATGACATCCTTATATTCTCTCGTAACCAGGAGGAACACATTATCCATGTCAGGCAGGTGCTGCAGAGACTCCTGGAGAACAGACTCTTTGTGAAGGCGGAGAAATGCGCATTCCATGTCAACACAGTCTCATTCCTGGGCTACATCGTTGAGGGAGGAAAGATTAGGGCCGACCCTGAGAAGATCCAAGCAGTGGCAGGGTGGCCAAAACCAACCTCAGTGAAACAGCTTCAACAGTTTCTTGGTTTCGCCAATTTCTATCGGCGCTTCATCAGAGACTACAGCAGAGTGGCGGGCCCTTTAACCAGACTCACTTCCCCTACAACTGGCTTTTCCTGGACGCCAGAGTGCGATGCAGCCTTCTCGGAGCTAAAGAGACTCTTCACCACTGCCCCTGTGCTCATCCACCCTGATTCCTCTCGCCAGTTTGTTGTGGAGGTTGATGCCTCCAACACCGGGGTAGGCGCAGTTCTTTCCCAGCGCTCGGAAAGAGACCAAAAATTACACCCTTGTGCATTTTTCTCCCGCCACCTCACTCCAGCTGAGAAAAACTATGACGTGGGTAACAGAGAGCTGCTGGCTGTCAAACTTGCCCGAGAGGAGTGGAGACACTGGCTGGAGGGAGCTGAGCTCCCTTTTATTGTATGGACAGACCACAAAAACTTGGCTTACATCCAAACTGCCAAGCGCCTTAACTCCCGTCAGGCTCGATGGGCTCTGTATTTCGGTCGCTTCTCATTCACCCTTACCTACCGCCCAGGGTCACGGAACCTCAAGCCGGACGCTCTCTCTCGCCAGTTTGCTTCCGAAGAACCAGCTGCCGGTCCAGACACCATCCTGCCTGCCTCCTGCGTGGTAGCGGCTGTTACTTGGGAGATTGAGTCACTTGTTAAGGAGGCTCAGCGGGCGCAGCCTAACCCAGGTAACTGCCCAGCTAATAATCTCTTTGTGCCTATCTCTGTCCGCTCCAAGGTCCTGCAGTGGGCACACGCCTCCCGTCTCTCGTGTCATCCTGGTGTCCATCGCACACTGTTTATCCTCAGACAGCGGTTCTGGTGGCCTTCCATGGCTCAAGACACCAGGGTCTTTGTTGCTGCCTGTACAGTATGTGCCCGCGCCAAGTCCTCCCACCAACCTCCCTCTGGTCTGCTTCGCCCGCTGCCAGTACCTAGTCGCCCTTGGTCGCATGTGGCCTTGGATTTTGTTACTGGACTTCCACTCTCACAAGGTAATACCATCATCCTAACTATTGTGGACAGATTTTCCAAGATGGTACACTTTGTTGCTCTCCCCAAGCTTCCCACAGCCCGAGAGACTGCAGATCTTCTGGTCAACCACGTTGTTCGACTACATGGAATCCCCACCGACATCGTTTCTGACCGGGGTCCCCAGTTCATTTCCCACGTTTGGAAAGTCTTCTGTCGGGTTCTGGGAGCATCGGTGAGCCTGTCGTCGGGTTATCATCCTCAAACAAACGGGCAAACGGAACGGGCCAACCAGGACCTGGGAGCGGCTCTCCGCTGTGTGGCTTTCAGGAACCCCTCTTCATGGTGCCCACATCTGCCATGGATCGAATATGCCCACAACTCCCTGTCAAATGCAGCCACAGGTATTTCACCTTTTCATTGTGCCATGGGTTTTCAACCACCCCTGTTTCCAGCACAGGAAGAGGAAGTTGCTGTTCCTTCCATTCAGACCCACCTTCGACGCTGTCGTAAGGTGTGGAAGGACACCCGAGCCGCCCTGCTCCGTTCCGCTGCCCGCAACCGCCTCATCGCAGACCGTCACAGGACCCCGGCCCCCAACTACTTACCAGGTCAGAGTGTTTGGCTTTCCTCCAAAGACCTCCCACTCAAGACAGAGTCTAAAAAACTCACGCCAAGTTATGTCGGCCCCTTCTTCATCGACTCTGTTGTTAACCCATCTGCAGTCAAGCTCAAGCTTCCCCCACACATGAAGGTTCACCCTACTTTTCATGTTTCTCTGCTAAAACCTGTTGCCAGCAGCCCCTTGTCTCCTCCAGTGACTCTTCCCCCACCCCCCCGCATCATCGATGGTCACCCAACCTACACCGTCAGGCGATTGTTGGACGTTCGTCGCCGTGGAAGGGGATTCCAATATCTCGTGGATTGGGAGGGCTATGGCCTGGAGGAGAGGTCTTGGGTTCCCCGGCGAAACATCGACGACGCGTCCCTGGTACGGGACTTCCACCGGGATAACCCTGGTAGACCTGGTAGACCAGGTAGGCCGCCTGGAGGCGTCCCTTAAGGGGGGGGTACTGTGGTGGCTGTCCATTTCCAGCCGCCTCCTTGGGGATGTTTTCTCTTTGCCTGTTGTGTGGGCGTGGTGGCTGTCACTCTGGCTCCCGGCTCACCTGCTGCAATCAGCTGTTCACCCTCACACCTGATTCTCATCAGCCATCTACAACGGCATATCAGCAGAGGCTCCACAACCTGTCGGCGCCAGATCGTTGTTAAACCACAGTGGTAAACCTCCAGGCTACTCAGCATTATCAGCTACCTTATTTCTGGATGTTCTGACGCTAACGTGTTTTCTTCCTGTGCTCCAGGATCATTCTCTGACCGCCGTGTTGTCGTCACCAGCCTCCACTTCCTCGCCACTCCTGCCGGATTATCCTTCCCGCACCTTTTGTTCACTAATAAATCCTTTTTGAACACTCTGCCGTGTCCTGCGTTTGGGTCCTCTCAGATACCGTAACAGTACACAACTTAAATTGTATTGAAGAAAATGCTCAGCGTCCCTGGAATGCATCCTGAGCAATGAACCATTCACTTTTGATCCTTTTTGAAACACTAGAATGTAAATTCCTAAATCTCCAAGTATATCTTGCTGGTTACCATACAACTTGGTGAGCATATCATTGTCCAAGAGCAGGAGGTCTTTCCCTTTTTTCCCAGAACGAGATGCCTATGCATTATTATTTTCGATCTCTTATAGGATTTACCTGTCATTAACTTTATATGACTGCACCTGTTACACCGCAGGCCAATAACAGCTTTCCTCTAATTGTTCATTTTTGTTTATTTTGCGTTACTTGCTTTAATTGCTTTGTCAGTTATATTTCCTTTTTGGTCTCCAGCTATTAACCTGATTGATTGAAGTACTTCAATCAACATGTACAATGCAGTCTTTTAGGATGTATAATTAGGGACATTGAGATAAACAACAAAAAGTTTATTTGGTGAATCACCTCATTGTTGTTCTCAAAACCAAATAATACATTGTTATAAATTGTTATATTTGATTTACACATATAATGTACATGTTTAATATACATAGTTAAACCATAAAAAAATGGTTGTGTTGTATGATTTCTTAATACTGTATGTTATAACCATTTGCATAACTTGATTTTATGTTCTGTTGTCCATGCTTTTCATGTTAGACTAACCCCAACGCTCTAGAGTCAAGGCATACACCCTTATGGTGGCCTTTTACTTGTATTGTGGTGAAACACATAAGTAAACCATTGCCAGAGAGGACCATTTTATTGTTTTAAAAACAATGTTATTGATGTGGTTGGTTGATGAATAAATATAAATTAAGCATACGTCTGTGGTACTTTTTGTGGTTTACATCACACTGCATTATAATGCGTTTGGAAATAAATTCATTTAGAAGTAACAATATGGGTTAGCACTTGAATATTTTTGTAAAGAGATGATCCTCATCCGGAACACTGGTTGTTGGTTTAAGATAAGATAGAACTTTATTGATCCCAATTTGGGAAATCTTTGCGTTGCAGCAGCATTAAAACACATGGCATTATACAATACAAATAAAAAGACAAGAAATAAAGAAGAAAATATACATGTTGAATTTACAAATGAGCAATAACAAGATATGCAAGGTATTATATTTACATATTTTGTATATTCTTTTCTAAACCACACACTGTTATTTACTCAACAACACATAAGTATCCTTGTGTGTATTTATTTTTTTGATTAATAAACACAAGTTGGAGTCCGTCAGGACCGAGGGTCGGAGCAGCTCCTTTGCTTTAGAGAATTTTACACCCAGAAGTAAGTATTCTCTCCGCTTCGCTTGACAAACCCATCCATGGACAAACCCCGTGATAGTCCTCAAGCTCTGATTGGATGTTTGAGTGCGCGCCGAGGGTTACGCCGAGCGTCGAACAGCACTTTGAAATGGGATGGAACCACGGCAGACTGTCCAAAACTGGATTTGAACGGGTCCACCCCCTCCCCCACCCCGTCCCCAGAACTACAAATGTAGTAACTGTGTAGTAACTACACACTATTGTGTGTTTCGCAACATGTTCTATGGCACGTCTCTGCTGGGAATTATAGTTTTAAAAGACGTTTTCATATTTCCCATAATAAGAAGTTGCCAGTATTAAACTGTGTACATCCCTGGAGGTTTAGGCAGTGGCGAAGCGTGTCTATCACAACTGGACCTTCTGTAGACACAAACGCCCCCTCGCCCCCCACCACGCACGCCGCAGCAGCAGCCGTCGCAGCCGCTCTTGTCAGATTTAAATGCACAACAACGCGTACTACACTCAAGACAGACATTAACGAACCATTCATCAAAAAGTGTGTGGAAACAAAATGCAACCAGCTCAACGAGATGCATAACCAGCGAATAAAAAGTAGTCTCACTCACCAATGGTCATCATCACTTAAAGACAAAATCCATCCTCCTGTCCTTTTGGATGAATTTTTCGATCACCCTGTCATAAAGCTGATCACTGCTTTTCAGATCCAAAAGAAGTTGCCTTTCAATAGCCATGGAAGCTAATGCAGAGAGTCGGGATTGTCCTGTTCTGTTCCGTGCATATGTTTTTATCCGTTTGAGGGCGGAAAATGTCCTTTCCACAGATGCAGTGGTGACGGGGATCGTTACAACCAGACATATCAGTGCATATAGCTGATGCATGCTGTCACAAAGTTATTTTCGTTGGAAAAAGAAAAAGACGTCAGATGGGTTCTTTCCCTGAAAATCTGTCATACAATACATCACACACAGTTTTCAGCCGAGGCAAGTCAAAGTGCGGCCCGCAGCTCTCTGTGAGGCTTGCGAATGCAGTTTCAGGGAAGTTGCTGTTAAAGCTGGTTGTTGAGGGTCCAGAAGAGAAAGGAATGACAATTTTTCGTGATCTTTAAACCGATTTTGCACCTGATTTAAAATGTTCTCAAGAATGCCATTGTGCAGCTTCTTGTAGTGTGAGCGAGAATCTCCGTGGGCTCTCTGTCCAGTTGGCAGGCCGGTGTCCTGCACAGTCTCATCATATATTTGATCAAAACAATCCCTCTGCCCTTCAATGCAAATGCAAAACTCTTCCACCCTTGTCAGACAAAACTGCATGTCGAATGACTTGTTCTGTAAGATGTCGAAGAGAACATCTGCATGCGCAAATATCTCGTTAAAAGCTGAAAGGAAAAAAACAAATTCAAAGTTGCCCAGGTTTGATAGGTAGCCATCAGCACTGAGAATGGCAGCATCATCAAATTCCTCGTGGTGTTCAACTATGTAGTCAAACAGATCCTTAAGAGCATCCTTCTTTTCAAAGACAGTGCACAACAATCTTGATGCAAAATTCCACCTGGTTGGTGCCACTCGTGGCAGTTGCTTCTGGCATATTTCATCAAGCAGCTGCGTTCGTTTTGGCGATCTAGAAAAGAACGCAGCCAGGCCAGAAAGGTGTGAGAAGAAAATTCTGCATTCTTTAATTTAACTACACCTTGAGATAAAACCAAATTAAGGGCATGTGCATAACAGTGTATGAAAAGTGCCTGTGGGATCTTTTCCTTGACCTTGGCTTGGACTCCGTTCAGCCCCGATGCCATAACGGCAGCACCATCATAGCACTGGGCTACAAGTTTGTCCATGCATCCATGTTCCTCCAAGAAAGCAAGGGTCATGGCTGCTACATCCTCTGCCCGTTTCTTCCCTGTCACATCCTCAAGTTTGACGAACCTCTCTTTTACGCCACTGTCTGTTACAAACCGAAGAACAAACGATAACTGTGCAGCATTGCTGACATCTGTTGTTTCATCCAGCATTAAAGCTATGAAGGGTGCTTTACTTATTTCCTCTTTGATGGTCTCACCCATCACTTCGGCCACAGCACTTATCAAGTCGTTCTGTATTTGACTCAAGGTTCCAATGAACACCTAGAAGTGGACAAATGGTAGTGCAAGTCTGGATCATATTCTGCTATGAATGTAAGCAGCTCCAAGTAATTACCTCGATTGGCTGATTCTCTGCTCTCATAATGGCCCCTGAAAGGTAACTCCTGTTTCCCAAGGAAAATCACACAGTGGATCAGACGTTTCAAAATCTCCCGATTTTTGTTCACCTTTTTGTTATGAATGATCGTTTCTCTACGTCTCTGTTCGTCCAGCTGTAGATCAATCCTTGTATCTCCAAAAGTCTTCATGGTGACCGTTGCCTTAAAATGCCCTACTGTGTTTTGGTGTTTTTGTGCAGCCTTGGTTAAACAGCTCAGATTATCGTAGCCTTTCCAATTCGATGCCCCCTTTTTGGTCCCAAAAAGCAAGCACTCCCAGCAGTAGAGCCTTTTGTGACTAACTGAGCCCGTAAGCCACGGGTATCTTTCCCAGTTGCTAGCCTGGAAATGGCGAACATAGCATTTAGCAACTTGATTCAGCTCCAGATTTTCAGGCGTTGGGCGCCCTTTTTTTACAATGTCCGTCTTTTCAGTGAATTGTCGTCTTGAAAAAGGAACCGACAATAATTCCGCAACAACATCTTCTTAACCTGTTGCCATGTCAACGTTAAAACAGAAAATGTATTGTTACGTCCCATCTATATCCTGTGTCTCGCACCTGTCAGAACTAACGGGCCTTCTAGCATACCCTGCACCGTGGGAAACTCCGAAAGAATACGCCCATTGGCTACAAATCAATATATGATTGGTTGATCAAACTGTCAATCAGAGTGTTCGCTCTCATTCATTTCAACGACCAGGGCCTTCTATAGCTTGGTTTCACTTGACGTCACACCGCTGCGTTCCTTTGGCGCGAAATTCCATTGGAGGTCAGGAAGTAATTTTCTACAGAGGATCTAGCTGCTGTTACCATTGTGAAAATACCGGTGTGTTGTGTAGTTTACGGTTGTTCCAATCGATCCGGCCGAGAGAAAAACAAGAGGTTTTACCGAGTGCCGAAGGTTGTCGTCCATAAAGCTGAGCAATTTAAGAAGCTAACCGAAGAACGCCGGAAAAAATGGCTTTCAAACCTACATCTGCGGTCGGGAGGAGCAGAGTCGTCTAATGCACGTGTCTGCAGCGACCACTTCATCAGAGGTATTAGCTAACTTGGTTTTTGTGGCTTTGTTTATGTATTATTGGGTTGTGGTTAAATGCTTATTTACTTAGTAATACTGATCATGTTTAAGTTACCTGTAGTCTAATATGGACTTTGATGGGACTTTTTAGGGTGCCCTAGCGCTTTGGGTGACGTTGAGTCGGTAGACTGGGCTCCCACTGTTAGCCTCGGTTACCACACAACAAGTAAGCCCAGATCAGAGGCATCTCTTGGACGAGAGCAGAGGATGGAGCTCAAGGAAGACCAACAAAGACAATCAGAATGTGCAGAGGCTTTGTTGGATCTCCTGCAGACAACCGAGAGCCCAGAACCGACGCAACCAACGCAAGTCTGACAGCCCACAACCAGAGGACACCAGTGGGATATTAAATGACCAACAAGGTAAATTAAACACCAGCATTATTATTAAATATTACAAATGTGATTGTCAGAAAATCAATGCAAACTTTGAATTAGGTTTAGGTTTAGAAAATAGAGTACTAACTTGAGAATCTGCAATAATTGGAACAGAGAACTTGCATGTGTGTAAAAAGGTTATCAAAAAGATAACATCACAACAATTCACATTCATATTTGACTATTTTAAATAACTAATTATGCTTGCTACTGCTATATTGTATGCAGATGCAGGATGCCAGACTGATTTAACGATGGAGGACATCGAGAGGATGGAGGATGTTCTGAGACAGAACACAACAGAGCTGGGAGATCTTCGGACAAAGGCACTGGACACAAAGTTCAACCAGGAGTCCTTTGAGAACAACGAAGAGAAGACAAAGTTTTACACCGGGCTCCCCAACTTCTTAGTTTTACTTCAGGTTTTTCAACTGTGCGAGCCCTACATCACCTGTGGCCCTATGTCTGTGCTCTCCAAATTTGAACAGTTCATTTTAGTTTTGCTGAGGCTGAGACTAAATCTCCCTCTGAAAGATTTGGCTTTCAGGTTCAACATCTCTCTCTCCACTGCTTCTAGAATTTGGCATAAGTTAATTGACATACTTCATGAGAGTACAGAATTTATAATTGAGTGGCCAGAGCGACATGTACTTCAAGCTACAATGCCAATGGGATTCAGACAGGCATTTGGATGTAGAGTTGCTGTGATTGTTGGCTGTTTTGAAGTTTTTATTGAGAGGCCCTCTAATTTACTAGCTAGAGCACAAACATGGTCCAACTACAAGCATCACCATACTGTTAAATGTCTGATTGGTGTTGCTCCCCAAGGCTATGTCACTTCCATATCTTGTGCCTGGGCAGGAAGAGTTAGTGATAAACAGATCACAATACAGAGTGGGCTCCTAAAAAACCTGTTACCTGGAGATATTGTCCTAGCAGACCGTGGGTTCGATATTGGCGATTGTGTGGGATTTTACTGTGCTTCACTAAAGATGCCTGCATTCACCAGGGGGAAAAGTCAGCTGTCAGCATACGAGGTGGAAGAGACAAGAAAAATAGCTAATGTGCGTATTCATGTCGAAAGAGTCATAGGATTAGTCAGAAGAAAATATCAGATTCTGCAAAGCAGGGCTGTGCCCATAGAGCACATGCTAACAAAACCAGGTGAGGCACGAGCATTAATTGACAAGATTGGGGTTATTTGCTCTGCCTTGTCTAATCTGTCAGTGTCTGTCGTCCCATTGGAGTAAAGTCATGGAGCTGTAGTCTTGTAAATAAGAAACCATGTATTATTCAGTATCATTTAATCTTTTCAGTAAACATCTTTTTGTGTTCAAACATCTTGTGTTCAAGTCTTTTCAGTAAACATCTTTTTGTGTGTTGTAAATTGTGTAGCCCTACTCAATATACAACTTTCATCTACATTCAGGCTTAATTCATTCAACAATATTCTAGAGATGACAATTGGTCTGGTGACGCTCCCATGTATGGCCATTGAGGGTTATTGTAAATGTAAATAAGAAACCATGTATTATTCAGTCTTCTTAGTATCATTTAATCTTTTCAGTAAACATATTTTTTACAATAGCAATATATCACACGGCCCTACTTCCTCTAGTGAGTGTGGTCAGTGAATATGAAGGTGCTGTAATGCAGGTTAAAGAGCTGCCACTGTGCAAATAATAATGCAACAAGGAGAGAACCACAACTTCCGCTCACAACAAAGTCTTCTGTCACCATGGGGCAGCCAATCAGATCTAAGGAGCAGATGAATGGTTTGGAGGTTTTTGGATCTATTCCGGCGATCACAGGCTCGATGTAGTATGGCCCAAACCTGATGAGAGCATGACATATTTACCATTTATGCAGGTATTTGTGCCTACTGTAAGCAGCTTAAATGTGGACATGGGTCTATATTAAGTTCAGTGCACTCACCTCTTCTCGTACAACAGGTTGGACACCATGCTCATGAAGGTCTTGGGCTTGTTCTGGCGACCCTCCTTCAGCTCGTACAGGTTCAGTCTGAATTTAAGCCTCTGGGATCTACACACAAGGCAAAGACGTCCATCAATCCTCAGATATTTACATTGAATTCAGTCATCACAAATCTAACTTATTTCAAAGCTATGGATAGCAGAATTTTTAATAACGTTTTCTCCCCTATTTATTGGAATGAATAGTAATACTATTCAACTACAACACTTTTGTTGTTGGTATAAACATTATAGGTGTAGTATTGTACTTGACACTCCAGGCTTCCTCTAAATGAGAAGTCTTACTTAGTCTAGATCTGAGAGTTGTAGCTTTATAGAGTTGTAAATCAATCCTCTCATCATAGTACCCTGGTGTTCACAACTGTTTAGCCACTTTGAGAGAACAAGGTGGAGGTCTACACACTCACACTGTCTGAACATCAGTGGCCAGTCCTGCCAGTCCAATATACAGCTTATCTCCCATGGGGAAGATCTTCTGGAAGTCTGTGGTGACCATCTGAGCCTGGATGCCAAACCTCCGGTCCGCTGCTATCGCCACACAGTTCATCCCTCGCATGGCCATGACGGCCCCTCCGTTATAGGACATAATAGACTGGATGAAGAAGGAGAAACGTAAGAAGAGTTAAGTTAGTCAGAGCTTAAACCATTGATAGATCAAACAACTGATTAAAGAGACAAATCAAACTATTTAAACATAAAGCTCATTTTTAAGCACATTCATTGAAATTAAAATTAAGTTTAAGTTGAGGCCCTTCTATACAGCATAACAAGTAAAGAATATCCTAAGAATATGTATTATTTGCAACATGCAAATAAGATACTGAATAATGTTGTCCTCAACATAAATGACTGAAATCTATGTATTTCATTTAAGGACCAAAAACATGACTCAGGGTTATTTCCAACCACCCAAATGTGTAAACATGGAGCATAACGTTCATCTAAAATCATTTCAACGATCAAAAGAAATAAAAGTAAGATAAAATAAAAAGTGTAGTTGTAGAACATTATTATTGAACCAAAGTCTTTATTATCCCGCGTTATACATGTTTAAATGTAAGGATGTATAGTGAAACCTTGTTGCTGGATTGTTAAAGTTTTTGCAGTTGTCTGCTGTCAGTGGACTCACATTAACAAATTGCTGACTAGCTTAGTAGGTTGAAGCTTTAGCTAACCAAACTAGCAATGTCTAATTAACCAAACGTTAGCTGATGTTGACCCAAACGCAACATCAGCCCTTTAAGTGAACCGGATTTATTGAATCATAATGCCATTAAAGTGAATTCGGGGAATGATTGTAACAGTTAAGTTAGCCTACAAGACACAACGTTAGCTCGTGTGCAGCTAGGTAAGCTAAGTATTTAGCATTGCAGCTATGCCCCGGCTACCATCACAATGAAATGTTTTGTATAATTAACTACAACATTGAATATATTGAAACGTTTAGAGTTGTGAGATTGATGTTACTTGCAACCCCAAACTTAAAATATGTTTTCATTGAATATTTGCTAAGTTTAAGCAGGATGGAGAAGTCTATAAGCTAGCTGGCTACCAACATTAGCTTAGCCATCTCTTGTAACTGTTACCCTTAAATACTAGTTACATTTGACCATTTACCTAAAAACACATTGGCATGTGATCTAATATCTGGTGCTCTTACCATTGTGAGTGTGTTGTGATTTTTTCACGATATCTGCGGCGTGCAGGTTCATTTAATTGTTTGACATAGTCGGTGTCCTCCATGATTCCTGCGTCAATGAATGATTGCGTTTTCACTTCCTGACCTCCACATGAATTTGCGCGTCGAAGAAGTCACTTGACTGAAACCAAGCTATCAAGGAACAGATCTGATTGGTTGCATTTCTTTTCTAAAATGCGTAGTGCAAGGTCCGAAAAGGACAAACAAATCAACGTAACACTGTTTATTACAGATCAACAACACAGATACGATTCTCATTTATAAAATGTATTTACATTTTATTAAATTGTATTTATATAATTAAATCGATAAATGTATTTTTTTTATCTGAGTTATCAGGGTAATCTCTGAATACCTTGAAGGCCCTGACGGTTCGCCACTGGGTTTAGGGGATAGGAAACACTCACATTTAAAACATATAATAAATAAATGGGGGAAAATTGCTTGTGCCCATAATGTGTGTGCATTAATATATATATTAATGCTGCCCATTATGGGCAGCATTAATAATAAAATAATAAATATAATATATATAATATAATATAAATAATATATATATATAATATAAATAATAAAGCTCTTCTGACCTTAGCTGTCATGTGGGTATACAGGACTGTCTCAGAAAATTAGAATATTGTGATAAAGTTCTTTATTTTCTGTAATGCAATTAAAAAATGGGCAGGTGCCAGATCATGCTGGAAAATGAATTCCTCATCTCCATAGAGCTTTTCAGCAGACGGAAGCATGTAGTGCTCTAAAATCTCTTGGTACACAGCTGCATTTACTCTGGGCTTGATGAAACACAGTGGACCAACACCAGCAGCTGACATGGCTCCCCAAACCATCGCTGACTGTGGGAACTTCACACTGGATTTCAAGCAACTTGGATTTTGCTCCTCTCCAGCCTTTCTCCAGACTCTGGCGCCTTGACTTCCAAATGAAATACAAAACTTGCTTTCGTCTGAAAAGAGGACTTTGGACCACTGTGCAACTGTCCAGTGCTTCTTTTCCTTAGCCCAAGTCAGACGCCTCTTCCGTTGTCTTGAGTTCAGAAGTGGCTTGACCATGGGAATACGGCTATTGTAGCCCATTTCCCGGACACGTCTGTGAACAGTGACTTTTGATACCTGGACTCCAGCTTCAGTCCACTGTCTTTGAAGCTCCCCCAAATTCTGGAAGCGACTCTTCTTCACAATGCTGTTAAGGCTGCGGTCATCTCTCTTGGTTGTGCAGCGTTTCCTGCCACATTTCCCCCTTCCAACAGACTTTTTGTGGATGTGCTTTGAAACTGCACTCTGTGAACAGCTTGCTCTTTGAGAAATTTCTTTTTGTGTCTTACCCTCCTGATGGAGGGTGTCAATGACGGTCCTCTGGACAGCAGTCAGATCAGCAGTCTTCCCCATACTTGTGATTTAGTTTACTGAACCAAGCTGAGTGTTTTTCAAGGCTCAGGAAACCCTTGCAGGTGTTTCGAGTTAATTAGACGATTCAAGTGATTCGTTGAACACCCTACTAGTATACTTTTTCATGATATTCTAATATTTAGAGATAGGATATTTGAGTTTTCTTAAGCTGTATGCCATAATCAGCAATATTAAAATAATAAAAGGCTTGCAATATTTCAGTTGATTTGTAATGAATCCAGAATGTATGACATTTTTGTTTTTTTAATTGCATTACAGAAAATAAAGAACTTTATCACAATATTCTAATTTTCTGAGACAGTCCTATATATACCCACATGCCAGCTAAGGTCAGAAGAGCTTTATTTAACAGCTCGTCTTATGTCTGTGACCCCTAATGTTGTAAATTGATAAGCCTGAGACATTCACTTGTCAAGATTCAGAGACAAATTTTGCAAATATGGCAGTGGCCATCGATCATCTTAAGATAAGATATACTTTTAATACGTTGGAAACATTTGCGTTACATCAGCATGTGTAACAGTTGTAAATATGCAGTGGTGTTTATTTGTAAATCATTTAGTATAATCACACAAATTCTGTGTTTTATATTTAATAATTCTGTGTTCTTTATATATTGAATGTTCAATACCTGACAAGGTCGGAGATGAACAACTTGGGTCGCAGGTTCCTCAACAGTGCATTTCAAGACATCTATCAATATGTGTGTATACCTCCACCATTAAACTGTCATATTCTGCACATTTCTTATACTATCTACATACATCTTATAAGAGTATAATACATATGTATAATATCAGTTAAAATAAGTGCTTAAACATACAGTAGTTAACATTGCAGGAAAGCAATATATTAGTACTTTGTCAGGCTTAATATTTATACCCCCAAAGCTTTTTTCTTATTCAAAATAAGACCTTAACCTAAAGTATTCTTTAATGTTTAAATAAAGCCTGATTAGTTTGTCTGTCTGTGTCTGTGTATCTAATAATAAAAATAATACATTTCAATAACGTGCTTTAACCACTAGGTGTCCCTTTCTATCAGCTGTGCACCGTTATGGTGTAAATATACCAATATACCGATTGGATCAAATATAAAAGTCAGCCGAATTAGTATTGATACTGCAAGGAGTTGACCGTCCGTCAACATGTGACCGGTTGGGAGTGAGAACGTGTTATGTACAGAGTTATTGCAGTGGGCAGGAATGTTTTCCTGTATCGGTTCCTGTGACAGCGGAGCTGCAGCAGTCTGTTGGAGAAGGAGCTCCTGTCTGTCCAGGTGGGGGGGAGGGGGGGGGTTATCTGTCTGTCCAGCTGCAGGTGGAGAGGATGGGTGGGGTTACCCATGCTAAAAAATAGTGACAGTTAACAGGTAGAAAGGATGTGTGTTAGTTGTCTCACAAAAATACAGTTTGCCAAACCCAAATAAATGGTTCGAATGACTGCTTTCTGGCTGTATCAAAGGATAAATACTGGATCAAGTTGTTGTCCCACAAGATTTGGATGGATTGAAAACAGTCGCTGTAAGTTGTTGTTAACTTAACTGACTTTATTAAATGAGTTGATCCAAACTCATTCCATATAACTGTGTTGGTTATAAGGAAATGTTAAGCTCTCCATTGATACAAACATTTTGTGTACACAATACTGTGAACTGTGAAGATAGAGTGCAAGCATCTCACCTTCACAAAGGTACTGATAAAAAGTGCCTATCTTGTCAAGGTAATCCTAGGCATAGGCGGTCAGTGTGCAGCGAGGAGTTAGGATTTCACATTTGACGTCCTTCTTCCTGGTCTCCTTGCCAAGAAGCAGCACTGGTTTAAAGCCAATGGCATGGAGTTTCTCAAGCTGTAATGACAAAAATAATATATTTACTGTTTAAAGAAATGGAAAGGAAACATCAATAACAACTATATAACTAAAACTATAACATTACTGATAACAGCATCTAGTTGTATGCCATTCATAAACCTAGAGGCTGAGTTAAGCTTTTGCAGAATCATGTATTTACCAGGAAGGGTTACACAGTAGAAGCAGAAAATATTTTATAGACAAACACAAAATACAAATAAATCATTATCCTGAGTCCCATTTCAAACCCTGATAATCTTAAAGTTAAAGTACAATAAGATACAAATGTGTGACCACTCAACAATTAACAGTTAACACTTATAATGACTATTGCATAATTAAAAATGTAACACAATCAAAGCTTGACACTGTTGAAATTGAAATTGCGTGCTACGATGTAAAACGTTCCCGTATGTTGTGGCTGCAGTCGTAAGAGTAATATAGAGTAGTAACATACAATTATGTAGTCTTATTAAAGGTGGGGTAGGTAAGTTTGAAAAACCGGCTCGAGATACACTTTTTGTTATATTCCATGGAATGCTCTTAACATCCCGATAGCAATGAATATCTTAAGTGCTTTGACAAAAAATCCATAGAAAAATGTCATCTGTGGAAGCCGTAATACTGTAAAAAGCACGACCAATCATCTGAGCCGGCCCGGCTAAAGTAACTGGATGGCCTACCTGCCTGTCAGCCTTCCATCTGTGCACAAACTTATCTCGTGCCCTCATTGGTCATGTGCGCGTTTGTGTGTGTTGGAGGAGGGGCTCTTTAAGGAAGTGGCAGATTTTCTCCGGTTGTGTATTTTCAAATTCTAGCGATCTCGAGCCGGTTTGTCAAACTTACATACCCTACCTTTAAGGTCTAAAAGTGTGTACATAAGCAAGAATGGAACACAACATGGAAGTGAAGGAAGTGCTCTCTTTATTTAAATGTGTAGTTAAATTAAAATAGTGTCCCTTGGCTGTGAAAGTTAAGAGTAGTTTTAAAATTGAAAGAAAAGAGAATATTAAATAATACCTTTGCAATAATATCTATATTTGAAGTTGATATCAAAGTGTATATTGGTTAATAAGATACAAACATCATTAAGAAATAAATGTATATAAAAACAACATTCAACTTGATCCTGGCCCAATATATTGGCAAACAGTCAGGGTCCGTCTGTGTCAGTTCTTTGGTTACAGCTTGGTGTGTCCGGGCCTTAACATACAGTAAAAAGTGTACATACCAAGACGATGGCTTCATCCTTGATGGAAGCAATAGAGAACCGCAGTGACGCGTCGTAAAACCCGGAAATAAACTTCTTCCGGTTCCTTCGCGAAAAACCAATGCAAATTCTCCATAGGATTTTGGAAAATAGCTCGAAATAAGGTCTGTGGTTGACACACATTTAAGAGAGGGATCACGTTTTGTTCAGCCGGATAATCTCCACATGTCAACCCTACTTTTATAATTTTTGAATCATAAATCTAGTCGCCAAAAGTGAAATGCTAACGCTATAAACGAACTACAAGCCAGTACAGCAGCAGGGTCGCACGACTTCAACGTCACGCCAACTTAAGATCGTTTCAACTGACTTGCACTGAAACTGCACTTTGAACACTTTAAATATATTAACATTTTAAACTGTATACCCCGGTTATCTAGGCCCTTTTTGTTTTATATATACATGTCACACTGGGAAACGATATTTCGATATTTCTGGATGTATAACACATGTAGAATTTTTGACAATAAAGCTGAATTTGACTTTAGCGTGCTTGCATATTTTAACAAAGCTTTTCATTTTAGCCACACTGAATTTAACTAGAAGTCATGGCTGTGTCAATTACCAGTCTGATATCGTTTTACAAAGATGACAAGATAGAGGAGAGAACCACTACAAGTCAGGACACGTTACAGTGCAGCCTAGATGAAGGTGTGCTTACCGGTGTTGTCAGGGCTAGCATGAGGGACCAGGTTTATAGTGTCGGTGAGTAGTGATAGCAAGAGTACCGTTAACCTTTTAAGACCGAGTTAATTTATTCACATTAATTTCCATCAACAAATCAATTGTATGTGTCACATGAAATCTTTATTAGGCAAGGCAAGGCAAGTTTATTTATATAGCACTTTTCAACACAAGGCAATTCAAAGTGCTTTACAAAAAATGAAAGACATTAAGAAAATGGCATTTAAAATCAGTCATTAAAAAGAAAAGCTAATAAAATAAACATTAAAAGAAAAAATACATGGATAAAAGTTACAGTGCAGTCTAAGATATGAATAGTTCAATTAAGAGCAGCGACAAAAAGAAAAGTCTTCAGCCTGGATTTAAAAGTAGTAAGAGTTGCAGCGGACCTGCAGGTTTCTGGGAGTTTGTTCCAGATATTTGGAGCATAATAACTGTACGCTGCTTTACCATGTTTAGTTCTGACTCTGGGGACAGAAAGCTGACCAGTCCCTGAAGACCTGAGAGATCTGGATTGTTCATAATTTAGCAGGAGGTCAGAAATGCATTTTGGTCCTAAACCATTCAGTGCTTTATAAACAGCAGCAGTATTTTGAAATCTATTCTTTGACACACAGGAAGCCAGTGTAAAGACTTCAGAACAGGAGTGATGTGATCCACTTTCTTAGTGTTAGTGAGGACTCGAGCAGCGGTGTTCTGAATCAGCTGCAGCTTTCTAATAGATTTTTTTGTGAGACCTGTGAAGACACCATTGCAGTAGTCCAGTCTACTGAAGATAAAAGCATGGACACGTTTTTCCAAATCCTGCTGTGACATTAGTCTTTTAATCCTAGATATGTTCTTTAGGTGATAGTAAGCTGATTTAGTAACTGTTTTAATGTGACTGTTGAAACCAATAACTAATTTAACCCGCTGACAAGAGAGCCCACCTCCGAAGATCGTGACTGGCTGAGGGACAGACTTGGGGGCAGGTTCTCAGGAATTTCTTGGCTTCTCTCCCCCGAGCCAGAAGAGGAACACTACAGCTTGGAAACACTTACTGTTCCTGAAATTATCAAATCTGTTGGGCATCAGGGACCTGAGGCAATTGTGGCAAGCATGGCATTGTCTGAAGAGCAACAGAGAGCAATTCAGGTGGCTACCACTGGCCAGCGAACCAACCCAAACTGGCATTTGTTCAGGAAAGGAAGGTTGACTGCCAGCAACTTTGGAGCTGTCCTGAGGTCAAAGCGTGTGACTGCTTCCTTTATTGCCAGGGTGCTAGGGCAACAACAGGCCCTTGATGGTGTTTCGTCTGTACAGTGGGGGACTATGAATGAATGTGAGGGCGTCAGGGCATTCACCACTGCAACTCAGATGCAGGTCCATGAGTCAGATTTGTGGCTCTCCCTATCAGGATTGTTGGGGGCATCTCCGGATGGTCTGGTAGGGTCTTCCGTTGTGCTGGAGGTAAAGTGTCCCTACGGAGCCAGGGAAATGACAATTAGTGAAGCATTGCAAATCAATGGCTTCTTTGTCAGTAAGGAAGGAGAAACATTCAGCCTGCGTGAGGAACATCCTTACTGGCACCAAGTGCAACGTCAGCTTCACCTCACTGCAAGGAAGAAGAAATACAAAAATTGTGAATTGTTTTTAATTTACATTTACTCGCCTTTGCAATGTTGTGGTTGTTAGAGTGTTAGGTTTCCTGTCAGCTCGTCTGTTGGGAAGATATAAAATATAGTTTAATGGAAGTCACACCGTCACATATACTGTAAGAGCATTAAGACATACAGTACATAGGCTAAAACAAAACATCTAAAGATATAACCTTGCACTTTGATAAGTCTCGTGAACATTTTCACTATTTTGACATTTTTATAGATGAAAATTGAACTAAAGAAATAAATGGTAGATTAATCCATATTGAAAATAGGTGTCAGCTGCTACACTAATTATAATAGTTATATTTCTTAATTAATTAAGATAAGATATTACTGTATTGATCCCAATTTGGGAAATGTTTGTGTTGCAGCAGCATAACAAGAAAAACAAAATATAAGTTATTATACATACAAAAGTATGTGAGGGATGGAATATTAAATTGAATATAAATGTAAAATGTACATGTGATTTTACGTCCAAGAGAAGCTATGGAGCAGAGAGTTCTCTGCCAGCCTGAAGTGATTTGTTATTAGTTCAATATGTCAAACTGATTTCCCTGACTACAATCTTTAGTTACATGGTGAAACGTTATGCTGCTTGTACTAATAAGACTTATCATATAAGCCACTGTTAAAATGTGTTCTTTATTCTCGCGTCCAGGAGAGAAGCTTTAAAATGAGACTAAATGGAGTCTCTGAAAAGATTCAAATGGGATACTTTAATTAAAAAAGGCGCGGTAGTGTTACAGACAGAATATTGTTCCGTCAGACAAACAGCTGTGGTCCGGTTCTCCTGAGCAAGAAGAAGACACCGGATCTCTCCTCCGGCGCTGCTATATATATCCTCTGCTGGCTCCTCCCCGCCAGCCGGCTCACCTCGTCTCCAATGTCCGTTATTGCATTTAAACAGAGGATAGGTTCTTTTCACATTCAATATATGCTTAACACGCCGTTTCTCCTCATATTCTCTTTCATCACTTTTCATTTAACACATTCTAAACGCTGTAATCAATACTCTAAACAATACTTCTCGGCTCGTTTGGTTGCCGGTCATTCCGGATGTTGTCACATGCTACTCGTCTGTAAACAATAATGTATTCAAATAAACTGTACCTTCATTTAATATTCAGCATGGTAATATCTCGACATCTATCGTTGTAGTGTTAAATCAGTAGGTTTCGGTTTTCACCACACCAAGTCATTTCGCTCCTCAATTCACCTCTTTAGGAAATCGTATATTAACCACATGCTACATGCTAACCGTAGATGAAGGATTTTATGAATAAAAGCTTAACTGCTTGTGCACAAGAATTTCTGGTTTTTCAGTATAAAAGAGCGTTTGAACTGACGGTATGTTTAAGCTACATTATACCATCAAAACATTGATTTTAATTTCTAACAGTCCCTCCTTACACACCTAAAAGGTGTGTATAATACTGAAATCAATGAGTTCTTCATCTGAACTTTGCATATTACATATCTCATATTAACAAACATACAATCAAATGGAATGGTTTCACAGCCGGCTTTACAAAAATACAAAATAAATTCTTGTCTGTGTTCAAACATAAAAGTTGTCCCTTGTGCATAACTTCTAGTGTTTACATTCAATATCATTCTTCAAAATAGCAGCAATGGCTTGGTATCAGAACATTTCTTCCTCCCTCCTTTCACAGAAACCGTTCTCATACCACGCTCAGTGTTAAGGCACTTGTTTTTACAAAGTGAAAAGAAACAAAACCATTTTAGAATAGCAATGATTTATACAACATGAAATCTACCATATTAGAATAGTATAAAGTAATAAAGTCAAATAAAATGGACTATCTTAGAATAGTGTAAAATTAATTGGAATAATAAAAATATTAAAAATATGCTATCTTGGAATAGTATGAAGTAAATTGAAATGGATTCACTCCATTTTAATTTTGCTCACTTCTTCACATGATTTCATCATTTAAAGAATCACATCGGCTGGACATTCATTGATCAATCTCATCTCCGAACATCCATATCATTTAAACTAACTCATCATTGTCATCCACATCTGTATACGGGGTGGGTCGTCTTGTTCTGCTAGCATTTGTAACCGTCTCCTCCTGAGAAATTTACCCTCCCTCCTTTCATACCATTTAAGGTATGAAAGTAATATGTTCTCTAGAGGGGGCCGTTGTGCGTTCTACTCTGGGGTACGGCATTCTAGACAGTCATTTCTGGGAGAAGATTTTGGTCAGTTACAACAGTTGTAGAGTTTCATCACTTAAAGGTTCCTACTCATTACCTTTGGGTGGTCTGTTCTAATGCAGTGATAAAGTCCCTGAAATGGTGTGAAAACCGGTGGAATATCAATAACTCATTATACTAATTTATTTTCAATTATGGTCTACTTAAATAACTATGCTAACCCCTTTTACAGTGTGTGGAACCTTGGGTGCCCGAGCATGTGATAATTACTCCCTCCTTTAACAAGGATTTTAAAAACAGAAGTCATTTCATTAATGGTTTGTAGTTTAATTCAGGAATTTACACCTATGGCAGATATGTTTCTCCTTTAAATAACATCTCTAAACGTCAGGTCATCTGGTGAATGGATGACCTTTAGGAGCTGGTGGCGCTTGTCTTTTAAAACTCATACTCTGGTGCCGTGCGCTCCCTCTGAAGCTGCAAGTAAGATTTAAAACATCTGCAGGGTGGGTTGAGCGACCCCTTCTCCCTAAACGATGTTTGTTGTAACAAATATGTACCATCACAATGAGTGATCCAAGGCCCCGCATGTATTACTCCCAACTACATTAGTTTTTTTTTTTAAATTAAACTTTGCTTTCGCTCTTTGCCCAGTGTCATTTTAAAACTCTACATCTTGGACGAAAAACAAATGTTATTTCCACCTTAATCTTCCCTCCTGAGGTAATAACCATGCTACAATGGAGAAATCAATACTCTAGATTGGAACACCATCTTTGGCTTGGTACTAGCTCTACCTTTAACATTTTCCATACAAATAAAGATTTGTCTGCTTTTATAGAGTGGTTACTAAAACCATTCCTTTAAACTGTAGGTCTATACTGTAACAAATTAAATCTTCCCCAAATTCACACATGAATAAAAAAACTCTTAAAGAATAATTTGTTCATATGATGAAAAGATTGAATAATATGTTCTACCCTCAGTGTGTTTTTAGGGTTATTTAATAGTTTCCTCTTTTTTCTTTATAAATTCACCAATTGATTAATTCATGGCTGATAAATCTTTTTCTTTACGTATTTCTCGTTGGTGAATAAGTGTGTTTAT
Organism: Notothenia rossii; assembly: GCF_949606895.1. NCBI lineage: Eukaryota > Metazoa > Chordata > Actinopteri > Perciformes > Nototheniidae > Notothenia > Notothenia rossii. The sequence continues at coordinate 38,068,949 of NC_136903.1, forward strand.
GTGTAAACTCACTCACTCCCGTTTTCCTTCTCTCCCCCTCTGGTTGTCGCCACGACCCCCTCACATTCTGCCGGACCATGCCAACTCCTCCGTTCTTTCCTCTCCTCCGTCCACCTTCTCCTCAGTCCATCCGCTCTTGGATCCTTCCGCTGTAACTCTTCTCAGTGTCCCATCTGCTTTGCTTTTCATCTCCTCCTTTACAGTCTCTACTTTGTTGCATGGAGGGCGTATTCCGCTCTCATGTCCCACACTCTGCTCTTGTGCCCAAATCTTGTGGCTCAGCTTGGAACTTCATGTCCTGTGGGGGACCGATGAGAGTGTGCCTTTTTATGTCACCTGGTTTTGGTTCTTGGTGCCTCAGGTGGAGATGGTTCTGGATGCAGCGTTGGAGTTGTTGGTTCAGCTCTGGTTCTCTGTCTGTTCTATGGAGGAGGAGGAGTCTTCCGTGGTGAGGTCTTTTGTCTGCTTGGACGATGGGGTCGTAGCGTTCTGACAGGTGGAGAGAGAGAGATCTCGGGAGGCATTACGTATAGTTAAATTCTAACACACTGAGGTAAAATAAATCCAACCTTTTCCACTCTATTTTCCTAACCATACTATCCATCTTAGTTGTTAAATGCCATCTAAACACAATTCATGTCTACTAATAATTTTACCATATCCCTAAACATTGCCTTCACCCACTGTAACATGTTTATTCCAATTAACTCTTTCAGGAAACCATTTTCTTCTATACATTTAAATACCTAGATGTTTCAAGCACCACATATTTCACACACTATAAAAGAACGTCTCCATATTTTCTCCATCACTTTAAATCTCACTGTTATTTAGAACCGTAGTAACTTTTGTGACTGGACATATCTGCAATGTCGCCACTATCTGCTGGGGAATCTTGTTCATAGAGTTTGTACGTACAAAGCTGTACTTGTGGGTTAGTAGCCTGTGTCTAACAATCATTTTCAATAATTGTGCTCAGGTCACCGATCGGTTGTTCATAGCTTAACAGGGGGTGTTTCTGGTACAGACTAAAACATGGATCCAGTGTATTTAGAGATTCCCCTAATCTGTAAATCCCCATCACTTACATATCCCAATCACTTAAACCCATCTCATCATTTGATACAAGAACTGCATATAAGGGGGTGAATCATCTTGATTATAACCGCCTCTTGTTTGGGACCGAGTATTTCTAACTCCTCCTCTTGTTGCTCAGCTGATCTTTTGGCTCTGGGGATAAGTGAAAGTCTCTGAAACCCAGCTGGAGTCTTGTTAGTGATGTGGGCATTCTATGAGTGAACTAATGGATCCATGCCTTACATAATATTGTACTCCCCTTCCAACCAGAAAGGTGCCAAGTGTAATGAGCACAATCAACAATGCTATTCTGACTCTTATCCCTAGGGGACCCCACAATTGGTTTGGCTTTGTTCTCATCATCTCTATTTTAAACCTGGTTGTGTCCGTTACAGAATTTAAATAATGAGTACAAAAATAACATAACAAATTGGACTCTTTTTACAGATGTAAAACAAAAAATAGGTATTCACATTAATGTACAATCTATAAAAATCTATAGACAATTTGTCTTTTGAGCTGTTTCTATCTTTATCTTATTTCTATTTATTGTTTTGTTCCAGCTCTGCCAAATCAGTCCTAACTCCCAATAATGTTCTGGAAGTTGCCAGTGAAGGGTGACAATGTGTGAGGTGGTGTCAATTTGCTCCTTTTTCTTTACCTTTAAACCGGAGCGCGTGTGAAGTTTGTTACAACCTTTCACGCTTCCGTCCACCGGGGATCAGCCCACTGTCTTTTGTGAACTTTCACCCTCACCCAATCACCTGGCCGAACAGGAGTCTCTTCTGGTGTCTCGTCTGGTATCTCTGTAGTTTTCCTAGCCTGTGTAGACAAAACTTGCATAATATTACTCAGAGTTCTGACATATTCATCCACTTCTATTTGTCTAATATCTAAAACTGGACCACTCCCTCCTTGGAGAAGGCCCGAGCTTCGGCATACCTCTTGTTGACTACATGTTATTATTTATTAACTACAACGTCACTGAAATCAACATATCTGTATAATCATGACACTCCCTCCTTTGAGCATAAAATGCTCAATTAATATTGCAATGATTACCCTATTCTGTACAGGACATGTAAAACTCATAACGTTGCATTAAATAAATATAACTTCTCCGTGTACCCACAAGGGGTACAAAAATATCGTATGATTTATGGTTTTCTGATGGTATAAATGTATATTCACTATAAAAAAAATCAGCAATTAGCACTTCTAATAGTTTACTTGTTTCAATAATGGCTTTTGTAATGGTATTATGCGTCATCGTTGCTGCGAAAAACAATACCCCTGGTGTCGCTAATGCGTCTCAATAACTCTAGGATTAGAGGATTGGTTGACACTGCTGAACTAACATATGATAAAATAATATTTCTCCAAACTGGAGGGAAAATATGAACTATTCTCTCAGAGAGTGACCTGCATGAAGGGCTGGTGCCCCTCACTCAAATGAGATATTGCCTTACGCACAACACCACAAATCAGTAAAGTTACTCAAGAATAAATAAATAAAGACTGATTCTTGAAACTGTTAAAGCATCGGATCTGATTTTTACCCTTTCCTTGATATCTGCAGTTGAGCCTGGCCCTGCGTTTAGTCTCAACTTAGTTTGTTTTGGTGACATGTTCTCTAATTATTTATTAACCTATCAAAGATGAAGCACTAATCCTCTGACTAGCACCGTCGTTGCTGTTCGTCCGAACTTTAATTTAATTTTTTTTTTTTTTTTTTTTGCTCAAAGTTTTATTATTTTTATAGATGTCTTTTTTTTTTTTTTTTTTTTTTAAGTTTAAGGTAAAATATTAATAAAGTTAATTAATATATAAAAAATATGCAAAATTAAAATATGAAATGTTAAAATAAAGTTGTACCGTGTATGGTTTTGACTTTGAAATATGAATTTGGTTCAAAATCACAATGTTATGGTGTTTCCGCTATTTGGGTAATAATTCTGTACTACCACCAGAGTGCGCTATTTTAAATTCCAGCTTAATCCACTAGGGAATAGCTGTTTCAAAACTGACTCGTTTTTGACAAAGGAGAAACGTAGTTTCCTCAAAAATATCTTTAAAATAGGAATTTACACTATGGTTAAACAACACAACACATAACCGCCAAAACACATTTGCAAAGAAGAATATTCACAATGTTATGGTGTTTCCGCTATTTGGGTAATAATTCTGTACTACCACCAGAGTGCGCTATTTTAAATTCCAGCTTAATCCACTAGGGAATAGCTGTTTCAAAACTGACTCGTTTTTGACAAAGGAGAAACGTAGTTTCCTCAAAAATATCTTTAAAATAGGAATTTACACTATGGTTAAACAACACAACACATAACCGCCAAAACACATTTGCCAGCAGAAGTACTTCCAATAGTTCTAACTCTAACAAGAAGTATGATGTTCTTTAGAAGATGGAATGCCCAGCCTCAGTGTGTTAAAGCAAACAGAGTACTTCAATTAGCATTTCATGAAATGGTGACTGCCGTGGCTCACCGTGAACATGAGGTCAAGACAAAATGGCAACTGGTTTTCCAACCTTTGACCTGAAGAACAAAGGGATTTGAGAAAACACCTGGAGTTGAAATTGGTGAGGTGATATTTTGTCTAGTAAATTCAACACACAACACTGTAGTTTAAAATAACATTTCCATTTAGTTTACAATGATAAATGGGCCTCATACCCTTACGTCATAGCCCTCTACCCATGTACGTAAATGTTTTGACTTTAAGAGCCAGTATGGTCATTTCTTCTGTTTAAACACGCTATTTATGGGACAAATAGGACGCTAAGCAAACACAATTAGAAGAATATCGTCTATCTAACGCACGAATGTCGCACTTCCTGCCGTAATCCACAACGCAATGTCTTGAAAAACAGAATGGTGTAACCACTGAGAGCTTCAAACTACTCAGGCCTTTTCCTTGAAATAGGACTTTTTTAAAACAGCCTCACGCTGTTGTTACACAAAACACTCACTCCAATAACCTTAGCTTCAAACTTTGGCTGTGTCTTTCCCTCAAGCAGTCCCGACTGCTTAATGGCCTAAAACCATTCACGTAAAACGTAAAACGCCACAAAAGACACATATAGTGATTGGCCTCTAGCCGACATGTACTAACAGACAAACGAATAGCATGCAGGGTTAAATAGAAAAAAAGAAATTGAACTCACCCTGCCTGTAACAAAGCAACGCCACGTGGTAGGCTACCAATATTTATCAATTTAGGCTTGTTTTAACTTAAATTGCACAGCTATTTTCAGGATCCGCTGGCCGCCGTCAAACACACAGAACTAACATTGTCCTACATTAACTATTGAAGAATTCGATATAACAGGTTTCTCCATACCTAGTTGATTTGAGCTCTCTGTGTGCTGAACGGATGCCAGCGGGTCCAGCAAGCAGCCTGCTGTAGTCTCTCCCGGTTTTGCGAGATCCTGGGCTAGCTCGCCAATTGTTAAAATGTGTTCTTTATTCTCGCGTCCAGGAGAGAAGCTTTAAAATGAGACTAAATGGAGTCTCTGAAAAGATTCAAATGGGATACTTTAATTAAAAAAGGCGCGGTAGTGTTACAGACAGAATATTGTTCCGTCAGACAAACAGCTGTGGTCCGGTTCTCCTGAGCAAGAAGAAGACACCGGATCTCTCCTCCGGCGCTGCTATATATATCCTCTGCTGGCTCCTCCCCGCCAGCCGGCTCACCTCGTCTCCAATGTCCGTTATTGCATTTAAACAGAGGATAGGTTCTTTTCACATTCAATATATGCTTAACACGCCGTTTCTCCTCATATTCTCTTTCATCACTTTTCATTTAACACATTCTAAACGCTGTAATCAATACTCTAAACAATACTTCTCGGCTCGTTTGGTTGCCGGTCATTCCGGATGTTGTCACATGCTACTCGTCTGTAAACAATAATGTATTCAAATAAACTGTACCTTCATTTAATATTCAGCATGGTAATATCTCGACATCTATCGTTGTAGTGTTAAATCAGTAGGTTTCGGTTTTCACCACACCAAGTCATTTCGCTCCTCAATTCACCTCTTTAGGAAATCGTATATTAACCACATGCTACATGCTAACCGTAGATGAAGGATTTTATGAATAAAAGCTTAACTGCTTGTGCACAAGAATTTCTGGTTTTTCAGTATAAAAGAGCGTTTGAACTGACGGTATGTTTAAGCTACATTATACCATCAAAACATTGATTTTAATTTCTAACACCACACAGGTTTTAATAGGATGTATTCATTATCTTTACTTATGTTACGGTCTTTTCAGCAGCGCCATCTCTATAACGGCGATACAGTCACTACCCATTATTTACATTTCACCGTGACATGGACAAAAATGTAACGTCAGCTTACCTCATGGCACGAATCCAGACTCTCCTTTGGAAAACATTGGCCGGGAAACGATAGAACAAGCACGTTTCATGCGAAGACCTGTGGCTGCAACCTGGAGCAAAGCAACAAACCATTGCGTAGCTAACTAGTAGCGCTAGCTTTAGCTAACGTTAGCCAACGAAACGAACTGCCGAGTAAAATTGGAAAACACTGGTAATTAATTATTCTATAATTTGTAAAACTACGGTGTTAAAAACGCCAATTTCAAAAATACAGATTCTAATGGTCAGATATAGATATACAGATACTAAAGATAGGCAGGTACTTGCTTTCAAGCAGAACACAGGGGAAAACAAACTTAGCGGGAGTGTTTACATGTTCGGCGTAATGACGTACAACGGCCTCGACAATTTCTGTAGTCCTATTCAGCCATTCGGTAACAACCATCGTTTTTCAGACACGTAAACTCTTCAAAAATCCCCAGTGGGGTCACTGCTGATGTATTTAATGTCGTAGAACAAAACGTCAATTACCTCTTAAATTTGTGTCAACCACAGACCTTATTTCGAGCTATTTTCCAAAACCCTATGGAAAAAATGCATTGCTTTTTGAGGAAGGAACCGGAAGTGCTAAAAATGCTAACTTACTTCCGGGTTTTACGACGCGTCACTGCGGTTCTCTATGTTGTGGTTCTTCTTCCGCCCTGACACCCAACCCCCTCGCTTCTCATCAAACCTCTTGAGCTTCTTCTCAAGGCGCGTTTTTTTTGGCTGCTCCTTAAGGCAATGTCCACAGATCTTCTGTGCACAAAATAAAATGTTTTGACAGAAGGGACATGTCTTTTTTGTAGACCCACCTGACATGATTAACACGGGATTACAAACAAACAGACAGACAGACTGACAAACACAGGAAAGTAGAGAAGTACACAGCATAGATAGAAGGGTGAATAAAGAAATAGATGATAGATATAAGAGAGCTAGATAGGGAGATAGGTTGAGTTTGGCTCTTAAAAGTGCCGTTGGTTTTATGATGGTGTAGATCAAAGTATGGGTTTGTGGTGTGGGAGCTGCAGGAGAGAACAGAAAAAGTGAATTATGTAGTGAAACTAGCTTTTTTAAAATGCACATTGTGACGGTTTAACTACTTTAGACAGACTGAGTTCATTTACGTGTTTCCTGTTTCATACGCGTAACAAGCACAGGGACGTGGACTAAGCCCCTTTCAAGTCACCTCTAGAGTCCCCCCTCAAGTCCCTACCCAATGTCCTGGTCCGTTGGAGGTTCCATTGGGGGTCCTGCCAACTCCATGTCCTGTCCCGTTGGGGGTCCCGCCGACTACTCTACTGCCGGAGGTCCTGTCAACCCTATGTCCTGTGCCGTTGGGGGTCCCGCCGACTACTCTTCTGCCGCGGGTCCTGCCAACCCAATGTCCTGTGCGGTCGGAGGTCCCGCCGACTACTCTTCTGCCGGGGGTCCTGCCAACCCTATGTCCTGTGCCGTTTTACTTTTGTAAAAACCTGGAAAGGAAGGATTCATTTCATTTCATTTCAAACCTTTATTTAACGAGATTGGTCCCATTGAGATCATAGATCTCTTTTTCAAGGGAGACCTGCAGCATATAGGTTCCACATGAAACATAAAACAATAAAGGACATCATACATTATATTTACAGATACATTTACATAGTTATAGACATTTACAAGTGCCCATAGTATCAACAAGTATTTCATTTAGCCTAGCTTTAAAAACATGCAGAGGAATGAGACTGCTCAGTTTCAATTCTTGCTGAAGATTGTTCCAAGCAAGTGGAGCTGCGCACATAAAAGCTGTCTTACCTAAGACAGTCCTTGCTCTTGGCACATCTAACAATAGTACATCATGCGATCTCAGACAATAGCTGCTTGCAACTCTCTGTGTTATCAGAGAGCAGATATAATACGGGAGTTTACCCAACAAAGCTTTATATAAAAATGTGTACCAATGTCTGAGCCTCTTTACAGTAAGTGATGGCAAACCTGCCTTGGCATACAGGGTACAGTGATGAGTAAGTGCTTTACAATTTGTGACAAATCTCAGTACGCTGTGATAGGCGGCATCTAACTTGTTCAGGCAATAGGCAGGTGCATTCATATACAACAAATCACCATAGTCCAGCACAGGTAAAAAGGTCACAGTGACTAGCCTTTTCCTGGCCTCAAGTGAGAAACAGGACTTGTTTCTGAAAAAGAAACCTAGTCTAACCCTCAGCTTTTTAAGCAGGTTATTGAAATGAAGTTTAAAAGTGAGACAATCATCAAGCCAGATACCAAGGTATTTGTAACAGGTAACCACTTCAAGTACTTGTCCTTGCATAGTAACAATATCTAAAACAGGCTCTGGTGTCTTTTTAGCTTTTGAAATAGCATTACCTTGGTTTTATCAACATTTAAAAGAAGCTTAAGCTCAGAGAGCTGAGTCTGAATAATGTTAAAAACAGCCTGTAATTTAACACTAGCCTCCTTAATGGAGGGACCTGCACAGTATATCATGGTATCGTCCGCATAAAAATGTAAAGTAGCTTCATTCACATTTTCACCTAAACTGTTGATATATATGGAGAATAAAAGTGGACCTAAAACAGAACCTTGAGGAACACCATTAGCAATGTTTAACCACTTAGAAGACAGCCCATCAAAGTGAACACATTGGGACCTTTCAAAGAGGTAGTTCACAAACCACCCCACTGCATGGCTGGATATGCCAATACTGACCAGCCTCTGCTTTAAGATGCGATGATCGACGGTGTCAAATGCTTTGGAAAGGTCTCATAGTCCAAAACAGTTAACAGCAGAGGCGCGGGAAGGTATTTTGAGTGGGGGTGCTGAGGTGCTGGACTCCAGTGAACACTATTACGGGCACTATAGAGCACGCACAAAAAAACTCCCCACACGCAAACACATAGTAAACCCGCGACTTTTACAATGAAGGCTCGATAATCAGCTCACGGCATATAGGAAGGGGTAAAGTGCTATTTTTTTACGAGTGGGGAGCGGACCTCACCTCCTCTAGGGGGGTCAGGGTGGATGCTCCCCCGGGAAGATTTTTTTTAAATATTGAAGTTAAAAGCATCAATCTGGTGCACTTTGACAGCAACATTAAGAGATCTATGGATACATCTCTCAACATCCAGATGAAACACAACTGAAAGCAGATGTTCTTTTTCTTTATAGATATTTTACAAATCACTCCCCTTTCAAACTGTATTTTTGTTTTACTGCCATATAGTATTTCATAACTGTTTTTCCTTTATTCTCATTTTTTTTATAACTACAATGATCATATGAAGGTGTGCCGCTGCCGCGGAAATAATCTTCTGAATAATTTTTGACCAAACCGTTTGAGAATCACTGAGATAACTTAGACTAAAGTTAACTATCTAAACACTCAGGCTCAGGTGAGCTAAAGGACTCTCTCTCAGTCTGAGAGGAGAGCTCTCCTCCAGCTTGTTGTGGAACAAACAGCTCCGTATGTCCGTTAGTGCAGCTAGCTAACCAGATGCTAACAACACGGTCCCTGCTGCTGGCACCGGTCCCTCTCTCTCTCCCCCTCTCTCACACACACTAAATGCGCTATTTCCGCACACACACAGATCCGCGAGTTTGAATGACACAAGCACACTTTTATTTCCATGCAACTCTCTGATTGGTTTGGTGTCTTGCCTCTGGTGCATTCACTGAACACGGGAAATTACAGTCCTGCCGTCCTTTCTAGTGTCTTGATGAGGTTCACGTAAAGCACGGTTAATGTATTAAGGTAGAATTGTCCGGGGCTACAGAAAAAACATTTGGGGCAGGCCAAAATATTATTTTACCAACAATGTGGAATTTATTGGCTACATATTACACAGATTATGCACAGCGGGAGCAGCAATAACCGTCAAATAATAATTCAGACAGGGGAGCTACGCACCCCCTGCCTGCCGCTAGGGGGTGCTGCAGCGCCCTCAGCACCCCCCTTCCCGCGCCCATGGTTAACAGGCACAGCAGAATCCCGATATGAGCCATTTTCCCAGACCAGCACACAGTATCCGCGACAATCAGCACAGCAGCAAAGGACAGGCGAAAGCATAAGCGTGGAATCGCTCCGGTCCCTCCGTGGTATCCCCGGGGGTGAAAGCAGGCCTCTGGAACAGCAGAACCAGGACAGGTGGAAAGCAGGCCCCAGCCGTGGTAAAATCCTCCTCCGCACAGCAGCACACGCCCGGTCATGGGCGCGGGAAGGGGGGTGCTGAGGGCGCTGCAGCACCCCCTAGCGGCAGGCAGGGGGTGCGGAGCTCCCCTGTCTGAATTATTATTTGACGGTTATTGCTACTCCCGCTGTGCATAATCTGTGTAATATGTAGCCAATAAATTCCACATTGTTGGTAAAATGATATTTTGGCCTGCCCCGAATGTTTTTTCTGTAGCCCCGGACAATTCTACCTCAATAATATAATACATTAACCGTGCTTTACGTGAACCTCATCAAGACACTAGAAAGGACGGCAGGACTGTAATTTCCCGTGTTCAGTGAATGCAACAGAGGCAAGACACCAGACCAATCAGAGAGTTGGATGGAAATAAAAGTGTGCTTGTGTCATTCAAGCTCGCGGCTCTGTGTGTGTGCGGAAATAGCGCATTTAGTGTGTGTGAGAGAGGGGGAGAGAGAGAGGGACCGGTGCCAGCAGCAGGGACCGTGTTGTTAGCATCTGGTTAGCTAGCTGCACTAACGGACATACAGAGCTGTTTGTTCCACAACAAGCTGGAGGAGAGCTCTCCTCTCAGACTGAAAGGCTCAGGTGAGCTAAAGGACTCTCTGAGTGTTTAGATAGTTAACTTTCGTCTAAGTTATCTCAGTGGGTCTCAAACGGTTTGGTCAAAAATTATTCAAGATTATTTCCGCGGCACACCTTCATATGATCATTATAGTTATAAAAAAAATAAGAGAATAAAGGAAAAACAATTATGAAATACTATATGGCAGTAAAACAAGAATACAGTTTGAAAGGGGAGTGATTTGTAAAATATCCATAAAGAAAAAGAACATCTGCTTACAGTTGTGTTTCATCTGGGTGTTCAGAGATGTATCCATAGATCTCTTAATGTTGCTCTCAAAGTGCATCAGATTGATGCTTTTAACTTCAATATTTAAAAAAAATCTTCCCGGGTGAGCATCCCCCCGGACCCCCCTAGAGGAGGTGAGGTCCGCTCCCCACTCGTAAAAAAATAGCACTTTACCCCTGCCTATATGCCGTGAGCTGATTATCGAGCCTTCATTGTAACAGTCGCGGGTTTACTGTGTGTTTGCGTGTGGGGAGTTTTTTTGTGCGTGCTCTATAGTGCCCGTAATAGTGTTCACTGGAGTCCAGCACCTCAGCACCCCCACTCAAAATACCTTCCCGCGCCTCTGCGCCCGGTGGAAGCAGGCCGAGCCCGAAGCGTGAATCCACTCCGTCGCTCCGCTACGACTCCAGGGTAAAAACCTCTCCAGTACAGCCGTACCGTACTCTACAGTTGGGAGCAGGCCTCCGTAGATCGCAGATCGCAGGCAGCAACAGGTGGAGCCGCTCCGTCTCTTTGCGACGTCTCCAGAGGAAAAACACCTCAGTACAGCCGTACTCGACAGGTGGGAGTAGGCCTCCGCAGATCGCAGACAACTAAAACGACTACTTGTATAAGCAGGGATGGCTAAATGTTTGTATGGAGGAGAGCTAGATGCTAACAGGTGCCAGATGCTAACAGGTAGTGCGAGCCTGTAGAAATTGCGACTGCCTCGGATTAAACATTCTTAAAACTTGAAACATCATTTTAGGTCTGTCTGTGCATGGATAATACATTAAAGAGTAGTGTTGTTAAACCTGATTTCTGGACAATTAAGGATATTAACATTATCTGTTATAATATTAGAAATATCTTATTATTCAATACCTTATAATCTGAGAATATCAATTAATTTATTTTGTTTAGTGTGAAAGTGTAATCTGATCTGACAAAATATATTAATCACCATTATTTAACACATGTCTGTTCATTGGAAATATAAAAACAATCATTAATTGTACATCTGTAAACATCTGGTCATTCAATTCAAATGTTATCTTTGTACTAGAGCTGGAAGAACATGATCTCCTGACGCGTTCTCCTCTCTTTATGACACAGAATGTCTGGTGTGTTTAAAGGCATCCTGATACTGTAGATTAGCACTGAGGTGCTGATTGGCTCAAACTCTTCTTCATCAGATCGCCATATTTCAACCCCCCCCCCAAATGCTCTGCTTTTGTGTGGCTCATTCAGTGAGCACTGTATGATCCCCCCAGTGAAATGGAGGCTCATCTGCCTGCATTCCTTCTGCTATCTGCTTGAGAGCAGGGCAACTGCGTATTCCAAGTGGCGCATCCAGGTCTCCCCCCGTGATGGGAGAGGTTAGGAAGACATCTGCTCCTCCAAGAAACATGGAACCTTGTATATAGAAGCCTCGGAAGCCCTCACTCGTCCTGCAGGGTTGTCTGCTTGAGCCCACCAAGCAGAAAGATGAAGAAGCATCCCATCTCCTCAGAAAGTTGAAGATTAGAATCCTCTCATCTCGAACGACCTTGTGCCTCCTTGCCCGTGGCTGGGGGTGCCCTCTGCAGCCGGAGAGTGTGACCCTCTCTCTCTGACCCTTGGCCTTGAGAGCTGTCCTAGTTATTGGGTTAACACTTGATAGGGATGTTTTCCTGAGTGAAGACAACTCAAGGTAATGGATTAGCACATTATCATTTCATTACAAAAATAGGATAGGCCCCTCAGAATTATTTGGGAGCCTTCCTGACACATGCACATGCATAAATGTAAGGTTTGTGTTAGTCATTTAACATGCAAGAATCATATACTCATCAGTCCAAAGCAGAGAAAAGTTATTTTAAGTTAAAGGCGAGCTAGTCCCTGTGGATATAACCCATTCTCAATGATTCTAAGTGTTATATTAATTCACCATTTACCTTTTGATAAAATATTAGTTTAGAAATACATTCCCATCTTCCAAAACATAGGTTTGAGAAATAAATGTTCTAATATAAAAGCAATTACTCAATATAATTGACTCTGCCCTCCCTTTTCTTACATATGACACATATGAAATAATAACTCAGGAATCTATTTAAACATGGTATCGTCTATAATCCATCAATCGAGAAGACTCAGTATCACCTGTGTGCAGCTTACAAAAAACAACCGTGAGAAACATATATTAAGCAGGAAATGTATACCTTTGTTGAAAAACAAAGCATATCTGATTTGGGAGGAAAAGCTTCAACCCGCTTAACATCTGAGTTACTACTGATGGCATAGCATGAATGGAATTGGGTGTCTGAAGGTGTCACTACTGAGAAATGTCAAACAAATTCAAAACCTTACATTTGAAAACAGGTTTGCATTCCTCCAAAAGCTAATTGTTTTGACGTAGAATCTATAAATTGAATTGTTAGAGCAGAACAGAATGGTCGTATTGTAGCCTGAGTTTCGTGCAGCCCCTAGATTTACCAGGTGGAAACATCGTCCATATAATGTGAATACATGCAGAATTAGACAGTAAGAGGCCCCTGACATTAGGCAACTCGTACTAAGAAAAGGGACAAAAGGTCATCAATGTCTCTCTTTGTGCGTGCGTGCGTGCGTGCGTGCGTGCGTGTGAACAGCTCGCCTTCCCAAGGTTCAAAACATTTGGGACAGCAGTGAGAATGTTTATGAGAAACAAGTTGTTGCTTAGACTGAACTCGAAGGAAGCCAGACTGGAAAAAAAATGTAAGAAATCAAAACACTTGTACATTAATTAAAGACATTTAGCTTGAGCTGGGTTAATACTTTCTTATGGTATTGAAATTGGGCCAAGTAGAACCTTTGCATGGATTTGGCTTGCAACACAAAGTGATACTGATCTCTGTCTGTTAGGATTTGGAAGTCTCATGATTTATTGTGTGGCCTGGTGAATGAGAGGCCCAGGGAAAACAACATCTATCTTGGAACTGCAATTACTGATCTTAAAGAGATTGCAACATTATACTCCTTAAAAAATTGCTCAATTAATTTAACACATTTATTATGCACACAATAAAAACCTCAACAAATATATTGATCCTGGCTTAACCAGCAACCTTTACTCTGTTGTTCATAAGCTCGGTTTCAGAAAACCTGTCAGTAGTTTTACAACTATTAGAATTGTAGTAATGTCTATGGAGACTAATTGGTTGATACGAGACATAATTTGAAACAGTTTAATAAAGAATGTTAAACTATATTTAAAACTGTAATTGAACTTCAACTTATCTGATTCCAGTGGCCAGTTGGAATAGATAATCAACAAAGTTTCCATTTTGCAGCAACAGCGCAAAAGGTTTCAACCATAATTAGTATTATGTCTGAGTCTAGTTCTGTCTTATCTGCTCTGTTCGGAATGTGTTCAATACATTGCGTTTTTATTCATTATTACCATACAATACATAGATTAAGAATAAATGAAACAAATAATACAACATTGACCTAAATGAGCAGACAGATTCTTTTTTTAACCCTGATCTCCTCAGGCAGGTCTTTACGACCCGCAGTGATGCCTCTGAGGGTCTCGGGGCGCAGGACGGGGCATAGGGTTTATACAAGGTCACAAAGATATCTTAACATACCAGCAATACAATTTAAAATGTATTCTTAAAGCAATATCATCTTATTTTCTTCTTACACCTACAGCGCACACCCTGAACAGTGTGTTTCTTGTTTACATTTTCCTCTGCACACTCAGAGGCAGGACATAAAAACACTCTTTTGCTATTTATTTTCATTTTGCAGCACATTTATACTACCAGAATTTTGCTTTACATCTTTATATTATTTGTTTTTCTCAAGTCATTTACTTTTGGTGAGATAACTAAAGTTTAGTTCATTTTACTCTGGCTATGGACTGATTCATTATTAGTTGTTACAAAACATACACTAGACGGCGGGTAGACAAACCAATATAGACCCCCATACAAACAATTAGACAAACAAACATGAACTCGCAATAAACACCAGCGCGACAGCAAAGTTCATCCAGCTCAATTTAGTCCGAATTAAGAGGTTTCAGAGGGGGTAGGGAATTATAAAGATGGGGTACCTTGACTCGCGCGCCGTCCACCCTTGTATACAAGTCCTAGATCGTGCCTGAAGACCGTCCAAAAGCGATAACTAGCTTATCCTCTTGCAACATCACTACTCTATTCTAGTGGCGCTATGAACCCCCGACCAGGAGAACATAGACTTTTTTCCGCTACCCTTTCTCTCCAACAACAGCACAGTTAACTGTAGTCCTACACGACCAGCCTATACACCTGCCATCGAGTTCATCACAACGATGAAACACAGTTTTGTTCTACACTTGCTTGCCACTGCCCACCCGTGATCAATTAGCCTATAATTTTATGTATGCACCCCGGACCGGCACCAGCTCCTCCAGCAACGTAGGGAACGCTCCTCAAGCAATGTAGGGAACGTTCCTCCAGCAAGGTAGGGAACTGTGGCGCATTGGGTGATGCACGCACCTCGCGCTGCCCCGGCCTTGCCAGCAATGTAGAAGACGGTCAGAAACAACAAGTGCTTTTAGACCATCTCGTTTTTAATAGAGACGGCAGTGGTGCGAGTTAAAGATATAGACAAAAACTGTGACTTTCTCCCTCTCAGCTGCACGGCTCCAGCCACCCAAACACGGGGGGATATTTACTCACACACCCGCGGCTGTTGCTGGAGCCGTGCTCACAGATGCGATGGGGGGAAATATCTCGGGCTGCTTATTTTTAACTGCTGTGTTGGCCGCTGAAACCCCGATAATTCGGCGATTCGTTCAATACAAATCTTTACATTGCTTTCATACAGAAGTTCCACTTTACTGATGTATTTCTTAAAGGTTTCTCCGAACATGAGCTGTGCATGCTTGTATGGCACTTTCGTCCCGAGCAGCATACACAGAGAAAATCAGCCAGGACCAAAGTCCCCAGACACTGATCCCCTGGGTTTATAATCCCCAAATTCATTAACCAAAAAACGAAACACAACCACTCAGTTTCACAGATAATTTTAGGATACCGTCAATCACAGATTCTGGTAAGGCAATGTCCAAATGTGGATTTGAAATTACACTTACCAGTTCTGAAGATGTGTTTGTATCCTGCCGACAACGCCAATTTTTAAGGGAAACTTCAGCAGCAATGGAGAGTCAGGACTCAGAGAGACACGAGGAGAGTTGGAACTTTGATGTCAAACACTGAATGTTTATTTACAAGTATCGGCCGGAGAAATTCACATCACAAGTCACCGCAACCAGAGATTCTGACTGCACTGGTGGGTTGCCATGTCAAATCTGACCAGCCTCTCTGATAGACCTTTTAACTAGTTTACAGAGAGTTAATCCACATATTGGGGGATCGTGCGTAAACACCCGGGAACACTGGCGATATCTCCAACATTCTGGAGAGGCTCTTACGGCCCGTCTACACTACAGGCATCAAAACATCTTGAAGCTGGGCGTGTCTGAAGCTTGGCGATTTTTTGCGAGCAACCAATCACATGAATCTCCCGCCCCCGACATACAAAGCAATAGCAATGTTAAAACGAAGTAAACTGGATATAAACTCTCCAAACAGGCGAAAAAACTATCAGTTTCACCCACTGTCTCTGCCACCTCCCTCCATGCCTGGTTCCTCCGGTTTGTATCCCGGTAAATAGTTCCGGTCATAAAGAACCGGGTGATTCGCTACCGTAATATCTCGTTTGGAATATGAGGAAATGAACTGCGGTCTGGCTCTCCCAGCTTGCACGCGGTTTGATTGGCTGCGCTTGCACTGGCGGGATTTGCATAAACGGGATTTGATTGGCTGATGCCAAGCATCGAGCCTCAAAAGTTGAACATTGTTCAACTTTTGATGCCGATAGATGCTCGTGATGCTTGCAAAGCCATGCCATGCTCCCCACAATGCAGTTCGGCGAAGATTAAAAATCTTCTACGTCACCCCATTCAAGTGAATGGGCGAAGCGTTGAAAGCATTTTTTGATGCCTGTAGTGTAGACGTACCGTTAAGCTGACCGAGCGTTGACCGGTCATAAAACTGAGACTAAGTGCAACAGCACATTCCTTAAAGGAGATAACGAGACTTAGGGTTGGTCGTAAACGTCCCCACACAGAAAAGGTTAAATACCTAGAAGTAAAGACAGAAATATTCTTTGACAGAGCAGACCAAGTCCAGGTTGTGACCACGGCTGTGTGTTGGGAAGTTGATGTGTTGAGAGAAGTTGCAGCAGTGAAGGGTTTCCTTAAATTCAGAGGCATATTTGCAGGTCGGGTCGTCAACATGAATGTTAAAATCACCTAAGAGGAGAACAGATGGGGATATGGCAGAAAGCTGAGTGAAAATGTCAGAGAGGTCGGAGAGAAAGGAGGGGTTTGGCTTCGGGGGACGGTAGATGATGGCTGTGACCAGGGGAGTGGGACCAGAGAGTTTGAAGATCAGGTGTTCAAATGAAGAAACATCAGGGATGGGGATTATGGTAGCTTTTATTTCCTTTCTAATAATAGCAGCTATACCACCACCCCGCCCTTGTGGGTGAGGTTTGTCAATGTATGTGAATCCTGCTGGGGTGATTTGATTTAAAGAAAAATAGTCTAGGGGTTGCTGCTCTGAGGTGACGTTGCATTGGGAGGGGTTGTGTGGACCGGGGGAGTGGAAGGAGATTGGTCAGATTCACGTTTTGTTTGTTGTGATGGCGTAGTGTGGGCGTGTGACAGGACCGAATGGACGGGATGGAGTGTGGAGACGTGGAATGAAATAAAAACTTACGGCCAGAGCCTCTGTGTGGAGGACGGCGTTTGCGGAGTATTTCATTATCTGTGAGGATGTCCATGCAGTCCGGAGGCAGGCGGTTATTAAAGGAGTGGAGATCTGACTGGGAGTAGAGCGGCGGCATGATCCGGTGAAGTGGCGCTAGCTAATGCTGGGGACCCGGACAGCAGAGACCAGGAGCCGGATGACCCCGGTGTGAGTCCAGAGAAAATCAGAAGGACAATACACAGCATATCGGGGCGGTTTTGGCGCAGTGGTTAGAGCGTTGGTCATCAGATCAAGGGGCGTTGGTGAACTCCAGTTCGAATCCCGCCTCGGCCGCCACTGTGTCAGGCCGTTGTGTCCTTGGGCAAGACACTTTACCCGCATTTGCTCCTGTGGGTAATGACTCTTACATGTCTAATATGTGTAATGTTAGTAAAGCGCTTTGAGCACCTGTAAAAGCGCTCTTAAAAAAAATGTAATCCATTATTATTATTATTATTATTATTATTATATCAGGAGAACAATTCCAGTGGTTTCCGGAGGAGAATCCTAGGGATTGACAGCCTGGTGCAGAGTGGGAGCCGGGTGACCAGCTTTTTAGCTAACTTGATAGCCACCGGCTGTAGGCGGCAGGGAGAGACGATGTCAGCGGGGAAGCCGGCGGATCGCAGCGGGATGGGAAGACCCACACGAGCCGCGGAGTTAGGGTGGAGTTGGGGTGGAAACAGAAATGTTAGCTCAGCAGACTTCGGGGAGCCGAGGAGCATCTAGGTAGCAGCCTGCTAGGTCCGATAATGCTAGCTAGCTAGCGGGCTAGGGACCGGTGAGCAGGAAAGAGCCAGCAGGTAGGAGATGAAAACACAAAGTTCTGTGTCGATTCGATAGAGAGATGCTGCTATTTCTGCTGATGACTGACGTTTAAAAAGTAGAGATCCAGACAGGAGAGGTTCTGATCTGCA
Organism: Notothenia rossii; assembly: GCF_949606895.1. Lineage (NCBI taxonomy): Eukaryota > Metazoa > Chordata > Actinopteri > Perciformes > Nototheniidae > Notothenia > Notothenia rossii. Next base: position 38,087,191 of record NC_136903.1, read on the forward strand.
CTAAATAACAAGATTTGGGGCAGAGGAGCAGCGAACAAACAACGCCAGCAACCTCGGCGACCCGGGAAAACTACATACTCCTATAAATACTAATATAAATCAATTTTAGTTGACCTCAACAATGGAATCATGATCAGTAGAAATGGCCATGACATGGGACCTTTAAGTTACACAATTTATCAATATTGGTGTAAAAATATGAAATGGACTAAACCCGAATCCCTCAAGGATAATTGGTAACACTTTATGGTAAGGGTACATGAATCATCATGAATTCATGCATTTCTTAATGCATGAAAAAGCATGTAGTCAGAGATGGAGTACTCGAGTGCCGATTTTCGGGACTCGTGACTCGACTCGGACTCGCGCACTGATTGACACGACTCGGACTTGGAGTTGTGAATTCTCACGTACGCTGACTTGGACTCGGACTCGTGAATTTTTCCCCCCACGATGACTCGGACTCGACTTGTACATTGACGCTCTGACTTGAAATTTTTCTCTGGGGTCTGATGTCCACTATCCTGGCCAGTGCACCTGTGAGGCGAGTTCACGTACTGGGCCCCGCTATTCCAGTCTAGAGATGTCTAGACACACCCCGCATCGTGCTGTATGCTTTCACAGATTCTGCTTCCACATAGGAAAAGAGCAGGCAAAATGCTCGTTATTTGGAAACAATATTGAAGAGAAGGCTCCGTAACACATTACTCTAAGGATCGAGTTCAGACATGGCTGTCTTGAACACTATCATCAGAGTAACGTGATCTAATCAATAAATAAAGATTCCGCCGATAACAGGAAAGCACATGGCTACTTAACATGCAGAATGACGTCATTTTGCATGCTAAGTAGCCATGTGCTTTCTGGGGCTCAATCTTTATGGTAAACCGATTTAACCGGTAAACGTTCCTTCAAAATAAGAGTCCCGATCTTATTACTATAAAAATAAAAGTGAAAAAATAAAACTTTACCAGAGGAAAAATATTGGCATATAAATATAATCACTTCTCTAAAAGGTAACTCATTTTAAATATAGTGTGACAACCCTGTGGTTGTCCACCAGGTGGTGCTACTGTAACCTGTGTGTTTGTTGTAATCAGCAGTGATGGGACCCACCTGTGGCACTTGATTCCAGGATATAAGAGGGCTGCAGAACGGGCTCTCGGCCTATCTCAGCTGCGCTGCTCGGTGCAGCAGGACACCGCTCTTTTGTTTGTTTTATTGTTGGTTGTAACCACTGTTAGGTAAAATAAATGATTGTTTTGGGCAACTCCTGTGTGGAACTGTTGTCCTTGTGTTACAAGCAGAGCCAGCTTGTAACATATGGGGGCTCGTCCGATCCAAGAACCAGGTGATAGTTGTTTACTTGATTTGTTTGCCTTGATTATGTAGAGAGTTTGTTCCTGGTGTGGGGCATTAAGGAGTAGCTTTGGAATTACCTTTCCTGATAGGCATAAGCAAAATCTCCTTCAGGGGAGATTGTTGGTTTGTTATTTTTGTTTGTTATTTTTGTGCATATACATGTTTCGAAATGTTGTTGTCATGGGTACAGCAGCAGCCGCAGCAGCCGCGTCCAACCCGGCCACAGCGGCAGGCGGAGAGACGCCCACAGCAACTGCAGCGTCAGATTCGCCCGTCGGCGGCGGCAGGGGCTCCGCCCCGCGTCTCCGCTCCCCCGCCAGCGGTGGGTCAACGGGGAGTGAGGCATTCCCGCTCTTCGTCTGCTCCACGAGAGCCTCCGAGGAAACAGAGCCGTTTTTGACGTGTTGCGGGGGATTGTGAGGAAAATAAAAAAAGTTCATTTTCCAACCTTTTGTCTGAGTCATCAGTATCAAATGTGTCTCACATATCCCCCACTCTGTGTGAGCCGGCTGCCGGTCAATAGCCAGCAGGGCTCGTTACAAAAGCCTGCAGTTTTTAATCTATCGGTTAATAAACTGCAGAGTTCGGTAACTAAGCCAGCTGCCACCAATCTGTTGATTAGTAGGCAGCAGGGCTCGCTGCAGAAGCCTGCTGTCTTAACCTATCGGTTAACAAACCGTAGAGCTCGCGGCATTCCTCTGTCCGAGATACGACACCTACACACGGTCATAATAAACCCATGAGCGCCGTTATAACGCCTCATGTGGACGTCACTGCACACACCTCCACTCATCCCCTGAGCGTGTACGCGCCTCATGATGAGAGTCGGAGTGAAACGCATCGTATGGAGGCTCCCTCACAGCCCTTTTGCTCTAGGCCCACCTTGGATTGCCTCACGGGCAGCGGTGGCGAGGGCTCTGGCGTGGCCCGTCGTCATGACGACCACAACACATCTCGAGCATGTGCGCCCGCTCTCAGAGTGTTTCTCAGAGTGGCAGCGCGTGTGTCTGATTGGCAGATGGATGAGCAGGCTGATCAGCAGAGGGTACACCCTGCAGTTCGCCTCCCCCCCCCCCACAGTTCAATGGGATACAGGAAACACTCCTGTCATCCCAGGAACAGTGTCTTGCGCTCCAGTCAGAGCTGCAGGAACTCCTGTTGAAAGAGGCTATTTCCAGGGTTCCTCGAGGGGAAGAAAATCAGGGGTATTACTCCCACTATTTTCTTGTTCCGAAAAAGACTGGGGGAATGAGACCCATCCTCGATCTATCAGCTTTCAACAAGGCAATAAAAAGGCCTTTTCACATGCTGACGATCAAACAGGTGCTAGAGTGTGTTCATCAGGGAGACTGGTTCACCTCTATAGACCTGAAGGATGCATACTTCCACGTACCCATCATCCCACAACACAGGAAATTCCTGCAGTTCTCATTCCAGGGAATAACGTACCAGTACAACCATCCGCCGTTCGGTTATTCCCTGGCTCCTCGCACCTTTTCAAAGTGTGTAGAGACGGCGCTGCAGCCGCTACACAGAGGAGGGACGAGAGTACTATTTTACCTGGACGACCTGCTATTGCTGGCTCGCTCCAGGGAGGAAGTTGCTTTACAGACGGTACAGCTCGTATCACTTCTGTCAAAGCTGGGTTTCGTAATAAACTGGAAGAAGAGCTGCCCTCTTCCCTCCCAGAGTATTATTTACCTCTGTGTGCAATTAAACTCAGCCCCCATGAGAGCGAGACTCTCGCAGCAGAGAGTGGAGGCACTGACAGCTCTCCTTCGACGCGTCACACCCCGCAGCGTGGTGACAGCCCTCTCCGTGATGCAGCTGCTTGGCATGATGGCAGCTGGTCACGTGGTGATTCCCCTGGGTCTCCTTCACATGAGGAGACTCCAGAGGTGGTTTATTTGCCTTTGCATTGACCCCGTGCGACAGAAGAGGCGCATGGTGGCCATCCCTCCTTCCGTGGGTTCAGACTTAACCTATTGGAAAAGTCCCCACGCCCTGTCAGCGGGTGTGCCCCTGGGCAGAGGTACGTCACACATCTCTGTGTTCACAGACGCATCTCTCTCAGGGTGGGGAGGAACGTGTATGTCGCAGGCAGTGGGGGAACAGTGGCCGGCTCACATGTCCCTCCACATAAACGTGCTGGAATTGCTCTCCGTACGGAGAGTAATTCAGCATTTTGCCCCGTTGCTGCAGAATCAGCATGTGTTGATTCGCACAGACAACAGAGCCGCGGCAGCACATCAATCGCCAGGGCGGAGTATGCTCAGCGCAGCTTCTGAACACAGCCAGGTGGCTGTTGATCTGGGTGCGCGCACACTTGCTCTCCATCAGAGCAATGTATGTTCCCGGCGAATTGAACAGAGGGGCAGACCTCATGTCCAGAGGAGGTCCTCGCCAGGGGGACTGGAGCCTCCATCCCGAGCTGATCTCCCAGGTTTGAAGCCGGTTCGGGAGAGCAGAGGTGGATCTGTTCGCCGCACGCGGGAACGCGCAATGCGCCCTCTGGTTCTCTTTGAAAGCGCAGGAAGGGGGGTGGACGCGTTCGCACATCGTCCATGGCCCAGGGGCAGTGGCGGACTGGCCATCGGGACGTTCGGAACGACCGGTAGCCCGGTACCAAAATGGGCCGGTCGGACCACTCGACGCGGCCCACTTCCCCACTCCGATCGGCCCACTTCGGTACAGGTGAAATTGTAATCAGCTTAATGCTTGGCCCATGTATACGAGTGAACGTGGATCGCTTTATTTAATGATCGGAAAAGCATTCCATGTAAACGGGGCTATTGATAGGTTGTCAAAGTTGTCAATCTTATGTTTTCGAAAGTAGGCTAATAGATCAACTGAGGGGTATGGCCGGGAGAGATGAGTCGTCTCTTCCAATTGGAAAGAGGGCGAGGCCCGCATCAGAGGTCCACTCACAGACAAGCTCCCTAGCTTCGTTTGATGATTGATCAGTAAGTTAGCTAGCGAAATTGAGAAAGACAAGATGAAGAACAGTAAAAAAAGAAAGGGTGGGACTGAAAAAGCCAGAATGAAAAAATGAAAAATGCGAAAATAACAGAGCTGTTTAGTAGAAGGGCTCCCGCTCCCAGTTGCAGTAATAAGGAGGAGAATGATGAACCACAGATCCGGCATATAATGACAGCAGGTGCAGTGTGCAGGGCTGTGTTAATTTATGTTACTGTTAGCAATAGCGTTAGTTGAAAAACCGTCAAGAAAAAAGTTTAGCGATGTTACGACTAGTATGCCCACGGCTGTGATTGACAACCTGGACAGCCAGTCAGAAGCTAGAATGCCAACCTAGAGAGCCAATCAGAACCTAGAACGGGCTGCAGGGCTGGCCAGACTATTATATTGTGCATAAAGTTAGATGCATTAGGATAGAGTCATATGCTCATGATAATCCAAGTTAAATTATATAATATTAATATTATAATTTTAAATAATATTAATATTCAATAATATTAATATTGAATAATAAGGACACAGAGATATGTGGCCAATTCACTATTGCATTCATTTTAGTGATTGACATTACTGTGCATGATATTGTATTCCTTGAAGTTGGTTATTTTATACTGGACAAGTGCTCTCATGACTATTAGAGCACTTGGCATTGATTGAATATCTGAGCTGCATGTGCATTGGCACTTCTTTTTGTTTACAGCCAGGCACAGGCAACCATTTTTGACAATACCCATTTGCTATACTATTGTACTGACTCCTACTTATCCACTTTGACACACTTCACACGGACATTTTTAAGAAACCTTAACTAAAAGGAAGGTTTCATTTTGCACCTTACTCCTGTTGTCCATCTATTTTATGTTATGGCTTGACTCTGGGGAATCTATACATAACAGTATACAGTATATGAGCATAGTAGATGTATAATTTATCTGTAGGCTACAAGGGTGGCCCGCATGCGTGGGCGGTGGCCCGGCGGGCCGGTGCGGTCTGAACGTCCCGGGCTGAATTTGTGTCCCTGTCCGCCCCTGCCCAGGGGACTGTTGTACGCTTTCCCACCAGTCCCGCTGAACCCTCGGTTCCTGGACCGAGTGCAGGAGGAGCGACTGTCAGTGATCTTAATTGCCCCGGAGCGCACGGGCGCTTCCTGGTTTCCATGCCTACAGCGTACGCTGTCAGGCAGACCGTGGGAAATTCCGTGGCGCAGTGACGCTCTCTCGCAGGTGGAGGGAGCGATCAGCAGTCACCCAGTGATAGGCCAGCACTTATGGGCATGGCCCCTGAACGGGAACACTTAGAGGGGTTGGGCCTCTCTCAAGATGTTGTACGTACCATTCAGGGAGCCAGGGCCCGTCTACCAGAGCGTCCTACACAGCCAAGTGGACAGCGTTCCAGCGTTGGTGTGTAGAAAAAAGCCTGGACCCCATTACGTGCCCCCTGCCTTACATGCTGTCATTCCTCCAGCTGTTGTTGGACAGGAATTTGGCCTTCAACACAATCAAGGTATATGCTGCTGCCATATCATCTTCTCACGTGGGTTTCGGGGTTGGGACGTTGTTTAATCACCCCCTGACTAAACGTTTTCTTCGCCTTATTGTGCACTATAGAGAGCACTCGATCGGGCAGCCTCTATCTGCACAACGGCTGTCACACTGGCTGTGTGAGGCTGTGTCACAGGCATATGTCTCCTCTGGGGTGGATCCCCCGGAGAACATCAATGCGCACTCCACCAGAGGAATTTCCTCCTCCAAGGCTTTGCACGGAGGAATGTCAGTGGAAGACATTTGCACTGCTGCTTCTTGGTCTTCCCCCTGTTCATGTATTCAATTGTATTTGAGGGATGTCTCCCATTCATCTCTGACACACCCTGTACTGAGTGTCTTGTCAGAGTGAGTGATGTCAGGGATCCAGCTGTGCGCCTCTCTCCTGCCTCTCGGCACGCGGAGAGCGGCCCTTTTTCCCTCAAATGAGAGGGATGTTTCCTTTTTTTCCTCTGACACATTTTGTACGGAGTGTCTTGTCAGATTTTGTGACGTCAGGGATCCAGCTTTGCGCTCTCCTGCCTGTTTGCACGCAGAGAGCTGCTGTTCCCCCTCTTTTGTTGCTGGGCAAAGTGTGACCTTCGTCTCTACTTCTCACAGCGGCGGGTATGTATTGTTCCCAGCCTTCGTCCCCTCATGGAGAATATTCATGTTATGCTATATTCCAGGGACGGTGATGCGCCATTACGCATGGCGCAATAGGCATGGGTTGTTATTGAGCAGGTGTGTCTGTGCTTCTAGTACTGGGCGGACCCAGTGGGGCGCAGACTACATCATGCTTCGCCCTTAACCCAATAGCGATAGCCTTAGAGGGCGAAGCCATATACGAAATAGAACTGAAGTTACCTACTGTAACTCCAGCTTCTATGAGTAATGGCATAGCCCTCTAAGTGCTGGGCCCCGCTGGCTCTAGGAATAGCTGAAGAAAAGTTGTTTTGTATGGGAGCAGATTGTCGGGCCTCCTTCCTATTTATACCGGAAGGGAGCCCGAGGGTGGGGCCCACCTTGCGGGTGGGCGTGGACTACAAGTGTTTCAGTGCTGCGCGGGTGCGCAGGGGGATTACCCAATAGCGATAGCCTTAGAGGGCTACGCTAATACTCATAGAAGCTGGAGTTAGGGTTCCTTGACTCCCTTTCCTAATGTGTTCTCCCGCGCTCATCAGCGCCAGCCCCGCCCCTGTTTGTTTTAACCTGTTCCCAGTTATCTCCTGATTATATTCCCCTGTTTCCCCTCTGTTTGTTGTCAGTTCGTCTTGTCCTGTCATAAATTATATGAATTATACTTTACCTCTGGCTCCCGGGTCGTGCATTTGAATCCTTATTCCCTTGTGTAACCAAGTTCTTAACCGTAATGTACAAGGATTAATAGTATCTCATGCATGACTTTTTAATGCAGGAACGATACCTCAACTAAGGCAGTGTTTCTCAAAGTGGAGGGCGCTCCCCCCCTGGGGGTAGCAGAGGCATGACAGGGGGGGCGCGACAGACCAGGAGGAAAAATTGTTATTTTAAAAAAATGAAAATCATAATTTGAAAGATTATTGATTCTAAAATAATATGATACAGTACAGTAACATTACGTCTGGGTCTCTTTGTTTCATTCAAGCTCGTGTGTGTGTGTGTGTGTGTGTGTGTGTGTGTGTGTGTGTGTGTGTGTGTGTGTGTGTGTGTGTGTGTGTGTGTGTGTGTGTGTGTGTGTGTGTGTGTGTGTGTGTGTGTGTGTGTGTGTGTGTGTGTGTGTGTGTGTGTGTGTGTGTGTGTGTGTGTGTGTGTGTGTGTGTGTGTGACGAGCCATTTTTGTGCGAGAGAGAGAGAGAGCGCACCGGTACCGGAGATCGTTGTTGTTAGCTTCTGGTGCTAGCGAACTAGTGGCCGGGTCTCAAACGGTTTGGTCACCATTAATGTAAACAATTATTTCCGAGGCACACGTTTATATGATCCTTATAATTATAAAAAATAAGAGAATAAATGAAAAACAGGTATGAAATACTATATGACAGTAAAAAAAGAATAAAGTTTAAAAGGTGAGTGATTTGTAAAATATCCATAAAGAAAAAGTAAATCTGTTTACAGTTCTGTTTCATATGGGTGTTGAGAGAGGTATCCATAGATCTCTTCATGTTACTCTCAAAGTGCACCAGATTGATGCTTTTAACTTCAATATTTAAAAAGAAATCTTCCAGGGGGAGCAAACCCCCGGCTACAGTGGAATTTTCTACTGCAACATTCCCCACGCAAATACACAGTGTACCCGCGACTGTTACAATGAAGGCTCGATAATCAGCTCACGGCGTATAGGTGTAAGAAGGGGTAAAGCACTATTTTTACAGGTGGTGTGTGGACCTTACATAGGGGGGTCGACCGGTACATCAATGGGAAATCCTAAATGTTTGAGCACCCTCTATGAAACGTCAAGCTACCCCACAGCGCCCCCAAAAGAAATCGCTGGCGCCGCCACTGAGCCTGCAAACCCGTTTTGAAGAAATGTGCAGTGCAAAACCGGCTAATTGCAGACACTAAAATAAAGAGCTTTTTGAACATTAAAGCATGGAGACATGTCCCCACTTGATACAACATGATCAACCTGAAAATGAGCATAAAATGTCCTTTTTTTTTTAGATCTATTCACCTATTCTCTTCTAAGACACACTTTGCCAAATATCAGCATTTTCTTTGCAAAGTGGCAAAGTATTATAACTTATTGTTCTAGCAAAGGGATTGCACAATTGTATTATGTATTTATTGTTTGAGCACACAGACTTATGGAGCATTGTTTTATTATCACTGTTCTAGCAAAGTGATTTTTTTTTTTAAAGGAATGCTCACATTCATATTGATGTATTTTAATAAATGTTAACTTGGCCCATTAGGTGACTATTTGTGTTGGGGGGGCCCAACTTTTTTTTTTTCCAAACTAAGGTATGTCAATCATCATGACTTCTGAGTTATGAATGATGTTCATGTCTTCTTCATATACACTGAACAAAAATATAAATGCAACACTTTTGTTTTTGAAACGTGCAGTTTTGCTTTATTGGGGGGGTCTGGGGGGGTCCGAAAACCAGTCAGGTTTAACCCTAACCCTTACATGTCACCCACTGACATGTTAGGGTTAGGTTTAAACCCTAAAACATTTTTTAATGTGTCAGTGGGTGACATGTTAGGGTTAGGGTTAGGGTTAAACCTGACTGGTTTTCGGACCCCCCCAGAGCCCCCAAATAAAGCAAAACTGCACGCTTCAGAGTGGCCTTTTATTGTGGCCAGCCTAAGGCACACCTGTGCAATAATCATGCTGTCTAATCAGCATCTTGATATGCCACACCTGTGAGGTGGGATGGATTATCACGGCAAAGGAGAAGTGCTCACGATCACAGATTTTTTCAGATTTGTGAACAATATTTGAGAGAAATGGCTTTTTGTGTATATAGAAAATGTTTTAGATCTTTGAGTTCATCTCATGAAAAATGGGAGCAAAAACAAAAGTGTCGCATTTATATTTTTGTTCAGTGTAGATCTGCAGTTAAATTGACAGGCCAAAAGACTGACCAGTCACAGCAATTCCAAGTGTTGTAATCATGATTAACTAAGCATTATTTGGTCATTACTTCATCATGTTTGTGCCCCTTCAAATAAAGTGGGGACCTGTTCCGTCGTTAACACTGATAAATCACATGTGATTAATGGCCTATGTGAAATCACCGTTATTAGCCATTTGGTGCTCATACATCAATCATCTTTGTGATCCCTCAAATAAAGTCAGCCCTTATGTCTATTTAGGCATCATGTATTTGGCAATATTACAAATGCAAATTAGATCATAATTTTGGACTTAATTTCAATTATCAATTATTTAGTTAGGACTTTTTTTTATTTATCATACAGTATTATCTTAAAGCTCACAAACCATTTAAGATAACTCATTCATCATATTAACAAACTTTAATTTATAATCCAAAGCCAACAAGATCATATTTTCACACATGTCACATAAGAAAGCAATACAATTTTTTTGGAAAAGACACAAGATACATGGCAATAGTAAAGTTAATAGTAAATCATACCATGTTTATATTGTTGAATTATTTGTGATTTTAACTTGACCACAACAGATAAAATGCACTGAAATTACTTGCATATAGATCATCAGGGATTTATCTTTCAGAAACAAACTCCTGACTCATAATGATAATAGATGTGAGGCACGAACAGGGGCTATCTTGAAACGTCCATCTTCTTCATATCTGAAGTCAGTGAGCTCTTGGTGGTTCAATCAGGGAAACATGACACGAATGTCCTTCAGTCAACGACCAAGAGGTCCTTTCTTCTGCCTGTTTCCAAGCCAGCAAGTCCATTCTATAACTGCAAGATGTTCTTTCAAAAGTTTCTCAGTTCGTTTCCCCTAAGCCGCCAAATTATTGATTTGTAGTTAATCATGATTACAACACTTTGAATTCAACAGAATACATGCACTGCTGTGACAGGGTCACCACTTTATTTGAAGGGGCACAAACATGATGAAGTAATGACTAAATAATGCTTAGTTAATCAGGATTACAACACTTGGAATTGCTGTGACTGGTCAGTTTTTTGGCCTGTCAATTTAACTGCAGATCTATATGAAGAAGACATGAACATCATTCATAACTCAGAAGTCATGATGATTGAGATACTTTAGTTGATGCACTTGTTACGGCTGCTGCCTTCCTGGTCGTCTGAGTGTTTTCAGCTGTGTGTGTTCTATGTAAATGAGCTGTGCGGTTGCCCTCCCGGCATTGGCTCCCATCTCCTGGTCCGCCCCTGAAGATTGCGATTGGAGCACGCCGGGCCCGACGCACTCCAATCGCAGCGCACAGCCGGCGCACACCTGCTGGAGATTATTACAAAGCTTGGGGACAATCATCATTCTGGAGGCTCTGTATGTGGACAGATGCCTCTCGCTACTTGCTCTTTGTTCTGGGGTTAAAACTTGTGTGATTAGTAGTGTCTAGAGTAGGTTAGTTAGAATGTAGAGTAGCTTAGTTAGTGTTTAGAGTATAGTTAGGATTTGTGACTGTTGCCTTTAGTTTAGCTGTGTTTTGTGTAGACTCCCTCGGTTAGTTGTACCATTCTTGAAGTGAGGTTTTGTTTCGTTCTTTATTTAGTATATTAGTATTTATTTTCCCTGTATGTCTTTAGACTCCTTTCTTAGAGTCCTCCTTTTGTTTGGTTATTTGTCAACCGGTGCCCTTTTGGCCCTTTTGTTTGTTTCAGGCTGCTTGCCTGCCATTTTGTTTACAGCTGTTTTTAAATAAACGCTTATAGTTAATACCAATTCCACTCTGGTCGTGTTATTTCCCTTTGGTTCCCCTAACCCAATAGGGAACGTAACACACTAATTAAGGTATAGTTCCTGCATTAAGTCATGCATGAGATACCATTAATCCTTGTACATTGCTGATAGTTCATGAAGTACTACATGAATGAATTCATGCTTTTGCATGCATTGAGTAATGCATGAATTCATGACCGGATAATTTCTCATCCCCAATTTACATTAAAATGTAACAATACTTAACTAGCAGATTACACAAAGTTATAATCTTTAACTACAATCATACGTAAGTCTGAAATAAAAAAAAGTGACCCTGAAGGTTTTTAGTTTATCTTTAAAACTGATTTAAAATTATGCAGATTGTTGTGATCTGTATAAAATAACAATAATAATTTGGATTTATATAGCGCCTTTCAAGAAACCCAAGGACGCTTTACAATAGGACGAGGGGCCGCATATGTACTCACAGGACATTTCTTTTTTATTTCTTTTTATTATTTTGGTATTGTGTGGTTACTTAGCTCCCTTTGGATTCCTACCTTGGGACTTTACAAATATGTGGTTGTTTTCGCTTGTGTAGGCCTTGTTTATAATTACGTTTTGTAGTTATTTTTGCTGTGATATTTAGTGTCTTACATAACCCACAGAAGGATATTTTCTTTATACTTCCAGTCTGCCCTGCTGGCTTAAACTAACATTGATGTTTTCTACCTTGTCTATACATTTCAATATGGAATTAGTTGAAAGAACACCTTTAATACCACCATTTCCATAACACACTGCTCATTATTTATGCAAGCTTTCAATCTCTCTGTTTATTCTAACCACTCTTCACAATAAAAGCTCATTCTCAGCAGACTCAGAGCAGCAGTAAATGTAGAAATGTTTTCTCTGTCCCGGTCCTGGATGTAAACAAGTTGATGGTCCCTCCTGGCTGGTCTACCTGCATGTGCCATCCGATCTCTGCAGCTCATCCAGAATGCAGCGGCTCGTCTGGTCTTCAACCTTCCTAAATTCTCCCACACCACGCCGCTCCTCCGCTCCTTTCACTGGCTTCTGGTAACTGCTAGAATCCAGTTCAAGACACTGGTACTTGCGTACCATGCTGCGAATGGATCTGGCCCTTCCTACATCCAGGACATGGTTAAACCGTACACCCCAGCACGTGCACTCCGCTCTGCATCGGCCAAACAGCTCGCTGCACCCGCGCTGCGATGGGGGACCCAAGTTCCCATCAGCAAAAACACGTGGGTTTGCTATCCTGTCTCCAAAATGGTGGAATGAGCTCCCCATTGAAATCAGGACAGCAGAAAGCTTACACATCTTCCGGCGCAGACTGAAAACTCATCTCTTTCGGCTCCACTTCGAGCGATAGAACTATTAACAAAGCACTTATATACTAATAAAGGACTGGCTTATCTAAAGCCAGGTGAGTAGCACTTGAAATGTTTGGCTCTATGAAACCTGATGTACTTATATGATTGTGTTTTCTTCAAGGTTGCATCTTCCTGGTCGAATGTACTTATTGTAAGTCGCTTTTGATAAAAGCGTCAGCTAAATGTAATGTAATGTGGTCCGGGCCAAACCCCCCAGCTGACCATGCAGCCCCTCAGCGTCACACTACTCTTTGTTACTCTCTCTGCTAACATTCCTCCACTCTGCATTCTTGCCCCTGTGTCAGCGCTGGGAACCAAGGCCTCAGCATGACTCAGGGTTCTGACATTCCCCATCACCGGTCAACAAGATGCTTAGTCTGGGAAAATATAAGCATTATCCAAAGGTTATAGGGCATATTCCTCAATGGCTCCTGAGGTAACATTACAAAAACAATTTACCTGTAAAAGAAAATGTGATGAGTAACCTAACCTAAATATTACAATATAAAAGTAATGTATCCTGATTTCTTTTCATTATTTTGGATGACCTCAGAATGAAATGCAAGGCAAGTTAATACAAAATCCCCTGTAGTGTGTCATACTGTATGGCTTTTTTTTGCATGTAAATGATACAAAAACAGGGAGTGTGTGGGAGTTTCTTTCCCAAACGCTCCCTCCCTGTCTGAAAAGCCTCCATTGGACTCCACTGTTTACTTCTGTAACATAGTGACATCACTGTGGAACAGTCGTGCTTCTATTGGCTAGCTCTCCAACACATTGTACGTAATAGGATAAGGCGGGGGGGGTTGACCAATCACAACAGACCCGGCCAGCTAACCAATCAGAGCAGACTGGGTTCTGGTTTCAGACAGAGGGTGAAAAGACAGGCAGTGTGAGAAAAATAAAGAGCTTTTTGAACATTAAAGCATGGAGACATGTCCCCACATGATACAACATGATCAACCTGAAAATGAGCATAAAATGTCCTCTTTTAGGGCTTTCACACCAACGTGATTCCTGTTCTAGCTCCGTGCTAGAGCTTTTCTGGTTCGGAACCGATTTTTCTTTTCAGCCCCCGTTTTGTTCACAATGCCCAGAGCCCGAATGGTGCTGCCGCTGCTGCGTCATGACGTCACCGTTTACGTCGCTGATTTTCTCCCCAACGGTGTTACGGCGCACACTACAACAACAACAGGGGACTGCGTCGATGATCGTGTTGCTTTTAATCATACGAAGCCAGATTAAATTAAATAACGACTTCTCAAAGCTCATACTTTTCTCCAGAGTGCCGTGGTTCATTGTTTATTAATGTGTTTCAGCGGCATTTACCGACTGCTGCAGTGCTGCTCTTCCACGGGAGTTTATTCTCCCGTTAGCTCCGGGTTAGCTCACACGGCAGCGTCCGCTGTAAAGTATTCACTGTCTGACTGTCACTCAAGCAGCTGATAAATATCCCCGATACCCCATAAGTGAATGTGTTTCAGCATGAATTGAGGCTGTTTGGCATCACAACGCTGTTATGAAAATGTCTCTGGTATAAAATGGGTGATGTTAGCATAGCAACCGAAGCTAAACTGACTATCTTGACTACTTGTTGTTATCCTATTGTGGCATAAGCCGTTTTCTACAGGCACATTTTACCGGCGTATTTTTCATTATGATTCTACTTGTGATAGTCGGATATGACAACCTGTGCAGCCCATGTATTGATTCCATCCGATAGCTGCTATAATACAAAACAAAACGTCTGCCTGCTCTCCACAATGATCAATAAACGGCGAACGGATGGCCAAAGTAAGGTACAAATAAACAGAATCACACTAAGCCTGGTTATTTTTGCCTGACTTTATAAAGTGTGTTTTTTTTTTTTAGAAGTGTGTGGTTGCGTTCTAGTCACTTTGCTCAGCACTACTGCTTGATACAACTTGTATTTGCCGTACTCGCCTTCAACTGTTAGCTCAGGTTAATCTCGCCCCCCTCCGACGTAAGCGTGACGTATGCGGTGCTTGCTTCTAGACCGACAATTGTTTGGTGCTTGAAACGAACCGGATTCCGGATCTTAGAGGCGGCTCCGCTGCGGTGTGAACAGGAAAAAACTGTGCTCTTCAGGCTCTAGCTCCGAACCGGCCCTGGAACCGCGTTGGTGTGAAAGCCCCCTTTAAGTGTATTATGACAATGGAAACCTAAAAAGAAGAAGCCAATATATTTAGTATCAAAAGTGTGTCCTCTGCTCAGAGAATCTATTGATAGAAAAACCTTCCTTTCATCAAGCATATTCAGGCAGTAGCTTATACACCAACAATGCAACACATGAGCACATAACTTCGGTTTAAAAAAGCAAAAGTAAAATCTGAGCTGAAATCTGATTACGTCTTTTTGTTATGTAACTGTAAGGCAATACAGTTATCTCTTTTAAGCGTCCTGATTATGTAAACCTGTTACATGTATTCCAGTACACCTAAGCCTGATTACATTATATTTTTTCTGTATCTTGCAAAAGACAATTTATAACAACAAGGACGGAGAGAAGACAACCTAAATATGTTTTGCTGTGTTACATAATCACTTCAAAGTTGTACAACGTATATTTTTGTATCCTTATTATGTATACCGTTATTTCCCAGGCTTGCCTAAACAACATGGATGGGATTACTGTTTTTAGATCCAGTGACATGGCAAATCACTGACCATGACACACTCTTGTTTCTTTGCTAACCAAGGGAAGGACACACAGAGAAGGATTGCAGCCCCCACAGAAGGCAGTGACCCCCACTCCTTCTGTGACCTTGCATTCCTTTCATCCCAAAGACACACCTTCACTCCCCCCTACTTTCCCATTCTTTTACCTCTTGTCTCCCTGCCTTACTCTCAAAAGGTGGGAGCGAAATGTATGTAAAACAAAAGAGGGCGGGACAAGAAGGATGCTAACTGACGTGTTCCTGACAGACACTGTTCATTTTACTGTGATGTAACCTGATACTTCTCCTGTGAGCAGAAAAATGCTGCAGAACACTCTTTTTGGCCTGAATGTGAGATGTAAAGACACTGATGAAGAAAGCTCTAACCATATATCAATCTGAAGAGTTCTCCATTTCATTACTCCATTTTTTTTCCTTTTGGCTTGCTCTGGTATATACACTACTCCCCCTAATCACTGCAGTAACTTGAGCCACTGCTCAAGGACAAAGAAGGAGTGGCTTTACATTTCAAAGTGTGCATTGAGAAGGTGGTCCAACAGGCTGACCCACAACCAGGCAGGGGGATAACGGATTACATGTTATATATAATCAGAGAACAGAAAACAATGGAATTATGGTCAGTAGAAATGGCCATGACATGGGACCTTTTAAGTATTATCGTATCGTTTATTCAGGCAGTAGGCTACACCAACAATGAAACACATAAGCACATACTACAGTTTAAAATAGCAGAAATAGAAGTATAGAGTATAGAAATAACACTCATGAGTCAGTTTGTCAGTTGTTTTCACTTTAATCATTGTTTGTGCAAAGCAGAAAATATCATTTACAGCCAAGATAATTCCAATGCTGCAGCAGGTCACACGAAACCTTTTTTTTCCAAAGTATAGTCCCTCATCTGAGTACATATTCATTCAGAGTAGCTAGATAGATAGCAAAGGTCACCATTGTGGGTCACATGATAGTTATGGGTGCTATTACAGAACAGAATGTGTTTTAAACAAAAATTAGGTGTATTATAACATGTTGATAGGAATGGTAATGTAACACATTTGTCCTTATATTTTTAGCATGACTACCTATATTTTTGTTAGTCAATTTCATGTAACTATACAGAAGAGACAATGTTTGTTTTTTACTGATGACCAATTAGAATTTGATTGAAAAATAAAACATTAAAAGTGTTGTTATTTTGGTGGAGTGTACACAATACTGAAGGTGAAGCAATAATTATGGAATGTACTATAGTTACAGATTGTAGAGTCCATTTCTACCATAACAAATATATAAAATAATGGTAAAGGACAACACAAACAAGATGGTTTTGAAACATTTTACAGTTGTAAACATAACATTCTAAATGTATCCCAGTTAATTTCCTGTCGCAGGGTATTTGGAGACTTCATCTGACAGGTAGTAGTCATGGATCCAGGCTGTTGCCTAGCAATGCAATTATGTTCAAATAGTCTATTGCTACAGAATGGATGTAGCAGTAACACTTCCAGTATCTTCCACTGCACATTCAGCTGCTAGAATATCCCTAATCCCATTGAATATCAATAAAAATTCCAAACTAAACATGAAACACATTGAAAACAAAATATAACAATAAAAATACACATACAAATACATTTGCAAGTAAAATAAACCCTTCTCAACAACATTCACAATTTGATAACCCTCACACGAAAACACTCAAGTACATATTGTTATTTTTTATATAGATATTTCCAGTCCAAAAATCAAAAGTGCCTTAGTAGACATTCAAACACCTCTGGATTGTTCCACTTTTAGGTGACTATAGAGTAGTGTCTTGTTAAGTTTCATGATCCAGCTCACTTCCCTCAGCTCTGTTACAGTAGTCATTCTAACAAGAGGTGAGCCAATTAATACTGTACACTACACCAGAGTCATTATGTGGCTTCCATACAATGTCTTAGTGCTCACAGCTAGACAGAGATACCCTGATGTATATATGATGCTACGAGTCAGCCTTTATGGTGGTTATACAACTTTTTGTCTGTGTATCATATAATTTGCAGCAACAAGTAGGCTATTCACTTAAGTGTTACCAGACGATATTAAGCTTTTAAATGGCTTTTTGCTAAACCCCAAACAGTGAATGTTCAACCATGGCTTAGCAACTGTTGTTGTTAGAGTAATAATCAGCTTACGGAGTTTGGATAATTATGTTATGTCATGTTTATAACTAGCATATCCCCTAAGCCGCCAAATCTGCTATCTGCTCACTGGGTGGAAGCTAGTCTTGGATGCTTGGATGTAGGCTAACTTTAGGAAAGTCATAAGGGTATTTTCTCTTATATTGCTGCTTTTTTTATTTCAATACATGCATCATTAGGAGGTGTGTAGCTTTCAAGTACATTATTAGAACCCCTTTTTACAGGGGTTATTGTACTAAAACAAGTTAGCCGTAGCCAGAAATAGCATTTCCAAAAAATCCTTAGCCAAATCGGCTCGCATCAGTTGTCATTAATGTAATCAGAATCGATGGACCCTGGCTAATAAGTGCTTCATTCTACAACTTTCTGACTTTAGAGAACCATCAATTCTAAAATGTAAACAAATGTTAGTGTTTAATCTACTGTTTGGATTTTAAATGAAAAGAAAGCTTGAGCATCAGCTACAGTTGCTAAAAGGGTTGTTGAGCGATAGGCTAATTTTGTTCTTTTTTTTAACCAGATCCTGCACCTTCCACATGTTATACTGTATGCTAGATCATATGTTTTAGCATGAAAAGCTTTACTGTCACATATGGCATTCATGAATTAGGTCTTAAAAGCACTGCTACTGAAATGGTGAGCAAACAGGCTCGCTTTTAATGACCCTAATTTGGGTGGAAAGAGGAATACTGATCAGGACAAAATTAATTATCACAAAGATTAGATGGTGTCCAGAAACTGAAATTCAAGACATGTATGTGTGGTTGAATGCCAAAAGAAGGCTGTTAGTATCATTTGATGAATCTGTCTATCTGTGAACAATAGCATAGTTGGAGCACAAATAATGACTTGGTGCGGTGAGGTAGAATCAAGCTGGTCAGCGTTTATGTCATTATTCTGGATGGGTACGCTCTGGGTACAATGACCCATGACATCCCTAAAGAATCAATTAACACAAAAGATACCATTCATATGTGAACTGTGTGATGTTTTCTTCAAATCATGGATAATATATAAAAGTAAAAAAACAAATATATGGTCAGTTAGCTCCCTAGTGTTAAGCAACACTTTCCAAAGCTTATAAAGCATGGCTGGAATGTCTTCGCCAAAGCAGACAATGCAAATGTTAATGTGTAAACTACATGAAGATATGAATCTACTTCACAGTGATTTATAAAAATACCATACATTTTAACTCTTTAGGAATCCAAAGATAAACAGATCTAATTTATTGGAAATACCTGAAATTCATGTTTTTGATTTTTTTTGATTTGGTGGAGTTAAGAAGCTACCCAGAAGAGGGAACTCAAATATTCACATACTTGAAAATGTACACTATTCCGATATTTGCCCTGGCCTGAATAACATTTATTATGCAACAATTTAAACAAATAAAATAAAATAAACAGCAAGTGTAATACCTATAAGTGTAGATTCTACCTGACCTGTAAATCAAGTCATGATTTCACCATCAGTAACAGACAAGGCCAGATTACTGGCACATTGGGGGTCTATATATAATATACATAGTTGGCAACTGGCGGCAATAGTAAGCAGGAATCTACCAAGCAAAGTTCACGTTTTGGTTATTCCCAGCAGAACATTTCCATAAGGGAATGATCAATACATTTACATTGATGCAATGTTAATATTTCAAATCTAGCTGTTCCCACCTCTCTCCTGCTCAAAACCCTTGTGTTAGTAAAATGGTTCGAAAAAAGGCAGAAGCAGACAGCAGTTCTGACAAGGGATGAAGGTAAGTAGTCAGTGGTTTTTTTGGCTCTCAGGGAGTTACACAGTGTAAACTTTGAGCTGCAATAGATTTTGGGGCGTACCTTAAGCACTTAGCCACGTGATCAAGTTTTGGCTTTGGTCAATACAACACCAACAGCGGCCAGTCAGCCAGCCAGCAACTCTGTCGAGGCATGGAATATAAGTGAAGCGCGGATGGTGAAGTCTCCTTCAGCCTGCATGTGCTCCACCTGCTGTTTGGCTGAATGGGATGTCAATCCATCTATTTATTTTGCTCCGTTAGCCCATATCTTCTTCTGCTGGAAGTAGGCATCAAATCTGGCCAGGGCATAATCCTGCAACACAGTCAAATATCGATGATGTTATTCCTATCTGCACACAACTGCATTTACTTGGAATCTTATAACTAAAAGAAAGATTCAGAATAATACAACATTACCAAAATCAGTTTAGAGTCCTATAATACTCTCCATTCAGTTATGTTTCTTTCTTTAAAAGAATAAAGAAAAGGTGAAATAATGTTTTTACTAATTACTAAAATACTACTTATTGGACAACTTCTTCTGTTAAATTATCATCAATTAAACATTTCCTTGCGATATTTCACAATTAAAGCCTAGGCATTGAGTGATGCACTTATTTTGGCCTTTGAGTAATTGAAGGACTTTAAGTTTTAATGTGACACATCTATATGTGCATATAACTAAACAAAAAACATTGGTAAGGGGAAGTTTTCACATGTGCTACAATGTTTCACATTTATTTACACTTATTTGCATACAAGGAACAACGCTAAAGTCGTTTAGGGCTTAATATTCGGAGCGAGTTTGAACATGTTAAGGATGAATCCTCTAAGTCAGTGGTCCCCAACCACCGGTCTGGTCCGTGTGTGTGTGTGTGTATATGTTTGCGTTTGTGTGTGTTTGTTTCCTGGGGAAAACACTCACAAGAAACACCGGCTGTTATGCCTGCTGTGACGTTAAGTTACTCCGTTCTCCGCTTGTAATTATGCCGTTACAAGCTTCAAAGTTGTAATTATCATCTGAATTTGCCGAAACAAGTTTAATATTCTGAAAGCCAAGACTTTGTTTATTTAAAATTTTAAAAAACACCCGAACCCCGCAAAACTATTTTTTTACACAAATCCACGTTTATTTAGAAATGAGCCGTTGTGACTTCCGACTGATTTCCCCCCACAACTTGAAGGCCGGCCCGCGAAAATATTTTCTTACATGAAACCGGTCCGTGGCGCAAAAAAGGTTGGGAACCGCTGCTCTAAGTAATGAATGGGGTCTCGCAAGGTACTGTACTCGGATCTATTGTATTCACCTTAAATATTGATGATTTGGGAAAAAGTCATCAGGAAACACTCAATAAACTTTCAATTGTATGTTGTTGAACACAGAAGAAACGTAGTTATTGTGCCAGCTATTATTGTAATTCCTTGTTATTAAGCTGTCCCAATAATTTGCTTAAAACTTGTTTTTCTGCAGGTGCTCTGTGTGAAATAAAGAATGGAATTAACAAAGCTTTTAATGGTGAGGCATCATCAGAACGTTAGAGCTCATAGTATGCTACTGCCTCACTAGAGCACTGTGCACACATAATGCAGGTTATTAGTAGTTCTTAGGGTCTCCAGAAGCTGGAGCCAAAGCCTTCAGCTATCTAGCTCCTGTTGTGTGGATCCAGCTTCCAGTTTGTGTTTGAGATGCAGACACCCTCTCTACATTTAAGAGTACCGTAAGCTTTAGTCTTTTTTCTTAGATAAAGCTTGTTAGAGCTGGGGCTTGTCTCAATAAGTAGTCCTAAGTCCTATATATCTTTACATGCATGTCCCATGGATGCATATTGTTAACTGCCCTCTGCTACTTCTATTTGTCATATTCTAAGAGTTATAGGAGTGGTATTAATATTGTTTTATTACTACTTGCGTTTTGGTATTATTATTTCTACTATTGTTTTTTACACCTGGAAGATGATTAACATGCTCCAGGATCCAATTTGCATCATATTTATTCACATTGTCATTTTTGGTCACATAGATTGTCTGTGTTTTAATTTTGTTAACAGGGTTATTCTGTACACACAACATCTATTGCACATTCTTGGAGAATTACATTATATGTATTATTTCACAGGATTGGGTCAACCTAATAGTTGTGACAAAGTCTACCTTTCTCTGTGTCTGTGACAGGCTGACATGACCTGACCTGTTCTTTACAGTAAATATTGACACTACCTCGCCCTCCAGGACTGTGTATATCTTGCTGAACCAACACACCTTACTTAGGGAAGTATATACTTGTTTACTATCTACATCACCATTTAAAGTAGAAAAACACACAAACAATGTTTACTCACCAGGTATCCAAACTTGATGGTGGATAGCCGGGCCTGGATGATGGACCACAAACCCCAGAAAAAGTGGGACGCCAGGGAGAACCTATTTAAAAACACATGGTCTTTATTGTAATGTATTTTATTGTCATCTCTTGTCAGTTCCCACTGTCATGCAGGGAGCTCACCTGTTGACCTCCACATACAGATCCTCCATCAGCCTCATTTGGTCCTCTTCACTCAGGTTGTCAAAACCTTGGTCAGACTCACACAGGTAGCTTTCAATGAAGATCAGCTGAACAGAGAGGTAAAGAGTCGCCATCAGTCAACAGTAGACAATAAGCCAAATGAATAAGATATTGTTGTGAAAACACATCATACACACCTGCTGGGCCTTTGAAGGGTAGGCCTGAGCATTGACTTTGAAGAAAGGAAACTCCTCACAGTTGTAGTCGTACATCCATTCACAGAAATGATTGCCAATATCAAATCCCCTGCAAGGTTAACACATGGAGAGAAACAGTTATGCTGATGATGTATTTACATTCATGAATACTTCTGTTCAATAATTGAGAAGAACAAAATTGTACTTTTTTCCTAGTGCCATGTGTAATCCAATCAAATGTTTGATTAATGACGTATGTATGTATATATGTAATTAGAATCATAGAATAAATATGTTGCTTATAACCTAAAAATGTGTTGCTTCAGGGTCAGTCTACAAAAATAGGCCATCACTGCACCACTCTATAGGAACTGTATTAGTACAACATGAGGTGGGGAGTATTGAGGAGCTGTAGTTATCTAGATGAAGAAGGGGAGGCGTTAGACTTTGAAACCCTCAGGTCTAGACGAGAGTGTCGGACCTTGTATCATACAGCCCATTGCTAGTGTCTGATGGGAATCACACAGCAGCAGACATGACAAATCCATACTCAATTAAAAGGCTGTTTATTTTACAATGTAAGCACCTATTTGAGAATGAAACTTGATCTGTGATTTAGACTGGAACAAATGGGCCGTAGGTGTGTGTGTTAATGCTCTAAAGCACCACTTTAGCATGTTGATTCCCACACAGTTATCAGCAGTCAATAAACTGGGCTCATCCCCTTCTGTTTCTAGCTCATGTGAGACAAAGAGAAAAAATTCCACAGTAAGTGTTTCTATTTGTGGGCGTGTTCTTCCTGCAGCTATATGGTACACGTGCTTGGTGGGTCACTTGTGCAAAGAGAATCACGTGTTAGCCGCAACATATGAGGAGACTTAAAGGGGCCACGCTGAGGGAGCTGCAGGGGGGTGGGGGTGTTTCTGCCTCAGTGTGGGGGGAGAGAGAGAGACTTTTGTCTGAGATCAACCGTAAGTCAAGGCCAGCGCGTTCTGCGCTGTTTCCCATCAAATGACTGATTTAAAAAATCACATAACCATACTCAACCGCAGTTAAACAAAGGCGTTGAAAAATCTACAGTCCCATTATTCTATTTTATCCTAACCTAGTCCTTTGTACCAGACTGTAGAGGAAATCCAGAGCACTATCATCACCATTTTTTCCACTGACAGCCTTCCCTTGCCTCCTATGTGTCCTCATTGCCCTGCCAAATTCCTATTACATAACAGCTGCAGTGAATAATATAACAGAGGGAGGTGGCCATGATGGAAGACAGATACAAAGTGAGGCTGCATTCTTCCCCTTTTGTTTTCCTTCAGATTATGCTTCCTTTCTACCTTAACATCTGGGTTACTCTATCTCAATTTGTCTCTCACTGCCTCTTCCACATTCTGCGACTATCACACTCCTTGCACATATCTCTCGATTGCAAAGCCAAGGTTAGTCGGGAGGCAAAGATCTGGCATGAGGATGAAAAGAAGTGACGCAGCAGTGGAAGGAGAATTCATTAGCAGTGCCTCAGGCTGCGGTGGTTAATACATTTGATGAGAACATATTGCGCTCTACTCCATGCTTTAATGTTCAAAAAGCCCTTTATTTTTCTCATGCTGCAGCACATCTTTTCACCCTCTGTCTGAAACCAGAGCCCAGTCTGCTCTGATTGGTTAGCTGGCCGACCCTTAGAGATGTCCCGCCCCTTAGCCTTTCACATACATTGTGTTGGAGCGCTAGACGATAGAAACGCGAATATTATATAGTGATGTCACTATGTTACTGAAGTAAACAAGGAAGTCCAATGGAGGCGTTACAGGCAGGGGGGAGGGTAACTCCCTCTGGAGGGAACAGAGGGATTCTAGCCTTTGAGCCTTTTAAATGTATATTATTTATAGATGTATTTCATTGACAAAGTGTGCAAAAACACTTACTCTCAAATACCGGTACTTCTCCTTAAATACATTTTCATCCTAGTACACATGGTAGAAGCAAATGGAGGATTTGAATATAATCATGGTTTAATAATCACACTTAACAGAGTCAAATGTAAACTCTGACCCTTTGTGTGAGAGTGGTTGTGTTTTGGTATGTGAATTAAAGAAGGAGTCATTGTATGCAGGCCCGCCCCCCCCCCTGCACGCAGATCACGCAGACTGCGGAGGGAGCATCATCTGAATCACAAATGCGGCGCACTTCAGCTTATGCGCCGCAATTCTGTCGACGCTCGCGACACAGAGGGCCTCATCACATAACTTTGCGTCGGCCCACAAGTTGGCCAGGGGCAGCCCTGATTGTATGGGAAACAGCATCGATCACTCTGGCGTGAGATCTAAGAAAATATGCCAAATGGCACCTTTCCCACTACCAGTACAGGCTTAGCGGGTGTGTTCAGGGACTTGAACCTGCAACACCCGTTACCAAGCTTCCAAACTGCCAAACAAACATTATGTCACATGGCTGGTTTTGACAATTGCAAGATTCAAGCATTGGCTCACATATAAAATAAATCTTAGTGATACAGAATGTCACTGGGAGGTCTGTGTGTTCAGCCAACAAAAGAACAATTAAGTTTAAAAGTCAGATACATTGATTAAGACAACCTTGATGTTTTCTTAAAAGTTATTTATTTTTAGATTAAATGCATTCCAAGAAAAAGGACTAAAACTAACTGTATTTGGGACTGAATAAAATGGATTCAGTTCCCACACTTTCGGACAAAAACGGAGCTCAATGGCAGAGAGGAATACTTGATATCAGGTATTGGATAAACAGACAACACTTGAAAGTAGGACCTTTTTATAGAAATCTGTGTTCCAGTAGCTGCTATCTTACCTGTAGTTGTAGCTGCTGTACTCAAAATCAATAAGCATTAGCTTCTGTTTGTCTGAGCTCTGGCGGCCATTTAGCAGCAGGACGTTTCCTGAAAGCAGCAATAAAATGTTAATATTTGATGACATATTTTAAATGTGTAAAGCAGATAGGGCCCCTTGGCATCTGTGTGTTTTACCTTCTTGACAGTCGTTGTGGCAGAACACGACAGGAGAATGTGTGGACTCCAGCAGAGACCTGGACGTACACAAAGAGGTTAGGAAGTCAGAGGCAAAGATCGCAATTATCCCAACACATCATTAAAGAAGCTACAAAATATCCTGGATATTACCAAAGAAGTTCCATATCAGTTTTTCAATTAAATAAAGCATTTGCACATAGGTGAAACTGAAACTATTGCCCCAAGGTTGTATAACCCAACCGAGCAGTTCAAATATTTTTTTTAACTTTTAGATAAACATAAGTCTATCCAAAATATTATCACTTCATTATTTTACCCTATTATACCTTTGAAAATGTCATGTTTGGTGTCAGAATTCTTGAATGTGGCTTGAACCTTGTGAAGTCAGTCACTTCAACATCAGTCCAAGAAGAGATTTGTGCCAAATTTGGGAAAATACCCCATCACGAGAGGACGTTGGTACAACCCAAAACAAATTCCAATACAAAAAGCAGATGGAAATCAAAGTGAAGGACCCCTTTTATTGGCAATTTGGTTAACATGGACCAGACGCCAAACCTCCGGCAAGTGTTCCATGATTCAAATCTTACCCAGAACTGTTACATGTTAATAGGGTTTGTCCTTGGTTCTGCTGTTCTGTTCTTTTCCAAATAGTAAGATTGCTGGTAATTGTTCAGTTTTTCACTATAAATAAAATCCATCACTGTGACATGAGTCTCATTGTTAGATGAAATGTTCTTCTCGGGGGAACTTATGTCCCAAAACATTCATTAAACAACTCAACAGCTGGAAAGAATACACATGGAAGATACTTAATTGTTACTTTAACAAACACCAAATTCAAAGTCAGTATAGAGAAAATGTCACTTCAAAATGCTGGAGAGAATGTGGTGATGAAAAGGCAAACCACAGTCATATATTTTGGTCTTGTAAAGTTTTAAGTGGCTTCTGGAAAATAAGTGTAATGTCAATTGTTTTTGGTATTTCTCTAAATAAGAATCCACTAATTATATTAGTAGAGGGACGTGTTAGTATCGTTATATTAAAACGTATTCCTAGTGATAAGAATAGCAATTATTAAACAAATTACAAGGAATTGGTTAAAAGATAATAACTTCATTAACTCACAATGGAAGAATCTTATGGAAGGGTAAAATAATAAAAATAATCATGAGAATCAAAAACCAGGTTCATATCTTTGATAAAAGTTGGGAAAAATTGGTTGGTTATAGAACACAAAAAATGTATAATGGCCAGGTGGTAGGATGTGACAACTAATGTATCTATGAGTATTCCTGTTGTGTCCATTATCTGTTAGCTATATAATATAATTTATTGTCAATCGGTTGGATTTCTTTCTTCTCTTTTCCTGATTTTTGGATGTTCATGCAGCTACTTAATTTGTTTAAGTTTTCATTTTGTTATGTACTCCTTGTAACAACAAGTCTAAACTGTGTTGTCATAGTGTATGTTTTGCTCAGGTTAATCTGAGATTTGCAGTAGTAAACAATGTCAGAGAACCTACACATGCTGTGACTCGGTTACATCACACCATGTGTGGAAACTTTCCCTGCATGTGTGCGCGTGCGCGCGTGTGTGTGTGTGTGTGTGTGTGTGTGTGTGTGTGTGTGTGTGTGTGTGTGTGAGCCTACTTGAGCAGATCCATCTCCTGCAGCAGGTTGTAGCTGAGCAGGCGGTTGTAGCGGCGCAGGTGGGACTCTCTGGTGAAGTTCAGCCTCATGACTTGGCTCAGGTACCTGCATGGTGAGAGTGTTAATCTAACATTTACTCCACCCTCAAAAACGACATTCCTGTGCACACTGTGAAGCCAGGAAGTTTTGACAGTAGAGTACATAAATCTTAATGTCAACATGAATTTAAACAAAACCATGTTGTAGTTTTGTCCTTTTAAAGATGTTTTGGGTCAACCTTTATTGTAGACAGAGTTGAAATGGGGAGACAGAGGGGATGACATGAGGCAAATGGCCCCCGGACGGATTCAAACTCGATTAAGAAAATATGTGGCTTGTCAGATGCATTGAAAAGTCACAAATATATAATCAGTTATCTAATTTAGTTACCGGTACCTTGAAAACAACATCACTAGCTTTCCTACAGGTCTAGTAGCTTTTGTTTGAATAATAATACAAATTAATCATCACATCATATCTATATCCACATATATATATTATAATATGTTTCAATTAATCGGTTTAGCAGTCTAGCCCACTAGATTAGACTCAAACCTTTGACTGTTATTTTTTGTATATTTACTGTCTATTTTTTTTTCTAGCTCCAATTGTATGTATATGTATATTTATGTCGATGTATGTATATATATATATATATACGCATACATGTATAACTGGGTGTTAGGTGTGTATCTATGTATATATACATATGTATATATTTATTTTTATATATAGGGATTACGAGAAACATAATTTTGATCCCTCTGTCTGTATAACACAAATAGAGGAATTGACAGTAAAGTTGACTGAAACTGTATGTGTGATTACAACAAAAATGAATTTGAATGATGGATCATGTTTTCCAAGAAATTATGAGTATTTCAGTCAAGTGACGTCTGCATTTTGGAGCATCAATCAAGAGCATGAATCAGACTCTGTCCGGAATCATTACTCAGTGCACACAAGGTTTACGAATAATAGGACATGCATATGATTACCAATAGTGCGGAAGATAAAATTGTTTTGACATTACATTGCATTTAGCTGACACTTTTATCCAAAGCTACTTACCATAAGTACATTCGACCAAGAAGACAAAAACTTGAAGAAAACAGAATCATATAAGTACATCAGGTTTCATAGAGCCAATACATTTCAAGTGCTACTGAACAGGCTTTAGATAAGCCAGTTCTTTTTTAGTATTTAAGTGCTTTGTTAGTAATTCTATCGCTCGAAGTGGAGTCGAAAGAGATTAGTTTTCAGTCTGCGCCGGAAGATGTGTAGGCTTTCTGCTGTCCTCATGTCAATGGGGAGCTCATTCCACCATTTTTGAGCCAGGATAACAAACCGACGTGTTTTTACTGATGGGAACTTGGGTCCCCCTCGCAGTGCGGGTACTGCAAGCCGTTTGGCTGATGCAGAGCGGAGTGCACGTGCTGGGGTGTATGGTTTAACCATGTCCTGGATGTAGGAAGGGCCAGATCCATTCGCAGCATGGTACGCAAGTACCATTGTCTTGAAGTGGATTCTAGCAGTTACTGGAAGCCAGTGAGGGGAGCGGAGGAGCGGTGTGGTGTGGGAAAATGTAGGAAGGTTGAAGACCAGACGAGCCGCAGCGGGTTGTAGCAGCAATGTTTGTAGTGAAGGACAGGTTGTTATCTAGGGTCACACCCAGATTCCTTGCAGTCTGAGTCGGGGAAACAACAGAGGTACCAATGTTAATTGTTAGGTCAAGAGTGGGACAATCTTTTTCCCGGAAGGAAAAGCAGTTCATTCTTGTCAAGGTTGAGCTTGAGAGGGTGAGCAGACATCCACTGAGGGATGTCCGCTAGACAAGCAGAGATGCATGCGACGACCTGGGTCTCTGAGCGGGGAAAGGACAGAATTAATCTGGTGTCGTCAGCGTAGCAGTGGTTTGAAAAACCATGCGGGCTAATGACCAATCCGAGCGAGTTTGTGTACAGAGAGAAGAGGAGGGGACCAAGGACAGAGCCCTGAGGGACCCCTGTAGTTAATTGCATGGGTCGGACTCAGACCCTCTCCAAGTTACCCTGTAGGTGCGGCCTTTGAGGTATGAGGTGAGGAGGGAAAGTGCAGAGCCTGAAACTCCAAGTTCTTGGAGAGTGCGAAGGAGGATCTGATGATTCACCGTGTCGAATGCAGCACCAGGTCTTTGTGGAAATGTATGTTGGACACAAGCCCATAGGTAGGTGCTGTCTTCCTTGATCTCAGGAAGGCTTTTGACACTATTGACCACCAAGTGCTCCTTACAAAGCTGACGTATTTACATTTTTCGGCAGATTCAATACAGTGGTTTGAGTCTTACTTATCGAACAGAAAACATTGTGTTTTGGTTAACGGAGCCAAATCCCCCTACCTTGTGAACCCTGTTGGGGTTCCACAAGGTTCCATTCTTGGACCATTACTGTTTTCTCTGTACATTAATGACTTGCCTAATGTATATCCTGAGTTTAATGTGCAAATGTATGCCGATGATGCGGTCATCTTCTTACAGGGGAAAAACACTGAAATTATCTCATCCTGTCTCTCATGCTTTGGACAAAGTTCAACACTGGCTGAACAACATTTGCTTACAGTTAAATGCAAAACAAACAGTATGCATGATGTTCAGTAAACGACCAGTCAAAATCGAAGGATCCAATGTGTTTTTAAAAACGGAGCAGAAATAGAACTAGTCCCCCAGTTCAAGTATCTTGGAGTCATACTGGACTCGAACTTGACTTTTAAGAAACATATTAAGAAAGTATCCAATACCATTAAATTCAACTTGCAACATTTTAAACAAATTAGACCTTTCTTAACTGTCAATGCTGCAAAGTCATACCTCCACTGTCTGATTCTATCCCACATTGAATACTGTTTGACAAACTGGTCATTTGCTTGTGCCACAAACCTGAAACCCATAGAACAGCTGTACAAGAGAGCTATCAAGGTATTTGACAGAAAGCCAAATTCATACCACAACTGTACCATCCTTGAGAAACACCATTTCTTGAGTCTTGACCATTTTAAGTCTTTCAGAAGTATGTGTTTTTTTTTTATAAATGTTTACATGGAATGCCCCCCCTCCCTTAGGGGAATTCATCCACAGAAAACACACTGGACGCTGCACTAGGTCAGAAACCAGAGGAGACTGTGAAGTCCACCATAGACGGACCACTTTTGGACAAAATGTCCTCTCCATTAAAGGCAGCTCATTGTGGAATAGCCTCCCAACTGAGATACAGGATTGTCCCACTCTCAATAGTTTTAAAGGTCAACTAAAAGAATGGTTGAGCAACAAACAGACGTGTAATCACCGCTAAATGCACTTTAACACAGGGGTATCTCCTCTTGCACTTTATGTAGCACTTTTATCTTATCTTGCACTTTATACAGTGGGGCAAAAAAGTATTTAGTCAGCCACCAATTGTGCAAGTTCTCCCACTTAAAAAGATGAGAGAGGCCTGTAACTTTCATCCTAGGTACAGTTCAACTATGAGAGACAGAATGGGGGGAAAGAATCCAGGAAATCACATTGTAGGATTTTTAATGAATTAATTGGTAAATTCCTCGGTAAAAAAAAAACAGAGCCTCCTCTGTCCTCCACTTGTTAACTGTATTAATGGCACCTGTTTGAACTCGTTATCAGTATAAAAGACACCTGTCCACAACCTCAAACAGTCAGACTCCAAACTCCACTATGGCCAAGACCAAAGAGCTGTCAAAGGACACCAGAAACAAAATTGTAGACCTGCACAAGGCTGGGAAGACTGAATCTGCAATAGGTAAGCAGCTTGGTGTGAAGAAATCAACTGTGGGAGCAATTATTAGAAAATGGAAGACATACAAGACCACTGATAATCTCCCTCGATCTGGGGCTCCACGCAAGATCTCA
This sequence comes from Notothenia rossii, assembly GCF_949606895.1. Lineage (NCBI taxonomy): Eukaryota > Metazoa > Chordata > Actinopteri > Perciformes > Nototheniidae > Notothenia > Notothenia rossii. The sequence continues at coordinate 38,117,703 of NC_136903.1, forward strand.
CCCCGTGGGGTCAAAATAATCACAAGAACGGTGAGCAAAAATCCCAGAACCACACGGGGGGACCTAGTCAATGACCTGCAGAGAGCTGGGACCAAAGTAACAAAGGCTACCATCAGTAACACACTACGCCGCCAGGGACTCAAAATCAAACAAATAAATAAACACAGGGATAATTATGTGTTATTGTTGAGTAAATGGAGAATTGCACAGGGGAAAATAACGTATCTATGCCACAATTTTAGATGCGGATTGTGTTAAACTAATACGTTTGCGCTGTGGACCAACACTATACATTGACGGGGAAGGGGGTAGCACTAAAGATAACACCATTAAATAGTTACACAACATAACAGAAATAATATCGATAGCAGCGTCCCTAGCAACCACCTTGGTAACAATGAAAACGTTGAATGGACACAATTTCCTGAAGTAATCTTCATAATAACTAGCAAACTAAAGATCATGTACATCCACTGCACACATCATCTGAAATAACAACTCATATTTCTCGCATCAAATGACATCAAAACGCATTTTAATGGCCAAACTAACCTTAAAATAGGCATTTTCCACCGAGAATAAAACAAATGTCGGCCATGTTTTTTTTTTCTGCAGGGAGAAATTTGAAGATCACGTAACATAGACGCCAGCCATTGGAATGAATGGTGAAAAAGAACGTAGGGATCTTACAATTTCAGAGGCGGATTTGTAGAAAAACTACGTCCCAAGTTGTGGACCAACGTAGTTATTACACGTTTTTTTATGAGACTGGGTTGGCATATAATGTATTTATTTTTGCTGTGTATATAAATTTCATGTCCTTATATGTTGTATGTGACGGGACTACAGATGGAAATTAGCTCAAAGCTAAAATCCGGCTCATTTACACTTGTAAGCATTATTGTGTTTTAAAGTGTTCATCAATGTGCACTGTCCCGGTTCAAATAAACGATTAAATGAAAAGGATGATGACAGAGGAGAGGGAGGCTGCTTTAGCAGTGTGAAGTTCCTCAGAGACAGCAAGGAGAGCAGTTTCTGTTGAGTGACCTGCCTTGAAACCAGACTGGTGCGGATCCAGAAGGTTGTTCTGATGGAGATAACAGGAGAGTTGTTTAAAGACAGGAACGGGAGGAGAGAGACAGGCCTGTAGTTTATAACATCAGACGGGTTGAGAGTGGGTTTCTTTAGGAGAGGGTTTACTCTTGCCTCCTTAAGACTGTGTGGAAAGTGACCAGAAGTCAGAGAAGTGTTGATGAAATGGGTGAGAAACGGTAGAATATCAGGAGCGATAGTCTGAATGAGGTTTGAGGGGATAGGGTCCAGAGGACAGGCAGTAGGACGGGCAGAGGTAATGAGGATAAGAACCTCACTTGGAGAGAGAGGGGAAAAGGAGGTCAGTGTGTGGGTGAAAGGAGGGTCTGGTGACCCAACGGTGAGTAAAGGTGAGTCAGAAAAAGAAGAACGAACATCATCAACCTTTTTTTCAAAGTATTTAACAAAATTGCTTGACAGAAGGGAGGAGGGGGGAGGGGCTTTGGGGGGGTCCAAGAGGGTGAAGAAGATGGAAAATAGTTTTTTGGGATTCGAATAGGAAGATTGGATCTTATCTTGAAAGAAAGTGCTTTTTGCCTGAGAGATGGAAGCAGAGAAAGAGGAGAGGAGAGCCTGATAGGTTAGGAGGTCGTCATGGTGTTTGGATTTCCACCATTTCCGCTCAGCTGCCCGAAGGATGGTTCTATTAGCACGCAGTGCGTCATTTAGCCAGGGAGCAGGAGGGGGACTGACGAGCCTTCAGAGATGTGAGAGGACGGAGAGAGTCCAGAGAGGATGAGAGAGTAGAGAGGAGAGTTTCTGCAGCAGAGTTTGGAGGCAGGAGTTGGAACGAGTCAGAGGAAGGGAGGGCTGAGAGCACCGATGGGGCAAAGGTAGAGGGGGAGAGGGAACGGAGGTTACGGCGGACGGGTGCAGAATTAGAAGAGATTAGTTTGTTATGTTTGGAAAGGGGTAGAGAGAATGAAATGAAGAAGTGATCCGAGGTGTGGAGCGGGTTTACAAAGAGGTTAGAAGTAGTGCAGTTCCTTGAGAATATGAGATCAAGGACATTGCCAGCTTTATGAGTTGGTGGGGATGGAGACAGTGAGAAAGCAAAGGCAGTTAACAGCGATGTTAGTTCAGATATCTTCCCTGTCTGGAGGTTGAAGTCTCCGAGAAGTACAGCGGGAGGGACAGTTTCAGGGATGTGTGAGAGGAGATTATCTAATTCCTCCAAGAAGGTAGAGAACAACAATGGTTAATTGTATAGGATGGGTTACTGTGACGGCATGGAATTCAAAGGTGGAAGGAGTGAAGTTAGGTAGCTTGAAGAGGGAAAAGCTCCATTTGGGAGAGAGCAGGAGACCAGTGCCACCTCCTCTGCCAGTGGGTCTGGGTGTGTGGGTGAAGGAATATGCTTTGGAGAGAGCTGCTGGGGTGGATGTGTTGGATGAAGTAATCCAGGTCTCAGTGAGAGCAAGGAAATCCAGAGACTGCAGGGAAGCGTAGCCAGAGATGAAGTCAGCCTTAGGAACAGCTGACTGGCAGTTCCACAGGCCTCCTGAAACTAGATGTTGGATCTCAGTGGAGCATGTGGGATAGACGAGAGCAGGCCAGTTATAACGATTAGGAGATGCACGGGGCCACTAATAATTGCGAGAGGACACATGAACAGGATTGGAGAATATACACATGATTATAGCATGAGGGGCTACAAAACACCAGCGATACTTAGCTCAATCAAAGTAGGATTTGCCTCCTCTTTGCCTCCCTCGTGACTCCCGCAGGACTCTATTGTCTTTGTCAGTCTTACTCCTGCAGGACTCTATTGTCTTCGTCAGTCTGACGCTCCAGGAAATTGCTGCCTAAAATGGACACTATTCCTGATTGCTGAGTTGTCACAGCTGTGGGCCTACGCCCCTTTAATTAGTTAACTTTCTGCAGCTGATGGGCACCAGCTGAAACTGTCTCACTTCACACAATCAGCATAGCCTAGAGGTCTATTGAAATGCACTTTTTACAGACAAATGTCAGACTAAACCCTTGTTACAAAGGTTTTAAATTAACCCTACTAAAATTACCCCTAGTAAAGCACTTACTATTTGTACAATTGTTTAATCAAAGTGACAGGCAAATGTTTCAGTTTTTAAGATTTCTGAAAAAACAAGTTTACCGAGATTTCTGTCTGGAAAAACAGGTATTTTAGCTGTTCTGAGATTTCAAAACACAATTTTAGCCAGAATAACTACAGAACAGTTATACAGAGTAGAATGAATGAAACGGAGAGGTCTAGAAACAGAAATAGAACTTAGACAGGTTTCTGAATCAGCAGTGAGTCCTATCTGGTCGAGATTACTCACATTTTATTGTTTCAGCACCCAAAGTGTCACAATTGCACACGTTGGAAATGGAAAATGTTTTTGCATTAACCTGAAGTTTTACAATTCAATCTCATTAAGAAACAGAGACAAGAAGGGGGAAAAAAGAAAACAGAGGGAAAGAACAAAAAAGCTGTTGTTCCTTTAATTTCTTGCATCAGTCAGACACAAACTACACCTTCACAGCTAGCTTTAGCAAATGTTGCTAGCTAACTGTAAATATTTAGTTCATAAGTAATACATGGAAATCAAGGACTAGAATCAAATCCTCTTCTAAGATGCTATGATATTTAGTCTTTACATTCATCTATCCAAGTAGCAAAAGCCGTGGGCCGCCAATATACATACAGCCCCCAGGCAGCAGTGTGGGGGATCAGCTCAGAGTTGCCCTTTTACCTCCTGGTCACTGCAGAGGGGCCCTCTGCAGTGACCAGGAGGTAAAAGGGCAACTCTAAAGGTATCGTTCCACACTCCGCACTTGATCTGTTGTCTACAGACTGAGCTAAAGCAGCCCAAATCTTAGCTATTATCATTTTAAAAGAGAGTGTTTCTGCTAGCTTGCCTAGCTTGTGTGCTATTACCAATAGCCTATGGTAGTGGTTCTCAACCTGTGGTACGCGTACCACTGGTGGTACGCCAGCTCCCGCTAGTGGTACGTGGAGGAATCTGACATATAAAAAAAAAAAAAGAAGATTTTTTTTTTTTTTATTCAAAGGTGGGGTAGGTAATTTTGGAGAAACCAGCTCGAGTGAGCTAGAATTTGAAAATACACAACTGGAAAAAATATGCCACTTCCTTACAGAGCCTTCCACAGATGACATTTTTTTAAGGATTTTTTGTCAAAGCATTACAGATATTCATTGCTATCGGGATGTTAAGAGCATTCCATGGAATATAACAAAAGTGTATCTCGAGCCGGTTTCTCAAACGTACCTACCCCACCTTTAACCTTTACACATAACACAGACATATAAAATACAGGAAACAGAACTAAGTAAACAAAAAGACGAAAAGCAGTCACTACATTGTGCACATTTGGGACATTAAGGTACACTATTATTACTGCAAGAGCAGCTGATGGTAAGGACCTCAGACAACTTCAATTTAAAACAGGCTATAGGGACAAGTGCCATCAGTTTGAGGCTTGATTGAATAACATTAATTAAAAAATAAATCATACTATCAAAATACTACAACGAATGAAAATAAGCTTGAGATAATTGAAACTGTGGTTTAAATTAGTTCTAATAGGCTATTGCTGTTTTTAGATTTAGAAACGAAAACATTTATTTTATTTTATTTCTGGCGTTGCTAATTACGACCTTACTACCCGCTAACGTTGCAAGCAAGCTAAAGAAAGAAGAAAGCTGAATGATGTTAAAAACGTGGCTCAAAACGGGAGGTATTCGGAAGAGAGGTACAGAGGAGAATATTACCAGCGAAAGTGAACAAGTGAATGAGGAGGAGGACAGTCATCAAACGAGCACAAGCGCAGGCTCCGCAAGCAACGCAAAAGTGATATGCACAGCCGCTGTGATGGAGGAGAGAAGTGCCTCAGGAAGAAGGTATTTGCTCAAATAATGGAGAGAAGGCTGTGAAAGAGGTCAAATGCTGAAAAAGCACACACTTGTCCTTAATTGTTGTCTTTTTTCTTATCTCTTTTCTTTTTTACTTTGCCACCACAGAAATGGCAATAGCAAACATCAGCAGACTGAAGATGAGCTATTAGCCCTTAGGCTCATCTGCTCCTGGAGGCTTCATTATTATTGTGGAACTGAATTCCCAATAGGACATTTTCTGTTACGATGTAGGTTGTTGCAGGAGGCCTACATTCAAACTTTGGTATAGGTCCAGGAAATGACATGTGTGTACAGTTGACATTTGTTGTGTGAGAATAAGTTATTATTTTGTTCTTTATATTCTCACTTGTGGTGAGTGTGAGAGAGAGTGAGAGAGAGAGAGAGAAAAAAATATATACATTTGCCTCCGAGTCCTGCATGGACTGTATTTTAACATTGGTCATATGGTGGTACTTGGAGAGCCAACTATTTTCTCAGGTGGTACTTGGTGTAAAAAGGTTGAGAACCACTGGCCTATGGTAACTAATGGTTGCAACCTTCATGTATATTGTCCTGGTTGGCTAGTGACTCTTTATTTCCTGCTATTTGTCATCACCCTGTAAATGTCACTGATCAACAACAAACTGCTGCTTCAAAAGTGGACAACAGGATGAATAAGCGAACAAGAGATTAGGGTGGGTTGTTGCATTTCACTAAGGTAATGAAAGAAACCACTTTGTAACACTGTACGTTTTTGTAACCATGACATAGTGTTATTTATTGAAATGTGTCATGTTTTTTTTCACTAATGTTCGCTTGCACTTTACTAAATGTCAAGGCCAAATGATCAGATAGAAATAAATGACTGCTGGGGAATCGGTCGGCTTTGGAATCACATTATTGGCTTCTGTTCAGAATCTCTGACACGTCTAGAAATAAAGACAAGATCACTACTACACAAAATATAGTCTTATTTTGTATGGAATTTGGCTTTAGTCAAATCATGCATTGTGAGTTCGGCCCCGACAAATTCCAATCAGGATGAACTGACACTACTAATGCGTCTGATCTTTCACCCTCTTTGTTGTCTGACGTGGACATTTACAGAACCAGACATGGGGCAGTACAAACAAGTTTGGAATAATTAATCCGGGTGATGATAAACAAGTTGTTAGGTAACCAGTTGAAAACCAGTAGATCTGGATAGTGGACTTTATCCCCACATGCTGTCAAATATATTGCAATGCAAACCTTCTACAGACAAGTCAACATAAAGGAAATGAAAAGAGATTTGCATTACGATAAGCTAATTGTTTCCCTATACTTGTCGATAAATTATCAGCGACGCAATATGCTATATAATGAATCTAAACTTCCAGTAACTGATGTGGGAGCTGTTACAAATCTGCTCAGTTGGTCACTCATTTGAAACTGTAGACTAGAACATCTGGAGAATAGGCAACCAAATGGTAATCAAAATATTTCTCAAGACAGGATACAAGATGGGGCAGGACAGGACGGGACAAGACTCAAAAGACTTACTTGTCCATGGTTCCAAACAGCCACTTTGGTTCCTTGTTGAAGGGCATTCTCATTACATGAAACTTGGCCATCTTCTCTGCAACTTCTGCTGATATGCTGGGGTCGCTTAACTCACAGGTGTCCAGTTTACGACTCTGTCAACACGATAATATGAATGTAATCTTATTTAAAAGTGCATGAGGATTGTTGTGGTGCATTATGCAAGATTAAATCATTAAAACATTTTAGAGGCAATATTAGAACTGGTAGCAACCCCCATCGGCCTGGATGATGAATATGATTAGGCAACGTTCAGTTTACGGATGTTCTTGCATGATGTAGCAGAATTACATTTTAAAGTCTTACAAACCTGTACTGTAAACTGGACCATGGTCTTGACATACATGGACATTGTGCGTTTTTTCACGAAATTTCTTTAAGTTAAATGGTATAAACCAAGGTCAAAATGTTATTCTTTCATTAGATGAATTAATTATGTAACATGGTAATGTATAGGAGATGTTATCGGGTTTATTTATTCTCCCTGAACATCGATTACTGTTGCATCATTGAGCCATAAACAACACACATGCAAAACATGTTGTTTCATTCATTCCCATACTTCTTCACATGCCTAACCATATCTAAGCTCTCTATCTCAAATCCTAACCCTACACATATTCGCAACCTCTTTTTATACTGAAGATCATTTATAAATGGGCAATATAACTACGGCCAGGTCATCTAAATAAAAAAAAAGATGAACACCAAGGGGTTTGGGTATGGATTTTGTAATGCCTTTCAATACCCATTTTTTTTAAATAAAAAAATAAGCCATGTCAAGAATATTATGAAAGTGAAACACTAAATACTTTTTAGTTCGGCCCTACACATACAACACCATATAAATAAACAAAATTATGCCTAATTGCCTCAACAAAATGTAATAATTGAATCTATTCCAGAACAAAGGGGTGTTTGTCCACCCCTGTTCAAAAGGTTCCCACAGTATATAGAGATGAAGATATGTGTACATGAACAACAACGTGGCGACTTACAGGGACATACTGCTCCAGCCGGCCCTGAGGGAAAATGCCATATAGTTTAGGTCCAAGCTCCCTCTCTGCCAAGATAGCAAACATCACACTCTCCAACACCATGGCCTCCGCCCCCTGAAAACACACAATAAGACACTTATCAGCAACGTTAAAGTTATGAGAGACACCATCAGTGTGGTGGAATGGAAATTAGACAAAGAGCTTTGTTCACCATGTCCTAAACAAAGAGTAAGGGATTACGTCACTAATGAAGCACGTGTCTTGTCAACAACTGACTGTCACAGTGCTTGGTTCGTGAAAAGGTAATGTGTATATTTGGACAATTAAGCTTTGTGCATGACCCTTCACATGGTTAGTCTGCATTCAGAATTGAATGGAAATAAGGTGGTGGGGAGAAAGATGAGTTAGTTGTGTCTACCAGAATCTTCCTTAAAGCTTCAAGGAGGCCCACTTAGGCATTTAAAAAAAAGCTGAAGTAGAGAGTACAGCCTTATGATTCTCCCTTTATCTTAGAGACGCACAAAAGTCACACACCAACACACATAGCCTGGAGCCCAACGGGGGCTCAAGGTTAACTGGGAAACCTTCTCTCATACCAACACAAACACATGCCCTGGAGCCTGGAGGACTAAAGCTGTGTGCTGGCTTCTCATCGACCCCATTCTTATCCACTCCATTGTGTAGGGAAGACAGAAAACCAGGCTTCTCACCAACTAGGCAAGAGGCCATTAGCAGAGGACAGATTTAAACTGTGGGAAAACTGAAACTCCCAAAGGTAAAGTTGTATTTCATATGGCTTTTCTGGGGGCAATGAAGAGAGAAATAGGTTCATTGATCAAGTTGAGAGAAGTTAAGAGTACATTGGAGGAGTGTTATACCAAAGTAAATGATCACTTTTTAGTTCTATTCACACGAAGAATACTAGCTAGAAAGCTATCAAGCATTTAACTAGCAAAACATTCTGTCATTTGAATTTGAATTCGTTGACCAGATATTTTGACAAAAGGCCTGCTTAAATCCTTCTACAGATAAGTTTCATTTAGGCTAACTGTAAAAACTGCCTCCATATCAGCTCTTCCTCTATAAAAAAAAACATGTAAACAAATTATTGCTGATATAGCTAAGCCTGCTAAAGTATACAGTTAACATTTCTTGGGGGGTCAAACTATGCTAATCAAGTTGCTTTCAGGTTATGCGAAGGGCTTTAGTATGCATGGCCCCATCATACAGTTTTTCTTCAGGGTTTAGGTTTTCTGGCTGATGCTGCAATCTACTGCATTTAAATGTAAGCATTACTGGCTGCAATAGATGCTAGAATAGCATATTGCAATCTCAACCCTTTTAAGTGAATAACCTTAAGACACATTACTGCAGAGAGAGATTTGGAGCTGATCACTGGGGTCTTTACCAGGGAATTTGCTTCATACTAATTGTCCAGCAGGAAGCCAGTTCAAAGGAAACAATACCGCCTGCCTCCAAGATTACCGTACTTATTATTTCTACAACAAGACTGTACTGCACCCCATACAGAGACGCTAAATACTGACATCTTACTCTGGATCTCTGTTGTGATGAAGTTAGAAATACACCTCTCTCTGAATAAAAGGTCAAAATTAAATGAAGAGTTCTTATTTATTTCGTTTTCCAAGTAGCAGCTATCAGTGCTAACAGCAGTAACTGCTGTATGAGCGCACTGCAGAGCAGCGGTTAATAGCATAGATTACATCTTGTAGTTAGCATAATTTGAAACTTTAATCACACCGCATTATGAGAGAATGTGTGTCAACGCAAGGTTCATCATTAGCCTCTGTGCTAACTGAAGCCTAGGGTACGGGGAAAGGATGCTTCTTTCTTCGTTTCTCTTCTTTGTTCATCAAAAAAAGAAGAAGCTCAAATCCCAATACTCAAGAAGTTGCTGGAAGCAGAAGCATATAACAATTACTTGTTCTCTGCAACTGCACGTTCATATTCCATAAATCAATTTGAGGTGATTAAGACGAACAAACTGGAATTCTCTAACATGGTACGTCCAAGGTTATTAATAGCATAAGTTTTATTCAGTATAGATCCCAGCGTGATTGAATATTCATCTTGACAGACAGGCTGCCAGACAACAAGCCATCTGCCAGTCTGTGTAAAATAGAGCATAGACTTATCAGGTGTATCATTTCTCTGACAATATGAATCAGTGAGGATGTTTTCAGTTAGTGTGGTTGTAGCGACCCAGATCTGCAGCATCTAGCTTATGGACAAAGCTCCCGTATTTACAGAGGTTTAGTTGGCCTTTACAAGTCAGTGTGCGTATTTTAAGTGTGCTCCTGTAAAGTGCAGTTTAAATTTAGCCTCAGGGATTAAGACAAATGGGCCACAACAAAAGCTATAGACGACACAATGCCTGGGAATTTGTAGTGATGATCAAAGCTACTGTGAGACTGCATTGATATTTAACAGGTTTAATATAATTATTTATAATTAATTAATCAAAGATTTAAATGACAACAACCTACCAATGTGATAATTATGCTAAAAAAAAAGATATTTTCCTCATGATCTCAAACAGCACACTTCAAAACAAGGAAAAAAGTACCGGACTCTCATGGGAAATAACTTTTGAAATTAGTGTGTAAAGTAGATATTGCACTTTATCGTCATTTGGTGCCAGAGTCGGCACAGCATTGATCAGGGGGCGGAGCCACTGTATTGACATCCCGCCCACAAGCTCTGAGCGTCAGCAGAGCAAGGCAAAAGCTTGTTAGCATGAGATAACCACATCAGTCAATCATCAGAAATGATACACTAGAAACACTCGAACATTCTTTATCGTGATGAGACAGAAACAATCTATGGGAAAAATGGATTTGACATTGACCTAGTTCTTTTTGTTTTGTCTATGTTCCGTGGACTTGTACTATTAATATTATGTCGTCCATCTTCATTCACAGTCTATCTATGGTATGACCCCATAGTAAGAAGCTGATTGAGAAGTTCTTCATTCAAATGTCTGAATGCACAAGGCCATTCACCCTTGTTGTTTGGAGGCTGTAACACCCATTGACTGGCCTCTAGCAACCTCTGTTTCATTTCCTCTGACCTATTTTAAATGTCACCGTTTGTTTTTGCTGTGTTTGATTTTTATGGACTTTCCCAGACAGGTCTTCCATCGGTTAAAAGTTAATTATCAACATTAGATTTCAAGCCAAGATCCATGTACTGACAAGAATTTCGACATCCCTAAAAAGCACCTCGGTCACACTATTTCCTGTTTTCTGACAGGAAACAGAAACTTCCTCTACTAAAGCTAAATGCACTTTTTGAATGAATACCTGGAGAGGTGCCAGATGGCTCCATGGCACTGCTTACGTAGGTATATTTGATAACTTCATTTTAATAGGAGGTACTGATCTTACTGTGGGTTTTGTATGTCCTCTCTGGAAATGTGATTACATTTGAATCTGAATTGTTAGACTGGTCCCATATCAGTGTCTCTGAGATAGTTAGCATCTGGCCTTGGAGTGATACAGCAGGTGCATTGTGCCGCCCACAGCTGCTGCCTTAACCTCAATACTTATCTGCTCTAAGTCAATAAACATGTGAAGATAGATGACTAAATACAGACTGAACTGAGATGAACCCAGGTGACACTGATATTTAAATGTGTAAAATATCTGTATATCTTTGGGTTGATGAGACAGTTCTGCATTAGCCCTGTGCTAACTGAAGGCTGGATTAGAAGGGAGGCAGGCTTCCGATTCAGCGGTGCTAACAGTATAACAGGCTGATGACCTCATCTCATCACATGACGGGGAGCTTTGATTCAGCCGCAGTCGAAGGGTCAAGGGTCCCCATGAGTGACACGGTGAAGAAATTTCTAGGTCACTGGGAATGAGGCTTGTCAGTTCTTCCGGCTGCCAGCAGTGAAACATTTGGGTGTTTATTTATTAGCTTTGTGTATTTGTATGTCCTAAATTGATATCTTAGAAAATTCTAATTTAAACATTTGAGATGAATTGCTTTAAAAAATAGTATTGTCTTTATTTAAGTAAAATACTGGAGGAGTTTTTTTATGGATATCTATTAGTTACATTTTACCCTTGTCACCTGTTGTGGGTCTTGTAGGGATAATGTGTGGAATTTTTCAAAACACAGCAATAAAGGCTGTTATCTCAAAACGATCTTTTTACTCATACCTTGAACTGGAATTCTCCTTTAAGTACATCCGAAAAAACGTTCCAGTTTAATTCCTATCTATATTCTGAAGGTTATTACGTAGGCTTTGCTTATTATCCTTTACAGTCTGATTGTGTCTCAGTTTAAAAGTCCCATGTCATGCTTTTCCGGTTCTTACCCGTCCCCTTGTGTGTTATGAAGCTTTTTCTGCATGTAAACGGTCTGCAGAGTCAGAAACCCTCAAAGTACACCCTGTAGCGAGTAAAACTCTAACACAGAAAATACCTGTCTATGCTGCCCCAGAACGCCTCGTTGGAGATTTCTCATTTTCCATAGTTTTCTTCCTGGGTTCTGTGACGTGTGAATACCCAAATCAGCAACAAATGACTGGATTGGGCCAAATGGACCAATCCGTGGAGCACCTCACACACCAGGATCCCTTGGCTAACTAACAGGGAGTCCCCATTGACTTGCATAGAGCTCCCTGAACGCTGGTAATAGACGAGTTGGGATAGCGGCGAAATGCTCTCCGCAGACCCATTCTCACAGCGTTATAAACCTTTTTCTTACTCAATATCAAGCCACACTTATTGTTTTTACTTCGGCTGTGAGTGTTTGTGTGTGCTCAGGATGAGTTTCGCTTGTTCTCGCTGTATCGCCGACCCGGAAACCTGTCTGCTCCTCACAGCAGCGGCGAGCAGCAACGAGCCTCACAACGCCCCGACCAATCAGAGCACACTGGGCTCACAGGGGCAGGAGCTCCAACAAGCCGTGTAGGACAGAGAGTGAATACCTGGTGAATACACATACTATACAGAGATGCTGTATGAGAAACCAATGTGATTTTGGAAAATTGCACAATTTAAATCTATTCTAGTAGACCTCAACAATGGAATTATGATCAGTAGAAATGGCCATGACATGGGACCTTTAATCCTAAAGATGGTGACAAATAATGTCTTATAACTATTTTCTGATTCACAGAGAGATACAAAGGAATATCCCAAATTATTTTTGTAAAAACCTTTGACTTTAATGTCAAGAAAGTGAAACATTGTCGCATATTTGAGGAAAAATTTTCAGAATACATGCTTTGCTGTTTTTATTGTTAGTTTCATGATAATATCTGGTAGTTAAAATGTGTCCACTATTCACCTGGAGCGTCTCCTATTAAAGTTTTGGCAGGTAACACTAGAGAGGAAGCAAGAGGAAGTTAGATTTGCTAACTCTTTCCCATTAAAAGTTACTAGCAGCATTAGCTCTAAGAGTTGCTAGGTTGGCCATCCAATCATTTTCATTCAATCCATTGTAGTACAAATACAGGTTTATTGATGTTGCCAGGATGTAAAAAGAATTGCAACAAATATAACAAAAAAAACGGAAGGAAATCAGTTACTAGCGTGTTTAAAGTTCCAAACCTCTCATGGATACAAAGGCTCAACCTTCTCAGTAGTGGTGGAATGTAACTATTATAGATACTATATAGGACATTTACCCAAGTACTGTACTTTTTTTCTCACACCTCACTACATATTGAAGTCAAATATTGTACTTTGTACTACATTTATTTAACACTCATAGTTACTAGCTATTTCTTACATATAAAACATAACATTTTTGATGTGATACCGGTACTGTACTGTAAAGTACCTGCAATTGTCTTAACATTGACCAAATACAACATTACATGTTCTTACATGTATTTGTAAGCAATACAAACTGAATAATATAATATTATTGTATGATATAATACTTTGAAAAGAGCCATTGTGCATAATACTTTTGATACTTTAAGTACATTATTATTCTATACTCCTCGCTGAACTAACATTTTGAATTCATGACTTAAATGGAGTATTTTTGGACCAAAGTATTTCTACTTTTACTGAAGTAAAGGATATGCTTCTCACGTCAAATCCAACCTAAACCACTGCTGCCCAAAGCCCAGCCAACAAAGAGGTTCACGTGAGTGAAAAAAAAAAACTTAGGGAAGGAAAAATGAACATTTTCACACATCATCAGGGGAACATGGGCAGGTGAGTAGTGTGGTGACAGGATGGCAAACACTCTGGTCGGAGGAGCAGTGTATGGTGGCACCATCAACAGGTACTTACTTGGAAGAGATTTTCTTTGTTTGACTGTCGGGAATCCCCTTTATTACAGGACATCTATCAACAAAAGAAAGAGGAAAGAACTATCCATGAATACATGTAAAGCTGTCCATGAGTGTCAACATCCAAACCTAGAGAGGCCTGCAGTGCAGACAGTACGAGTTCAAGTCTTTAGGACATGATGGTGCAGAGGATTGGTCAGAATAATCTCTGCCTCCCTAAATCAGAATCAACCAGAATACTTTATTCATTCCGATTCTGAATACCTGCTTACTAAACAGACCAACAAGATAGAGATCAGCGGAGGATAAAACCACGTTCTACCACCTGACTCAACACCTGCTGTTGGATGAGTGGATTAAAGCTAAAGAGGCTAAACATATGTATTTGTTGAATCATTCAATATGCTATTAAAATATCTTCATTGCTGAGAAACACAGACTCTAGTGCAGTTAGGCTTTGTTCAATCATTAGTAGCTGTGCACTCTCACAACGTCATAGAGTCCTTGATCCCATTAGCTTTTTGATTAGACATTACTAATTCTTGAGAGGCGGTTCTGTCCTGATGGAGATGGCTGCAGTTACCTTGGTGAAGGACACCGTGCTTCAGCTCGCTCGGACATCCCTAGCAATAAAAGCTGCAGTTCACTTTTATTACACAGCCTTTTAAGCTAATGTGGGTATCATAGAGCAAATGTTAAGGCTGAGAAAGCAGCGAGACAGCAGCACTTTGTTTGGTCTCTTTTTTATTTATCTCTGCGGGGCTTAAACAAACAGCATGTGCTGAGGACACCCACTGAACCGCCAGCAGGAGATTAGAACGAGCTGATTTCAGGAGTTTTCAGGTTCTTGAACTCTTGTCGCTCAATATTTGAAAGTGAAATCAATGCACTGGGACTAGTCTTTGGGGTAGTTCTGTTACTCTTAGCAATATTGGGATCTTGAACCCTGTACACACCAGACATATCATCTGAGGCGCTATCTCCAAAAAGAGACAGGCCAAACTGTACTCTCAGTTCTTTATATTTTCTGGTGAGCAGGCTGCAAATGTACCAATTGCTCCTCAGGCTCCTGTTTTAGGTAGTTTATACAACTTCTTGAATCACGAGGCAGGGGTTTAGAGAAGGAAAAAGACAGACAGGAGATGTTTCAGCCCTTTTGTTTTCCCTCCATACTGTGTGTTCCCGGCACTGTCAGCCACGGGGGTGCTACATGAGTGTGTGTTACGTCTTTGTATTAGGCTGAGATTTCAGTGATCTCATACTGTACCGTGTTTTTTGGTGGGTTCACATTGGGAACAAGAGTGCCCAAGGCACGCTCCTTTGGGAAGCCTACGGCAAAGAACACATGCATGTACAGCCATGGGGGTACATCATTATGTACAACAATGGCTAACACGCACACACACCAACATAAGCCACACACCAACATAAGCGACACACACACACACACACACACACACACACACACACACACACACACACACACACACACACACACACACACACACACACACACACACACACACACACACACACACACACACACACACACACACACACACACACACACACACACACACACACACACACACACACACACACACACACACACACACACACACACACACACACACACACACACACACACACACACACACACACACACACACACCTCTCTCTGGAGGTGGGCACTGTCAAATCACATGGTTCCAAGTATTATCTTTGTTTTCTCTGATTATTAACTCAAGCTTTGACCCCACTTAATGAGTCATATCTGTGTCAAGTCAAACATTCTTACAATGAATTTCAAAAACAAACAGCGTATGACTTTACTTTTGTGTGCAGTATCAACACTCATCCTCATTCAGAGCAGTAAACATTTAGACTGATAACTCCACAATACCTCAGCAGACTAGTTTCTAAGATACAACACATTATTGTGAAGGGTTTGGCTTACTTGTACCTCTCTGTTTGCACAGTAAAACAACAGGCTTTGTCAAAGACAGTGATAAGAGATGTGTTTCCCACCTGCAGGATGGCCCCATAGAGGCGCAGCAGGACGCTCCGCGGCTCGTCCCCGACAGAGAGCTGGCTGTCGGGGAGGCTGCACAGGAAGAGCTTGTTGCTCAGACCACCCCTGCAGGACAGACGGGAATAGGATTGTTCATTGCAGGTAGATAAGGCGTCCAATGGATGTTTGAAAGATATATCTTCTCATTTTTATACTCCTAAAATAAGCCTAATAAAAACCATTCTAAAATGGAGCAACTTTCACCAAATCCAATTTTCCCCTGGATAAATAGAATATTCTAATTCTGATTGATTAATACAGTTTAAGAAAATGATACATTTGAAAATAAATCAATCCAATTTTATTTAAATAGCCATACATCACAAGTTACCCATGGGTCTCTGGTGGCTTTTCAGTATGTAAAGCATGACACCATAAACCCCTGCAGCAAACAAGAAAAAATCCCAAAGACCGTGGGGAAAAAATTGATCAGATCCTGGTCTATGGGCTTCGATTTGTCTCGTAAATATTTGTGTGAACATAAAAAAAAATTGTGTGTAAATATGTGATTTGTAAATGGAAAACACCATCCACAAATGCATTTAAAAGATGTGCATGCAAACTCACAAATAAATGTGCAAATACGCTAAATATTTAAAGTTTGTCTCAAAACTCTGTGTAAAAAGACCAAGCAGAGATTTGAGATCCACAAGCACATTTTTGGTTGACAAATACAAAATGGATTCACAAATGCCTGATTGAAAGTTGTCAATGTTAAAGAGATATTCACAAATTCCTTTTGTTTATTTGTATATTAAATTATAGTATTCACAAATCTTTTTTTTTTATCTGTGAAAATATTTTTGCGTATTTGCAGATCCGTTTTACATTGGCAAATGTATTTGTGAGTTTGCAAATCTTTTAAATGCATTTGTGGATGGTGTTTTACATTTACAAATCACATATTTACACGCAAATTATTGTCAAATTGACAAATCTAAGCCCATACTGGTCCGATGTAGGAAACGTGTAGAACTACAATCGCAATTACCTAGTTCAATTAATGCCTATTAAAACTCAGCATAAAGTGGTTATATGGTACAACATACACGTTTATGAGGCTTAAAACAGCAGCTTAAAAAAAAAAAAAAAGGAAACAATGATTGGCCACCCAGTGTTTCCAAACACCATTTGAAAAAGGGGAAGTCCAGCTTAGGGCAGAAATAACTTTGAACGATGCTATGACATGAATTAACTGGTACAATTCCAGTTAGAACGCAAACATATTTAACAACATATAATTGCACATTTCTATATACCCAAACTCTTTCTAAATCTGCACAGCCCTCCACAAAATATATTATAATGCAGATTGTCATATAAAAATTGCATTTTGTATATTTATATTTGGTGTTAATAATTGTCTTTTTTTAACGTTAAAGGCCATGTAATGCATCTAACACAGGTGTTTTTTAACATGTAGTTTAGATATCACCAGAATAAAAATAAATAAAAATGTTTAAAGTTTCGTCATAATTAAATGACATATACGTTAAAAACCGATGTTGGTTCCGAAGTTTGCCGAGTACGCCCCCGATCATTCCCGAACGAGCGGTGACGTCACACGTGGCAAACATTGCCATTTGATCAAATCAGTCCGAATGGCAAGCAACGCGATAACTTCAGACAGCGACAGCGACAGCGATCATTCAAGCTCAGATTCGGTGGGTTATCTGGATACAGTTACAGAAGTAGAGAGTCAACCAGCTAGCCTTTCACTTCAAGGCATCTTGCCTTATAAGTACGAGCCTCCTGCCCAGCAATCGAACAACGAGGCAGAAACTTGTGAAAGAGAAGCGGATTCCGCAGCCGGCGAGACTCGAGTCGGCAATACTGAATGGTAAATTCTGTTTTATTTAATTTGACCTGCACTAAATGTCGATCTTAATTTGTCATCTGTTCCTCACACGTCCGGCAGATATTGTTTTGTTTTTTAATGTTCTGTACAATATTCAGGTGTACATGTCAATGCTGTGAAAGCATGCCCCACTGCAGATGAATGTGTATGCTGCAGAGAGATCTGGCAGGTGATGGAACAAATAGACAGTTTGCAACCTACTGACCAGATAGCAGAGTCCTGCATCGGGTCGGGTATCCGCGGGTACCCGACGGGTGACCCGCAAAAAAGGTGATTTGCGGGTGGTATTTTTTCAAACGCTTTTTTCCGGGTTCGCTTCTGGGTAAAACAAAGATGATGCGGGTCCGGTTGCGGGTGTTGCATAATAAATATATTTAAACAATAATAATTTAGTTTAATGTTTAAATCCTCAGACCTCTCCTCCGCGTTACCGAGCATAATCATAACCTCTGCAGTGCATCTATCTGCTGCTGAGCGCACCACATTCTGAATGGCTGAGGTGAAGCTCTCTATAGGGGAGAATACAGCATTTTCAATAACTCTTCCTCAAGAGCGAAATCCAACGTCTGGGAGGCTTTTGGTGTCATCCTAGATGGAGAAAATAAACAACATCCCAGGCTTTTTGAGCCAAATATGCAACTGCGTGTGTTAATAATTGCACGTTGTCACTGCTTATAGGCCTATATATGCGGGTTCGGGTCGGGTTGCGGATCATGTGCCGGCGGGTCGGGTCGGGTTGCAGAACTAATTGGCAATATGTGCGGGTAGCGGGGCGGGTTCGGTACTGCACGTCACGGGTGCGGGGCGGGAGCGGGTCTTGAAAATCAGACCCGTGCAGGACTCTGCCAGATAGAAGACACCGACGAGAAACCAAGGTGCATTATTAGCCACCCAGGCTTTAGAGAAGGCTGTCTCAGTGTTTGGACACTGAAAATAGCGTATCTTCAATACAAACAACAACACAGAGCAGTTGATGGCCCACTACACCAGTAAGTAAATATTGATTGACCCAACTGCCTATTGCAGCTTTGCTTTCATATAATACTTTTAGTCGCTACAGATATGGTACACTTTTAAAGATACCATTAAACTCTTTCAAGCAGTCAAAAACAGCTTGGCTTTTATTTTTTCTGTGTATGCAAGTTCAATGTATGCTTGGGAAAAGAAACAACTACACATGTGAGGAAATATATAAGAGGTCTATGATTCTGTCAAGCAGTCATGTAAAACCTCATATTTATTTTGTACAAGTAAAATACAAATATCATGTTATAAGCCAATTTGTAACCATTGCTACATAATAGTACTACATAACATTTTATTTTTCTCCAAATATATTTATAATCTGTATACTTTTTTTTCATTAGGAAGTATCGATATACAGCTTATCGACAGTTTGTACGTTGGTGCTGGGGTGTACTCGGCCCAAAAATCAGAATCCCGCTGCCTGCATGTGCTGTAACCGAGATACGGAAGACTTACCCTGAACCGGGAGGCCGCTATCAGGGATTTCAATGGCCAAATCTGTAATTTGACATAAGTCATGCAGCTGAACTGGTTAAAATGGTTTCGCATGATGTAAATAATTTACAAAGTACATCATTTACAATATTATTTTTCCAAAGAAACATGTAAATAAAACAACATTTTCCAAATCGCAAATTTGTAAGATTGTATTAATTTACTGTTTGATAAATAAAAAAGGGTTCTTTTGTTAATTTTTCACTTGTAACATTTTATCTTTATTGCAGTGTACATTAGTCTATTTTGGTATATGTGCGAGCCCACAAATAATTAAAAGTGGTAAAAATAATAAAGATATTCAGACGTAATTCATTTTTGGCCTTACTTATTTCACTTCAACTTTTATATATTTCAGTCACTAGGCAAGTTCACTGTACTCTGGTGACATTTAGCTCAAGCTGGCATAACACCTGTAGTAACTTAATTCTGACCCGAGTTTTGTGCACAATCTTCCAGCACCCATGATCAATGTTTATAGCAATCAGGAAACATTCACAGCTCACAATTACACATCGCTTCCCCATCATGAATTGTTAGATAAAAAAAGTTTAGCGAGGTCCGGTTACACATATGTTGAGCGAAAATAGCGGAAGGATACAAAACAAACAATCCAGACGGGGCTGGTGTTTGCCACGTGTGACGTCACACAGCTGGGTTAATGGCTGGCAAGCTTTTTGCTACCGGAGCGGAATAACACGGGAAAGTGGCACACATTTCATGTTATTTGGGGGGTATTTATGGAAAGAATCATTGATGTTGATATGTCAAATGAAACAGTGGAAAGTGATGAAGCGATTTATTAACACAGAATAACATTTATTTTGGACATTACATGGACTTTAAATAGCTTCTTTTTTTAAATTGTTATATTTTGGACCTTCTCTTAGAAGTTATTTCCCCATGTTGTTTTATGTTTGCACTTTGCACCACCATACACCAAGGCATTTCTTTAAACGTAAACTGGATACTGAAAGGGATTCTATTGTCATAGTTTCCTGTGTAGCAGCTAAGGATCACATCACTGCACAAATGTATTATTCAGCCTCTAACGGTGAGACTGTGTAATCACTCCAACCAAATGGGCCTATTTTCACCAAACAAGCGCGTGCACACTGTACCGTATGATGGTGATGTGGAAGTGTTCCTCGGCCAGGCTCTTCCAGGCTCCATGGAGGAACTCCCGGCACCACAGATAAGCCTTGCGGCGGGTCTCCAAGTCGGGCAGCTCGAGCTGAACCAGCGCCTTGCAGTCCCCCTCGGTGTCGCCCTGAACCTGCAGGGCGTTTTCGGTCACCAGCAGACCCAGAGACAAGGAGGGGGAAGAAGATACTCCGTTGATAAATTTAGTTTTCATACTGCTTTTTAGTAATAAAACGCAAATTCTGACCCCCTCTGAGCGACTAAGCTGATCGTTATCCTCTGGCTGGTGTCGCAGGAGGATTTATTTCCGTTATCCGCAACAATTATTTTCTCTCAGTGGATGTATAAAGGACAGAGGGTTGTAGTTCTCCTTATTTTTCGTTGGAAAAATGCGAAGCTCTGTGGAGAGGTCTGATAAACAGTCTGCAGCAGGCTCCGTTTCTGGCAATGTATGAATAAAGTGTGAGGAGGGACGCGTTGATGTAAAGGAAGAGTACGCAGGGCGGGGTCACATGACGCGTAGGGGGCATACTCTTCCCTCATTGGTCGGCTCGGACACGTCCCCGAGGCACCAAAACAAACCATATGGTGACTACCAGTGTAGACGTACCGTTATAGAGAACCGCAGTGACGCGTCGCAAACCCGGAAGTAAGTTAGCATTTTTAGCACTTCCGGTTCCTTCTTCAAAAAGCAATGCATTTTTTCCATAGGGTTTTGGAAAATAGCTCGAAATAAGGTCTGTGGTTGACACAAATTTAAGAGATGAATCACGTTTTGTTCTACGACATTAAATACATCAGCAGTGACCCCACTGGGGATTTTTGAAGAGTTTACGTCTCTGAAAAACGATGGTTGTTACCGAGTGGCTGAATAGGACTACAGAAATTGTCGAGGCCGTTGTACGTCATTACGCCGAACACGTAAACACTCCCGCTAAGTTTGTTTTCCCCTGTGTTCTGCTTGAAAGCAAGTACCTGCCTATCTTTAGTATCTGTATATCTATATCTGACCATTAGAATCTGTATTTTTGAAATTGTCGTTTTTAACACCGTAGTTTTACAAATTATAGAATAATTAATTACCAGTGTTTTCCAATTTTACTCGGCAGTTCGTTTCGTTAGCTAACGTTAGCTAAAGCTAGCGCTACTAGTTAGCTACTGCTACACAATGGTTTGTTGCTTTGCTCCGGGTTGCAGCCACAGGTCTTCGCATGAAACGTGCTTGTTCTATCGTCTCCCGGCCAATGTTTTCCAAAGGAGAGTCTGGATTCCGGCCATGAGGTAAGCTGACGTTACATTTTTGTCCATGTCACGGTGAAATGTAAATTATGGGTAGTGACTGTATCGCCGTTTTAGAGATGGCGCTGCTGAAAAGACCGCAACATAAGTAAAGTTAATGAATACATCCTATTAAAACCTGTGTGGCTTATATGATAAGTCTAATTAGTACAAGCAGCATAACGTTTCACCATGTAACTAAAGATTGTAGTCAGGGAAATCAGTTTGACATATTGAACCAGTGTTTCCCACAGATCTGAAATATACTTGGGGGGGAAGGTGCCAGGGGTGGGGGGGCTGCAAGCGGACCGCGGGGCGGGCTCTGTGACGTGCAACACATGTGACAAACAACACGTTTTAACAACATGTTTATTCATTAACTTTACATTACTGTATGGTGTAGTGCCGAGAGATAGGGAGTCAGAGGCGGTGCATCGAAGGTGCAAAGTTGTCTTTAATAGAGAGCTGCAAAGGACATGTTGTCGGGTCGCAGCCCGGGACGACAAGAGGAAGAGCCAGGAGGGCACACAATATATATAAGGAACACACAACAGGTCCGTGTGGAAACAAAACCCCAATTGTAGTTCCATGTGTGAATTATGAACCAGTGTATCAATACGTGGTCACCACAATGGCAATATTCATTTTGTACAAAGATGGCACTGTTTGTCAGAGCACTTAATCCGTCTGGGTTTGTTGAAGAACAGCTCCAACGCCTGTGTGTATGGGAACGCCTCTGGTGCTGGTCCACTGACTGCTATCCGCATGCAGCCAGGTGCTCCCCTTTCAATCGGTTTCTCATGTCAGTTTTCACCTGTAAAACAGACAGTTTGTTTTAAATGAACTATACAGAATGCCATGCAAGACACTTACCCTGTTCATCGTAGAAAAATCCCTCTTGCAGTTTACACTGGAGACAGGGATGACCAACCCCGCTGAAGAGAGAAGGCTGAGGTATGGGTATATTTCTGCCCATTCGTCTTTCTCACTGGCCAGGAGCTGCATGATCTCAGCTTGTGTCTTGTCCTTCAGAGATTAGCCAAGGCAGGGCAAATGAGTATACAGTATAATTGAAACATTTACAGATGTCAAAACAAGCTATTCTAACCGTCAAGTTCATATTAATTTAGGTATTTACCAACCTTAAATGTTCCTTCAAGAACATGCTGCTTGTAGGAGGTCCACCCTTGGATAACTGTGGCATCCTGCCCTGGGATGAATTTGTTGGCAAGGGTCTGCAACATTGAAATGTTGGTTAAATCATTGGAGGTAACTGCCTTTGGACCCAGGACACTGAAGGCCCCCAGCTAGAGCCTCCAGAAAAACGCGGGCAAAAATCCTTTATTATGCGGGCTAAATTCCTTGATTATGCGGGCTAAAATCCTTGATTATGCGATCAAATATGCGGGGTTTTTATGTGATTTTATGCGGTGAAATTGCGGGAAGTTGCGAAATATGCAGAAAGTTGCGGAATATGCTAAATATGCGGGGAAAAAGTATAACAATTTTTTTAAATATTGGGCTGTCTTATTTATTCTCTCTCACACACAACCTGCCACTAACGTTAAACCCCTTTACTATTCAATTAAACACATTTAATGTTTATTTATTGTAAAAGCAATTGGGCTATTTTAATCTCACACACACACACACACACACACACACACACACACACACACACACACACACACACACACACACACACACACACACACACACTTCTCCGCCTCATTCCGTTTTCATTTACTCGTTCGTTATCTGACCAGCTTCAATCTTGTAGGCTACTCACTTCGTTTCTTGTAGCCCTCGAAAGGGTTCTGGAGGTTGATGCCTCGCTGAACGTGAGTTGTTTGGCTTTCTTGTCCGCAGCAGCAGAAAGCATTTTCGAATGTTTGAATGAATCAAAGTGGGTCGTCCCCGTCGATTTTCTCTTATGCTCCAACACACAGTTGCACGGGGTGCAGAATAGTTTCCCCCCACTTTTTGCCCGGTCTTTAGTAGAAATTTTCGTCGGTATATGAGATGGATTCAATTTTTTCATCTTGGTGTTTTCTCTATCGTGTGAGTTCCACACGTTCACTCCATATGTGGAAAAATGCGGGGATTATGCGGCCTTTTGATAAATATGCGGCCTTTTAAAAATCTGCGCCATTTTGCTAATTATGCGGTAAATTCTGCGATCGCAGAATCGCGTTTTTCTGGAGGATCTACCCAGCACTTCAATATGCTGGAACCTGCTCTCAATGTTGCTCTCCAGGCTGCAGATGTAAGGTTTGAGGACCTGGAATGATATTATACATTTTTCAGTTCAAGAAAAATAAATATTGGAATGTAAAAGTAAGAAGGGATGTATTTACATCTCTGACAAATCTGGCCCACATATCTTCCCGGGGGCGCTCCAGAATTCCGTGTCCCCTCCTGATCCTCTCCTCCTCTCCGGCAATGCAAAACGCCCCAAGTCCACCTGGGTTGTCCAAGTCTTGGTGTAGGCGAGCAAGGAAAGTTCCGGGGGGTGGGGTCTCGCCTGCCTCCAGAATTCTCCTCAGAGTAACAAGTGTGACTGGCACCTAAATGTGGAAAAAGACAACAATATAATAGGATGGATAATGCAAATAACTGGGAGCATCAAATGCATTTCTTTGTAATCTACCTGCTCCTTTATGTGGAGAAAGTTCACATCAGCTCTCTGAAACACCTTGGACAGCATTGCAATGTGGGGCAGCACATCTGCCTGAAGGTAGAGGGCAGCCACAAAGCGGTATGTGGCACAGAAGGTGTATAGACCTTTGGCCACTGGGCACTTCCTTGTGCTCGCTTCTTCCGCCAGAGCAGCCAGCACAGCTGTAAGGTTCCTCTGGAGGTTTTGAACGGCTAGGTGCTGCGATAGCCACCTTGTATCTTTCACCTCCTAACAACAAGTAGAAACACTGGTAAGTAAAATATATGTAAATAATGACACCACAATAGTATTATGAAAATAGATGAAAACACTAGGGCCGGGAATTTAACGCGTTAATTAAGATTAATTAATGACACAAAAATTAACGCGTAAAAAAAATTTACGCATTTTAATCGCACTTGTTTTTGCACCGCGGAACGTTTCTCACTGGATGAGTTTCAGGGGTACCGATTATACTGGAGCACCAACTAACGTTCATGACTTCAAACAACAACAAACCACAGTGAACAATAGTCAAACGTGAACGAAGAAGCTGATGAGACCGCTTTGGGTGGCCCCGTGGATGGGACATTTTGTTTTAAAAAACGGACGGATGGAAGCATCGATAAGAGCACGGTTGTTTGCAAATTATGCAAAAAGGAATTTGCATATCACCGCAGCACATCCAGGCTCAAGTATCACCTCAATGCAAAACATATAGCAGCTAGCGTGGACGTTAGCCCGACTCGGAGTACAAGGACCCACATCCAATTCGCGTTGATCAAACAGTGGCCTATGCAACAGAGAGATTTTATTTTTCATCAGGATATTGGAAGAATAGGCGGGATTGAGGTCAATCACTGGCACTTTTTTATTTTATTTTAAATGGTACACTTTATGTTGAACTATTTATTACGTTGTTGGTGCAACTGGCACTTTATGTTGAACTGTTTATTGTTTTGGCCAAGGTTATTGAGAGAGTTGGACTGAAATTGATTACATTTTTTAAATCAACTGTTGGTAAAGTCTGTTATGGCCTCTGAAGCAACAGAGAGATGTTTTCGAATAGTCAGGGTTTCCAATGTTCTGAATGTACTTGAAAGTATTGTGTCTTACTTAAAAAACAAAGTGTTATAGTTTACAGAAGGTCTACCTACCTATAGGCTACCTGAATCTCTGAAATGTACTATATTCCTAAATATGCTATTGCTACACTTTATGGCAAAAATTGCACTTTTCTGTTGGTCTTGGTTAAGTACCACCTTGAAAAAAATAAACAATGTTTTGTTGCTTAAGCTTATGTATTCAGTCATTATTCAATGGTATACTAAAATCCATGTGAAAAAAATTGCTTCTCACTGTTCTCAGGTCAAATATTTATATGTGATTAAAAATGCGATTAATTGCGATTAATTAATTACAAAGCCTGTAATTAATTAGATTAATTTTTTTAATCGAGTCCCGGCCCTAGAAAACACACCTTGACTTTCAAGTCGTTCAGACCAAGAGTGGTAGCGGCAGCACTCAGTGTGGCTGACCTATTTGCACTATTTCGGAAGAATAGGTGCAGTTCCTGCAGGTGGTTCCTGAAGTTTGCCATATACCTGACAGCATTTGAGGCATCTTTGCATGCCAGTGCTAGTCTGTGAGCAGCACACGCTACAGAAACCAGCTTTGGAAAACTGTCTGTGAGCTGCTTTGCCACTCCATTCAGACGGCCTAAGTTTAAGAATTAAATGCAGCGTGGAGGGCGTCATTTTGTTTCCTTTCATAACAGCTGACAATACACATTTCACACAATCCATTAGATTTAAGAATAAACTCCATACCCGTCATCACTGCTGCACCGTCTGTGCCGAGTCCGTAGAGCCTGTCTACCGGGAGATCCTTCTTCTGTAGTACACTCTTGATGGCAGCTACAACGCTGTCAGCTTTCCCATCTTCCAGAGTTACCAGGTCAAGGAAGTGGTTGAAAACATAACCCTCTTTATCCAGGTGTCTAAAATAAAAATGTATAGGTTTTCACACATATTAATAAATATTAAGTTTAACTAGGCCTACATCTTTATTTAAATGCACATCATTCCTTTAAAAAATACCCCACCTAACATGTAAATCCAACTGGCGGTTTACAGATACATCTGTGGTTTCATCAACCTCTAGGCTGATTGCTTGAGATAACCTTATCTCTTCCAAAATAGGCGACTCTACTATCTCTGCAAGGATCTCCAGCATTTCATCCACTATTCTGTGTGATTGATAATTGTTTCTTTGATCCACCTGAGAAAAAGAGATCATTTAACATTTAGCTGGTTAAAGTTCTTAGTTTCACAAGCATCATTTTGTACTAGGTTTACCTTCAGCTTTTCAAAGTAATCACAACCCAAAAGCTGAGCTAAACTTAAGAGCTTAGGGTAGTTGGTGTGGTGAGCAATCTCGTTCTTTACTAGCCAGTAAAGACATTTGAATCCACCTATGACGGCCTCATGCTCCATAATAACTGTGGGCTCAAAAGCCTGCATCACTGAGTAGCCTAGACCAAGGGCAAAGACATAATTCATTATATGAGCCAAACATGGTTGATAGGTTGCAGAAATTAGCTTTAGATTAAAAAATGATATACCTGATGCAAGTGAGACCTGATGCTTTACACTATATTGATGAAATGTAACATTTGTGATATTGGGCTATATAAATAAACATTGATTGATTGATTGATTGATTGATTGATTGATGAGGCTCTGAGGAGATGTGGCGCTCGATATAATCCTTGCGGAAAACAAGAATCCCAACTTCTATGAAAGCCCGTTTTAAGGGGCCTTTCTTTATTGGAGGCTTGTGTTGCCTGCAGATTCGGCAAAACATTCCTTTTTAAAAAGAAAAACGTGTCAAAAAATAAGTTTTATTACAAATATGAACTTGCAAATGCCATTCATACCATGCTGGGTGAGGTAGAGCTAATTCTTGAACTGTGGCATTTTGAGCCAATCAGGGTTCCATCCTGAGTGGCGATGCTTGGAATCTGAAAATAATGCATTGGTATTACTGCATTTAAATGGTAGAGTTCTCCTTGCTATTATACTATGTCTGTGAATGTGATGCTTGGAACTGTGTTGCTTGTTCACCTGCACCTGCTTGTACCACACTGGGACCTGCTGCTGCTATCACACTGGGACCTGCACCTGCTTCTACACTGGGACCTGCTGCTGCTTTTACCACACTGGGACCTGCTGCCTCTCCCTCAGTACTCTGACTAGTTGTGCCAGCATCTTCACTGACCACCGGCTAGAATTGAAAACAAGCTTGAATCTAGTTTGGTCTCTGCATTGCAACTAACTGTTGACTGCAATTGTATAATTTCAGGTCAAATGATCCGACATATATCATTATTGAGACTTATGCATTTATTATTGCCATTGCAAGCAAAATGCTAACATTGGCTAAGTTACCTGTGGTCTCTCCTCCTCTCCTCGTCTCTCCTCCTCATCCTCATGCCGTATTCTCTTAAAATATTTTTGAATACTCATATCTGAGGAGTAATGCAGGGGAAATTAACAGTCTAACCTTAGCTAAAGTTAATCTGTGTCCTTCTAACTGGCATAGCCCGAAGAGAATACAAATTATAATCTTTTTTATATTTAATTTAGCACACGTAACTTGCAAGCAGCAAAGTTGGCCTGATTACGTTAAATACACTCTTAGTTGCCACTAACTTCAAATAATTCGAATCTCCTACCAAAGTCAGAAAACAACAACACAATAAGGAGAAAATAGTTACTTTACCTTAGTGTCCGCGTCTTCTAAATTAACGTCGTCTTCTCTGTTTCTCGTTTCCCTCCACGTGATGGCAGCACGAACAGGAGGTGTCGAGCGAGGGATCATACACTAGTTAATCGATCGCAGAGCGAACAGGGGGGGATTATTGTCCCCTAGTTAATCAACAGCAGAGCGAAGAGGCACAGGAGACGTAGAGCGAGGGCTCATTGTCCATTAGTTAATCACTCGCAGATGGCGTCGCTCGCGGACAGATACATTTTTTTTTAAAAAGGTCCGAAATATACTTGGGCGGGCCTTAATATACCTGGGCGGCCCGCCCAAGTATTAACATTGTGTGGGAAACACTGTGAACTAATAACAAATCACCTCTGGCTGGCAGAGAACTCTGCTCCATAGCTTCTCTTGGACGTAAAATCACATGTACATTTTACATTTATATTAAATGTAATATTCCATCCCTCACATACTTTTGTATATATAATAACTTATATTTTGTTTTTCTTGTTATGCTGCTGCAACACAAACATTTCCCAAATTGGGATCAATACAGTAATATCTTATCTTAATTAATTAAGAAATATAGCTATTATAATTAGTGTAGCAGCTGACACCTATTTTCAATATGGATTAATCTACCATTTATTTCTTTAGTTCAATTAGCCTATGTACTGTATGTCTTAATGCTCTTATATGTGACGGTGTGACTTCCATGAAACTAATATTTTATATCTTCCCAACAGACGAGCTGACAGGAAACCTAACACTCTAACAACCACAACATTGCAAAGGCGAGTAAATGTAAATTAAAAACAATTCACAATTTTTTTATTTCTTCTTCTTTCTTGCAGTGAGGTGAAGCTGACCTTGCACTTGGTGCCAGTGAGGATGTTCCTCACGCAGGCTGAATGTTTCTCCTTCCTTACTGACACAGAAGCCCTTGATTTGCAATGCTTCACTAATTGTCATTTCCCTGGCTCCGTAGGGACACTTTACCTCCAGCACAACGGAAGACCCTACCAGACCATCTGGAGATGCCCCCAACAATCCTGATAGGGAGAGCCACAAATCTGACTCATGGACCTGCATCTGAAGAATGCATCTGGCCGCAAAATGTGGCCAGAAATGTGTGTCAACCACAGACCTTATTTCGAGCTATTTTCCAAAATCCTATGGAGAATTTGCATTGGTTTTTCACGAAGGAACCGAAAGAAGTTTACTTCCGGGTTTGAAGACGCGTCACTGCGGTTCTCTATTAAAAGACCAATTCAGATTCTAAACACTGCAGCAGATCACGGATCTTGTTCTTGAATACAAGTAGAAGTACCAGAGTGTATGAATACTCTGCAAGTCCTGCATTAAAAAATGTTACTCAAGTAAAAGTAAGTATTAGCATCAAAATGTACTTAAATTACCAAAAGTAAAAGTAGTCATTGTGCAGATTGGTTTATTTCAGAATAATATATGATATGTTTTATAATGATTGATCATTAAAGTGTTCTCAAAGCTGGTAAAGGTGCAGCTAGTCGTAATGAATTTGTATACTGCAGGGTAGCTTGTGAATTTACTCCAGGTCAGTGCTTGAATAGGAATAAAAAAGGTGCCAGTACTCTAAATCAGCAACGGTTTCAAGTGAATTTATTTATACAGCCCAAAAATAAGTATTTGGCTCAAAGTCATATTGTATATCCTATAATGCTGGTGGGTTTGTCTCTTTACTGAATATTTTAGAATGGCTCACTGTACTTAAACAACATGAGATTAGAGAGGGTGCAGTGGTAAAGTGCTATTTTTATAAGTGGGGAGTGGACCTGACACCCTATGGGGGAGTCCGGGGGCATGCTCACCCGGGAAGATATTTTTTAAATATTGAAGTTAGATGCATCAATCTGGTGCACTTTGAGAGCAACATGAAGAGATATATGGATACCACTCAACATCCATAATGAAACAACTGTAAACAGATTTACTTTTTCTTTATGGATATAAAAGAAAATAAAGCCTGACTCCTACTGGCGGCTGGTTAAATGACTCCTCGTCCCTGAGTACACTCACCATCTTTCAGCAGGAAAGGAGAGAGGGAATCCTTGTCCGGCGACAACCGCTGTCTTTTCGCACTATTATTAAGCCACGCTAACATTTTCGAAATGCTAACGTTATGTGATGTCTTTCTTTTCTGCTCTCTGAGGCGCGTCATAGGTACGCTGGGCATATTTGTTGTCATGCGTCAATCAGGGCTGGACTGGGACAATAAGTCAGGCCGGGAATTATACACCCAGCCAGGCCACTACCAGTTTTTTGTGCCATTTTCCTCGATTTATTTTTCAATATTTACAGCGTTGCTGCCCATAGTGATTGCCCTGTAGTTTAAATGCACTACCCACACTCACAGTGTCACATACTGTATGCAGAAGTATTATTTTAAGCAA